>NC_083344.1:65851280-67051280 GCF_019175385.1 Lycium barbarum
TTATGCAGCTTTGATTACAAAACACTATATTGACATTGATATGAGAACGAGACAGATGAAATATGTTCAAAGGCAAGTTTTATGAAATTCTGTTTGTTGCATTGAGTCCTATACACCTTGTCTCAGTATGAGTCTATTACTATGTTTCATGCTTTACATGCTCAGTACATATTCCGTACTGACCCCCTTTCTTCGGGGGGCTGCGTTCATGCCCGCAGGTACAGACGCTCATTTTGGAGATCCGCCAGCTTAGGATACCTATTCAGCTATTTTGGACTGCTCCTTTGTTCCGGAGCCTAGCTTGTGGTATAACTCCCTTTTGTTGTATCTATAAGTGTTTATTCAGGGTACGGCGGGGCCCTGTCCCGTCATATGATACTGTCATTATTCTTAGAGGTTTGTGGACATCTGTGTGGGTCTGTATATAGTTGTTGTTGCGTTGTATGAACATGACTTATGTTTGGGGCGTACCCATTCGTGATGGCAGCCTTGTCGGCTTGCATATGTATGTATGTTTGGAATGTTGCGTGTAGTGGCAGCCTTGTCGGCTTGCGTATATCTATATATATATATGTTGTTGTTGAAAAGTTTTAACTCCTCAGAAGACATGTGCATATGACATACAGAATTGTGACAGCTTTAGAATAACGTCCTGTCTTTTCTAAACAAACAAGTTCATGACATGCTAGTTATAAATGATTACAGTTAACAGGCAATATGAGTGTCCAAATCGGGCACTAGTCATGGCCTACGGGGTTGGGTCGTGACATGCGGGCATGAACGCAACATCCACAAACAAAAAGGACGTCAGTACGAATAATGTACTGAGTATGTAAGGCATGAATGACAACATAAGAAAAAGATATGGAAAGTAACACGAGATAAGAGAGATAACTTGTACATCTGAATGCCTTTTAAGGTGGAAGTCATGCATACTTAGCCTTTTAAGAAAAATGTTGTCATGCATACATATATAATATGAGTGTTAGTGTTGCAGAATGTGCAGCCCAATCCATATATCATATCATCCCGCATCTAGGGTAACATCATAACATACCCACTGCAGTGGTGTGCACATCTACTTTCCGTACCCAGCCGACTATAGCGCGGCTCGGTGTGAGAAAATATGTACATATATATATAAAGCATGGATGAGAGCCCAAATAAAAGCTATAAATCTATCGGAGTAACGTAAGGTCGGTAAATCTCTGATTTCTATTATGGAATCATCATCATCGCTATATCTCACCTTGAAAGAACAACTACCATAAGGTGAGATCAACAACAATGAATAAAATCAATAATCATGGAACAAGATCAATAATATCATAAGAACATCAAGAACTATAAGCTTTGGTATATCTAGAAATGAATTCATCATCATCACAAAGAACATTTATCAATAATATCATAAGAAGCGTGAGAATCATGAGCTTCTAGCATTTATAGGAATAAGGATATTATGGATATTGTGTGTAGGTTCACAACAAAGGAATCATGCCTTAAGAATGAAAGGGTTAGCCTTAACATACCTTTACGTCTCCTTAACTACTTAATGTTCTCCTCCCAAGCTCGCAAATCTACATTCAAGAGGATTCATACTAAGGTTAAGTCTTGGAAACACTCATAAGTTCAAACTAGCGTAACTAATGGGCTAGCGGAATTTGGACAGCACTTCCCCTATTTTATCGACTTCCACCAAATTCCAAAACAACTCCCAAACAACAATAACAACGTCCACAATACTAAAAACAATGTCAAAAAAATCCATTTTTAAGAAATTATATATAATTTATACCTAAAACAATCCAAAACTTCCTTCCAAATTCCATTCATAATCAACGATTACAACACAATGTCTCATAACTTTTCCTACCACAATTTCATTCACCTTTATTTATGACTAGGAACTTGTCAAGTAGATCTGTTCTTAGCAATATACAGTTTTCCCGAGTATTGTGTTGTACTTTCCGACGGATTCTCATCCTCTTCTTATGTCCATGATGTTAGAAATAACATAGAGATATGTCAGCCTTATATCTTTCAGCATATACAGCATGATATGCATATATTTTCTTTAGCCTGGCCGCTTGGTCAGTGAGACATTATTGCCTGGCCGCTTGGTCAGTAAGACAGTATTGCCTAGCCGTTTGGTCAGTGAGACAGTATTTCCTGGCCGCTTGGCCAGTGAGACATTGACATTATTTCCTAGCCAACGGGTCAGTGAGACATTTTTGCCTGGCCATATGGTTAGTGAGATTTTACAGTTGCCTGACCACTTGGTCAGTGAGATTTATATTATTATTATATTGCATTTTGATATGAGACAGATCAGGTGAGTTACTTCAGTGCATTCCTTTGCCCCTATGATTATTATGCTATCAGTTCAGTTTCAGTGTCAGTTATTCTGTTGCCTTACATGCTTGGTACATAATTTTGTACTTACGTCCCTTTTGTCGGGGGCACTGTATTCATACCTGCAGGTGCTAACAGAAAGACAGATGGACCTCCCCTATAGGTAGGACTAGATATAGGCTGATTGGTGAGCTCCACTTATCCGGAGCTGCCAGGTCTAGATATGGAGTCTTTCTTTTGAGTTTATTGACATGATGGGTAGGCCGTATTGGCATGATTGGTCGGCCGGGGCCCTGTCCCGACAATGATACAGTATTTTACTCTTTAAAGGCTTGTGCGCAAGTCTTGGATATAGTATGTCAGTGTTATGGCCTTGCCGGCCCTTCATGTATATCATTTTGGTACTGTTAGTTGTAGATGTCGGAAAGTTCCAAGTGCATTCGTATTTTGATGATTGTCAAACTGTTTCAGAACCAGACAGAGACCTGGTCTGTAATCTGCTCTCTGTGCACCTTGGACCTTCAGTAAAGAATAGTTGTAAAGCCGAGCCACTCGCTGCACACAAGTACAGCTGTGAGTTGGCCCATGTTTTATGTCAAAATGAAGAGTGGTCTCTTTTCACCCCATATGCTCTCACTATATATACAACATGATGACAACATAATGAGTAGACTTGAAAACCTAATCTAAATCGTACAAAGATGCCGACACAAGTTCTCAAGATCTCTCAAGAACAAAGTCACCTACAAGTTAAAGAACCTAATCCAGACACAAATTTAGTCTAATTTCTTTGTACTGTTGTGAGCCTTTGTTCATTCATGCTTAAATTATAAACCTACTCTTCTGTGTCAAGAAACTGTTTGTAGATGTTTTGAAAAGTCTCAAAGTATACTTGCTGGAAGTGTGTTTCCACAAGGTTTTGAGTGGTACACTTGGCTAGAGTTACTCCACGTGTATTAGTGGTCCTTTGCTAGAGTTAGTCAAGTGTAGGTGCTTGCTATTAGAGTATTTCAAGTGTGGAGGAACTATGGGAGTTCATTCCTAGGTTGCATAAGCGTTATTGTAAGGATGAGGGATTATGGGAGTTAATTCCTAGCTTACGATAAAGTTGTAACCTAAAGTTGCTCGTGTAGTGGAGTTGAAATCCTACTGGGGTAGGTCGTGGTTTTTAATCCCTTGAGCAAGGAGTTTTCCATGGTAATATATTGCTTTTTGTACTTACAACATTACATAAGGGGACTGGTACTTAACCAGGTCCCTCATATATTATTTGGTGGATGCACAGCCTGCATCAATTGGTATCAGAGCAGGTTTTTACTAAAAGGTTAACACCTAGAAAGGATACTCTTCATGGCTAGCTCGTCAAACCAAACGAAGGGCGGGTGTATCTCAAAACCACTAAGATTCAGTGCAGAATACTCTGACTGGTGGAACCCTAAAATTGAAGAATTCATCACTGCTGAGGACCGAGAGCTATGTTACATTATCTCAGATGGCCTTATTACTCCTGTACAAGATAGCTATACTTTGAAAAAGGATAAAAAAGCTAAAACGATTCTTCTTCGAAGCATTAGATCAGGTCAATACAACTTAGTTGTCTTTTGTAAGACAACAAAGGATATCTGGGAGGCTCTCAAAAGTACACACAATGGATTTGACAAGCTCAGTACAAAGTTCAAACTTCTCAAGATAAAAAATGATGAAATCGTGCAAGTCTAGAAAGGAAAAAGTTGAAAGAAGAAGAGAGTCAGAACCACAAGGCAGTTGGTGAAAGTAACTCAAGTGAGAAGGCGTCTGACCCGGACTGTTTAAATCAAGGACGCAAGAAGAAAGGTTGAAGAAATGTTTACTCTTGAAAAGAAAACTCAAAAAAATCAAAAGAATAACACTGCTGTTTCAAGTGTGGAAAACCTGACCACGTAATTAGAACTTATCCCTCCCACAGTCAGAGTGATTGGAAGGATATCTTCGGTAGATCTAACAATGAGAATGTCCAAAGCAAAGCGCTCACGATAAATGACAGTGAGGCTTCTGAAAGTGAATCAACGTGTGCACTTATGGCCAAATTTGACTCGGACAGTGATGATGAAAATGTTAAGGTAAACTCTTTGAAGTTCAGAAAAACTTAAAAATTACTCTCAAATAAAGTTGATGTCCTTCGAAAATGCTTTAATCGATGCCTTTCATAGTCTTGTTAAAGAAAAAAGCTCTCTCTATGAGGAAATAAATGGGTTGGAACTTGAAAGAGATGACATGGGAGCATCCATTACAGATCTTGAAAATCAAATTGTTGAAGTAACAAGTGAACACTCTCTGTTAAAGAATCAAAAGAAGCAATGGATGAATACTCCAAAAGAAAAGGAAGAAGCCTGTGAAGCTCAACCTGAATTGGAAAATGAACTTTAGAAATTTAAAGTGAAGTTCACCTTTGAGCTAGAAAAGAATAGATAACTACAGGAGGACCTAAAAGGGATTAGTATTTCTAGGGACAAATCTCTAAATTGGTCCTGATCAATGAATGAGACTGCTCCTACAGTCATGGTTGAGTGTGAAGGCAACAAGAAAATTGACGTTCAGGACGATAAAACTCCTAACAACCCTGTTAAAGAAATTGATGCTAAGAGTGAAGTTCGTCTGAATACACATAATACTTGGAAAAATTGCCACAAGAATGCTTTTAGGATTATACATCAATATCATCAGAAAAGAAAGAAATCGATCAAATGGAAACTCAAAATGGAGGGACCTGGTCTCTGGGCAAGGAAAAAGGTGTTGCCGGCATGGACAAAGAAGAATCTGATTCATCCATTTTATCATGACAAAGGACAGAAATTAGTTTGGGTTCCTAAGTTTGATAAATAATTATGCTGAAAGGCTTGAGTGAGAGGAGGCAGCCAAAAGGGATACTCAGTGTGGCTCAAATATTAAACTGCGCCAAACAAAAAATAAATCAAGTTCTTGTTCTCACTCAAGACCTACTAAATGAGAGTGTATCCTTTGGATTGTGGCAAAACTGGCTCTACACTCTCCCAAATATAAGAAAATTATTGGGCTCCCCCAAAGGTTCTTCTACATGATTGGCTATGACAAGAGTAAAGGTATAGACATAGGGAAATAATAGGATGATTAAAGTATTGAAGAATTTGCTTTTCCCAGAGTTCATGCTGATTCTCGTTTGTCAAAGAACCTGGTTCCCTAGACTCAGGTTAGTAGTTCTTCAGTATTGATATGCCTTTAAATTGCTAAAGGGTGCCATGTCACTAAACCTTTTCTTTATATATCAACCCTGCTGATCCAAAACACCTCATCTATCTGAACCAACCCAGTTGATAAAGAAAGGTTCTCCCAGCCAAAAAAAATTTGTTCGTTGCTGACCTCCCTTAATTAAAAGTCTCCCTTCCCACTCCCGCTTGAACTCTTCGACTATTCTCTCTATTGAACTCTTAGTGAACAACTCTGGGCTTCCACCTCCTTGTTTCTCAGTTCGATCATGTCTCAAAATGAATTTTTGACCTTTCCTGAATTAAAGACCACTCTCTCACCCTCTAAAAGCTTAATCTCATCAGACCCAGAGCCTCAATCCTCTGCCCCAAAATTCCCTAGTTTGTCAAATCAAGATCCTTCTATCACTCCCTTGAAACCAAAATTTTAGATTCCTCCAGGACTAACAAGAGTCAGATTCCCAAAAAAATTGCATCTTCTTCTAAAAATCCTCTTTCCAAACCTACTGAGACTGTTATGGAAGCTCTATAATAAATTAAGGACTTCGAAGTAAATGAAGAGAAGGTTGAGTATACATAGGATCAAGTCAGTGCAAAGGAACATATCTCTACTGATGGAAATGAAATCTCTGAGGAAAACTTAAGGACACATGAAATAGCGGAGAAGAGAGTAGAGAGTGAGATGTGTTGTGATGATATTGTTCAACTAGTGGAAAAAGGCAACGGTGGAAGTTAGAAAGAAAAATGTTCAAGTGGAAAGTTTACAGAGGAATCTGGTCCCTCTCCTTAAGAGAAGTCAAAGAAGACTGGAGGGAAAAAGAGAACAATGCTGCTGAGAAAAAGGCTCATCGACAAGGAAATTGATCTACCAAAAAATATCGTGGTTGCCGAAGTTGAGAGAGAGAAAGAGAAAAATCCTATTCAAGAGAAAAGAAACTCCAAGGAAAGAATAAATGAAAAGGAAAAAGCATCTGAGGAGAAAGATGCACATTCCAAAGAAAAGGGGAAATGCTCATCTTCTAGAAAAAGAAAAGTCAGTTCAAAAGGATTACCTGATTACTCTGCAAAAAGACGAAGGCTCATAAAATTAGAACTGCATAGGTAAGAGAATCTTGATGTGCCTAGGCTTCTTCTATGCGAGGGCGGCACTGAAATTGAAAGAATATGCCATACTTTTTATAATGCCAAAAAGGGGATGATATGCGCTGTACTAAAATTGAAAGGATCTCTCCAGTTCGCAAAGGAATATGTTGTATTATGTTTCTAACATGTTGTAGGTGCCCTGACAATGATGGTCTGCTTCATAGGGGGGAATAAGTGGGAAGCTGGTTCTCAGGAGGAACATCAGTCTATGAGTTTGTCATCATAAAAAAGGGGAAGTTAATAGTTCCAAGTGCATTCGTGTTTTGATGATTATTAAACTGTTTAAGAACCAAATAGAGACTTGGTCTGTAATCTACTCTCTGGGCACCTTGCACCGTCTGTAGAGAACAGCCACAAAGCTGACCCACTTGTTGCATACAAATACAGTTGTGAGTTAACCCATGCTTTAGGTCAAAATAAAGAGTGGTCTCTTTTCACCCCCATATGCTCTCACTATATATACAACATGATGCCAACATATTGAGTAGACTTGAAAACCTAATATAAATTGTGCAAAGTTGCCGACAAAAGTTCTCAAGATTTCTCAAGAACAATGTCACCAACAAGTTGAAGAACCTGATCTAGACACAAGTTTAGTCTAAGTTCTTTGTACTGTTGTGAGCCTTTGTTCGTTTGTGCTTAAATTAAAAACCTACTCTTCTATGTTAAGAAGTTGTTTGTAGGTGTTTTGAAAAGTCACAAAGTATACTTGTTGGAAGTGTGTTTCCGCAAGCTTTTGAGGGGTACATTAGGCTAGAGTTATTCTAGGTATATTAGTGGTCCTTAGCTAGAGTTAGTGAAGTGAAGGTGTCTGCAATCGGAGCATTTTAAGTGTGGAGGGACTACGAGGGTTAGTTCCTAGGTTTCATAAGCGTTATTGTAAAGGTGAGGGATTATAGAAGTTAATTCCTATCTTACAATATAGTTGCAACATAAAGTTGCTCGTGTAGTGGAGTTGAAATTCTACTGGGGTAGGTCGTGATTTTTAATCCTTTGAGCAATGATTTTTCCACGGTAATATCTTGCCTTCTGTACTTACAGCGTTACCTAAGGGAACTGGTACTCCCTCATATATTAGTTGGTCGACACACAACCTGCATCAACATCTATGGTGGCCTCGTCGGCCTGCACAGTTATATATACGTGTGTTTGTGTGTATATATGTATGTTATATAACTATATATATAACTAAGCTGAGGGTACTTCAGATATGATAGTTAGCATTCACAGATATTCATAATGCAGCCTTGTCGGCCTTGTTGGTATTTTCTATTTGCAGGTACGCCTCATCGGCCTAAGCTGAGGTTACCCCTCCAGAGTTACAGGTTCAAAGTGGTTCGCTTTGGCAGAGTGTAGCACTGGGTGCCGGCCACGCCTCTCCATATTTAAGGCATGACAAACTTGGTATCAGAGTTGGTCTGTCCTAGGAAGTCTACAAGTCGTGTCTATTAGATTCTTGTTTATAGATGTGTTGTGCACCACACTATTTACAAGGAGCTACAGGGCATCTTAGAGTTGGTTACCTTTCTTTCATATCTAAATCATGTTGTAGAGTTTAGTCGTAGGAGTTTGGGGTTTACTCTTACACGTGGGTGTTGTTAGTATACAGATAAGCCTATGACAGGAGAAACTTCAGTTAGCCATAGGGCTAAGACAACAATGGGATTAGCTGTGAGTTACTCCATCGAGGAGGACCCATCTGGGATTATGCCGTCTATCGAGAAAGATCTGTCCGAGATCCAGGATGAGTTATCCTTACAAGTTTCCCCGACTCTAGTGACATTAGGAGAGCTGATAGAAGCTCTAGTATCGCCAGGACCACCAGTTCCACCATTGGCCCCTACTGGCCAAGAGCTGAAGAGAGCAGTACAGGTATTAACATAGTTGGTTGCCTCCTAGACTGAGCACATTGTCAGGACACCAGTTAGTCATAGATCTTCCGAGGATCAACAAATCTGCGATCTTGGGAGTGCGTTAACAAAGGCTCATTGATTTTTACATAACATAACCTAGATGAGGAAGATAAATCGGCCAAGAGGACTAGAGTGGTGGACGATTACAGGGAATCCTCGAGCGGCAGCAGGCTGCAAGGTTATGGGCAGCAGGACAGATTATCCCCATAGTTGGTGCGGGATCAAGGCTCTGAGGTAGGTCTATGGAAGGGGTTGCAGGGATCAGAATCCCAGAGCTGGAGTAATTCATTTCAAATGGGACCTCGTTGCAGCCAGTGTTGTAAGGCACATGTCGGGCTATATCATATGATTACTGGAGGATGTTTCTCGTGCGGGAGTCAGTGGCACCAAAATCTGAGAGGCCCGAGACTTGTTCAAGGAAATCAAAGTGGAGCCAGAGGCGGAGCTTCTTATTCAGGCGGTGCTTAGCACCGCATCTATGCCTTAGCAAGTCGTCAGGATTTCAAGTCTTTGCCAAATGTTATGATAGGTACACTGGCACTCCATTCATATAGTGTTTATGCATTGATAGATCCAGGGTCCAATTTGTCTTATGTTACTACGTTTATTGCGGAGAAGTTTGGTATAGTACCAGAATTGTTGAGTGAACCATTTTTTGTATCCACACCGGTTGGTGAGCCTATTATTGTTTGGAAGATTTATCAGGGTTATTCAGTAGTTATTTGTGATCGTCACACTCTAGCATATCTTATAAAATTAGAAATGGTCGATTTCGACATTATTATGGGTATGGATTGGTTAGCGTTTGCATATGCTAACGTTGGGTGTTGGACGAAGGTTGTCATATTCCACTTTCCAGAGGAACCAGTTCTGGAGTGGAAAGGAAACACGGTTTCACCAAGAGGTAAGTTTATTTCCTATCTCATGGCGAGAAAGATGATTTCAAAGGATTGTATCTGTCATATCAATAAAGTCCAAAATGCAAAGGAAGAACCGCCGACACTTCAGTCTTCCTAGATGTTGTTACACCTCTTGTTTTTGTCGCAAGTGGTCCTTGGCTTATGAGTGGTTTATACCCTTAATATGGATATTCGCACCCATGTTTTTAAGGCATTAAGTGCTTTACCTTGTGGATACCAAAGTATGAATTTATGCTTTTCGCAATACGATAGGATTAAAGCTAAACAAATTGAATTGTCACAGCGGAATGGACTCAGGGAACTGGCAGAAAACCAGTCCCTTTTGACGGACCATCGACGTGTTGACGGTGGCGTCAATGCACGCCGTCGACACGCCACCGTCTCTGATTCTCTGATGGTTGATCGACGGCGCAAGTCGACAGACCGTCGACGTGTCAATGGGCCGTCGACCCGCACGTCAAACTGCACCTTTGGAACTTTCTAGTTCCATCAATATATAGTTGACCCTCACGTTTTATTTTCATTATTTTCCCTCCCAAATTATAGTAGGGCCTAGAATACTCCTCTTAATATTTTCCATCATCATAGTGAAGATTTAGCAAGATCCGAGCCCTGTAAACCCGAGCTTGTGAAGAGAAAGTTGCTCCTAGGGTTTCTTTGAAGTTGATGAGCTTGGGAATTGGAGTTAGTGCTTGGTTATTGCTATCCTAGTTTCTTCAAGGTATGTACATGATTCTTATCCTTGTGCTTGAGTTATTATCAAGAATTTTGGTGGTTTTAAGCAAAGGGAATTATAGTTATGAAAGTTGTAAGTTGAATAAGAGTAGGGTTAGACTTGAGGGTTATTTCGAGGGATGATTTGGAGTAGAATTTATTATATTTTTACATGGTTATTGTTAGTATTGTTGTTGATATTTTAGCTAAATTTGAATATTGAGGAATTAGTGAGTTATGAAAAGGGATGTTGTCCGAACCTCGTTAAGTCCCCTTTTCACTTGAATTGGATGGTAAGTGTTATAAAGGGTCTAATTATGGCCTATGTTATCTTGGTTGTAGAGTTACGAATTCAAGAAGTAGACGTTGGACGACTAGATATGCTTCAAGGTATGTTAAGGCTGTCCTTTTTATTCTTTTTGGCATGATCTTTATTGTTTGAACGAACGAGTAAGCGAGCAAGTTCTAAAGACTCTACTCTTAGATGGTACAGGATTCATTGTATCCTTGATTCCTTATATTCATGTTCATGACTATTAGAGATATCTGTTATATAGAATATTTCATTCATGATGTTTTGTGCATTATATACATACTTATGTGTACAGCTATTTTTCTCAAACCGTGCCTAAATGGCCGGGTAGCACAACTACTATGGGCGGCTTATAGATGATGAGGTATGATTACACCGTGCCTATATGGCTGGGCAGCACCACTAGTGGGAGGCATGAGATGATTATCGCACTGGACATGGGATTAGATGAGATATGGATTAGGTTGTACGTTCCTCAGCACTATTATATGATTTTTAAAGAAGAACATGCATATTATATAGTATCTTCAGTCATACAGATGCATTCAGACAGTCAGTTTGTTTATGAGTTTTAGGTTCCCTCCATGATTCTTATGTATATGTTCCTTTTATGCCTTACATACTCATACAGAGTCCGTACTGACTCCCCTATTGTTCGGGGGTTGTGTTCATGCTTGCAGGTACAGGTAGACAGACAGGCGGTCTAGCTTAGTAGGATATCCATCCAGCGGTGGTTAGTGCGCTCCATTTGATCCAGAGCAGCATTTTATTTTTGTATGCTACTTTTGAGATATAGACATGTACATGGGTGTGATGGGGCCCTGTCCCGTCCTTTCTACAGCTTCTATTCCATTAGAGGTCTGTAGACATTTATTTGTAGATTACATATGACGTAGCCTTGTCGGCTCTTTTTCTTTTTTGTACAGGTCATGTGGCAGCCTAGTTGGCTTACATTGTTATCATCAGCATATATATATATATATATATATATATATATATATATATATAAATATATATATACCTATACATGGTCTTTGATGTTATCATTTCATAAGTCAGCTTAGTCCAGGTTGAGTTACTTGTAGGCCCATAGTATGCAATGTTATCCAGATATGAGTATAGGGGTGTTTGGTAACTAGAGATCAGGCACTCGTAGCGACTCATCGGCTTGGGTCGTGACAGAAGTGGTATCAGAGCAATTCCGTCCTAAGGTTGTCTACATACCGTATCTAGTAGAGTCTTGTTTATGGGTGTGTCATGCACCACACTTATAAACAGGAGGCTGCAGGACATTTAGGAAATTGCCATTCTTTCTCTCTTAGAACGTGTGATAGAGCCGAGGGTTAATAGTTCATTTTCTAATAGTTTGTTCTGATTTCAGCGATGCCTCACAAGAAAGCTACGGCCACCCAGAAGGGTAAGAGAGTAGCTGGTGAGGCCACTAGCCGTACTCATTGAGCTACCAGAGCTCGGGGCGAGTCCCAGAGTGAGAGCCCATCTCAGACTTCGCATACACCGCCTCCAGCACCAGCCCAGTGCCCCTAGTTCCTCAGCCAGATGCACCGGGCCAGGATATGTTGAAGCAAAATATGGATCTTCAAGATTTTATTGATAGTATGCAGCGGACTTTGAGGGTTATGCATGCCGATGAGGTCAAGTTAGTAGAGCTGGCATCTTATAGGCTCTTTGATGTTGCAGTACAGTGGAATCAGGCATGGGAGCTTTCTAGGGGAGAGAATGATGCTCCATCCATTTGGCGAGAGTTTTCGGATGCTTTTATTCGTCGTTATTTACAACCGAAAGTCAGATGGGCCTGAGCAGATAGGTTTTTGCGTATTGAGCAGGGCAATATGAGTGTTCAGGAGTATTATGTACACTTTGACTCCTTGGCTAGATATGCCCTAGCTATGGTGGCTGAGATGGAGGACAGAGTTCATCGCTTCGTGGCGGGTCTAGGGCCACATTTGATTGATGAGTGCACGACAGCCGCGCTACAGCCAGGTATGGATATTTCCCATATAGAGACATATGCCCAGAATCTGGAAGATCATAAGCATCAGTGGGGAATAGAGTGTGAAGGTGACCGAGGCCATGGTAAGAGGGCTAGGTCTTTAGATATCGCTGGTGAGTTCAGAGGAAGATGGAGACAGTAGCATTCCCGGTATTCATTTCATTTAGCAGGGAGTGCACCTCCGCAGTTTTCAGGCTATATATTTGATCGGTCACTTTATTCAGGAGTGGGCCAGAGTTCCAGAGCATCAGGTTTTCAGCATAGACCCGAGTCAGGCCGGATGAGGCCACCTGTACCGTGGTGTGCTCAGTACGGTAGATTACATTCTGGACAGTGACGATTTAGATTTGATGCTTGTTATGCTTGTGGCTAGCCAGGCCATGTGATGAGAGAGTGTCTGTGACGGGGTGGTGTAGGCATTGTTCAGCCCACTGGGTCCGTAGCTAGATCTTATTCTTCAGTACGCCCTTCAGGGCATGTTCCTCAGACATCAGCGGGATGTGGTAGAGGAAGGAGTGGAGCCTCTAGCTCGAGTGGGCCTCAGCACTATGATTATGCATTAGCCGGTAGACAGGATCGTGAGTCTTCTCCTGATGTAGTTACAGGTATATTATCAGTTTCTTCCTATGACATATACGCATTGATTGATCCAGGTTCCACTTTATCATATGTTACTTATTTTGTTGCTGGCAAGTTTTGGGATAGAGCCTGAATCGATTAAACAGTTTGAGGTGTCTACGCCAGTTGGTGATCCGATTATAGCTAGGCGAGTATATCCAGGCTGTGTAGTGGTAGTTTGTAACCACCATACGTTAGCAGATTTTATTGAGTTAAACATGATTGATTTTAATGTTATTATGGGTATCGATTGGTTAGCCTCTTGTTAGGCTAATGTTGACTGCGGAACAAAGATATTTCGATTCCAGTTTCCCAACAAGCCAGTGTTAGAGTGGAAGGGAAATGCTGCTTCGCCGAGGGGTAGGTTTATTTCCTACCTTAAGGCAAGGAAGATGATCAGAAAATGGTATATTTATCACCTAGTTCGAGTTCAGGTTGTGCAAGCAAATTCACCGACCTTTCCATCTGTCCTGTGGTCAATGAGTTCCCAGAGGTATTTCCAGATGAGCTTCCAAGCATTCTGCCAAAACAGGAGATTGATTTTACTATTGATCTATTGCCAGATACTCAGCCAATATTTATTCCTCCTTATAGAATGGCACCTGCAGAGTTGAAAGAATTGAAGGAGAAATTGCGAGATTTACTCGAGAAAGGCTTTATTAGGCCTAGTACAGCACCGTGGGGAGCGCCGGTATTATTTGTAAGAAAGAAGGATGGTTCGTTGCAAATGTGTATTGAATATCGGCAATTGAACAAAGTGACTGTGACGAATAAGTATCCGCTCCCGAGGATGGATGATTTATTTGATCAATTGCAAGGTGGCAAATATTTCTCGAAGATAGATTTGAGATCCGAATATCATCAGGTTAAGGTGAAGGAAGAAAAAATTCCAAAGCCGACATTCAGGACTAGATACGGGCATTATGAGCTCCGTGTCATGTCATTCGGGCTAACTAATGCTCCAGCTGTATTCATGAACTTGATGAATCGTTTATTCAGACCCTTCCTGGATTTATTCGTGATCATGTTTATAGATGATATTCTGGTATATTCATCATCAGAGTCCGACCATACAAATCATCTACGTGTAGTGCTTAGAATTCTTCGAGATAGAGAATTATATGCGAAGTTTTCCAAGTGTGAATTCTGGTTGAACTCTGTGGCTTTTCTGGGTCACATTATTTCAGGTGAAGGCATTAGAGTAGACACTCAAACGATTGAAGCTGTGAAGAATTGGCCAAGGCCCATGACACCAATAGAGATACGTAGCTTCTTGGGCCTAGCTGGATATTATAGAAGGTTTGTGGAAGGATTTTCTTCTCTTTCAGCCCCATTGACCAAGTTGACTCAGAAGATAGCTAAGTTCCATTGGACGGATGCATGCGAGCGGAGTTTCCAGATATTGAAAAACAAATTGACCTCAGCACCTGTCTTGACTCTTCCAGAAGGAACAGAGGGCTATGTGATTTATTGTGATGCTTCAAGTATTCGTTTGGGTTGTATATTAATGCAGCATGGCAAGGTTGTTGCTTATGCTTTTAGACAGCTGAAACAGCATGAGAGGAATTATCCAACACATGATCTAGAGCTAGCTGCGGTGATTCATGCCCTCAAATTATGGAGTCATTGTCTATACGGTGTCCGTGTTGATATCTATACTGATCATAAGAGCCTCCAGTATATTTTTAAGCAGAAGGACTTGAATTTACGTCAAAGGCGATGGCTAGAGTTGCTGAAAGATTACGACGTGGATATTCTGTACCATCCTGGGAAGACTAATGTAGTGGTTGATGCTCTTAGTAGTAATCTATGGGTAACCTGTCATATGTACAGCCACAGAAGAGGGAGATAGTTCGCGAAGTTTGTCAACTAGCCAGCCATGGAGTTCGGCTGTTAGATTCAGGTGATACAGGAATTACGATCCAGGATACAACGATGTTATCTTTGGTAGTAGAGATAAAGGAACATCAGTACGAATATCCTTTTCTAGCCCATTGCTGAGATACGGCAACTCAGAAAGACAAGAAGACACCATTTGTAATTACAGGAGATGGAGTATTCAGGTATCGAAGTAGAGTATGTGTTCCTAATGTTGCAGGACTTTGTCAGCAGGTTATTGGAGAAGCTCATTATTCTCGGTATTTCATCCATCCTAGCACAACAAAGATGTATCATGATCTTAAGCAAGTTTATTGGTGGGATGGAATGAAAAGAGACGTAGCAAAATTTGTCGCTCAGTGTCCGAATTTCCAGCAAGTCATAATAGAGCACCAGAAGCCCGGAGGTTTATTGCAGGCTATGGAGATTCCAACATAGAAATAGGAGGTCATCAAAATAGATATTATTACGGGTTTGCCCCGTACTCCGCGGAAGAATGATTCGATATGGGTCATAGTTGATATGCTTATAAAGTCATCCTATTTCCGGCCTGTCAGAACTACTTATTCAGCTGAAGATTATGCGAAGCTTTATCTTAAGGAGATTTTTCGAGTTCATCGTATTCCTACAGCCATTATTTCATACACAGGGGCACAGTTCACAGCTAATTTCTGGAAGTCTTTTCAGAATGGATTGGGAACTCATGTGAGTCTTAGTACTACATTTAATCCGCAGACAGATGGACAGGCGGAGCGTACTATACAGACACTTCCGAGGAAGTTAGGATGATCATTTGCCTCTCATTGAATTTGCATATAATAACAATTACCATTATAGTATTCAGATGGCTCCTTATGAAGCTTTATATGGGCGGAGATGTAGATCACCTATAGGATGGTTCGATGTTGGGGAAAGTCAGTTAGCAGGCCCAGACTTAATACAACGAGTAGTTAAAAAGGTGAAAGTAATTCAAGAGAGGTTACTAGCAGCGCAGAGTCGACAGAATGCAAATAACCAGCGGCGTAAGCTAGAGTTCGAGGTAGGAGATTGGGTCTTCCTAAAAATCTCACCTATGAAGGGAGTGATGAGATTTCGCAAGACGGGTAAGTTGAGCCATCGATACATCGTGCCGTATAGAATCACTCGTACAGTGGGTAAGGTAGCATATGAGCTGGAACTAACTTTATCACGACCCAACTAGGGGCCATGACGGGTACCCGGGGCTAGCCACCGAGCACAACTCATTCAATTACTCATCATATTCAGTATAAGTTTCTTCATTACTCTTGTGCTCATAATCATAGGAAAATCATTTTCATTTGAAACATGCTTACCTTTATATACATAAGCCTCTCGGCTATCAAAATAATATATTTATGTACAATGAGGACATCGTGAGACCATACTACCCACACATACGTATCTACGAGCCTCTACTAGAGTACTAGACATATGGACAGGATAGGACCCCGTCGTGCCCAAAAAATATATATACACAAAAGAATAAGTCAATAGCACCTCCAGAACAATGGAGTGCTCTCAAGTCTGCTAGTACCTCCTACGAGTCTGGATCACCTCCCTGTCTACCTGTGGGCATGAACACAGCGTCCAAAGAAAACGGACGTCAGTAAGAACATTGTACTGAGCATGTAAGGCATCAACGATAACAATACATCAATGGAATAAGGAGGCATCAAATGAGGAGCAATTTGTAACTGACTATCAATTATAAAAGAAATAATGCATGCTGGCTTACTTCATAATCATCATCGTATCATTTATGCATATATGTATAAGCTGCCCGACCATATAGGTATGGTGTGATAATCATTAGCCCGCGTCCAGGCCTCCCGCGTCCGGGGTACCATCTCATGCTGCCCACTAGTGGTGTCTGCCCATGCCATCTAGACATGGTGTATACGCTGCCCGCTTTAGCGGTGTCTGCCCGGCCATATAGGCGCGGTGTGATATCATCATATATATCTCATAGAATTATCATAATCTTACCAGACTATTATCTTAATGCATGCCTGGGAACTCAAGATAACTATACTTTATCGGGGTGACATAAGGTCGTGAACCCCCAATTCCGTTATGGAGCATTCATAAGCATTTTGCCTCACCTAGAAGGAATTAGCATATAAGGTGAGTGTATACAATGAACAACATCAATGGATCGTAATTAACATCATATTCGTGAACTCTAAAATATTTGGACTTAAGCTCATCATCATCATGTTTATAATATCTCTTATTCTTAACTCACATGGCTATTCATGAACGTAGACTCTTAGTTTTTCAGAATGTAGGAAAGTCAAGGAGAAGAAGGAAGGATCATGTCATAAGATTCATGCCTTAGAAAGAAGGGACTAGCCTCACATACCTTTTCATTTAGCTACTCTATCGCTTGAACGTTCCTCTCCAATATTCACGTTTCTACCTTTAGGAGAGTTCATACTCATATTACATATTCGATAACATAAGCGTGTTTGAACTAAAGCTAGAGAAAATTGAGCAGCATCTCCTTTGTTTCTACTACTTTCTCCATATCATATATCAACTCCCAAACGTCAATAATAACATTCTCAACATTATAACCAACAATCCTCATTCGTCTACATTATCCACATTTTACAACTTCACTTCAATTCTCCCATAATCATGGTCATATTACACTACTACGTCTTCTTGCATATAATGTTTACCCCATGTTCTTAATGTCATCTATAACATATTTACAATCACAACATGTCAATATTCATGACTCATCCCAAACTACTACTCAAAATCTCATTATTCCTATGTTTGTGACCCATTTTCTATATCCTTCTACAATCCAAGTGTTTCAACTTCTCAATACCTTAAACAACATGAAAATATCATAAAACTTACCTTAATGGGAATTCACTTCAATGGGAATTCCTTGGCTTGGATGAACTTTAATGTGTCTCATACACTTGATTTTGTTGGTTTGATGAAGTTGATTCTTGTTTAGTCTTAGATTCTTGTAAAAGAAGTGTGTGGAATATTCTAGAGGGTTAGAGAGAAGCGGAGAAGTGAGGGAAATAAAAATAATAACATGGGGTCTTATATTTATTTTTGGAAAATCTGACCGGTCGGGAAATTATACGGACCGTATAATTTTATATGATCCGTATAAGTGACTGTATAATCCCATCAGTGAGGGACCTTCACTGTGACGATTCTACGGACCATTATACGGACCGTATAACATTATACGGTCCGTATAATTGGTCGTATAATCTATCTTTTCTCCGATTTTTTTCTCGTCACTTCGTTTGATCTCAAATCCTTATGGAACCTTATTAGCACTTGTTTAACACTTCATTAACAATCTAAGGGATGTTATAACTCTTCTCCAAAACATCCTTAAGTCATCATTAATTCTATACTCGTAAATTCTGCCCAATCACACCACATATATCTTGCTTTCCTTACCGACTTTCGTCTCCTACCTCGAATGTCTTTGAAATCTCATTTAGAATAATCAAATATGATTTCTTGCTTATTAAAACATCGTATACATCGTGCCCTTTGTTAATCTATTTACTATACGTTAACGAAAAAATTTCGGGGTGTAACATTCTTCCCCCCTTTTTGGAACATTCGTCCTCGAATGTTAAGCACTCGGGAATCCTACAAAAATTTTGCCAGGGTTTCCCCTATAATATGGCACTAACCATCCTGTCACAACAGCCCATAATAACATTGCCTCACAGGGCCACAACACAATAGCAATATAAGTTGGCCGCATGCGACCCATATGCATAAAAACAAAACATACATACCTCATAATCTTGGTATTTCATCGTGAATCTCTTCTAGGGGCTGAAATAAATGCGGGTATTTGAATTTCATACTCTCTTCTGCTTCCCAAGTCATTTCTTCTCGTACAGTGGGTAAGGTAGCATATGAGCTGGAACTACCTTTATCATGACCCGACTAGGGGCCATGACGGGTAGCCGGGGCTAACCACCGAGCACCACTCATTCAATTACTCATCATATTCATTATGCGTTTCTTCATTACTCTTGTGCTCATAATCGTAGGAAAATCATTTTCATTTGAAACATGCTTACCTTTATATACATAAGCCTCTCGGCTATAAAAATAATATATATATATGTACAATAAGGACATCGTAAGACCATACTACCCACACATACGTATCTACGAGCCTCTACTAAAGTACTCGACATATGGACAGGACAGGACCCCGTCGTGCCCAAAATATATATATACACAAAAGAATAAGTCAATGGCACCTACAGAACAATGGAGTGCTCTCAAGTCTGCTAATAGCTCCTACGAGTCTGGATCACCTCCCTTTCCACCTGTGGGCATGAAAAAAGCGTCCGAAGAAAACGGACGTCAGTACGAACATTGTACTGAGTATGTAAGGCATCAACGATAAGAATACATCAACGGAATAAGGAGGCATCAAATAAGGAGCAATTTGTAACTGACTATCAATTATAAAAGAAATAATGCATGCTAGCTTACTTCATAATCATCATCGTATCATGTATGCATATATGTATAAGCTTCCCCACTATATAGGTACAGTGTGATAATCACTAGCCCGCGTCCAGGCCTCCCGCATCCGGGCTACCATCTCATGCTGCCCACTAATGGTGTCTGCCCATGCCATCTAGACATGGTGTATACGCTGCCCGCTTTAGCGGTGTCTGCCCGGCCATATAGGCGCGGTGTGATATCATCATATAGATTTCATAGACTTATCATAATCTTACAATACTATTATCATAATGCATGCCTGGGAACTCAAGATAACTATACTTTATCGGGGTGACATAAGGTCGTGAACCCCCGATTCTGTTATGGAGCATTCATAAGCATTCTGCCTCACCTTGAAGGAATTAGCATATAAGGTGAGTGTATACAATGAACAACATCAATGGATCGTAATTAACATCATATTCGTGAACTCTAAAATCTTTGGACTTAAGCTCATCATCATCATGTTTATAATATCTCTTATTCTTAACTCACATGGATATTCATGAACGTAGACTCTTAGATTTTCAGAAGGGAAAAGGGCCTGATTTGCCCCTCTACTTTGGTAAAAGGTTCATATTTACCCCCCGTTATACTATCAGGCCATTTATACCCCTACTGTTAGAATAGTTACAATATTTACCCCTATATTTAACCCTTATCCACTGTGGCCAATGTCGTGGGCCAGGCCTGTCCACTGTGGCCAATTACATTGCCACGTAAGAGGCCATGTCAGCAACCCAATTAAATTAATCCTAAAATTAAAAGATCAAATAATGCCTTCTTCTTCACCATTAAAATGCCTGCTTGATTCCTGCAGAAACATATATGCCATTAAAATGCCTGCTTGATTCCTGCAGAAACATATATGCGTTTCTTCAAAAAAATTAAAGACCAATGCATTTAAAGGGCAATCCGCACAAAAAAAAAATGAAGAGCAAAAATTAAAGACCAATCCAATTCGTGCAATTTCTTCAAGCAGTGCAGCAGATTATAGCACCAGATAAAAGCAAATCATCATCACAGCCCATTTTTCAGATCAATCAAGATCAATAAAACACTTTTTCCTCATTTTTAAGCTAGAATTTGATAAAGAACTTGAACAAAAACTGCAAAATCCTCTTTTTTTTCTCCAAATACCTCTTTTTTAAGCTAAAATCCATCAACAAAAACTGAAAAAATCCCTTTTTTTCTCCGATTACCTCATTTCTGAGCTAAAAATTGATAAAGAACTTCAACAAAAACTAAAAAAAAAATCCCTTTTATCTCCTATTAACTCATATTTGAGCTTAAGTACTTCAACAAAAACTTAAATATCCCTTTTTTCCTCCCATTACCTCAACTTTTAGCTAAAAATTGCTAATGAACTTCAACCAAAAACAAAAACCAAAAAAAAAAAAAAAACTTTTTTCTCCGATTACCTCATTTTTAACCCGAAATTTGCTTCTATGTTTCTGCAGGAAACCATATATGTGTTTGGCCATAGATTGCAAGTATATTTCTGCTTCTGCTGCTACTACTAGAGCTGTTTTTCGCAAATACCCACTATTTAAGGAAATTTTTGCGAGAATTTGAGGGTCAAAAATTAAAGAGCAACCCTAAATAGGGACGTTTGTGCCAATGACCCATCTTTAAGAGTTGGGAACCTAAATGACGTGAATAAAAAAGGGCTATGATGATTATATTCTGGGCTAATAATCAATTCTTGAACATGTTGAAGACAATACTTTAATGGTGAAGAAGAAGAAGGCATTATTTGATCTTTTAATTTTAGGACTAATTTAATTGGGTTGCTGACATGGCCTCTTACGTGGCAATGTAATTGGCCACAGTGGACAGGCCTGGCCCACGACATTGGCCACAGTGGATAAGGGTTAAATATAGGGGTAAATATTGTAACTATTCTAACGGTAGGGGTATAAATGGCCTGATAGTATAACGGAGGGTAAATATGAACCTTTTACCAAAGTAGAGGGGCAAATCAGGCCCTTTTCCCTTTTCAGAATGTAGGAAAGTCATGGAGAAGGAGGAAGGATCATGTCATAAGATTCATGCCTTAGAAAGAAGGGACTAGCCTCACATACCTTTTCGTTTAGATACTCTATCGCTTGAACGTTCCTCTCCAATATTCACGTTTATACCTTTAGGAGAGTTCATACTCATATTAGATATTCGATAACATAAGCGTGTTTGAACTAAAGCTAGAGAAAATTAAGCAGCATCTCCTTTGTTTCTACTACTTTCTCCAAATCATATATCAACTCCCAAACGTCAATAATAACATTCTCAACATTATAACCAACAATCCTCATTCATCAACATTATCCAGCTTTTACAACTTCACTTCAATTCTCCCATAATCATGGTCATAGTACACTACTACGTCTTCTTGCATATAATGTTTACCCCATGTTCTTAATGTCATCTATAACATATTTACAATCACAACATGTCAATATTCATGACTCATCCCAAACTACTACTCAAAATCTCATTATTCTTATCTTTGTGACCCATTTTCTATATCCTTCTACAATCCAAGTGTTTCAACTTCTCAATACCTTAAACAACATGAAAAGATCATAAAACTTACCTTAATGGGAATTCACTTCAATGGGAATTCCTTGGCTTGGATGAACTTTAATGTGTCTCATACACTTGATTTTGTTGGTTTGATAAAGTTGATTCTTATTTAGTCTTAGATTTTTGTAAAAGAAGTGTGTGGAATATTCTAGAGGGTTAGAGAGAAGTGGATAAGTGAGCGAAATGAAAATAATAACATGGGGTCTTATATTTATTTTTGGAAAATCTGACCTGTCGGGAAATTATATGGACACTTATACGGTCCGTATAATTTTATACGATCCGTATAAGTGACCTTCACTGTGACGATTCTGCGGACCATTATACGGACCGTATAACATTATACGGTCCGTATAATTGGTCGTATAATCTATCTTTTCTCCGATTTTGTTCTCGTCACTTCGTTTGATCTCAAATCCTTATGGAACCTTATTATCACTTGTTTAACACTTCATCAACAATCTAAGGGACGTTATAACTCTTCTCCAAAACATCCTTAAGTCATCATTAATTCTATACTCGTAAATTCTTCCCAATCACACCACATATACCTTGCTTTCCTTATCGACTTTCGTCTCCTACCTCAAATGTCTTTGAAATCTCATTTAGAATCATCAAATGTTATTTCTTGCTTATTAAAACATCGTATACATCGTTCCCTTTGTTAATCTATTTACTGTACGTTAACGAAAAAATTTCGGGGTGTAACATTCTTCCCCCCTTTTTGGAACATTCGTCCTCGAATGTTAAGTACTCGGGAATCCTACAAAAATTTCGCCAGGGTTTCCCCTATAATATGGCACTACCCATCCTGTCACAACAGCCCATAATAACATTGCCTCACAGGGCCACAACACAATAGCAATATAAGTTGGCCACACGCGACCCATATGCATAAAAAGAAAACATACATACCTCATAATCTTGGTATTTCATCGTGGATCTCTTCTAGGGGCTGAAATAAATGCGGGTATTTGAATTTCATACTATCTTCTGCTTCCCAAGTCATTTCTTCTGGGTTGGTGACTTTGGGCTATCAATAACCGATCTCAGATCACCTTGACTTTTTCTACTGCTTGTTGAATCAACTTAGGCCTATTAGCTGTACTTCTCCTATTTCAAACCATCCAATTGGAGACCTACACTTCCTTCCATATAAAGCTTCATACGGAGCCATCTACTGGAATGGTAGCTGTTATTATATGCAAACTCAATAAGAGGTAAGTGGTAATCCCAACATTCACCGAAATCTAGTACACATGCCCGTGACATATCTTCCAAGGTCTGAATAGTACGTTCGCCTTGCCCATCAGTTTGCGGATGGAATGTCGTGCTTTGCTTTACTTGAGTACCTAGACCTTCTTGGAAAGATTTCCAGAACATGGTTGTAAATTGCGCTCCTCTATCTGTGATGATGGATATTGGGATACCATGGAGTCGCACAATCTCCTTGAGATACAACCTTGCATAATCTTCTGCTGAGTATGTGGTTCTGACTGGAAGAAAATGAGTTGCTTTCGTCAATCTATCCACAATCACCCATATGTAATCATACTTGCTTCGGGAACGAGGTAACCTCACAATAAAATCCATGTTGATCACTTCCCATTTCCAAATAGGGATTTCCATTACTTGCAATAATCCTCCTGGCTTTTGATGTTCGATTTTCACTTGCTGGCAGTTTGGACATTGAGCTACAAACTCTGCTATGTCTCTCTTCATGTCATCCCACCAATATATCAATTTGAGATCATGATACATCTTCGTTGCACCTGGGTGAATAGAATCACGAGAATAGTGAGTTGCTTCTAGAATTCGGCGACGTAATTCTGCAACATTCGGAACACATAGCCTGCCACGGTATCTAAGAATTCCATCCATAGAAGTTTCAAATGGAAACTTCTCTTTTTCATGAAGTGTGTCTCTATATTGGCTCAACTGAGGGTCTTCATATTGGCGCTCTTTTACTTCCATATTCAAGGACGAAACTGTAGGATTATTAATACCAATTCTTGCACTGCCTGAATCAATTAAACGTACTCCAAGATTATCTAGTTGGTGGAGCTCATGAATTAATTCTTTCTTCTCCGGAGGAACCTCACATAGGCTGCCCATCGATCGGCAGCTGAGCGCATCAGCTACTACATTTGCCTTTCCGGGGTGGTATAAAATACTCACATCATAATCTTTCAATAATTCTAACCACCGCCTCTACCGCAGATTCAACTCCTTCTGTTGGAAAATATATTGGAGACTCTTGTGATCTGTATAGATATCGACATGTACGTCATACAAGTAGTGTCTCCACATCTTTAATGCATGAATAACTGCAGCCAATTCGAGATCATGAGTTGGGTAGTTCTTTTCATGTTTCCACAGCTGTCTCGAAGCATAAACGATGACTTTACCGTGCTACATTAACACACATCCTAACCCAATACCGGAAGCATCACAATATACAACATAACCATCTGGCCTTTCCGGGAGTGTCAAAACTGGGGCTGAGGTTAATCTGTCCTTCAACTCTTGGAAGCTGCGTTCACAAGCATCATTCCACTGAAATTTAACTGACTTTTGGGTTAGCTTCGTCAATGGGGCTGAAATAGAGAAAAATCCTTCTACGAACCTTCTATAGTAACCTGCCAATCCCAGAAAACTACGGACTTCTGTAGGCGTCGGAGGCCTTGGCCAACTCTTCACAGCTTCAATTTTCTGAGTATCAACTTGAATGCCATCATCTGAAATAACATGACCCAGAAATGTCACAGAATTCAGCCAAAACTCGCACTTTGAAAATTTTGCGTACAATTCTCGGGTTCTAAGAATTCCAAGAACAATACGAAATGATCTGCATGTTCTGATTATGTGCGAGAGTATACCAGAATATCGTCAATGAGTACTATTACGAATAAATCCAAGAGAGGCTTGAATACGTTATTCATCACATTCATGAACACTGCTGGAGCATTGGTTAACCCAAACGACATCACCCGGAATTCATAATGGTCGTATCTCATTCTGAAAGCTGTTTTGGGAATATCTTCTTCTTTAACTCTCACTTGGTGATAACCTGACCTCAAGTCTATTTTGGAAAACCACTTAGCACCCTGTAGCTGATCAAACCAATCATCAATCCTTGGGAGAGTATATTTGTTCTTTATCGTCACCTTATCCAACTGCCTATAGTCGATACACATCCGTAAGGAACCATCTTTCTTTCTCACGAATAAGACTGGTGCTCCCCACGGTGATGAACTGGGTCTAATAAACCCCTTCTGAAGCAAATCGTTCAACTATGCCTTTAGCTTTTTCAATTCTACCGGAGCCATCCGGTAAGGAGGAATAGAAATAAGCTTGGTGTCCGGCCACACATCAATAGCGAAATCAATCTCTCTTTCCGGAGGAAGGCCTGGAAGTTCTTCCGGAAATTCATTCACTACCGGAACGGATTAGAAAGTTGGCGACTTTGCTTCGGTATCATGAACTCGGACTAAGTGATAAATGTAGCCCTTAGCTATCATCTTTCTTGCTTTAAGGTAGGAAATAAACCTACCTCTTGGAGATGCTGTATTACCCTTCCATTCAAGCACGGGCTCTCTCGGAAATTGAAATCGAACTACTTTCATTCGGCAATCAACATTAGCATAACATGAGGCTAACCAATCCATACCCATAATCACATCGAAACTAACATTTCCAGCTCAACTAAATTGGCTTTAGTCTGGCGGTCGCATATCACAATTACACAATTTTTATACACTTGTCTAGCTATCACGGGATCTCCAACCGGAGTAGAAACCTCAAAAGGTTTAATTAGCTCAAGTTTCATCCCAATACGACCAGCAACATACGGAGTAATATAAGATAGGGTAGAACCCGGATCTATCAATGCATACACATCATGGGAAAATACGGATAATGTACCTGTAACCACATCTGGGGAGGACTCAAGATCCTGTTGTCCGGCTAAAGCATACATACAAGGATGAGTGCCACCTAAAGTAGATGCTCCTCCTCTGCCTCTACCTTGACCTACTGGAATCTGGGGAGTCTGCCCTACCGGGCGCACTGAAGAAGAACTAGCCGTTGATCCTGTGGGATGAACCCCACCTCTACCACTCATTGACGGGCAATCTCGCATCATGTGCCCAATCTGGCCACAGGCATAGCAAGCATCTGAACTTTGGCGACACTGTCCGGAATGTAATCTACCGCACTGGCTGCATCGCGGGACTGGGGGTCTCCTCTGGCTATAATCTCCCCCAAACTGAGAATCTAGGGCTCTCGAGCTCTGACCCTGTCCTGAACAAAAGGAGCGATCAAATCCCCTACCTGCAAATCGTAGAGGTGCACTAGTCGCCGACTGGCCTGAGTGTCTAAAATATGGCTGCCTTGATCCCCCTCTATAATCACTACCTGTCCCAATAGATCTGGCCCTCTTGCTTTTCCCTCTATCAATATCACAATCACCAATTTGCGGATGTTGTTGTCCTTCTAAATTCTGGGCATGGGCTTGAATGCGGGAAATATCCATCCCATCTTGCAACGAAGCCGTCAAGCAATCCTTGAAAAAATGTGCCCCTAATCCACTCACGAATCTATGTACTCTATCCCCCATGTCGGCCACCATAGCCGGGGCATATCTATCCAATGAATTAAACTGAAGGCTATACTCCTGGGCCCTCATATTTTCTTGTTTTAGATTTAAAAACCTATTTGCTCTAGCTCAGCGGACCTCGGGTGGCAGATAGTGGCGGATGAAAGCATCTACAAATTCTTGCCAAACGAGAGGAGGCGCATTCTCTTTTCTTGATGATAACCAATTATTGTACCATAACACCGCCACATCTTAGAGTCTATAAGATTCCAACTCCACAGATTCAGTTTCGGAGGCATGAATAATCTTCAATGTTTTCAACATTTCCTCAATAAAACTTTGTGGGTCTTCATCCGGCTTTGACCCGAAAAACTACGGAGGATTCAGACTCATAAAATCACGGGCTCTGGTACTAGCTGCCCGATCACTTGGACCCGTATTCTGCCGTTGTGCCTGGGCGGCAACTAACTGCGTCAATAAATGAATAGCCTCGGTCACTTATTGACCCGAAGTAGCCGGTGGAGGAACTGGAGACATAGGAGTTGGAGCTGAAGCCCCTTTTGTTCTTCTAAATTGGGCGGAGTGGAGGAAGTATTAGATGGGGCCTCATTATGTGATTCGCCCTCTTCTACATTCATTCGTGGCTCTCTTTCTACCCGTCTTTTCATCGTAGTCTCGCCCTTCTAGGCGACTGTAGCATTTCCCTTTGGCGGCATTTCTGAAATCATTGCATACTATTAAGGAGGAGAAAATCTTATAACACATCTCTATCGCACAATCTCTTAAGATGAAAGATGGTCATTTTTCCTAAATGCCCTATAGCCTCTTGTTTATTAGTGTGGCGCGCAACACACCATAAACAAGACTCTACTAGACACGGCTCGTAGACACTTTCTAGGACTGAACTGCTCTGATACCACTTTTGTCACGACCCGACTAGGGGCTAGCCACCGAGCACCACTCATTCTATTACTCATCATACTCATTAAACGTTTCTTCATTACTCTTGTGCTCATAATCATAGGAAACCATTTTCATTTGAAACATGCTTACCTTTATATACATAAGCCCCTCGGCTATCAAAATAATATATATATGTACAATAATGACATCGTGAGACCATACTACCCACACATACGTATCTACGAGCCTCTACTAGAGTACTAGACATATGGATAGGACAATACCCCATCGTGCCCAATATATATATATATATATATATATATATACACACACAAAAGAATAAGTCAATAGCACCTCCGGAACAATGGAGTGCTCTCAAGTTTGCTAGTAGCTCCTATGAGTCTGGATCACCTCCCTGTCTACCTGTGGGCATGAATACAACGTCCAAAGAAAACGGACGTCAGTACGAACATTGTACTAAGTATGTAAGGCATCAACGATAACAATACATCAATCGAATAAGGAGGCATCAAATGAGGAGCAATTTGTAACTGACTATCAATTATAAAAGAAATAATACATGCTGGCTTACTTCATAATCATCATCGTATCATGTATGCATATATGTATAAGCTGCCCGACCATATAGGTATGGTGTGATAATCATTAACCCGCGTCCAGGCCTCCCGCGTCTGGGGTACCATCTCATGCTGCCCACTAGTGGTGTCTGCCCATGCCATCTAGACACGGTGTATACGCTGCCCGCTTTAGCGGTGTCTGCCCGGCCATATAGGCGCGGTGTGATATCATCATAAACATCTCATAGAATTATCATAATCTTACCAAATTATTATCATAATGCATGCCTGGGAACTCAAGATAACTATACTTTATCGGGGTGACATAAGGTCGTGAACCCCCGATTTCGTTATGGAGCATTCATAAGCATTCTGCCTCACCTTGAAGGAATTAGCATATAAGGTGAGTGTATACAATGAACAACATCAATGGATCGTAATTAACATCATATTCGTGAACTCTAAAATATTTGGACTTAAGCTCATCATCATCATGTTTATAATATCTCTTATTCTTAACTCACATGGCTATTCATGAACGTAGACTCTTAGTTTTTCAGAATGTAGGAAAGTCATGGAGAAGGAGCAAGGATCATGTCATAAGATTCATGCCTTAGAAAGAAGGGACTAGCCTCACATACCTTTTCATTTAGCTACTCTATCGCTTGAACGTTCCTCTCCAATATTCACGTTTCTACCTTTAGGAGAGTTCATACTCATATTAGATATTCGATAACATAAGCGTGTTTGAACTAAAACTAGAGAAAATTGAGTAGCATCTCCTTTGTTTCTACTACTTTCTCCATATCATATATCAACTCCCAAACTCAATAATAACATTCTCAACTTTATTACCAACAATCCTCATTCGTCTACATTATCCACATTTTACAACTTCACTTCAATTCTCCCATAATCATGGTCATAGTACACTACTACGTCTTCTTGCATATAATGTTTACCCCATGTTCTTAATGTCATATATAACATATTTACAATCACAACATGTCAATATTCATGACTCATCCCAAACTACTACTCAAAATCTCATTATTCCTATCTTTGTGACCCGTTTTCTATATCCTTCTACAATCCAAGTGTTTCAACTTCTCAATACCTTAAACAACATGAAAATATCATAAAACTCACCTTAGATAGTATAGGAATAAGCCTTGAGTGAAAATATTTCTCTTGCAGCAAAACCCTAGTTCACTTCCATGGGAATTCCTTGGCTTGGATGAACTTTAATGTGTCTCATACACTTGATTTTGTTGGTTTGACGAAGTTGGTTCTTGTTTAGTCTTAGATTCTTGTAAAAGAAGTGTGTGGAATATTCTAGAGGGTTAGAGAGATGTGGAGAAGTGAGGGAAATGAACATAATAACATGGGGTCTTATATTAATTCTTGGAAAATCTGACCCGTCGAGAAATTATACGGAAACTTATACGGTCCGTATAAAATTATACGGTCCGTATAAGTTACCGTGAAATCACCTCATCAACTTCTCTCTTCTGTGACCATTATACGGCACATTATACGGTCCGTATAATTTTATACGGTCCGTATAAGTGACCGTATAATCCCATCAGTGAAGGACTTTCACTGTGACGATTCTACGGACCATTATACGGACCGTATAACATTATACGGACCGTATAATTGGTCGTATAATCTATCTTTTCTCCGATTTTGTTCTCGTCACTTCGTTTGATGTCAAATCCTTATGGAACCTTCTTAGCACCTGTTTAACACTTTATTAACAATCTAAGGGACGTTATAACTCTTCTCCAAAACATCCTTAAGTCATCATTAATTCGATACTCGTAAATTCTGCCCAATCACACCACATATACCTTGCTTTCCTTAACGACTTTGGTCTCCTACCTCAAATGTCTTTGAAATCTCATTTATAATCATCAAATGTTATTTCTTGCTTACTAAAACATCGTATACGTCGTGCTCTTTGTTAATCTATTTACTGTACGTTAACAGAAAATTTCCGGGGTGTAACAACCTTCAAAGTTGGAGTCTGTACACCCAGTATTCCATATATCCATGCTTCATAAATGTATAGGAGATCCTTCGAGAATTGTGCCAGTAGATGATATCCAAGTGACCGAGCAGTTATCATACGAAGAGATTCCTGTGGCTATATTGGATAGACAAGTTCATCAATTGCGAACTAAGGATGTGGCTTCCGTTAAAGTTCTGTGGAGAAACAATAATGTTGGAGAAATGACTTGGGAAGCTGAAGGAGAAATGAAGGAAAAATACTCGTACGTATTTTCGTCATCTCTGGAGGCTCAGTCTGAGGCATCATCTTCTCCAGGTATTGATTTCATCTATTGTTATTCTGATTGGTCGTGTAAGGCTATGGTGTTGTATATTTTATCATGTAGCCCTGTGTGGCATTATATTGGGTTGTTGTATACAGGATGGAATGGCACATTTACAAGGGAGACTCTGCCAAAAATTTTATAGCCCATGACCTGTATGGACATTCGAGGACGAATGTTTCTAAGGGGGGAAGAATGTTACACCTCTCATTTTTGTCGCAAGCGGTCCTTGGCTTATGAGTTGTTTATACCCTTAATATGGACATTCGCACCAGAGTTTTTGAGGTATTAATTGCTTTAGCTTGCAGATACCAAAGTACGAATATTTGTTCTTCGCAATACGATAGGATTAAAGCTAAACAAATTGAATCGTCGCAGCAGAATAGACTCGGGGAACTGGCAGAAAACCGGTCCCTTTTGACGGATAGTCGACAGATCGATGGTGGCATCAATGCACGCCGTCGACATGCCACTGTATCTGATTCTCTGATGGTTGATCGACGGAGCAAGTCAATGGGCCGTCGACCCACACGTCAAACCGCACCTCTAGAACTTTCTAGTTACATCTATGTATGGTTGATCCTCACGTTTTATTTTCATTATTTTCACCTAAATCAGAAAAGGGCCTAGAATACTCCTCTTAGTATTTTCCATCATCATAGTGAATATTTAGCAAGATCCGAGCCCCGTAAACCCGAGCTTGTGAAGAGAAAGTTGCTCCTAGGGTTTCTTTGAAGTTGATGAGCTTGGGAATTGGAGTTAGAGCTTGATTCTTGGTATCCTAGTTTATTCAAGGTATGTACATGATTCTTATCCTTGTGCTTGAGTTATTATCAAGAATTTTGGTGGTTTTAAGCAAAGGGAATTATAGTTATGAAAGTTGTAAGTTGAATAAGAGTAGGGTTGGACTTGAGGGTTATTTCGAAGGATGATTTGGATTAGAATTGATTATATTTTGATATGGTTATTGTTAGTATTGTTGTTGATATTTTAGCTAAATTGGAATATTGAGGAATTAGTGAGTTATGAAGGGGGATGTTGTCCGGACCTCGTTAAGCCCCCTTTTCACTTGAATTGGATGGTAAGTGTTATAAAGGGTCCAATTGTCGCCTATGTTATCTTGGTTGTAGACTTACGAGTTCAAGAAGTAGACGTTGGACGAGTAGATACGCTTCAAGGTATGTTAAGGCTGTCCTTTTTATTCTTTTTGGCATGATCTTTATTGTCTGGATGAACGAGTAAGCAAGCAAGTTTCAAAGACTCTACTCTTAGATGGTACTGGATTCATCGTATCCTTGATTCCATATATTCATGTTCATGACTCTTAGAGATCTCTGTTATCTACAGTATGTCCTTCATGAGGTTTCATGCATTATATACATACTTATGTTTACAGCTATTTTTCTCACACGGTGCCTATATGGCCGGGCAGCACCACAACGGTAGGAGGCTTATAGATGATGAGGTATGATTACACCGTACCTATATGGCCGGGCAGCACCACTAGTGGGCAGCGTGAGATGATTATCGTCCTGGACGTGGGATGGCCGGACACGGGATTAAATGTGTCACACCATAACAGTGGTAGGGCATGACAGGCACCCAACTTTTATCAGAGTCGAGCGAACCCTTATACATTCGCTCTATCAAAACCTGTCATTTCAAAAACTTTTAAGAACATAAAACTTTTCCAAATAGAAATCATTATCTTTATAATGATTATGAAAACTTTCAGTCAAATAAGTATTTTAAACCAATTGAAATTATCTAAAATACATACTCTTTTAAAATCCACAAATGACTCAACTGACATCACTTTTTTGACATCTCAACAAACATACCACAGGACACTGTCTGCAGAAGTCTCTAAGAAGTAAACTGAACATTATGAGTCAAGACAAGGCCCTGACATACCCATAATCATAAATATCTATACATGACTCAGCACAGCTTCAGAATGAGATGGAACTTGCCAATCCCAGCTGACGTCCAAGCATCCTAGCTATACACTTAACCTGCCAAATAATCCGGGGCTGCGGGATGAATGCAGCGTCCCTAGGCAAAAGGACGTCAGTATGGATAATGTACTGAGTATGTAAGGTGGTAATAAATCATAATCATAATTTCACTTAGGAGAGAAGAAATCACAATCTAACTCAATACAAGCAGCCTTCGCTGGAAGAAACATAAATGTGCACACGAAGTCTCAAAACAATCTTTAAGTAAATAATGCAATCCAACACGCATTCCGCTTCGACATGTTAACAGAATGGTCCCTTCGGACAGCCGCTTCCTGCATAATAATGATGGCCCCTTCGGGCAGCCGCTTTAGGCTTAATATCACCATCATATCAACACAAACTCAATCCACAAATATCAATTTCAATTCATATCACAAGTCACTAATCAATTCATCACAATCCAGTTATTAGCCTTAGTCTTTCATAAGAAGTTATCAATTTTGTATCTCACTAGACTTAGGAGGACGTACTTCTAGGTTAGAGGTTAGGATTGTTATGAAGTTCTTACTACTTATATTCTACTCAGTTTCATCTTATTGCCCTACCCAAATAATAAATGATCATATCAATACAAAGGGATGATACCATGGAATATAAACAGAAATCGTCAATGAAATTAAGTAGTAAAATCTTGCACCCCCTTCGGAGTGGTTTTGAAAGTCAAACTTTATGTTTCCTTTAGTATAAAACTCATTTCCTCAAAATTATTAGTAAAACCATATACACAACTCAACTTGGCACCTTATGGGTGTTCCTTTCGGAACAGAATAGGAGTACAATATCAATAAGCCATCACAAGAAACATTTAGACGTTACTCGTCTAAGAATGGAATCATATGGAGTACATATAGAATGAATAACAACAAGAATCATGCCTAAGGAAGCAAGGTTTGCCTTACATACCTTTTTTTTTTTAACCAAGTCGACGCTCACACGAACCCTTTGCTCTGACGCTCGCCTTTTTACCCTAACCTGAATTGAAATATCTCCTTAGTTACATTCTATGAACTCAACATATCAACTCATATAAGCCGTCTATTGACGAGGGTTTTGGTTTACAAGAATTCGGGCATCATCTCCTTTGTTTCTACTATGTCTCCAAATCAACAACAACAACAACAACTATAACAACAACGACAACAACCAATCCAACAATAATGGTACCAATCTTAATTCCAACAATAATTCATCTAATTCACCATAATTAAGTTGATATAACTCCTACACAGCCAAAAACAACACCAACAACAACATATACGATTTCCCGCTATTAATTCTGTATTTCTCATCCCACAATTTAGCTATGACCTGGATGAATATAAATATATCTGGAAGAGGATAATTCTTACTTCATATGTGCCAAGAACTATTCTTCTTCCTCCTTACTTCACTTTGAAGAAAGCCCGAATTCAACCACGCGACAAACAAAACAACGAGATTGAAATAGTGGCAAAACTCGCATGTCGTTCTTGAACAAAATTATACTTTGCTTCCATAAAATTGGGACTCACATTGCTTTCTACCAAATATCTTGCATGACTTTTCCTTCCAAGTGAATTCTCAAGAAAGAATAATAAGTGACATAATTTCCACCCTTTTCTACATTACACATGGCCCACATCTTGATCTACACTATGACACTTATATAATAACAATAGAAGGCACATTTATGCATAGAACCCATGAATTTCAATACGTGTAATGTGGCCCCTACTTCACTAATTGAATTCTTGATATTGATTAATATAATATATATGTATACACTTTCCAATCTTACACCTGGCACTCATTGGCCAACCCCCCTTTGATACTTATCATATTTGTGACACAACACCGCTTATGTATAGGTACATAATGGACTTGCTTCCACTCTTCCATGACAGATGTCCACGTATTTTTTATCAAACAATCTGAATTAATTTCTTAATCATGATTTACTTAAATGTTGATCACTTTTGACATACTCCATATACCCATTATCATGACCATGTGCTATAATACTAGTCCATAACCTCATTAGTCACACATAAACGATTATTTTCAATCATCGGCATCACACTTTTTCGTCCTAAATCATTTCAGGACTTCATTCCATCTATACACCGAGTTCTTGATTTTCATGCTTGAATATGACCAAATTCTCCTGACTCAGGTAAATTTGCTCATGCTGGACAGTTCAATTTCCTCATCCAGCTTGGACCGTGTTCTGCTCAAATAAATGTCGTACCTCGACAAAACTAATTTTTGACAAAACTTATTTTCTCCGATTCGTTTAACCTCTAATCTTCACGACACTTGCTTATAACTTGTTAAACTTAACATAAACACTTATAACTTCAAAGATAACTCTGTCCTTCGAGCTTATGTGGCTAACTTATGACGCAACTTCACGTACAAAAATATGGGATGTAACATCCTTTCCCCCTTTGGAGCATTCGTCCTCGAATGTTAAACTACGAAGGGCCGATGGGCATTGCAACAAAGCTTACTTATATTACAACACCCTATACATACCTATACAAATGCTCTTCACAATGGCATTCTCAATTCGATAAGAAGCATACCTTTCTTACTGCAGTCCTTAACCCGCAGCACTTACCTCAAATAGCAATCATTAATCATCAGAGAACTTACCTTTCTTACTAGCAATTCCAATTTCGCAATCATAACTGCACTTTACAATCATTTAATCAAAATTCAAATCTTAAAGTTAGCGGCAAGGATTCAAAGCCTATAACACATCTCTATAGCACAATATATGATCTAAATGAAGGGGAACCATCCTAGATGCCCTGTAGCCTCCAATTTATAAGTGTGGTCGACAACACACCCATGAACGAGTCTCTACCTGACACGACTTTGCAAACAACCCCTAGAATGAACTGCTCTGATACCACTTTGTCACACCCTAACAGTGGTAGGGCATGAAGGGCACCTGACTCTTATCAGAGTCGAGCGAACCCTTAGACATTCTCTCTATCAAAACCTGACATTTAAAAAACTTTTAAAAACATAAAACTTTTCCAAATAGACATCATTCTCTTTATTACGATTATGAAAACTTTCAATCAAATAAGTACTTTAAACCAATTAAAATCATCTAAAATACATACTCTTTTAAAATCCACAAATGATTCAACTGACATCACCTTTTCGACATCTCGACAAACATACCACAGGACACTGTCTGCAGAAGTCTCTAAGAAGTAAACTTAACATTATGAGTCAGGACAGGGCCCTGACATACCCATAATCATACATATCTATACATGACTCAGCAAAGCTCCAGAATGAGGTGGAACTTGCCAATCCCAACTGACGTCCAAGCATCCTAGCTATATATTTAACCTGCCAAACAATCTGGGGCTACGGGCAATGTACTGAGTATGTAAGGTGGTAACAAATCATAATCATAATTTCACTTAGGAGAGAAGAAATCACAATCTAATTCAATACAAGCAGCCTTCGCTGGAAGAAACATAAATATGCACATGAAGTCTCAAAAAGATCTTTTAGTAAATAATGCAATCCAACACACATGCCATTTCCGACATGTTAACAAAATGGTCCCTTCGGACAGCCGCTTCCACCATAATAAAGATGGCCCCTTCGGGCAGCCGCTTCCGGCTTAATATCACCATCATATCAACACAAACTCAATCAACAAATATCAATTTCAATTCATATCATAAGTCACTAATCAATTTATCACAATCCAGTTATTAGCCTTAGTCTTTCATAAGAAGTTATCAATTTTGTATCTCACTAGACTTACGATGACACACTTCCAGGTTTGAGGGTAGGATTGTTATGATTTATTACTACTTATATTCTACTCAGTTTCTTCTTATTGTCATACCCAAATAATAAATGATCATATCAATATAAAGGAATGATACTATGTAATGTAAATAGAAATCGTAAATGAAATGAAGTAGTAAAATCTCGCACCCCTTTCGGAGTGGTTTTGAAAATCAAACTTTATCTTTCCTTTAGTATAAAACTCATTTCCTCGAAATCATTAGTAAAAACATATACACAACTCAACTTGGCACCATATGGGTGTTCCCTTCGGAACAGAATAGGAGTACAATATCATTAAGCCATCACAAGAAACATTTAGACCTTCCTTGTCTAAGAATGGAATAATATGGAGTACATATAGAATGAATAACAACAAGAATCATGCCAAAGGAAGAAAGGTTTGCCTTACATACCTTTTCCTTTTTTTTTTACCAAGTCGACGCCCACACGAACCCTTTGCTCTGAAGCTCGCCTTTTTACCCGAACCTAAATTGAAAATATCTCCTTAGTTACATTATATGAACTCAACATATCAACTTATATAAGCCGTATATTGACGAGGGTTTTGGTTTACAAGAATTCGGGCAGCATCTCCTTTGTTTCTACTATGTCTCCAAATCAACAACCACAACCATAACAACAACGGCAATAACCATTCCAACAATAATAGTACCAATCTTAATTCCAACAATAATTCATCTAATTCACCATAATTAAGTTGATATAACTCCTACACAGCCAAAACAACACCAACAACAACATATATGATTTCCAGCTATTAATTCCGTATTTCTCATCCCAAAATTTAGCTATGACCTGGATGAATATAAATATATCTGGAAGAGGATATGGATGAATATAAATATATCTGGAAGAGGATATGGATGAATATAAATATATCTGGAAGAGGATAATTCTTACTTCATATGTGCCAAGAACTATTCTTCTTCCACCTTACTTCACTTTGAAGAAAGCCCGAATTCAACCACGCGACAAACAAAACAACGAGATCGAAATAGTGGACAAAACTCGTATGTCGTTCTTGAACAAAATTGTACTTTGCTTCCATAAAATTGGGACTCACATTGCTGCTAAAAACTGAAGTTCATGTTGCTTTCTACCAAATATCTTGCATGACTTTTCCTTCCACGTGAATTCTCAAGAAAGTATAATAAGTGACATAAATTCCACCCTTTTCTACATTAAACGTGGCCCACATCTTGATCTACACTATGACACTTATATAATAAGAATAGAAGGCACATTTATGCATAGTACCCTTGTATTTCAATACGTGTAATGCTGCCTCTACTTCACTAATTGAATTCTTGATATTGATTAATATAACTTATATGTATACACTTTCCAATCTTACACCTGGCACTCATTGGCCAACCCCCTTTGATACTTATCATATTTGTGACACAACACCGCTTATGTATAGGTACATAATGGACTTGTTTCCACTCATCCCTGACATATGTCCACGTTATTTTTATCAAACAATCTCAATTAATTTCTTAATCCTGATTTACTTAAATGTTGATCAATTTTGACATACTCCATAATCCCATTATCATGACCATGTGATATAATACTAGTCCATAACCTCATTAGTCACACATAAACTATTATTTTCAATCATCGGCATCACACTTTTTCGTCCTAAATCATTTCAGGACTTCATTCCATCTATACACCGAGTTCTTGATTTTCATGCTTGAATATGACCAAATTCTCCTGACTCAGGTAAATTTGCTCATGCTAGACAGTTCAATTTCCTCATCCAGCTTGGACCGTGTTCTGCTCAAATAAATGTCGTACCTCGACAAAACTAATTTTCGACAAAACTTATTTTCTCCGATTCGTTTAACCTCTAATCTTCACGACACTTGCTTATAACTGGTTAAACATAACATAAACACTTATAAATTCAAAGATAACTATGTCCTTTGAGCTTATGTGGCTAACTTACGACACTTCACGTACGAAAATAAGGGATGTAACAAGATGAGATATGGATCGGGTCGTACGTTCCTCGGCACTATTATATAATTTTTAAAAGAGAGCATGCATATTATACAGTATCTTCAGTCATACAGATGCATTCAGACAGCCAGTTTGTTTCTTAGTTTCAGATTCTCTCCAATGATTCTTATGTATATGTTCCTCTTATGCCTTACATACTCAGTACATAGTCCGTACTGACTCCCCTATTGTTCGGGGGTTGTGCTCATGCCCGCAAGTACAGGTAGACAGACAGGTGGTCCAGCTCAGTAGGACATCCATATAGCGGTGATCAGTGCGCTCCACTTGATCCGGAGTAGCAGCTTATTTTGGTATGCTACAACTTTTATTCCATTAGAGGTCTGTAAACAGTTATGTGTAGATGACATGTGACGTAGCCTTGTCGACTCCTATTCTTTTGTGTACAGGTCATGTGGCAGCCTAGTTGGCTTACATTGTTATCATTAGCATATATATATATATACCTATGCATAGTCTTTGATGTTATCCTTTCATAAGTCAGCTTAGTCCAGGTTGATTTACTTGTGGGCCCATAGTATGCAATGTTATCTAGATATGAGTATAGGGGTGTTTGGTCACTAGAGATCAGGCACTCGTCGCGGCTCATCAGCTTGGGTCGTGACAGATGTATTTCTAGATGAGTTTCCAGGCATACCACTAAAGAGAGAGATTGACTTTGCAATAGATTTGTTACACCTTGAAAATTTCCCCGCGAACGTACAGAGGATAGGCTAACGAAGGGCATAGCGTATACGATGTTTTAATAAGAAGGGAACGACGTTTGACGACCCTAAGTAAGATTCCAAAGGCAATTGCAATAAGAGATAGGTTATGCTCCATAATGACTAATTATAGGTTCTGAAGACGTGAAAGCTGCAGATTTGCACTTCGGCCCAGTCGATCATAAAATGAAATACGGACCGTAAAGTAGTTTACGGGCCGTAAACTGCCATATCGTATTTCAAGTCCCAAAACATCAACTTTCTGTCAAGTGCTCGAATGGTTAAAGATGACTTGAAATACGGACCGTAAACTGGAATACGGACCGTAAACTGAGCTCGTAAACCACCATGTCCTCAGCCTGACTTTCTGTTTCTGTCATCCTTTAATACGCCCACAGAATACGGACCGTAAACTGGAATACGGGTCGTAAACTGAGTTTACGACCACTATTTCACTTTCAAATACTGTTCATTTCAAATAAGATTTTAAGTCATTAAATAAGGGACCAAGTCTTATTTCATTTCACTTCCACATGACACCCCTTCTCTCTAAAACATCTCTCTACATTTATTCCACAAGAATTCAAGGATTTTTAGTGATCAACAACATAAACCAAGCGAATCAAGTATAAGAAAACCCATTAAAGATCATTCAAGTCAAGAAATCTCATTGGAGATGAACTAGGGTTTTGCTCAAGTGGAGTATTATCAACCAAGTCTTGTTCCTACAACATCTAAGGTAAGATTTATGGTACTTATATGTTGTTTGAGGTATTTAAGAGTTGAAATACTTTGATTGTAGAAGGGTATAGAAAAATGGGTCATGAATGTGGAATAATGTCATTTTGAGAAATAGTTTGAATTGAGTCATAATTCTTGATGTGTCGTGATATAAATATGTTATAAATAACATTGAGAACATGGGATAGGAAATGTATGTGAACGAACGTAGTTGTGTGTATTATGACCATGGATATGGGTGATTGAAAGTAAGTCTAGAAATATGGATAATGTGGATGAATAATGACTATCGTTATAATATTGTGAATGTATTATTGACGTTTGGGAGTGGATATACGCTATGGAGGAATGTCGTATAAATAAAGGAGGTGCTGTCCGATTTTCTTTAGTTTCAGTCATGTATGCTAGCTATCGATTTCTAATGATGGTATGACCTTAATGAATGAAGAAACGCGAGCGTTGAAGGAGAACGTGCAAGTGACAAATAGTTGAACGGAAAGGTATGTAAGGCTAACCCTTCTTTCATAAGGCATGGTTCTTTGGCCAAACGTCTAAATCTTCTATAAGATTATGATATCTTTCAAATGATTTGATCTTCCGAGCTTGTAAGCTCACGATTCTTGATACACTACGATTGTACTAAGTTCCTCGTATGACGAGTAAGCCTATAAAGATAGATGTGATGAATGATGATAATAGTGAATATGATATTGACGACGACTATGATGGTAATAGCGATGACGATAATGATGACGATGATGATAGTAATTATAATTGTAAGGATGCTTATGAGCTAGTAGGTATATGTATCTATGTATGACTATTATGGAACCCCCAGCTTACGAGGCCGGGTAGGATATGTAAGTAAATATGTATATGATTATGTAACGCGCGCACACCTCTGCAGATGGTACGGATAACCCAGACGCCTTGGTAGGGCCAGGTAGATGTAACCGTGAAGCCTTGGTAGGGCCAGGTATGTGTAACCTTGAGCCTTGGCTGGCCAAGTATGTATGAAACACCGATCCTGCATGGTCGGGTATGCTATGTAAATGCTATGTATATGATATAGATACGAGTACGAATACGAATATGATACAATATGAATTTGAATAAGGATATGTATATGAATACGAGTACAAATATGGAATGGATACGATTATGGATATGGATATGGATGTATGTACACAATACGCATTAGAAATGGAAAGTTCCTATGAAAGGCAAGTGAGTGCCTATGACGATGATATTACTATCTACCATCCTGTGCTATTTTTCATGTTGCTTATTATGCTTCTACATTGATATTGAACATGCTTTACATACTAAGTACATTATTCGTACTGACGTCCTTTTTTTTGTGGACGCTGCATCATGGCCGCAGATGTACAGGGAGACAGACTTGATCCATAGCCACATTCTCAGGGACCACATAGCGGAGCTCTATTTCATTTGGAGCTATAGCTTTTGTGTACTTATTCTTTTGTGTATATAATTATGGGAATAGCGGGGTCCTGTCCCGCTTATGTGATATGTTATACTCTCCTTAGAGGCTCGTAGACATGTGTATGTGGTTAGGTATGTATGGCCTTGTTGGCCTATATTTTTTTTTGTATATCATTTTGCTGACCTTGTCGGCTCATGTACATTGATGTGGCATAGATGCCTATGATGATATAAAAGATGTTGTTGTCCAATAGGACTAGTATGACGGATGAATCGAAATGTATGTTTAATTATGTGGCTCACCTAGATGTAAGAGTAAGTGTAAGTCTAGGGGTGCCCGGGTGGGCTAGCACCGGGTGCTCGTCGCGGCCCCCTTAGACGGGTCGTGACAAGATTTTACCAGAGATTCGGCCAATAACTATTCCTCCTTATAGGATGGCTCCTGCTAAGTTAAAAAAATTGAAAGGGCAGCTGAAATACTTTCTCAAGAAAGGCTTTATCTAGCTTAGTACCTCGCCGTGGGGAGCACCAGTATTGTTTATAAGACAGAAAGATGGTTCGCTGCGAATCTATGTTTATTATAGGCAGCTGAATAAGGTGAGAATAAATAACAAGTACCCACTCCCGAGGATCAATGACTTATTTAATCAATTGTAGGATACCAGATCTTTCTTGAAGATTGACATGAGATCAGGTTATCATCAGGTTAGGGTCAGGAAGAAAGACATTCCGAAGACAGCTTTCAAGACCATATATGGTCATTTTGAGTTCCTTGTAATGTATTTTGGGTTGACTAATGTGCGGCATCTATGAATTTGATGAACAACATATTCATAGCCTTCCTAGATCTATTCGTGATTGTGTTTATAGATTATATTATGGTCTACTCTAGATCAGAAGTTGAGCATGCGGATCACTTTCGTGTAGTACTTAGAGTTCTCCAACTATATGTGAATTTCTCCAAATACAAGTTTTAGCTAAACTCCATAGCATTCTTAGGGAATATTGTATTAGGCGAAGAGGGTTGACACTCAGAAGATAGAGTCCGTGAAGACTTGGCTTAGACCCACGACACCAACAAAGGTTCGTAGTTTTTTAGGTTCGGCAAGATATTACAGGAAGTTCATAGAGGGTTTTTCTCCTCTATTAGCACCATTGATGAAGCTGACTCAAAAAGCAGCTAAGTTCCAATGGACAAACGCTTGTAAGCGGAGTTGAAGGAGCTAAATGAAAGATTAACTTCAACACCAATTTTGACACTTCCGGAAAGATCTGAGGGGTATAACTGTTTAGTGTGACGCACCCGGTTATGTGATAATGCAGCGCGGTAAAGTAATTTCCTATGCTTCGAGCCAATTGAGAAAGCATAAGAAGAATTATCCGACCCATGACTCGGAGTTAGTAGTAGTAATTTAGGCACTTAAGATCTGGAGACATTATTTATATGGAGTTCGTTGATATCTATACAGATTATAAGAGTCTCCAGTATATCTTCAAGTAGAAGGAGTTGAAATTGTAGCAGAGACAGTGGTTTGAGTTGCTAAAAGACTCTAATGTTGATATTTTATACCATCCAGGGAAGGCAAATGTAGTAGCCGATGCCTTTAACCGCAGATCTATAGATAGCCTGTCATATTTGCAAGCTGAAAAGAGAGAGTTAGCTCATAAGCTTCATCAGTTAGCTAGCTTAGGAGTCCGATTGTTAGACTCGGGTGATATAGGAGTTACATTTCAGGACACAGAATGTCACGACCCGACTAGGGCCATGACGATTACCCGGGGCTAACCACCGAGCACCACTCATACCATTATCCATCGTACACATCAAGCGTTCATTCATTAATCTTATACTCAAATAATAGGAAAATCATTTTTCACTTTGAAACATAATTACCTTTATATACATAAGCTCTTCGGCTATCAAAATATATATATACACGTGGGAAAAATCGTGAGACCATACTACCCACACATGCGTATCTACGAGCCTCTAGACATACGGACGAGACAGGACCCCGTCATGCCCAAAACATATATATACTATACACAAAAGAATAAATCAATGGCACCTCCGGAACAATTGAGTGCTCTTAAAGTCTACTAGTAGCTCATATGAGTCTGGATCACCTTCCTGCCTACCTGTGGGCATGAACACAGCGTCCAAAGAAAACGGACGTCAGTACGAACATTGTACTGAGTATGTAAGGCATGAATGAAATGAACATAATAGAGAAATCATAAGACATAGGATGAAGATATAACCTGCGTAACTTTTAAGGGTGCATACATTTTATACAAATATCATATATAATCATAGTACATGTATCATCATAGCGCATACATCTGTTACACCTCAAAAATTTCATGTCGTCACGTAGTGAATGAACCAATGCGAGCTTAAGGGTAACAGGATGTTCGTAAGACTATAAGACGAACATTTAGTGGTCTTAGAACGCGTACGTTAAGGTCTTGAAGTTATAGGAACGGATGAAATAAGGATTGATAAGGACAAGTGGAGTATATGTGGGGTTTAGGAAAGGTTTCGTAAATTATTGCATTAAGGATTGTTTGGTGAGGCCTTGAGGAAGAATTATAGGGATGCTTAGATCATTGATGAAGTACAAAACAAGCGTTAAGAAGGTTGTATAAGGATTGGAGATCAAACGAAACGACGAGGACAACTTCGAAAAAACTGTGAGTTACTCGATCACATTATACGGACCGTGGAATTTTATACGGACCATATAATGGTCTGTATAACCCAACAGCAACAATTTTTTCCATGGTAGTGAACCACGGACACTTATACGGACCGTATAATTTTATACGTACCGTATAAGTGGTCTGTATAAGTCCCGACGGACTGATTAAGTTGCAACTATAAATACATGTTCCCACTTTATTTTCTCATTCTTTTCCACTTCTCCACTTCTCTCCAAGCTTCTATAATATTCCACACACATCATCAACATAAAAATCAAGGGAAACCAAATATCAAACACCGATATTCAAAGGAAATCAAGCATATGGAAGCTTTCTAGGGTTATGGAAGTTAGAAATCCCTTGGAAGCTAAAGCTAGGGTTTTCTTCAAGTGAAGCATTGTCAACCAAAAACCGTTCCTACGCATTCAAAAGGTGAGTTTCATGATTATTCCATGTTGTTTAAGGTATTGAAAAGTTAAAACACTTGGATTATGGAAGAAGATGGAAAATGGATTACAAAAGATGCGATTAGTGGCAATTGTGAATAGTAGATTAATATGAATCATGAATATTGATATGTTGTGATTGTAAGTATGTTATGAACGACATTTAGAACATGGAATAAGTATTATATGTGAGAAAATGCAATAATGAATTATGACCATGATTACGGAGAAATTGGAGTGATATTGTTAATGTTGTTATCGATGTTTGGGAGTTGATATGGAATATGGGGAAAGTTGTATAAACAAAGGAAATGTTGCCCAATTTTATTTAGCTTTAGTAAGCACGTTTAAGTAATCGATTAACTAATGTTGATGCGAATTCTCTTGAAGGTAGAGACGCGAGCATCAAAGGAGAACAAGCAAGCGATAGATTAGTTAAACGAAAAAGGTATGTGAAGCTATTCCTTTCTTTCCAAAGCATGAATCCTATAGTATGATTTTTCCTCCCTCTCCATGAATCTCCTACATCCCGAAAGACTAAGAGTCTATGTTCATGAATAACTATATGAGATAAGAGACATATTATGAGCCCAATAATGATGACGATGAGCTTAAGTCTACAGATTCTAGAGTTCATGATATGATGTTCCTACAAAGTTAAAAATGTTGTTTATTGTATACACTCACCTTATATACTGTTTCCTTCAAGGTGAGGCAGAATGCTTACAAATGCTCCATAATGGAATCGGGGGTTCATGACCTTATGTCACCTCGATAAAGTATAGCTATATTTGAGTTTCTATGCATGCATTATAATCAGTACATATTGATGATATTACACTGCACCTATATGGCCGAGCAAACACCGCTAAGGCGGGCAGCGTATACACCATGTCTAGATGGCATGGGCAGACACCACTAGTGGGCGGCATGAGATGGTACCCCGGACGCGGGAGGCCTGGACGCAGGCTAATGATTATCACACTGTACCTATATGGACGAGCAGCCTATACATTTATGCATACATGATATGATGATGATTATGAAGTAAGCCAGCATGCATTATTTCTTTTATAATTGATAGTCAGTTACAGTTGTTCCTCATTTGATGCTTTCTTTACCTCCTTGACGTATTATTATTACTTGTGCCTCTCATACTCAGTACAATGTTCGTACTGACAACCATTTTCTTTGGACGCTGTGTTCATGCCCACAGGTAGACAGGGAGGTGATCCAGACTCGTAGAAGTCATCTGCAGATCTACAGGAGCACTCAATTATTCCGGAGGTGCTACTTGGTTGATTCTTTTGTGTATATATATATATGTATGTATTTTGGGCACGACGGGGTCTTGTCCCGACCATATGTCTAGTACTCAAGTAGAGGCTCGTAGATACGCAGGTGTGGGTTATATGGTCTCACGATGTTGCTATTATATATATATATATATATATATATATATATATATATATATATATATATATATATATATATATATATATATATATTATTTTGGCAGCCGAAGCGCTTTTGTGTATAAAAGTAATTATGTTCCAAACGAAAAATGATCTTTCTAAGATTTGAGTATGAATGTGATAAAAGAATGCTTAATGAGTAATACAATGAGTGGTGTTCGGTAGTTAGCCCCGGGTACCAGTCACAGCCCCTAATCGGGACGTGTCAAAGTGGTATCAGAGCAGTTCAGTCCTAGGAAGTGCCTACGAGCCGTGTCTAGTAGAGTCTTGTTTATGGTGTTTTGCGCGCCACACTAATAAACAAGAGGCTACAGGGAATTTAGGAAAAAAATGACCATCTTTCATCTTAAGAGATCGTGCGATAGAGCCGTATTATAAGATTTTCTCCTCCCTAATAGCGTGCTATGATTTCAGAAATGCCGCCAAAGGGAAAAGCTACGGCTGCCCAGAAGGGCAAGACTACGATGAAAAGGCGGGTGGAAAGAGAGCCGCCAATGAATGTAGAAGAGGGCGAATCATATAACGAGGCCCCATCTAATACTTCCTCCACCCCGCCTAATGTAGAAGAACAAGGCGGAGCTTCAGCTCCAGTTCCTCCATTGGTTGCTTCGGGTCAACAAGTGATCGAGGCTATCCACCTATTGACATAGTTAGTTACCGCCCAGGCACAGCGGCAGAATGTGAGTTCAAGTGATCGGGCAGCTAGTACCAGAGCCCGTGATTTTATGAGTTTGAATCCTCCGGAGATTTTCGGGTCAAAGCCGGATGAAGACCCGCAAGGTTTTATTGATGAGATGCTGAGGACATTGAGGATTATTCATGCCGCCGAAACTGAATCTGTGGAGTTGGCATCTTATAGACTCCGAGATATGGCGGTATTATGGTACAATAATTGGCTAGCATCAAGAAAAGAAAATGCGCCTCCTCCCGTGTGGCATGAATTTGTAAATCCGCCACTATTTGCCACCCGAGGTCTGCCGAGCTAGAGCGGATAGGTTCTTAAATCTAAAGCAAGGAAATATGAGTGTCCGGGAATATAGCCTTCAATTTAAATCATTGGCTAGGTATGCCCCGACTATGGTGGCCTATATGGGAGATAGGGTACATAGGTTTGTGAGTGGCGTAGGGCCATATTTAGTTAAGGATTGTTTGACGGCTTCGTTGTAAGATGGGATGGGTATTTCCCGAATACAAGCCCATGCCTAGAATTTAGAAGGACAACAACCTCCGAAAAGGGGTGATCATGATATCGATAGAAGGTAAAGCAAAAGGGCCAGATTTATGGGGGCAGGAAATTATTATAGAGGGGGATCAAGTGTTACACCTTGGAAAATTTCGCGCTACCAAGGTCATAGCCAGCTTAGTATGGGCCTGAGGAAGAGCAAAGTTATGCGAGGATTAAGGAGAAAGGTTATATTATAAGAGTGTACTAATGGTATAAATATGACATTTGGAGACCCTATGGGTTGAATTGGTTCATATGTCATGTTATATCCTGTATTTTGTACATTCGGATATTTCAAGGTAGTCGTAGTAACTTAAGGGCAAGACTATTTTCCAAAGTTATTTTAATGTACAAGTTGTTTATTAGTATGGAAATATTGAGAAAGACTAAGGGTAAAAAAGGAAATTCAAAAGGTGGTTCACGGTAATATTGTGGAAGGCTAGGGGCAAAATGGGAATTTCACAAATAATTCAAGAAGGATCTTGAAGGGACCATTTTGGCCGTGTGGCATATGTCCACATTTTTATTTAATAGGGCTAATTATATATATATACCAAAGCTTATATAACAAGACAATTATTCATCTTTGTTTATTTTTGAGAAACTTCAAGAAAAAGGGAGAAGGGGACATGTGTCCACTTTGTGTTGGTAGAAGCCATATATATATATATATATATATATATATATATATATATATACAATTGATGACAAAATCAGGCATATTCATCTTTTAAATCAAGAAGCTTGGAGAAGAAAAACTTGGAGAAAAAAAAATAGGGGCTATTCGGCCATGGTTCCAAAAATTTGGTCCATGGAAATTGATCAAGAAAAATTATTTTCTTCTAGTATTCCAACTAATTTGAAGGCCCTAATTAACGTGGGGTGGTTGTTGAAGCAAGCAAACCATTCATTTGTGCAAGTTTACAACCCTAGCCAAGTTAAGTAGTGGAGTGAGAAAGGTATGTATTCAATCTTCTTTTACATGTGTTATAGATGATTTATGTATATTGAAGTATGTAGGAATAGATGAAATTCATGAAATATGTATGGGTAGATCATGGCCGAATGAAGGTTGTATTGGTAAGATGAGATGGATTGATTTTATTTAGTATTTTGATTGTTACAGTTGTGGATTCCATAATAAAAATGAAGGTTTGATGACTTGAAATGAAGTTTTAATCGTTGTGGGATTGTGGTAGAAGCTAATGTGATTTTAATATAGTTTCTTGTAATTATGAGAATGAAGTTGTTAATGCATAGACTATTATTATAGTTCATGAATTTGGAAGGAAATAATGTGTTGTTGTTGGTTATGTTGAGTTGAGAAGGGTTCGGGTGGTAGGTATAATTCATGAATTTGAAAGAAGGAAATGTGTTGCTATTGTTCTTGTTGAATTTGGAAGGATTCGGGTGAAGTGGTATGTTGGTTGGGTTGTTTTGAATATTGTGTGAATTGTTTGAAGTGCTCTTGAATTTTGTTTGTAAGGTCTTGGGCAAGTATTTGAACGTGTAAGCATTGATGTTGGCTTGATTATATGTGATTGAATTGAATATAAATGAAATGCCGTCAAATTGTGTAGAAAGGATTGCTAGTGTTAGAATGCATTTGAAATAATTGTTGAAGTTGGAGATATGATTGTTGGTATTGTTGTTGATAAATTGGCCGAGTTGAATTCTCGGGGATGGTGTATTTACAGGGGAAACGCTGCCGAAATTTCAGCAGATTATAAATGAATCCATTTGAAGGACTAAGACAAGTATATGATGATGAATCTAATGATTATGTAAATCTTCTTGAATGTAGACTAGCAAGCTTGGACGAATAAGCGTAGCAAATAGGACGTGGGACAGGTATGTAAGGCTTACCCTTTCTTTCTTTTGGCATGATCCTTGTGAAACGAACATACAAAGTATATGTATGATTTCAAAGAAATTCCTGTCTTAGAGCCACTAGGATGGCTAATATTTTTTATTTGCATGAGCTATTTCATATGGTTTTGGTACGTATCTATGATTTCCGAAGCTCTATTTGATATGTTTCCGAGTTTGTGTATGATTCTTATTTACTTCTGACATGAGTACGCTCGATATAGTTGAGCTTATTGTATGGTTGAACGGCGAGCAAAGCATAAAGAGTTCATGTCCCTAAAAGGGTTCTGTAAGTATTAATGCCTCTAACTTTTGTATACAGTCTTGGATTGCTTGGAAACTTTCATAGAGGTTCTGTGGTAAAAGTGTCCATAACTTTCTCATACTAAACCGGATTGACTTGAAACGTGTTTACGATCCTCAAGTGTCGGTTTGTGTACTTACCTATCGAGTCTTGATTTATGTGCATATGGTTTCTCACTACTCTGCCCGGACCGGGTATGTTATCGTGCGCACTCCACTACATTGTTCACTGAGTGCCTCATTAGAGGGCCGGGTACGGTATATGTATATGTGATGACATGATGAGATGATGATATGTTATGGCGGCCAGGAGGGCATATGATGACTTTGTTCACCGAGTCCCTCACTAGAGGGCCGGTTACGGTATATATGTATATATATGCATGCACGGTGATATGATAGTGTGATGACATGATTCTATTCACCGAGTCCCTCACTAGAGGGCCGGGTACGGTATATGTATATGATGATATGATTATGGCACCGAGTCCCATGATGGGCCGGGTACGGTATACGTGTATACGACTTCATTCACCGAGTCCCTCACTAGAGGGCCGGGTACGGTATATATGTATATATATGCATGCACGATGATATGATAGTGTGATGACATGATTCTATTCACCGAGTCCCTCACTAGAGGGTCGGGTACAGTATATGTATATGATGATATGATTATGGCACCGAGTCCCATGATAGGCCGGGTACGGTATACGTGTATACAACTTCAATCACCGAGTCCCTCACTAGAGGGCCGAGTACGGTATATATGTATGTATATGCATGCATGATGATATAATAGTATGATGGCATGACTTTATCCACCGAGTCCCATAACGGGCCGGGTACGGTATATGATAATGATATGTATGATTTATGTGTTAAAGGTAAGAGTTTTGGTAATCTGAACATTGTACTTGTTTCTGTACTCCTTATGTCAGTTATGATCCTTTTACTGTGATTCTTGCCTTACATGCTCAGTACATATTCCATACTGACCCCCTTTCTTCGGGGGTTGCGTTTCATGCCAGGCAGGTACACCCAGATGAGTAAAAGACATTGCTAGAAGATGCTTCAGCTGGATTGGCGAGCTCCACTTCCTTTCGGATTGTTGCCGAGTCAGAGTATATGTGTTATGATTTCTTATTGATGTTAGAGACTTTGCAGACAGAGTCATGTATGTGGGCTGTCAGTCTCATAAGCGGCTCTGCAAGCTGATGTGTCATTACGTGTTACGTTACAAATTCCATATGATTACAGATTTTATTTGATTTGAGAATGATGGAAAGAATATTTCTGAAAGTATTTGCTATGTAATTCAGTATTAATTGATTTAAGAGTCCAAGAGATTATGGGTGTAATAAGAGTCAGCGGGTTCGCTCGGCCTTAAATAAGGGGTCCGGTGCCCATCACACCCTAGCAGGATTAGGGTGTGACAAATTGGTATCAGAGCAGTTCGTCCTAGGGGTTGTCTGCAAAGTCGTGTCCAGTAGAGTCCTGTTTATGGGTGTGAAGCCGGCCACATTTATAAACAGGAGGCTGCAGGGCATCTAGGGATTGTTGACCTTCTTTCTGTCTTAGATCATGCGATAGAGCCAAGTCATAGGAAATGAGATTCCTTATGTAAGCCTTACATACAAAGGAGGAAGGTGAGTGATTATAAGGAAAGTCGTAAAGGTAAGTTTTGATACATTTGTTCTGTTACCTGAAACTGAAAGCTCTGGGTGGCTGGAATATGTCGTATGATTGTATGCCTTGTGAGGCATTGTTGGTATTTGCTGCGTGCAGATTCCGAATAGTAAGAATTGAAAAGAAGATTTTGCCAGAAATCTTTCAATATCAGGTCATTTAGTAAGGGACGCCTAACAGGAGGAAGCCTGGGAAGGAAATATTGTAAATAGACAACAAGTGAGGTGCGTTGTTTCAGAGGGGTTACGGATTTGGCATGGCATGAAGAACGATTGCGAGAAAGGCGGTTAGTAGTCCGAAGGATTAAGATGGATAACATTCGAGGTTTAGTAGGAGCAAGGTCTGTTAGAGGGTTCGGAAAAAGTCAACAATCAATTTTTCTATAGATTATTATACAAGAATGGTGAGTGGGAATCCAAACAGGCTGATGCCCGAGTACTTATAAGTAGTGGCAACGAAGGTGTGCTCCCTACTATCAGGAATCTGGAACTCTAGGACGAAAAATAGCTATACACATAAGTGAAAAGTGAATATTAAGGATTGAAAAGGGTAAAATAGTAATTGTAAAGGGAAGGACGTGTTACAAAAATGTCTCAGAATCTGTAAGACTTCGACTTGCTCCAGATCATGTAATGAAGGCCATGCGGTGAGGTGGATGCGATTATATCGGCATTAATGCACTGAATTTCATCGGAGTTTCAAGGTTAAGCGTGCTAAAGTGAGGGAAATCTTAGGATGGGTGACGCCCTGGGAAGTGTGCAAGAAATCCTATAGATTTAGACGTAAGAGACAAATGAGAAGTTAGAGTAGCCTAAGGGAAACTAGAGTATACGGGATGGTTGGAGACCATAAGAGGACGCATAGGACGAGGCATGCTATATTGGTGAAGAGACAGAGAGTGTATCACAGCTCTGGAATTAGGATAGGCTTGAATAACGTTTGGAAGTATTTTGTGGGCGAGTTGGTAGTAATTATATATATATATATATATATATATATATATATGAATGCGTATGATATCTCATATGTGATTGTATCGACGGGCATGTGGTGTGTGTCCCAGCAACCGGTGCTACGGTATGGAAGGCATCAATCGAGTAAGGGTACCGAAGTTCAAGTGATAGCAAAAATAAACGGTACAAGTGTTACAAGGTAAGCTGATGCTATTTTCACTACAAGTTAAGATTGGAAAGTTCAAATACAACGATATTTGGAAAAAAAAAAAAGAGTGAGTAAATAGAAGGCAAGGAGAACTACGAGTAAGTGAGCTAAATGGGTGAAAGGGACTAACAGTGGATAGGAAGATATGGGAATATTGATAAGAATGATGATATAGGCGCAAAATGAAAGAAAAAAAAACTTATGGTAAGAAGTTTCGATATGTTATGCACAGAGTTGTAAATAAAGATGAGGAGTAAGGTATAAGCGAAGACTTCACAAAAGGACATAGTGAATCTCGACATCCCTATGAACTTGTGAGTCCAAGACACCGTTAGTCACAAAAGACAGAGGTACGGAAAGACGAAAAAGAAGGCATCGGAATTGGATACCCTTATCAGTATCCTAGTTAAATACGAGAGTATAAGTAGCAAAAAATATAGACAGGACAGACTATACGATAATGGAACTCGGCTTTAAGAAGAAAGTGAAGGGCGGTAGGTAATTATCGTAGACGAGGATACTCGGAGACTGTTGGCATATAAGGATCCCCTTAAAAAGGGGGGAGACCATATTATATTAGGCTTAAAAGGAATCACAACAATTTCAAGCGCCAGAAAAGGAAATTTATTAGCTCGGGGCCAGAGTTCAAAACATATCAGGCATATCAGAAGGATACCTGAAAGAAGTAGAAACGAATTGACAATGAGTGTACCATGAGGCCGACATGAAGGGAAAGGATGGAAGACACCTTAAGAGAATGCTTCATGCCGACATGAATTATGATATGTTTAGACCATGATTTGCATCCCCCGTATCGAGCAAAAATTGCGCAGTATCTAAGTATGCAGCGACATGTTCTAAAGGGTAACAAAGAGAGCAAGAAAGGTCTACAAGTTAAATTCACAAAGGATAATGGAGAGGATGACAATGACTATTATAATAAAAGTACCAACGATTGGTAGTTTGGAAATTTTTGAAGGAAAGAAAGAACGCATTGCCTATGAATGAAATAAAAGAGATCATCGGATACTAGAAAATAGTTCATGGACCATTAATTATACGGAACATGAGGATATATGCTATGAAATTATATGAATCATCGACGTGAAGCGATGCTCGACTGCGATACTGTAGATAAAATGGGAGCAAGGAACAGCCTGTAGCCACACTGGATCGTCAGGTAAGAGGATTGCGTACTGAAGAAGTGACTTCTGTTAAGGTGTTGTGATGAAAAAATAACAGAGAAGAGATGACCTGGGAAGGACATGGATAATAAGTTGGCGCAGTAGATTAGAAACCCATAACACAGAATGAGGACTCATGTAAAGATCGAGGAGTCGATTATAAAGGAAATAGGGTGAAAGATAAGGAATGAGTATGAAGGAAAGGACAACTATAAGAGGGACCCCCCCCCCCCCCGAAGTATTATAAGACCCCATAAGATCAGTTGAACATTCGAGGACGAATGTTCTAAAGGGGGGGAGGATGTTATATCTCGTATTTTATACATTCGGATATTTCAAGGTAGTCGTGGTAAGTTAAGGGCAAGACTATATTCCAAAGTTATTTTAATGTACAAGTTGTTTATTAGTATGGAAATATTGAGAAAGACTAAGGGTAAAAAAGGAAATTCACAAGGTGGTTCATGGTAATATTGTTGAAGGCTAGGGGCAAAACGGGAATTTCACAAACAATTCAAGAAGGATCTTGAAGGGACCATTTTGGCCGTGTGGAATATGTCCACATTTTTATTTAATAGGGCTAATTATATATATATATATATATATATATATATATATATATATATATGGACCAAAGCTTACATAACAAGACAATTATTCATCTTTGTTTATTTTTGAGAATCTTCAAGAAAAGAGGGAGAAGGGGACATGTGTCCACTTTGTGTTGGTAGAAGCCACATATATATATATATATATATATATATATATATATATATATATATATATATATATATATATATATATATATATATACAATTGATGACAAAATAAGGCATATTCATCTTTTAAATCAAGAAGCTTGGAGAAGAAAAACTTGGAGAAAAAAAAATAGGGGCCATTCGGCCATGGTTCCAAAATTTTGGTCCATGGAAATTGATCAAGAAAAATTATTTTCTTCTAGTATTCCAACTAATTTGAAGGCCCTAATTAACGTGGGGTGGTTGTTGAAGCAAGCAAACCATTCATTTGTGCAAGATTACAACCCTAGCCAAGTTAAGAAGTGGAGTGAGAAAGGTATGTATTCAATCTTCTTTTACATGTGTTATAGATGATTTATGTATATTGAAGTATGTAGGAATGGATGAAATTCATGAAATATGTATGGGTAGGTCATGGCCGAATGAAGGTTGTATTGGTAAGATGAGATGGATTGATTTTATTTAGTATTTTGATTGTTATAGTTCTGGATTCCATAATAAAAATGAAGGTTTGATGACTTGAAATGAAGTTTTAATCGTTGTGGGATTGTGGTAGAAGCTAATGTGATTTTAATATAGTTTCTTGTAATTATGAGAATGAAGTTGTTAATGCATAGACTATTATTATAGTTCATGAATTTGGAAGGAAAGAATGTGTTGTTATTGGTTATGTTGAGTTGAGAAGGGTTCGGGTGGTAGGTATAATTCATGAATTTGAAAGAAGGAAATGTGTTGCTATTGTTCTTGTTGAATTTGGAAGGTATCGGGTGAAGTGGTATGTTGGTTGGGTTGTTTTGAATATTGTGTGAATTGTTTGAAGTGTTCTTGAATTTTTTTTGTAAGGTCTTGGGCAAGCATTTGAACGTGTAAGCATTGATGTTGGCTTGATTATATGTGATTGAATTGAATATAAATGAAATGCCGTCAGATTGTGTAGAAAGGATTGTTAGTGTTTGAATGCATTTGAAATAATTGTTGACTTGAATTCTCTGGGATGGTGTATTTACAGGGGAAACGCTGCCGAAATTTCGGCAGATTATAAATGAATCCATTTGAAGGACTAAGACAAGTATATGATGATGAATCTAATGATTATGTAAATCTTCTTGAATGTAGACTAGCAAGCTTGGACGAATAAGCGTAGCAAATAGGACGTGGGACAGGTATGTAAGGCTTACCCTTTCTTTCTTTTGGCATGATCCTTGTGAAACGAACATACAAAGTATATGTATGATTTCAAAGAAATTCCTGTTCTTAGAGCCACTAGGATGGCTAATATTTTTATTTGCATGAGCTATTTCATATGGTTTTGATACGTATCTATGATTTCCGAAGCTCTATTTGATATGTTTCCGAGTCTGTCTATGATTGTTATTTACTTCTGACATGAGTACGCTCGATATAGTTGAGCTTATTGTATGGTTGAACAACGAGTAAAGAATAAAGAGTTCATGTCCCTGAAAGGGTTCTGTAAGTATTAATGCCTCTAACTTTTGTATACAGTCTTGGATTGCTTGGAAACATTCATAGAGGTTCTGTGGTAAAAGTGTCCATAACTTTCTCATACTAAACCGGATTGACTTGAAACGTGTTTACGATCCTCAAATGTCGATTGGTGTACTTACCTATCGAGTCTTGATTTATGTGCATATCGTTTCTCACTACTCTGCTCGTGCATGCCTCAATCTGTCTTTCACCGAGTCCCGGGCGGGTATGTTATCGTGCGCACTCCACTGCATTGTTCACCGAGTCCCTCATTAGAGGGCCGGGTACGGTATATGTATATGTGATGACATGATGAGATGATGATATGTTATGGCGGCCAGGAAGGCATCTAATGACTTTGTTCACCGAGTCCCTCACTAGAGGGCCGGTAACGGTATATATGTATATATATGCATGCACGGTGATATGATAGTGTGATGACATGATTCTATTCACCGAGTCCCTCACTAGAGGGCCGGGTACGGTATATGTATATGATGATATGATTATGGCACCGAGTCCCATGATGGGCCGGGTACGGTATACGTGTATACGACTTCATTCACCGAGTCCCTCACTAGAGGGCCGGGTACGGTATATATGTATGTATATGCATGCATGATGATATGATAGTATGATGGCATGAATTTATCCACCGAGTCCCATAACGGGCCGGGTACGGTATATGATAATGATATGTATAATTTATGTTTTAAAGGTAAGAGTTTTGGTATTCTGAACATTGTACTTGTTTCTGTACTCCTTATGTCAGTTATGATCCTTTTACTGTGATTCTTGCCTTACATGCTCAGTACATATTCTGTACTAACACCCTTTCTTCGGGGGCTGCGTTTCTTGCCACGCAGGTACACCCAGATGAGTAAAAGACATTGCTACAAGATGCTTCAGCTGGATTGGCGAGCTCCACTTCCTTTCGGATTGTTGCCGAGTCAGAGTATATGTGTTATGATTTCTGATTGATGTTAGAGACTTTGCAGACAGAGTCATGTATGTGGGTTGTCAGTCTTGTAAGCGGCTCTGCAAGCCGATGTGTCATTACGTGTTACGACTTCATTCACCGAGTCCCTCACTAGAAGGCCGGGTACGGTATATATGTATATATATGCATGCACGATGATATGATAGTGTGATGACATGATTCTATTCACCGAGTCCCTCACTAGAGGGCCGGGTACGGTATATGTATATGATGATATGATTATGGCACCGAGTCCCATGATAGGCCGGGTACGGTATACGTGTATACAACTTCAATCACCGAGTCCCTCACTAGAGGGCCGAGTACGGTATATATGTATGTATATGCATGCATGATGATATAATAGTATGATGGCATGACTTTATCCACCGAGTCCCATAACGGGCCGGGTACGGTATATGATAATGATATGTATGATTTATGTTTTAAAGGTAAGAGTTTTGGTAATCTGAACATTGTACTTGTTTCTGTACTCCTTATGTCAGTTATGATCCTTTTACTGTGATTCTTGCCTTACATGCTCAGTACATATTCCATACTGACCCCCTTTCTTCGGGGGTTGCGTTTCATGCCAGGCAGGTACACCCAGATGAGTAAAAGACATTGCTAGAAGATGCTTCAGCTGGATTGGCGAGCTCCACTTCCTTTCGGATTGTTGCCGAGTCAGAGTATATGTGTTATGATTTCTTATTGATGTTAGAGACTTTGCAGACAGAGTCATGTATGTGGGCTGTCAGTCTCATAAGCGGCTCTGCAAGCCGATGTGTCATTACGTGTAACGTTACAAATTCCATATGATTACAGATTTTATTTGATTTGAGAACGATGGAAAGAATGTTTCTGAAAGTCTTTGCTATGTAATTCAGTATTATTTGATTTAAGAGTCCAAGAGATTATGGGTGTAATAAGAGTCAGCGGGTTCGCTAGGCCTTAAATAAGAGTCGGGTGCCCATCACACCCTAGCAGGATTAGGGTGTGACATGTCACTTGCCAAAAAGCCCTCGTTGCTGTAAGCTAAGTGGGGCCCACATGCCAGAGTTTTATAAATGACATATGAAGAGATGTATGAGTAGTACATGGAAATTTGAGCAAGTCCTAAGAAGGACCCATAAGCCAAATATGGGCATAAGCCATCCAAAAGGACGATTTAAGGAAACATTTTCGGATGATCTGACTTGGATGGGCCAAAATGCCATTATAAGTTTGGAATTTGAAAAACCACTAAGCACAAACGTTGTATATAATTGAAATATCTTTCCAACCATAGGTCGTGGGCCCTCACACGATATCGGGATCAAGAGTTATGACCTTTTTACTGAACGAAACGACGCGGACAACTTCGGAAAAAGCTGTGAGTTCCACGACCCCTTTCACGGGCCGTGAAACCTTCCACGGACCATATACTGGTCCGTGGAATACCCATCAGAGATGGTGGTCTTCTGGTGGTGAACCACGACCTGTTCCACGAACCATACAATATTCCATGGACCGTGAAAGTGTCCATGGAAGTCCCGACGAGCTGAACAAGTTCTGATTATATATGTGTGATCCCACTTCAATTATTTCATTTCACACACACTTCATCATCTCTCAAGACCTATAGAAGGTTCCATACACTTCATCCACAAGAATCCAAAGGAAATTGATGATCAACTTCATCAAACCAACAAGAATCAAGAGTATGAAACCCATTAAAGTCATCTAAGTCAAGAAATTTCAAAGGAAGTGAGTTAGGGTTTTTGGTGCAAGAAGAGCATTGCTACTCAAAGCTTGTTCCTACAATATCTAAGGTAAGATTTATGATATTTTCATGATGTTTAAGATATTGAGAAGTTGAAACACTTGGATTGTTGAAGAATATAGAAAATGGGTCATAAATGTGGGAATAGTGCTATTGTTGAGTAGTAGTTTGGAATGAATCATGAATATGGATATGTTGTGATTGTAAGTATATTATGAATGACATTTAGAGCATGGAATGAGCATTATACTTGAAAGAACTTAATAGTGAATTATGACCATGATTATGGGAAATTGAAGTGAAATTGTGAAATGTGGATAATGTAGATAAATGATGATTGTTATTTATGATATTATGAATGACATTATGGATGTTTGGGAGTTGATATAGAATATGGGAAAAGTTTTATAAACAAAGGAAATGCTGCCCAATGTTCTTTAGCTTCGGTAATCACGTTCTTACAATTCCTTAGCTAATGTTAATTCGAATTCTTTTGAAGGTAAAGACGTGAGCATTAAAGGAGAACGAGCAAGCAATAGAGTAATTAAACGACAAAGGTATGTAAGGCTAGTCCATTCTTTCTAGGGCATGAATCCTATAGTATGATGTTCCCTCCTTCTTCATGATTTTCCCTACGTATCAAAAACTATGAGTCTACGATTATAAAAGACCATCAAGATAAAGAAAAGTGATATGTTACGAACATGATGATACCAATGATGAATATAAATTTAGAAGTTCTAAAGCTAGGATACGACATTTCTTACGGAACTAATGATCCTTATGTAACTTCTATGATATTATGTTCCCTACCTCTCCATGACTTTCTTATATTCCGGAACTACGAGTCAACATCGATAGAGATCTTCTTATGAGATAAAGATGAGGAATGCGTCATGAATATGATAATAATGATGATGAGCTTAAGCCTAAAGATTATAAAGTCTATCATACGATACTTATATGAAGTTCACGCTACAAATATGATATGGTTTTCCTTAGATTGTCTTTAAATTCAAATGTATTCCTTATGAAAGGTTACGATAAGCCTATAAGATGTATGTGATGGTAATGATGATGATGAAATATACCGAGTCTTGTTATGATGTATGTGATAATGTCAAGCCACTACGTGGCCGAATACGGATAATGTCGAGCCACTACGTGGCCGAATACGGATAATGTCGAGCCACTACGTGGCCTGATACGGATAATGTTTTATGTGTATAAGCAGATACGGTACTACAATGATGAATTATATGACATAATTATGTATACGTTATGATGATTCATGTACGACGATTATGTATATATGATATATGTATGAAATGTATTCATCCTTAAAGGTTGCGCAGGTTTTGCCTTCACCTTATGACTTATGATTTCTTTAACATGTTTATTTCATTCATGCCTTACATACTCAGTACAATATTCGTACTGACGTCCGTTTTCTTTGGACGCTGTGTTCATGCCCACAAGTAGATGGGGAGATGGCGCCGACCTTTAGGAGCTATCAGCAGATTTGCAGGAGCACTCCATTATTCCGGAGGTGCTAATCGGGTTTATACTTTTGTGTGTGTATATATATATATATATATATATATATGTATATGTATTTTGGGCACGATGGGGTATTGTCCCGTCCATATGTCTAGAACTCTAGTAGAGGCTCGTACATACGTATGTGTGGGTAGTATGGTCTCACGATACTACTATGGTGTACATGTAATTATTTTGATAGCCGAAGGGCGTATGTTTATAAAATCAATTATGTTTTAAAATGAACAATGATTTTCTTATGATTATGAGTTTATGAAGGGTAAAGAAGTGTATAATGACCATGACGAGTAAGGAAATGAGTGGTGCTCGGTGGGTAGCCCTAGGTACTCGTCACGGCCCCTAGCTGGATCGTGACATCAAGGCAAACACATTCTAGACACTCAGGACAATCGGTGACTAGTCAACCTCCTCGATTTATGGGTAGAATATTTGATCGCTCCTATCGTTCAGGACAGGGTCAGAGTTCGAGGGCCTCAGATTCTCAGTTTGGGGGAGATTATAGCCAAAGGAGACCCCCAGTACCGCGATGCAGCTAGTGCGGTAGATTGCATTCCGGACAGTGTCGCCAAGGTTCAGATGCTTGCTATGCCTACGGCCAGGTTGGGCATATAATGCGAGATTGCCCGTCGATGAGTGGTAGAGTTGGGATTCAGCCCACAGGATCAGTGGCTGGTTCATCTTCAGTGCGCCCGATAGGGCAGACTGCCCAGATTTCAGCAGGTCGAGGTAGAGGCAGAGGGGGAGCATCTACTTCAGGTGCCACTCAGCCCCGTATGTATGCTTTAGCCAGACGACAAGATCTTGAGTCCTCCCCAGACGTGGTTACAGGTACATTATCAGTATTTTCCCATGATGTGTATGCATAGATAGATCCGGGTTCTACCTTATCTTATATTACTCCATATGTTGCTGGTCGTATCGGGGTGAAACCTGAGCCAATAAAACCTTTTGAGGTATCTACTCCGGTTGGTGATCCCGTGATAGCTAGACAAGTGTATAAAAATTATGTACTTGTGATATGCGACCGCCAGACCAAAGCTGATTTAATTGAGCTGGAAATGTTAGATTTCGATATGATTATGGGTATGGATTAGTTGGCCTCATGTTATGCTAATGTTGATTGCCGAATGAAAGTAGTTCGATTTCAATTTCCGGGAAAGCCCATGCTTGAATGGAAGGGTAATAGGGTTGTTCAAAACCGAACCGCCACCGATAACCCAACCGTAAAATGTGATTATTGGCTTATTGGTAGTGGGCTATTGGATTAGCGGTTGGGGAATGGATTAAAATTTTGTAGTTAACGGCTTATCGGTGCGGGGGCGGATTACACAATTTTCTTATTGGCAAACCGTTAACCCGTTAAGAATTTATCATATTTATATTTTTACCCCTAAACATATAAAATATGTATTGTAAACCTAAAACACTAAAATCTAAAGCTAAAGCACTAAAGTGAAAAGTCTGAACCATCAGTAATTATCTTCGGTAAACTCTTCCATTAACCATAAATTATTATTATTATTATTATTATTATTATTTTGTGTTGGAAGTTACTATTGCAATAATTGTGGTTCCAGAGAAAGGTGGTGAAGTGATCACCATCGGAAGGGTTGAGATTAAACGTGTGAATTCTTAACTGTTAAGTCCTACCCTGTGGCTATGCGGCTTAATTGACTTCCTAGTTGTTAAATTATGAATAAAACATTTGTCTTTCAAGGCAAAAAAAAATAGTAGTTACGTAATTTAACCGATACACCGCCCGATAACCGTCCGATAATTGTTAACCCGATACCGAACCAACCTATATCTTATCGGTTGGCCAGCGGATTAGTCTTTTAGAAGCCGATAAACGTTAAGTGTAGTTATCCGCCCAATCCACCCGATAAACAACCCTCTAGGTAATACAGCCTCGCCAAAAGGTAGGTTTATTTCCTACCTTAAGGCGAGAAAGATGATAGCTAAGGGCTACATTTATCACTTAGTCCGAGTACATGACACCGAAGCAAAGTCGCCAACTTTCCAATCCGTCCTGGTAGTGAATGAATTTCTGGATGTATTTCCAGATGAACTTCCAGGTCTTCCACCGAAAAGGGAGATTGATTTCATCATCGATGTGTTGCTGGACACCAAGCCTATTTCTATTCCTCCTTACCGAATGGCTCCGGCAGAACTGAAAGAGCTAAAGGCACAATTGAAATATTTGCTTCAGAAGGGGTTTATTAGACCCAGTTCATCACCGTAGGGAGCACCAGTCCAATTCGTGAGAAAGAAAGATGGTTTCCTACGAATGTACATCGATTATAGGCAGTTGAATAAGGTGACAATAAAGAACAAATATCCCCTTCCGAGGATTGATGATTTGTTTGATCAATGACAGGGAGCCAAGTGGTTCTCTAAAATAGACTTGCGGTCAGGTTATCATCAGGTGAGAGTTAGAGAAAAAGATATTCCCAAAATAGCGTTCAGAACGAGATATGGCCATTATGAGTTCCGGGTGATGTTGTTTGCGTTGACTAATGCTCCGGCAGTGTTCATGAATTTGATGAATAACGTATTCAGGCCTCTCTTGGATTTATTCGTAATAGTATTCATTGACGATATTCTGGTATACTCTCGCACAGAATCAGAACATGCTGATCACTTACGTATTGTTCTTGGAATTCTTCAAACTCGAGAATTGTATGCAAAATTTTCTAAGTGCGAGTTTTGGCTGAATTCTGTGACATTTCTTGGTCATGTTATTTTAGATGATGGCATTCGAGTTGATACTCAGAAAATCAAAGCCGTGAAGACTTGGCCAAGGCCTACGACGCCTACAGAAGTTTGTAGTTTTCTGGGATTGGCATGTTACTATAGAAGGTTCGTAGAGGGGTTTTCCTCTATTTCAGCCCCATTGACGAAGCTAACCCAGAAGTCAGTTAAATTTCAGTGGAATGGTGCTTCTGAACGCAGCTTCCAAGATTTGAAGGACAAATTAAACTCATCTCCAGTCTTAACACTTCCAGAAGGGCCAGATGGTTATGTTGTATATTGTGATACTTCCGGTGTTGGGTTAGGATGTGTGTTAATGCAGCACGGTAGAGTCATTGCTTATGCTTCGAGACAGCTGCAGAAACATGAAAAGAACTACCAAATTCATGATCTCGAATTGGCTGCAGTCATTCATGCATTAAAAATGTGGAGACATTACTTGTATGATGTGCATGTTGATATCTATACAGATCACAAGAGCCTTCAGTACATTTTCAAACAAAAAGAGTTAAATCTGCGGCAGAGGCGGTGGTTAGAGTTATTGAAAGATTATGATGTGAGCATTTTATACCACCCCGGAAAATCAAATGTAGTAGCTCATCGCTTTGCCGCCGATCAATGGGAAGCCTATGCGAAGCTCCTCCGGAAAAGAAAGAATTGACTCATGAGCTCCACCAACTAGCTAATCTTGGAGTACGTTTGACTGATTCAGGTGATGCAGGAATCGATATTAATGATCCCAAAGTCTCGTCCCTAAATATGAAAGTGAAAGAGCGCCAGTATGAAGATCCTCATTTGTGCCATTACAGAGTCACATCTCATGAAAAGGAGAAGTCCCCATTTGAAGTTTCCATGGATGGGATTCTTAGATACCGAGGCAGACTATGTGTTCCGAATGTCGCAGAATTGCGCAGTCAAATTCTAGAAGAAGCTTATTATTCTCGGTATTCCATTCACCCAGGTGCAACGAAGATGTATCATGATCTTAAGTTGATATATTGGTGGGATGGCATGAAGAGAGACATAGCAGAATTTGTAGCTCAATGTCCGAATTTCCAGCAAGTGAAAATCGAACATCAAAAGCCAGGAGGATTATTGCAAGCAATGGAAATCCCTACTTGGAAATGGGAAGTGATCAACATGGATTTTATCGTGAGGTTACCTCGTTCTCGAGGTAAGTATGATTCTATATGGGTGATTGTGGACAGATTGATAAAATTAGCTTATTTTCTCCCAGTCAGAACCACATACTCAGCAGAAGATTATGCGAGGTTGTATCTCAAAGAAATTGTCTGATTCCATGATATTCCGATATCTATTATCACGGATAGAGGAGCGCAATTTACAGCCAAGTTCTGGAAATCTTTCCAAGAAGGTCTAGGTACCCAAGTAAAACTCAGCACGACATTTCATCCGCAGACTGATAGGCAAGCCGAACGTACTATTCAGACCTTAGAGGATATGCTAAGAGCATGTGTTCTAGATTTCGGTGGTAGTTAGGATGATCACTTACCTCTAATCGAGTTTGCATACAACAATAGCTACCATTCCAGTATCCAAATGGCTCCGTATGAAGCTCTATATGGAAGGAAGTATAGATCCCCGATTGGATGGTTTGAAATAGGAGAAGTACAGCTAATAGGCCTTGAGTTGATTCAACAAGCAGTAGAAAAAGTCAAGGTGATCCGAGATCGATTGTTGATAGCCCAAAGTCACCAAAAATCTTATGCGGACAACCGCCGGCGAGACATAGAATTTCAAATTGATGACTGGGTATTCTTAAAGGTGTCACCAATGAAAGAGGTGATGAGATTTGGCAAGAAAGGGGAATTAAGTCCTCGATACATTGGACCCTATAAAATTATCCGCAAAGTGGGTCAAGTAGCTTACGAATTGGACTTACCTTCAGAGCTTGAATCAGTCCATCCAGTTTTTCATGTCTCAATTCTCCGCACGTGTGTTGGAGATCCTACGAAGATTGTTCAATAGATGATGTCCAAGTGACAGAAAAGCTAGTATATGAAGAAGTGTCGATTGCCATATTAGACAGGCAAGTACGGAAACTTTGAAATAAGCAAGTAGCTTCTGTCAATGTCTTGTGGAGAAATAACAACCGAGAAGAAATGACTTGGGAAGCGGAAGAGAAAATGAAATCTACATACCCGCACTGATTCCAACCCCCAGAAGATATTCAAGATGAAACAATAACATTATGAGGTATGTATGCTTTCTTTTCATGCTTTTGGTCGTGTATGGCCATAAATGTATTGATATTGTACTGTAGCCCTATTAGGCAATATTATTGTGGGCTGTTGTGATAGGACGGTAGTGCCATGTTACAGGGGAAACTCTGGTGAAATTTGGGTAGAAATCCCGAGTGCTTAACATTCGAGGACGAATGTTCTAAAGGGGGGAAAAGTGTTACACGTCGAAAATTTCATGTCGTCAAGTAGTGAATGAACCAATGCCAGCTTAAGGGTAACATGAAGTTATTAAGACTATAAGATGAACATTTAGTGGTCTTAGAATGCGTACGTTAAGGTCTTGAAGTTATAGGAATGGATGAAATAAGGATTGATAAGGACAAGTGGAGTATAAGTGGGGTTTAGGAAAGGTTTCATAAATTATTGCATTAAGGATTGTTTGGTAAGGCCTTGAGGATGAATTATGGGGATGCTTAGATCATTGATGAAGTACTAAACAAGTGTTAAGAAGGTTGTATAGGGATTGGAGATCAAACGAAATGACGAGGACAACTTCGGAAAAACTGTGAGTTACACGATCACATTATGTGGACCGCGGAATTTATACGGACCGTATAATGGTCCGTGTAACCCAACAGCAACAATGTTTTCCATGGTAGTGAACCACGGACACTTATATGGACCATATAATGTTATACAGACCGTATAAATGGTCTGTATAAGTCCCGACGGACTGATTAAGTTGCAACTATAAATATATGTTCCCACTTTATTTTCTCATTCTTTTCCACTTATCCACTTCTCTCCATGCTTCTAGAATATTCCATACACATCTTCAACATAAAAATCAAGGGAAACCAAATATCAAACGCCAATATTCAAAGGAAATCAAGCATATGGAAGCTTTCTAGGGTTATGGAAGTTAGAAATCCCTTGGAAGCTAAAGCTAGGGTTTTCTTCAAGTGAAGCATTGTCAACCAAAACCCGTTCCTAAGCATTCAAAAGGTGAGTTTCATGATTATTCCATGTTGTTTAAGGTATTGAAAAGTTGAAACACTTGGATTATGGAAGAAGATGGAAAATGGATTACAAAAGATGAGATTAGTGGCAATTGTGAATAGTAGATTAATATGAATCATGAATATTGATATGTTGTGATTGTAAGTATGTTATGAACGACATTTAGAACATGGAATAAGTATTATATGTGAGAAAATGCAATAATGAATTATGACCATGATTATGTAGAAATTTGAGTGATATTGTGAATGTTGTTATCGATGTTTGAGAGTTGATATAGAATATGGGGAAAGTTGTATAAACAAAGGAAATGCTGCCCAATTTTCTTTATCTTTAGTAAGCAAGTTTAAGTAATCGATTAACTAATGTTGGTGCGAATTCTCTTGAAGGTAGAGACGCGAGCATCAAAGGAGAACAAGCAAGCGATAGATTAGTTAAACGAAAAAGGTATGTTATGCTAGTCCTTTCTTTCTAAGGCATGAATCCTATAGTATGATTTTTCCTCCTTCTCCATGAATCTCCTATATCCCGGAAGACTAAGAGTCTATGTTCATGAATAGCTATATGAGATAAGAGCTATATTATGAGCCTAATAATGATGATGATGAGCTTAAGTCTACAGATTCTAGAGTTCATGATATGATGTTCCTACAAAGTTAATAATGTTGTTTATTGTATGCACTCACCTTATATACGGTTTCCTTCAAGGTGAGGCAGAATGCTTACAAATGCTCCATAATGGAATCGGGAGTTCACAACCTTATGTTACCTCGATAAAGTATAGCTATCTTTGAGTTTCTATGCATGCATTTTGATAAGTACATATTGATGATATTACACCGTGCCTATATGGCTGGGCAAACACCGCTAAGGCGGGCAGCGTATACACCATGTCTAGATGGCATGGGCAGACCCCACTAGAGGGCGGCACGGATGGTACCACGGACGCGGGAGGCCTGGACGCAGGCTAATGATTATCACACCGTACCTATATAGACGGGCAGCCTATACATTTATGCATACATGATATGATGATGATTACGAAGTAAGCCAGTATGCATTATTTCTTTTATAATTGATAGTCAATTACAGTTGCTCCTCATTTGATGCTTCCTTTACCTCCTTGACGTATTATTATTACTTGTGCCTATCATACTCAGTACAATGTTCGAACTGACGACCGTTTTCTTTGGACGCTGTGTTCATGCCCACAGATAGACAGGGAGGTGATCCAGACACGTAGAAGTCATCAGTAGATCTACAGGAGCACTCCATTATTCCGGTGGTGCTACTTAGTTGATTCTTTTGTTTATATATATCTATATATATGTATGTATTTTGGGCACGACGGGGTCTTGTCCCGTCCATATGTCTAGTACTCTAGTAGAGGATCGTATATACGCAGGTGTGGGTTATATGGTCTCACGATGATGCTATTTTATATATATATATATATATATATATATATATATATATATATATATATATATATATATATATATATATATATATATATATATATATATTATTTTGATGGCCAAAGGGCTTATGTGTATAAAAGTAATTATGTTCCAAACGAAAAACGATCTTTCTAAGATTTGAGTATGAATGTGATAAAAGAATGCTTAATGAGTCATAGAATGAGTGGTGCTCGGTGGTTAGCCCCGGGTACCCATCTGGGCCCCTAATCAGGACGCGACAACATCATCGTATCATATAAATCATCATCGTTAACCCGCGTCCGGGTAACCATCATATGCCGCCCACTAGTGGTGATCATGTCCGGCCTACTAGGCACGGTGGAATCAGAAGCAGCCCGCCTTAGCGGTGACATGTCTGGCCATTTGGGCACGGTGGAATCACAAGCAGCCCGCCTTCGCAGTGACATGTCCGGCCATTTAGGCACAGTGGAATTGTATCCTCGCGTGCACATCATAGACTTATCCTTATTATACATCTCATAGGCATATCATGACCTTATCATAAACTTATCGTAACCTTACTGTTATATCCCGTGTTTGCGCATTCGGAAAAATTTGGAATAATCTTGCTTTGTAGGAAATGAGGGCTATATTTGATTTTATTTCATATATGTGTGTTATTCATGAAAAATATTGATGCGAAAATACGGAAGAAGGCCAAGGGTGAAATTGGAATTTCGGGAATTAGTTTCGGGAATTACAAATAAAATCCACAATGAATTGGGGTCAAAAACAAATTAATGGAATTGAGGCCCAAGAGCTATGGAGTGGCCAAGCCCAAGCCCATGGGAATTCTTCCATGTGGCATTTTAAATAAAAAGGGTCAAAATTGTATGGGATTCACTAGAACATTTCAAGACAACAAACAAGAGGGAGAGAGAGCCAAAGACTAAGAGGGTTTCGGCTAGAGAGAGGAAGAGAAAGAAAAAAATTTAGCTCATCAATTCTTGGTCCAAAAATCATAATCTTCTAGTTTTCCTATTAAGTTGGAAACCCTCTTCAATGTGATACAAATTTGGAAGCAAAAGAGTACTTTTTTTACAAAGTGGAAATTCTTGAAGAAAAGGGTAAGAATTTTATCTCTTTTGTTATGGAAGAATCATATGTGTTAAAATGGTTAAAATTGCATGAAAAACCATTGAATTGTGATGTGTGTGTGCATGGTGTGTGTGTGTGTGTGTGTGTGAAGCATGTATGGCCGTGAGCCATAATGGTATGGGGAGGTGAGTTAAATTTTATTTAGCTTGCTAGTTGTGTCGTTGTGGCATTTATGACGTAAATAAAGGTTTAACGAAGTGAGTTGGCATTGAAGTTGGTTGTATGTTGATATGGGAAAATTATATGATTTTTGTATATTCTTACATAATTGTGAAAGTAAGACTTTAAATGTGGATTATGGTTGTTGTTAATAAATTTGGGAGGAAACAATGCGAGTTAGTAGGTTCGTCGTAGTCGTTGACGTTTCAGATAGAATATGGAAAGTGGCGGATTACTTGAATTCATGTATATTGCATGGAATATTATTGGAATACGTTTGAATAACCTTGAATGAGTAAATGAATATGATAATGTGGATATTAGTTTGATATTGTGGAGTTTGAATGGAAGTTGTCGCTTTATGTAGAAAGGAAGAATATTGATGCTAGAACCTATTTTGTTGTGATTCTTGATTCATTTGGTATTGTGGGGTTGTTGTTGTTGATATTGAGCCGAGCAAAGCCTCGGGGATGTTATATGTATAGGGAAAGTGCTGCCGAAATTTCGGTAGACAAATATAAAGTTAAATGAATTCTTAAAGTCTCGCAATTCCTAATTGGTAACTTTGACCATTTGTAGATTCTGAGCGAAACGGGATTTGAGTTTTGGACGAGCGTAAGACGTATATAAGGTATGTAAGGCTACCCATTCCTTCTTTTGGCATGTCTTAGGTATACTAGGTCGATATTGGAGCCCCGAGGGCAATTCTGTTCCTAGAAATCCGAATTGGAAATTGAGTACTATTCATTCAATTGAATTGAATTATAAAACTCATATTTTGTTGAAAAGTGATCAAATGTCCGGAACTTTTTTAAATGTAATCGAATCACTTCGAAACTTCCATGTATGATTCCGTAGACCCCAAATGTCCGTGATTCATGTCCGCCACCTCGACTTGACCCGAGGTGGGCCCGCTAGCATCGAGGGTCCCTTGTTTGCTCTATTAGTCTCATTTTGTACAATGTCGGCAAAGCACTTTTGTTATGAATTTTGACTATCATAAAGTAATGTTTTGACTGCCACGATATTCTAAATTATATTTTGAACCATAAATACTACTTTGGAAATACTTTTGTGAAACGAACCTCGTATTGACTAATTGTTCGAACTACTTGACTAATGAGTTAGCATATGATATTATCAAGTTTCAAAAGGTGTTTTGATATATAAATTGCATTGTTTGCTCACGACTCCGCTCGTGCCCTTATTATGACTTCGTTCACCGGTTCCCGGGCCGGCTATGGTTCGTGCGCGCTATGATAAATTCGGTCGTATGCTGTGTTACGGTTCCCGAGACCTCGCCATAGGGCCGGGTTCCGTTTGGAGTTATGCTGTGATATGGCTGGTGATATGTTATGATGATATGTGTGTTCGGGGATGTACGGAGATTTGAACCTTCTGGTGTTATGCTGTGTGTGGCACCAGCGTCGAAGTGGTGACCACGTTCCTGAGCTTTTGCATGATTTTATCTGCATTAGGTATATACGTTTTCAGTACATATTTTGATATACTGTTCAGTATTCCCCTTTTGTATCCTGTTTGTTTTCAATTGTGGCTTATATTTCTGTACTCTATGCTTTACATACTCAGTACATCTTTCGTACTGACCCCCTTTCTTCGGGGGCTGCGTTTCATGCCCGCAGGTACAGATACCAGTGATCCACCACTGTAGGCTCCACTTTCTGCTATTTCGGAGTACTCCCTTTTGATCCGTAGTCCACTTTTGGTACATACATCTTTTGCTATGTATATACTTCTCTATATCTGACTATTTGGGTACGGCGGGGCCCTGTCCCGTCATATGTCTTCGTTTTGGATTTGTAGAGGCCTGTAGTCATATATGTGGGTCGTGGGTCCTATGTGTACTCATTTTGGTTATGATTTATGTCTTAATGCGGTCCTATTTGTTATGGCGGCCAAACTGGCCCATATGTTTGCATCAGTATATATGATCGGCGATGTGTATTCCGCCGCTCCTTTTGGCTTTGAATATGATATCTTTACAAGCGTGACCGCTTAAGATAATATTTGATTTTAAATTTGTTTTAATGATTAATATGAGATCTGAGATAATCTATAATATGACGGTTTGGTATGTTTGTCTGTCCGGGTGCCCAAGTAGGGCGCCAGTCGCGGCCCACGGGGCTAGGTCGTGACAAAAGTGGTATCAGAGCGGTTTGTCCTCGGAATGTCTACAGGCCGTGTCTCGTAGAGTCTTGTTTATCGGTGTGTTGTGCACCACATCTATAAACAGGAGGCTACAGGGCATTTAGGGTGATCCCTTTCTTTGGATCTTAGATCGTGCGATAGAGCCAGCTGTAGGAAATGAATTCCTTTTTTTTTTCTAACCCTTGATTGCAGCTGGAGAGCGGTATTGACATAAGATAGTGACTGCTGACATTGGAAGCTACACAGTACTCAGGTAAGCAATGGTATGAAAAACGTATGCTGGGTAAGGTATTCTGAAGCACGATTAAAACATAAAGTCGAACATTGAAAAGAGAAATAAACATGAAAAGTGTAGCAGGTGCAGTTGAGTTGGGCATGTGAGATAAGCCTCAGCATATTTATACTTTTATTTGAAATTGTTAGCCCCGTGTGGCTATGAGGCGATATGATATGATATGTATATACGTATATGTGTTGGCCCTGCGAGGCATGGTTGGTATTTCCTGTGTACAGGTTTTCGGATAGTAAGAAATACAAAGGAACCTCTGCCCAAATTTTTCTAGAAATACGAAAAGGGAAATGAGATATAAATTCTTAACCTGTCTTGAAGGTCGATACCGATAGGGTAAATCTACTATGTTGGATTAAAGTTTAAGAGATACTCTCCATGTCATTTGTAAGAAGCATTACCCTTATTTGGGAAATTTTATTTCGAGAAAGCATATATGAGCAGCAAATTTGCAATTCATTTGAACGGACCAGAATACGTCCCAACCACATCGTGCTTTAGAAAAGCCCATGCTGAAGGGCAAAAATGTCCAACGATTAAGTTTTATTTTATTGGAAGGATACGAAGTGTATGACAGGTAGTTGAGAATTAAATGGTTCGCTCACGACTCAAAAAGAAAAATATAAATATGGTGGTAATTATGTGAATTAAGATTCCGCGAAGTTCGTCGGACTTCAGTTTTATTTTGCTGGTAGTTGGAGAATGCCTTATAGTAACATTTTATGAATTTTTATCGACTAATCGGAGATGGAATTTGTGGAATGAAAACCTAAATTTGTGGACTGTCTAGAATTATATATATATGCATGAAGGTGAATATTGAGGATTTACAGGGGGCGACACGGTGACTATATAGTCCGAAAAGTAAAGGAATTCTCTCTAGATCTGGGTGGAAGCCGCTACGAGAACGTTATGAAAATACGTAAGACCCCGATTTGCCTTAAATTATGTGATAAAGGTTGTGCGGGGAAATTTATGCCATTATACCGGCCTTAACGCGTCTAAATGCATTAAAGTTGTAAGGTTAAGCGTGCCAGGGCCAGAGCAATTCTGGGATGGGTGACCCCTTGGGAAATGTACAAAGATTTTCGCAAATATGGATACAAGAGGCGAATAGGAAAGTTGGAGTAACCTAAAAGGAAATTAGGGTACGTGGAACGATCAGAAACCTTATAAAGGTCGCGTGGGCTGAGACGGATTAGATTGGTGAAAAAGAAGAAAGAGCAATGCAGCTCTAGAATTAGAGTGAGTTGAACCAATGATTGCAGATGTCTTATGAAAGAAATGACAGTGATATATATATGTATGTATAGGACCCCATTTATGATTTTGCCGATCGATTGGCGAACCTTAATAGACAGTGCTATAATATATGGGAGACATTAACAGAATAGAATTTATGAGACAAAGTGAAAGGTATGATACAGATGTTACGAGATAAACAGATATTGATTTTGCTATGGGTTAAGATTGGAAGATGCTAATACGGCGATATTTTGGAAAGAAAAGAGAATAATTGAGTGGAAGGTAAGGAGACCAAAGGGGGGTGAACCGTAAGGAACGTAATTAAGCAGAGCTCCTAAAAGAGTCGATGGGCAAGGCACGAAATTACTTGCGAAAAACGAACTGGAATGTAATAATGCAGGGCAAAAGAAAAACCTATGGCATGGAATGATGAATCATGGGAATATTGAGTAATTTGACTATCGAGAAAAATAGAACAACGGATAAGGGACGGGTATGAAGGAAGGATATGATTATTAAAGGATAAATTGTTATATTAATTAAATTATTCGAGTGCCAGCTATCAGATAAGATTTTGTACTATATAACCGAGAGTTCTCATCGCCTCGTGATTTGGTTAAGGTCTTGTACGAAGAAAACCAAGTTATAGATTAGAAAGAAAAGACACGGATACGGTATAAGTATAACCCCAAAGGGGGGGGGGGGAGCGGATGAAAGTGAAGTAAAGTAAGTACAAATGGAAATAATTGACACACACAAGATCAAAGCGATAAAGAATTATCCTAGGTCTTCGACATCAACTGAGGTACATAATTTTTGGGATTGGCCGGATATCACAGGAGGTCTGTGGAGAAATTTGTGTCTGCTACGACACTATTATCGAAGCTAACTCAGAAGGCAGTGGAATTTCAGTGAACCGGTACTTTTGAATGGAGTTTCCTGTTGCTGCAGGAAAAATTAATTACAGCTCCAGTCCTAGTTCTTCCTAAAAGGGGGCAGACGGGCAAGTTATTTATTATGATGCTTCCGGTATTGGGACAGGTTTTGCATTAGTACAGCATGGTCGGATTATAGTCCATGTTCCCCGACGGCTCAGACCGTACGAGAGAAATTATTTCTCTTATGACCTGGAATTAGCTGCGGTGATTCATGTTTTAGTGATGTGGCGGCATCACTTGCATGGGGTCCACGTTGATATTTATACGGACCATAAGTGCCTCCAGTATATTTTAAGAAAAAGGAGCTGAATTCGCGGCAGAGAAGATGGTTCGAATTATTGAAAGATTATGATGTTAATATGTTGTATCATCCTGGAAAAGCTAGTGTGGTAGTTGACGTACTTAGCCGCAAGTCCGTGGGCAGTTTGACTGATATACAGTCTGATAAGAAAGAATTGGTTCGTGACAATTTATCAGTTAGTCAGCTTCGGAGTCCGTTTGGTAGATTCTGGAGATACTGGAATTTCTGTTCGAGAAATTGCTGAGTCATCAATTATGGTAGAGGTAAAACAGCGCCGGTTCGAGGATCCTATTCTGGTACAGTACAGAGATACAACCCTTGACAAGAAAAGACCCAGTTCGAGGTTTCACCTGATGGATATTGCTATACAGAGGCGGATTATGTGTGCCTGACGTTGCAGGGCCGCAATGGCCAATTATGGGCGAAGCACATAATGTTCGACATTCTGTTCATTCTGAATCCACAAAAATGTACCATGATCTTAAATGTTTGTACTGATGGGACAGTATGAAAAGGGACACTGCATAGTTCGCTGGCCAATGCCCAAATTGTCAGTGAGTCAAGATCGAGCATCAAAAGCCCGGCGGATTTCTACAGGAAATGAAATTCCAGCTTGAAAATGAGAAATGATTAATATGGACTTCTTTATGGGTTTACCGCGCACTCCACGCAAGTATGATTCTATTTGAGTTATTGTTGATAGATTGACGAAATCAACCCGTTTTCTCCTAGTCAGGACTACTTATTTGGCTGAGAATTATGCCAGATGACATATTAAAGAGATAGCAAGATTTCACGGAATCTCTGTATCTATTATAACCGACAGAGGTGCCCAGTTTACGGCTAACTTCTGGGGATCGTCCCAGGGAGGGCTGAGAACTCATGTGAGTCACAGCATAGTATGTCATCCTCAGTCCGATGGACAGGCCGAGCGTACTATTCAGACACTGGAAGATATGCTACGGGTATATGTTATTGATTTCAAGGATAGTGGAGGTGATCATTTACCGTTAACTGAATTTGCTTATTATGATAATAGTTATCGTTCCAGTATCCAGATAGCACCATACGAAATACGAGACCTTATACGGTAGAAAATGCAGATTTCCGATTGGTTGGTTCGATGTGGGAGAAACTAAATTAATTGAGTCGGATGTGACTAATCGCTTGTGAAGGGCGTAATGGGATTCGGTAAAAGAGTAAGCTTAGTCCGCGGTACATCGGGTCGTATCAGATTATTCGGAAGATAAGCGAGGTCACCTATGAGTTAGATTTACCATTTGATCCGGAGGCACTACATCCGGTATTCCTTGTATCCATGCTCCGTAATGTGTCGGTGATCCTTCCAGAAAACTTCCGGTGGATGATATTCGGGTGACGGAAGACTTGTCTTATGAAGAGCAACCTGTGGCTACTCTGGATCGTCAGGTGAGGAGGCTACGTACCAAAAAAATATACCCTCCGTTAAGGTCTTTTGGCGAAACAATGATAAAGAGGAAATGACATAGGGAGCAGAGGACGAAATGAAGAAAAAGTATCCCCACTTGTTTCCTAAGCCCACAGGTAATCTAAGCTCTTAAGTTGGTTATATTGATTGACAAATGACTTATGTGTGCTATTCCTAAAAAAGAGACTCCCCCACCATAGTTATAAAACCCTATAAGGCTAATTTAACATTCGAGGACGAATGTTCTAAAAGGGGGGGAGAATGTTATATCCCGTGTTTGCGCATTCGGAAAAATTTGGAATAATCTTGCTTTGTAGGAAATGAGGGCTATATTTGATTTTATTTCATATATGTGTGTTATTCATGAAAAATATTGATGCGGAAATACGGAAGAAGGCCAAGGGCGAAATTGGAATTTCGGGAATTAGTTTCGGGAATTACAAATAAAATCCACAATGAATTGGGCTCAAAAAAAAATTAATGGAATTGAGGCCCAAGAGCTATGGAGTGGCCAAGCCCAAGCCCATGGGAATTCTTCCATGTGGCATTTTAAATAAAAAGGGTCAAAATTGTATGGGATTCACTAGAACATTTCAAGACAACAAACAAGAGAGAGAGATAGCCAAAGACTAAGAGGGTTTCGGCTAGAGAGAGGAAGAGAAAGAAAAAAATTTAGCTCATCAATTCTTGGTCCAAAAATCATAATCTTCTAGTTTTCCTATTAAGTTGGAAACCCTCTTCAATGTGATACAAATTTGGAAGCAAAAGAGTACTTTTTTTACAAAGTGGAAATTCTTGAAGAAAAGGGTAAGAATTTTATCTCTTTTGTTATAGAAGAATCATATGTGTTAAAATGGTTAAAATTCCATGAAAAACCATGGAATTGTGATGTGTGTGTGCATGGTGTGTGTGTGTGTGTGTGAAGCATGTATGGCCGTGAGCCATAATGGTATGGGGAGGTGAGTTAAATTTTATTTAGCTTGCTAGTTGTGTCGTTGTGGCATTTATGACGTAAATAAAGGTTTAACGAAGTGAGTTGGCATTGAAGTTGGTTGTATGTTGATATGGGAAAATTATATGATTTTTGTATATTCTTACATAATTGTGAAAGTAAGACTTTAAATGTGGATTATGGTTGTTGTTAATAAATTTGGGAGGAAACAATGCGAGTTAGTAGGTTCGTCGTAGTCGTTGACGTTTCAGATAGAATATGGAAAGTGGCGGATTACTTGAATTCATGTATATTGCATGGAATATTATTGGAATACGTTTGAATAACCTTGAATGAGTAAATGAATATGATAATGTGGATATTAGTTTGATATTGTGGAGTTTGAATGGAAGTTGTCGCTTTATGTAGAAAGGAAGAATATTGATGCTAGAACCTATTTTGTTGTGATTCTTGATTCATTTGGTGTTGTGGGGTTGTTGTTGTTGATATTGAGCCGAGCTAAGCCTCGGGGATGTTATATGTATAGGGGAAGTGCTGCCGAAATTTCGGTAGACAAATATAAAGTTAAATGAATTCTTAAAGTCTCGCAATTCCTAATTGGTAACTTTGACCATTTGTAGATTCTGAGCGAAACGGGATTTGAGTTTTGGACGAGCGTAAGACGTATATAAGGTATGTAAAGCTACCCATTCCTTCTTTTGGCATGTCTTAGGTATACTAGGTCGATATTGGAGCCCCGAGGGCAATTCTGTTCCTAGAAATCCGAATTGGAAATTGAGTACTATTCATTCAATTGAATTGAATTATAAAACTCATATTTTGTTGAAAAGTGATCAAATGTCCGGAACTTTTGTAAATGTAATCGAATCACTTCGAAACTTCCATGTATGATTCCGTAGACCCGAAATGTCCGTGATTCATGTCCGCCACCTCGACTTGACCCGAGGTGGGCCCGCTAGCATCGAGGGTCCCTTGTTTGCTCTATTAGTCTCATTTTGTACAATGTCGGCAAAGCACTTTTGTTATGAATTTTGACTATCATAAAGTAATGTTTTGACTGCCACGATATTCTAAATTATATTTTGAACCATAATTACTACTTTGGAAATACTTTTGTGAAACGAACCCCGTATTGACTAATTGTTCGAACTACTTGACTAATGAGTTAGCATATGATATTATCAAGTTTCAAAAGGTGTTTTGATATATAAATTGCATTGTTTGCTCACGACTCCGCTCGTGCCCTTATTATGACTTCGTTCACCGGTTCCCGGGCCAGCTATGGTTCGTGCGCGCTATGATAAATTCGGTCGTATGCTGTGTTACGGTTCCCGATACCTCGCCATAGGGCCGGGTTCCGTTTGTAGTTATGCTGTGATATGGCTGGTGATATGTTTTGATGATATGTGTGTTCGGGGATGTACGGAGATTTGAACCTTCTGGTGTTATGCTGTGTGTGGCACCAACGTCGGAGTGGTGACCACGTTCCTGAGCTTTTGCATGATTTTATCTGCATTAGGTATATACGTTTTCAGTACATATTTTGATATACTGTTCAGTATTCCCCTTTTGTATCCTGTTTGTTTTCAGTTGTGGCTTATATTTCTGTACTCTATGCTTTACATACTCAGTACATCTTTCGTACTGACCCCCTTTCTTCGGGGGCTGCGTTTCATGCCCGCAGGTACAGATACCAGTGATCCACCACTGTAGGCTCCACTTTCTGCTATTTCGGAGTACTCCCTTTTGATCCGGAGTCCACTTTTGGTACATACATCTTTTGCTATGTATATACTTCTCTATATCTGACTATTTGGGTACGGCGGGGCCCTGTCCCGTCATATGTCTTCGTTTTGGATTTGTAGAGGCCTGTAGTCATATATGTGGGTCGTGGGTCCTATGTGTACTCATTTTGGTTATGATTTATGTCTTAATGCGGTCCTATTTGTTATGGCGGCCAAACTGGCCCATATGTTTGCATCAGTATATATGATCGGCGATGTGTATTCCGCCGCTCCTTTTGGCTTTGAATATGATATCTTTACAAGCGTGACCGCTTAAGATAATATTTGATTTTAAATTTGTTTTAATGATTAATATGAGATCTGAGATAATCTATAATATGACGGTTTGGTATGTTTGTCTGTCCGGGTGCCCAAGTAGGGCGCCAGTCGCGGTCCACGGGGCTGGGTCGTGACACTTACCATCGCTCAACATTATTATACATCTATCATTAAAACATACATTAGAACTAGAAGGCATATATGGCTATGTCGGGGTGACATAAGGTCGTGAACCCCCGATTACATTATGGAGTGATCATAATCATCATATCTCACCTTGAAGAGACTAACATTTTAAGGTGAGTGTACACAAAGAAAAGCATCAATGGAACCATACTTAGGATCATTAGCTTCATGGACATCTTATATTACTTAAGGATTCTTTATACTTAAACTCATCATCATCATTATCATGCTCGTATCGTATCTCTTTTCTTTAGCATGTGCGTATGTAGCTCTTTATAGTCATGGACTCATAATTTTCGTTATTAAGGAAGATCATGGAAAAATAGAAAGATTCATACCATAGGAGTCATGCCTTAGAAGGAAAGGATTAGCCTTACATACCTCTTTCGTTTAACAATTCTATCGCTTGATTGTTCTCCTTCGATGCTCGTGTTTCTACCTTCAAGAAAGTTCGTATTAACATTAGCTAATCGATTATAAGAACGTGCTTACTAAAGCTAGGGAAAATTGGGCAGCATTTCCTTTGTTTATACAACTTTCCTCATTTTTCATATCAACTCCCAAACATTCATAATATTATAAACAACAATCATCATTCATCTATATTATCCACATTTTCACAATTTCACTTCAATTCCTCCATAATCATGGACATAGTTCACTATTGCATTTTCTCACATATAATACTTATCCCATGTTATAAATGTCACTTATAGCATACTTATAATCACAACATATCAATATTCATGATTCATTCCAAACTACTACTCAAAATGTCACTATTCTTACATTCATGACCCATTTTCTATATCCTTCTACAATCCAAGTGTTTCAACTTCTCAATACCTTAAACAACATAGAATGATCATAAAACTTACCTTAGATAGTATAGGAGTAAGTTTGGGATGATAATCTTTCACTTGAATAAAAACCCTACCTTCAATCCACAGAGTTTTCTTGACTCCAAGCAATGCTAGAGAGCTTCTTGCATTTGATTTCCTTGGTTTGATGAAGTTTGATCCTAAACTTCTCTTGAGTTCTTGTGGATGAAGAGTAGCGAGGGTTCTAGAGTGTTCTTGAGGTGAGGAGAGGAAAATGAGAAGATGGGAAATGAAAATAATGAACTTGGGTCCCTTATTTAAAACTTAAAATGCTGTCCCGACATATTTATACGGACACACACACGGTCCATACAATTTATACGGTCCGTATGTGTGACCGTATAATGGTTCCAGCGGAGGCTCTTCTTTGGACAGGTTATACGGCCATACATACGGCCCGTATCTTTTATACGGTCCGTAGAGTGGACCGTACAATCCACAGTTTTCCCAAAACTCGTTCTCGTCGACTCGTTTGATCTCCAATTCTTATGAAACCTTCTTAACACTTGTTTAACACCTCGTTACCAATTTAAGGGACGTTATAACTCTTCTCCAAAACATCCTTAAGCCATCATTAACTCATTACTAGTAAATCGTCTTCCGATACATAGCATATACCTTGCCTTTCTTGACAACTTCTGTCTCCTACCTCGAATGTCTTTGAAACCTCATTTAGAATCATCAAATGTTATTTCTTACTTATCAAAACATCGTATACGTCGTGCCCTTCGTTAGTCTATTCGTTGTACGTCAATGGGAAATTTCCGAAGTGTAACATTCTTCCCCCCTTTTGGAACTTTCGTCCTCGAATGTTAAGCACTCAGGAATTCTACAAAAATTTCGCCAGAGTTTTCCCTGTAATATGGCACTACCATCCTGTCACAACAGCCCACAATAACATTACCTCACAAGGCCACAACACAATCGCAATATAAGTTGGCCACACACGACCCATATACATAAAATGAAAACATACATACCTCATAATCTCGATGTTGCATCTTGGCTCTCTTCCGGGGGCTGAAACAAGTGCGGGTATTTGGATTTCATACTCTCTTCTGCTTCCCAAGTCATTTCTTCTCGGTTGTATTTCGCCATAAGACTTTAACTGAGGCTACTTCCTAATTTTGAAGTCTACATACCCGCCTGTCTAATATAGCAATGGGCACTTCTTCATAGACTAGCTTTTCTGTCACTTGAACATCTTCTATTGGAACAATCCTCGTAGGATCTCCAACACACTTGCGGAGCATTGAGACATGGAAAACTGGATGGACTGATTCAAGTTCTGGAGGCAAGTCCAATTCATAAGCCACTTGACCCACCTTGCGGACAATCCTGTAGGGTCCAATGTATCGAGGACTTAACTTTCCTTTCCTACCGAATCTCATCACTCCTTTCATTGGTGACACCTTTAAGAATACCCAATTATCAACTTGGAATTCTAAGTCTCGTCGGCAGTTGTCTGCATAAGATTTTTGGCAACTTTGGGCTGTCAATAATCGATCTCGAATCACCTTGACTTTTTTTACTTCTTGTTGAATCAACTCAGGGCCTATTAGCTGTACTTTTCCTATTTCAAGCCATCCAATTGGGGATCTACACTTCCTTCTATATAAAGCTTCATACGGAGCCATTTGGATACTGGAATGGTAGCTATTGTTGTATGCAAACCCAACTACCACCAAAATCTAAAACACATGCTCTTAGCATATCCTCCAAGGTCTGAATAGTACGTTCGGCCTGCCCATCAGTTTGCGAATGAAACGTCGTGCTAAGCTTTACTTGAGTACCCAAACCTTCTTTGAAGGATTTTCAGAACTTAGCTGTAAATTGTGCCCCTCTATTTGTGATAATGGATATCGGGATACCATGGAGTCGCACAATCTCCGTGGGATACAACCTTACATAATCTTCTGCTGAATATGTGGTTCTGACTGGAAGAAAATGAGCTACTTTCGTGAGTCTATCCACGATCACCCATATGGAATCATACTTGCCTCGGGAACGGGGTAATCCCACAATGAAATCTATATTGATCACTTCCCATTTCCAAGTAGGGATTTCCATTGCTTGCAATAATCCTCCTGGCTTTTGATGTTCGATTTTCACTTGCTGGCAGTTTGGGCATTGAGCTACAAATTCTGCTATGTCTTTCTTCATTCCATCCCACTAATAAATTAACTTGAGATCATGATACATCTTTGTCGTTCCTGGATGAATAGAATACTGAGAATAATGAGCTTCTTCTAGGATTCGGCGACGTAATTCTGCAACATTGGGGACACATAGCCTGCCTTGGTATCTAAGAATTCCATCTATAGAAGTTTCAAATGGAGACTTCTCTTTTTCATGAAATGTGTCTCTATAACGGCTCAACTGAGGATCTTTATATTGACGCTCTTTTACTTCCATATTCAGGGACGGAACTGTGGGATTATTAATACCAATCCCTGCACTACCTGAATCAATTAAACGTACTCCAAGATTAGCTAGTTGGTGGAGCTCATGAATTAATTCTTTCTTTTCCGAAGGAACTTCACATAGGCTGCCCATTGATCGGCGGCTAAGCGCATCAGCTACTACATTTGCCTTTCCAGGGTGGTATAAAATACACTCACATCATAATCTTTCAATAATTCTAACCACTGCCTCTGCCGCAGACTCAACTCTTTCTGTTTGAAAATGTATTGAAGACTCCTATGATCTGTATAGATATCGACATGTACACCATACAAGTAGTGTCTCCACATCTTTAATGCATGAATAACTGCAGCCAATTCGAGATCACGAGTTGGGTAGTTCTTTTCATGTTTCCGCAGCTGTCTCGAAGCATAAGCGATGACTTTACCGTGCTGCATTAACACTGTTACACCTTGAAAATTCTCCGTACGTGTACAGTGAATAGGTGAGCGAAGGACATAACATATGCGATGTTTTGGCAAGCAATAAGGGTGTAAATGGCCCTAATTAAGATTCTCAAAGACATCCGAGATGAGGAACGAAAGTTATTAAGGGAAAGCCAGTCGCATGTTGTATATCGAACAAGAATTTCGAGCAACGAGTTAATGAGGGCATAATGATGTCTTAAGTAATAACGTCCCTTATATTGGTATTGAAGTGCTAAACAAGTATTAAGAAGGTTCCATAAGGATCGGAGAACAAACCAGTCGACGAGAACGAAAGTCGTATCAGTTGGCATTATACGGCCAAACATACGGCCCGTATAAATTATACTGGCCGTATGTTGGACCGTATAATTTTCCAAGACGAAGATAACATTCTGGACCAAATGTACGGTCCAACATATGGTCAGTAAAAATTATACGGACCGTATGCTGGTCCGTATAAAGTCCCTCGACCAGATTTCAATTTTAAATATAAGGGCCCCTTTTCACTTTATTTTCATTTCATTCCCACTCTCCACTTCAAGAACCCTCTAGAGAATACTCTAACATTCATCCATAAGAAAAATTCAAGGGGAATTGATGATCAACGACATAAAATCCATGGAGCAAAGCATATGAAACTCAAGTAGGATTCATCTTCTTCAAGAAAACCCTAAGGAGGCGAAGTGAAACTTTGGTGCAAGGGGAAGAATTCCATTCAAAGCTTGTTCCACCATCATCTAAGGTATGTTTCATGATTTTACTATGTTGTTTAAGGTATTGGAAAGCTAAGAGGTTTGGATTGTAGAAAAACATGGAAAATGAGTTTTCAAAAGGATGAGTAGTGTCACAATTGAATGGAAGTTGGATAGAAATCATGAATGTCGATATGTTGTGATCATGAATACATTATAAATAACGTTTAGACCATGCGATAAGTGTGACGTATGAGGAGATGTGATGATAGGCTAAAACCACTAAATGTGGAGAAATTGGAGGAAATTGGTGGATTTCTCATCCCGGACGCGGGATGCCCGAACGCGGGATATATGGGTAATGGATCGAGTCGTACGTTCCACGGCATTATATTGACACATGATGATATATGGATCGGGTTGCACGTTCCGCAGCAATACATGATATGATGTTTCTGAGTATGCATGCATGAATCCGCCTTAAGTGGCAAGCAGTTACTGATTATCTTCTTGTATTCACTTTATCTTCTTATTCTCTTCTTTATTTCTCGATGCATGCCTTACATTCTCAGTACAGTGCTCGTACTGACATCCTTTTCTTTTTGGATGTTGTGCTCATGCCCACAGGTAGACAGGGAGACGGTGCAGATCCGTAGGAGCCATCTGCAAACGTACAGGAGCACTCCACTATCCCGGAGGTGCTATTCGGTTGATCCTTTTGTGTATATTGGTATATGTCATCCAATAGAGGCTCGTAGATACTCGATGTGGGCTATGTGGTTCCACGACGTGGATAGTATGTATGTGTATAAGTATATTGAAATATGTTCTTGTATTAGAGCATTATATTCTGTAATGAAAACCAGATCCTTTTTAAGGTTAACAGGGAATTGATGAATGATTGTTAAATGGGTTAAGGAAATGATAGCACGAGCGATGCTCGGTGGTTATCCCCGGGTACCCGTCGCGACCCCCAGCTGGGTCGTGACAGAAGTGGTATCAGAGCAGTTCGTCCTAGGAAGTGTCAACGAGCCGTGTCTAGTAGAGTCTTGTTTATCGGTGGGTTGTGCACCACATCTATAAACAGGAGGCTACCAGGCATTTAGGAAAGATGACCATCTTTCTTCTTAATAGATCGTGCGATAGAGCTGTGTTATAAGACCATCCCTCCCCTAAGGGTGCGTTATAAATTCAGCAAAGCTGATGAGAGGAAAAGCTATGGCGGCCCAGAAGGGCAAGATGGTGGTTGAAGAAGGGCTTGATCGAGAGCCGTCTATAGATATAGAGGAGGGCGAACCCCAGGATAAGGCCCCACCTCGGTTTTCCCATACATTTCCCACTTTTGAGGATCGGAGGGGAGCCTTGACCTTAGCTCCAGCACCACCCGTTCCTTCGCAAGATACCGCGGGCCAAGAGACGAGACAGGACATTCTTTTATTGACTCAGTTGGTAGCCGCTCAGGCTCAGCGGTAGGATGCGGGCCACTATAACAGGGGTTGGAGAAAGGTGTTCCTCTGCAGTTTCCTAGACCCGGATTTGATGGACCTACTTATTCAAGGTCACCCCAGAGTCTCAGAGTTTCTAGTCCTTGGATTCGGAGTGGTTCTGGCCAGAAGAGATCCTCGGTGCCGCGATGTACTCAGTGTCGCAGGTTACATCGGGGATCGTGTCGCTGGGGCACAGATGTTTGTTATGCCTGTGCTCGGCCAGGCCATTTAAAGCGTAATTGTCCATCGCTACGTGATAAAGGTGAGGTTCGGACTGCAGGAGTGGTGACTGGCTCTTCATCATCGGCACGCCCTCTAAGGCCAGGGCCACAAATGCTAGTAAGCAGTGGTAGAGACTGAAGAATGCCCAGTCCAAGTGGATCCCAGCATCATATCCAAGCATTAGTCGAACGACCGGATCCTGAGTCTTCCCCTAATATTGCTCCAGGTATATTGTTAGCACCCTTTTATGATTAATGTGAATACGTGGGCAAATAATCCATATGGTAAATGTAATGTGACTGACTAAAAAGGATAACAGGTTGAGTATGCCTGCTTCATGAGGCTATCCTATGTTATAAGCAGGCTTGCGAATGAGATCAAGAAGTGTTACTCTATAGGGTAGATTATGATCTGGATATAATAAGCACGTAACAAGAATTGTAATGTAAAGTATAGCGAGGAGACGCCTAAGGGTATGTTAAGCTTTATATGAATTCAAGAGTGAAACTAACAAGCTAATCAGGGAGCAGTAGATGAGAAAGCTTGAAGGACCTTGTAGGGAAAGTTCAGTGCAGGAATTCCGCAACGACCGAGATGATAGCCAGCAAAAAGGGAGAAGTCAACCCGAAAAAAAAAATCAGAGTAAAGTGATTTAGCGGAGTAGCAGTAGCCGTGATTGGCATAATTAAGAGTATGGATGATATCTTTAGTTGGGTGTCAAATATCAAGACTACGATAAGGATAAATAATGAAGGTAGGACAATTAGTAGGAGGGGGGTCAACATGATAGGAGTGAGAGGGATGCTCAGAACGAATAGAGTCAGTTTTGGCAACAAGGGATGGATTGACAAAGGCGTTATATCCTAAAGGACAAAGCGGTACTAAGTTAAGAATATGGTTTCTCATACGAAGAGTCGAGGATCGAATATAAGACGGGAGGAAATGAGATAAGTCGAGCAGGAAGGAATAAGGGCAAAAATATAGCAAAAAGGAAATATACGAAGTATGCGTACCTGAGGAATAGTTGTGTGGTAGTCAAAGGAGAAAGTATTTCCTACGAAGGTCCTATATCAAGTTAGAACAAGTGAAGTATATGAAGTAAAGAGTTGAAGAGGAAAGATATCATGAGTTATGAGTTTACTGTATGATGATGAATCAATAGAGCAGAGTCATAATTAATAACAATAGTGGTACAACATGGTTATGAAATCGGTGTCAAGAGTAAATCGGAGAAAACGAATAAGGAGGCATGGGGCGCATTAACGGCGTAAGAGACCTAAGCCCTAGAGAAACGAAGATGGCGTTACAAGCAAATTTTGAGCGCCAAAGAAGAGGGCAAGTGACATTAGATGGGTGGCATGGATAGTTAGACCTACTACTAATGTAAGCATCCCTATGGGGCAAGAAGTTGCTAATTGGAGCGGATTTAGATATTGACTCATAATTACTGGATGAGCCAAGTAAAATACCTGTTTGTTCGGATTACTATAACGGGTGCATTATTTGGTTACAAGATTGTAAGGTGAGTACGCTAAGGCTTCACACATGAACTATTATAGCCATAGATTGTGGGGAACGGTATGAGTAAGACATAGTGTAGTCAGGAGTACGTGAACTCAAGATTTACAGGCACGAGTAAAACCCTTAAAGGGGGGAAGCGAATAGAGAGGATACCAGTGTGTAGGTTGAAATGATAAGCCCTACGGGATCGTATTGACTACAGGCAGTAGAATAAGGTGACATCCAAAAGCAAGAAGAAGAAGAAGAAGGGACGTGAGTCGGCCAAGATGGTAAAACACCGACGACAGCTAGGGGTGGACCCACAGTTCTTCAAGATTATATTACCTCCTCGTCCCTCTAAATTACAAATCCTAGATGAATTTTTAGTGAAGTATGGGCCGATCTGTGAGACGTTGTGTCCCTTAAGGTCTCAGGTGGCGCAAAACGGGGAGTAAAATTTCAAAACTCCGATTGCGTGACATGGCAGAAGAAGAATTGGACTCAGTTTAGGGAGTACTATTCAATTAGTTGTGGTGACTTTTTACTCTTCAAGTATAAGGGAAACTCTCATCTCTCTCTCTCCTCATAGTTGATTTAATTGCTCCCGAGATTGAATACCCCTCTAGCCCAAATGAAGATATGACACCGGAGAATGTTGTAAATATAGTGGGGGATGGTAGTCACAAGAAGAAGGCATGCAGGCCTGAGACACAGAATAATTCATGAGGTTAACATGGATTTTATTATGGGGTTACCCCATTCCCGAGACAAAGACATTGGTGAGAAAGTCGTTGTGAATGGTATTGATATGTATAAGAACATAACTATGGATACGATATGCTAATAAGTACGATTATGAATATGAATACAGATATAGACACCTGTACAGGGATAGATGTGTATGAATGTGAATCACGCAAGAAATACTATGTAACTTGTAGATATGTATGTGTTGCCAATGGAACCAAGTGGGAGAGGTAAAATCAGGATGAGGGAGTCATGATGCTCGGGGTAAGTTGAAGGACGATATATGGTAAACTGAGCTAAAATGTCGAGTTGAGATTGTCGTGAGGGACAAATAGAATAATTGCTTGGAACATGACATAAGTACATGTTATACACTTACTACAGTAGCCCTGGGATATGACCACTTACGGAATCAATAAGATCACGGGATGAAGAGGAGGTTTACTCCCCGATGCATTAGATCCTATGAGATCGTATGCAATAGGCAAGGTAGCTTACAAATATGTTAGAACTTCCACTAGGATCATGTCAATCAAATGATGCTCAAACGACAAGGAAATTGATTTATGAAAAGGTACCCATCGCCACATTAGACAGGTAAGTGCGAGGACTTCGAAATAAGGAGGTAGCTTGAGTCAAAGTTTGGTAGTAAAACAATGACCGAGAAGAAACAACTTGGAGAGCAGAAGAGAATATAGATAGCCAAATAACCGCACCTATTCAAATCTCCAGGAGAAGTTCACGATGATATGCCGAGACCTTAAGATATGCATGCTTACTTTTTGCTCCTTTGGTCATGTGTGACCAAAGATATGTTGGTATTGTGCTGTAGCCCTGTGAGGCAATGATATTGTGGGTTGTTCTGATAGGGTGGTAGTGCCATGTTACAGGGGAAGCTCTGGCGAAATTTTTTCTAGAATTCCTGAGTATTTTAACATTCGAGGATGACTGTTTTAAAAGGGGGGAAGAATGTTACACCTTGAAAATTCTCCGTACGTGTATAGTGAATAGGTGAGCGAAGGACAGAACATATGCGATGTTTTGGCAAGCAATAAGGGTGTAAATGGCCCTAATTAAGATTCTCTGAGACATCCGAGATGAGGAACGAAAGTTATTAAGGGAAAGCGAGTCGCATGTTGTATATCGGACAAGAATTTCGAGCAACGAGTTAACGAGGGCATAATGATGTCTTAAGTAATAACGTCCCTTAGATTGGTATTGAAGTGCTAAACAAGTATTAAGAAGGTTCCATAAGGATCGGAGAACAAATGAGTCGACGAGAACGGAAGTTGTTTCAGTTGGCATTATACGGCCAAACATACGGCCCGTATAAATTATACTGGCCGTATGTTGGACCGTATAATTGGCCAAGACGAAGATAACATTCTGGACCAAATGTATGGTCCAACATATGGTCAGTAAAAATTATACGGACCGTATGTTGGTCCGTATAAAGTCCCTCGGCCAGATTTCAATTTTAAATATCGGGCCCCTTTTCACTTTATTTTCATTTCATTCCCACTCTCCACTTCAAGAACCCTCTAGAGAATACTCTAACATTCATCTATAAGAAAAATTTAAGGGGAATTGATGATCAACAACATAAAATCCATGGAGCAAAGCATATGAAACTCAAGTAGGATTCATCTTCTTCAAGAAAACCCTAAGGAGGCGAAGTGAAACTTTGGTGCAAGAGAAAGAATTCCATTCAAAGCTTGTTCCACCATCATCTAAGGTATGTTTCATGATTTTACTATGTTGTTTAAGGTATTGGAAAGCTAAGATGTTTGGATTGTAGAAAAACATGGAAAATGAGTTTTTAAAAGGATAAGTAGTGTCACAATTGAATGGAAGTTGGATGGAAATCATGAATGTTGATATGTTGTGAGCATGAATACATTATAAATAACGTTTAGACCATGGGATAAGTGTGACGTATGAGGAGATGTGATGATAGGCTAAAACCACTAAATGTGGAGAAATTGGAGAAAATTGGTGGATTTTGCTAAATGTATATTGTTATAGCCCGTATCTTGTATGTTTGGAAATTCCAAAGTCGTCGTGGAAAGTTAAGGGCGAGACCATTTTCAAAAATTATCTTAATGTACGAGTTGTTATAAATATTATTTATGACTATTATTAGTATGGAAATATTGTGAAAGGCTAAGGGCAAAAAGAGAAATTCGCAAAATGGGTCGTGGAAATAATGCAGAAGGCTAGGGGCAAAATGGTAATATTGAGAAAAGTCGAGGGGCAAAACGGGAATTTCACAAAAATTCATGAAAGTTCTAAAAGGGCCATATTGGCCATGTGACAAAAAAAAAGAAAAAGAAAAAGAATGAAAAATGATTTATTTTAAGGAAATTTCTAGAGAGGGCATGTGCCCCTCACATGACTATGGGAATTATATATCTATATATATAGGAGGGAAGTCATCATTTTAATTGAAGAAAATTGGAGAGAAAGAAAAAAGAGAAAAACAAGCCATGGCATTCGGCCATGGCTAGCCAAAGATGGCTCTATGGAAGACTTAGCAAAAAAATATTTTTTCCTAGTTTTCCAAGCAATTGGAAGGCCCTCTCCAACATGGAAGAGTTGTTGGAACAATAAAATCATCCATTTGTACAAATTCATAATCTTAACCAAGAGGAAACTTGAAGGGAAAAAGGTAAGAACAAATCTTCTTTATATGTTATGGATGCTTGTGTATATTGTAGGATGTGTAAATGAATGAAAAACATGAAAACATGAATGTTGAAGTGTGGCCGTGTAAGTATGGTGTTGGCCGTGTGTGTGTGGTATTGTGTAGTGATGATGAACAAATTTTATTTAGCACTTTGGTTGTGGTTGTAATGTATAGACATGGATGAAGAATTCATGAAAATATGCATGTAGTTGTGTTGGCCGAATTTAGTTGCATTTGTGGAGAAATGATGAATTAATTTTACTAAGTATTTTAATTGTTGTGTTATGAATTCCATGATGTTAAAAGGGGACTTAATGGTTAGAAATGAAGTTGTGATTGTTTGTGGATCATGGAAGGAGTTAGTGTGACATTAGTATGATTCTTGTATTTGTAGGAATAATGTTGTTAATGTGTAGGTTGCAAATGTAATTCATGAAATTGGAAGATTGTAAGTTGGGTTGTCATTGGTTTTGTTAAATTTGGAAGGTGTTGAATGGAGTAGTATGTTGATTAAATTGTTTTGAAAGTTATGTGAATTGAATTGAATATAAAAAGAATGTGGTTGAATTGTATGACAAAGGTTGTCATTGTTAGAATGTGTCTTGAATGGGTTGTTGACGTATTGGCAAGATTGTTGGTATTGTTGATTGATGATTTGAGCCGAGTTAGATTCTCGGGGATGGCCTATTTACAGGGGAGATGCTGCCGAAATTTCGGCAGGTCATAAGTGAATTTAATTGAGATACTGAGAAAGGTGTGTGTGGTAATGAATCTAATGATTGCGTCGATCTTCTTGAATGTAGACTAACAAGTTGGACGAATAAGCGTAGCTAGTAAGGCGCGGCACAGGTATGTTAAGGCTCGTCCCTTTCTTTCAAAGGCATGATCTCTAGGTTATGATTTCATAAGTATTTCCATGTTTTTCCTTGTTCTCAAAGGATAGATATTTATGAGTCTATGGCATGAATCTCTTACTAGTAACCCGTAAATGTCTTCCAAGAGTTAGAAATTTACGATTTTTGAGAGCTTTCTATGATGTTAAAGATGAGATATTTTCCCATAGTGTTTTACTTTCAAAAGTTAAAGTTTCACGAGTTCAAGAATTTCTTACGACACTAAGGACGAGTGAGCTTTATAAGGACAAAGAATATGACATGTTTTCCATAATGTTTTATCCTCAAAAGTTAAAGTTTCATAATTCCAAGAGTTTCCTATGACGTTGAAGATAAGTATGTTTTATAAGAATAAGAAAGATGAGATGTTTTCTATGATGCGCATGATGACGATGATTTTGATTTTAGAATTTTCAAAGCTTATGATTTTAATGCTATTATAAGGTTATCAAGTTTATTTCATGATTTCCTTGAATTGCTCATTATTGTTGGTCTCATCTCATAAATTGTTCCTTCGAGGTGAGATATATCGATGATGATTATTCCATAATGTAATCGGAGGTTACCGACCTTACGTCACTCTGATAAAGTCGTAGCTTTCACTTGGGCTCTCATGCATGCTTTATAATTATGCATTTTTTTAAAATAACACCGTGCCTACATGGCCGGGCAGTATAACTCCGCGCCGTCCAATGGGCGGCCGGGCAGACACACCACTGCAGTGGGCAGATTATGATTACCCCGGACGCGGGAGGACTGGACGCGGGCTCACACACCGATCCTACATGGACGCGCAGCATTACACCGTACCTATATGGTCGAGCAGTTTACTTACAGATATTTATATTTTTTAAAAAAAAAAAAAACTTGCATGCATTGTATCCGCCCTAAGGGGCACTCAGATGTACAGATTACTTTTATCTCATGATATGTTCAGGCATCGTTACACCGTACCTATATGGTCGGGCAGTTTACTTGTAATTACTTATATGTTGTTTCAAAGGTAAAGTTAGCTTACATGATATCTACCTTAAGAGGCAAATAGAGGTACAGGTTATTTTCTTACTCTATATTATGCTTTACGTCCCTTACCATGATCTTATGTTATTACTCTTGCCTTACATACTCAGTACATTGCTCGTACTGACCCCTCTTCTTCGGGGGCTGCATTTCATGCCGCGCAGGTACACCCAGGTGAGCAAAATCTATTATAGAAGAGGTTCCAGCGAAGTTGGTAGACTCCACTTGTTCCTGGAAGTGCTGCCGAGTCAGAGCTTGTATGGTAGGATTTCTGGATTGATGTTAGAGACTTTGCAGACAGAGTCGTGGGTATTGGGAGTCAGTCTGTCAGCGGCTCCATCAGCCGACGTGTCTTTATGTGTATACTATAAAGTTTCATATGATTACAGATTTTGAGATTAACAGAAAGAAAGTTTTTGAAAGTCTTATCATATATTTCATGATTATTTTGGTTAGAGTCTAGAGAGATTAAGTATGTAATAAGAGTCAGCGGGTTCGCTCGGCTCCGAGTATGGGGTCGGGTTCCCATCACACCCTAATAAAGTCGGGGTGTGACAAAGTGGTATCAGAGCAGGTTGGTCTAAGGGTTGTCTGCCAAGTCGTGTCCAGTAGAGTCCTGTTTATGAGTATGAAGCCGGCCACATTTATAAACAGGAGGCTGCGGGGCATCTAGGAATTGTTGACCTTCTTTCTATCTTAGATCGTGCGATAGAGCCAAGTCATAGGAAATAAGATTCCCTATACTAATCGTTGATTTCCGCAGACGCCTAGTATCGACGGAAGGAAGCGAGTAATGATATGGCAAGTCACAGAGGTAAGTCGGGATATTTGTTCTGTTACTTGGAACTGGAAGTTCTGGATGGCTGGAATATGTCATATAGCCGTATGTCCTGTAAATTATTGTAGATATTTGCTACACACAGATCTAGAATAGTGGGAATGATAAATGAGGTTCTGCCAGAATGGGTATGCTTAACAGGAGGAAGCATGGAAGGGAAATACTGTAAATAAACAATAAGTAAGATACGTTGTTTCAGAAAGGTTAAGGATTTGGTGTGGCGATGAAGGTGTGATCGCTACCATCGGGAATCTGGGAATTCAGGACGAAGGATAGTTATGCACGTGAACGAAAAGTGAAGGTTGGGGGTCAAAAAGGGTAAAACGGTAATTATAAAAGAAAGGACGTGTTACGAAAATGTTTCGGAATCTGTAAGACATCGATTTGCTCCAGAACATGTAATAAAGGTCATGTGAGGAAGTGGACGCGAAGATATCAGCATTAAGACACCGAATTTCAGTGAAGTTTTTGGGTTAAGCGTGCTCAGGTGGGAGCAATTTCATGATGGGTGACCCCCTGCGAAGTTGGCAAGAAATTCTATGGATTGAGACATAAGAGACAAATGAAAAGCTAGGGTAGTCTAAGGAAAACTAGGATATATGGGATGGCTGGAAACCTTAAGAAGACGCATAGGACGAGCCAGGCTAGATTAGAGAAGGGACAAAAAGTGCATCACAGTTCGGGAATCAGGATAGGCTTGAATAACGTTTGGAAGTATTTTGTGGACTAGTTGATAGTAAATATATATATATATATATATATATATATATATATATATATATATGTAAGATATCCCACGTATGATTGTATTGGTAGGTAGGTGAGCCCCAACAACTGAAGCTATGGTATAAAAAGCATTAATCAAGAAAGGGTACCAAAGATCGAGTGACAGCAAGAATAAATGATATAGGCGTTACTAGGAAAATTGGTATTATTTTTACTACAGGTTAAGGAGGGAAAACTCTAGTGCAATGATATTTGGAAGGGAAAGAGAGTGAGTAGATGGAAGACAAAGAGAACAAGTGTCGGAAGGAGGTGAAAGGTAAGAAATCTTAGTAAGTGAAGCACCCGAGGGAAACTACGGGTAAGGCATGAGGATATTTGGGCAAGACCTCGAGGTAGACATATGAAAAGAGATAGAGTATGGTAAAAGAAGACAGTGAGAGGAGTGTATGAGCTTCAAGAGCCGATTTCGATAAGTAGGGCTAAAGGAATAGTAACTAGGATAGGGGAAATGCGAAGTAAGAGAAAGAATGCTTAGGCTTGTAACAATGTTGAGATGAGAGATCTATAAAAGAATAAGTATGCAGCTATGTTAATGTAGTTACAGGCTTGACGAGCAAGGATAGGGAGAGTGGAAATTGTAAGGACTCTGTGCTAAGAACAAAAGTAGCAGAACGCTTGAGAGAAATGGACGCACAGCTACAACACAAGCACATAGTTAAGAAGGAATTACGAACAAGTGAACTAAGCAAGTGAAAGGGCGAATAGTGGATGGAAGGGTGTGGAAATGTGGACAAAATGAGGACATCGACGGAAAGTAAAAGAAAAACCTAAGATAAGAAGTTCTCGATATGTAGGCATAAAGTTGGAGGGAAGGTGAGGAATAATGTATAAACGAAGACTTCATAAGAGGACTGTTGGCACATAAGGAACCCCTTAAAGGGGGGGAGACCATATTATCTTAGGACAAAAAGGGGTCGCAATATTTTCAAGTACCAGAAAAAGAAACCCATGACATGGAATGAGGACACGTGTAAGGATCCAGGAGTTTGATAGTAAGGAAAGTAGGATAAAAGATATGGAATGGACATGGAGAAAAGGGCAACTATAAAGGAACCCCCTCCCGAAGTGCTACAAGACCCCATAAGGTCAGTTGAACATTCGAGGACGAATGTTCTAAAGGGGGGGAGGATGTTATAGCCCATATCTTGTATGTTTGGAAATTCCAAAGTCGTCGTGGAAAGTTAAGGGCGAGACCATTTTCAAAAATTATCTTAATGTACGAGTTGTTATAAATATTATTTATGACTATTATTAGTATGGAAATATTGTGAGAGGCTAAGGGCAAAAAGAGAAATTCGCAAAATGGGCCGTGGAAATAATGCGGAAGGCTAGAGGCAAAATGGTAATATTGAGGAAAGTCAAGGGGCAAAACGGGAATTTCACAAAAATTCATGAAAGTTCTAAAAGGGCCATATTGGCCATGTGACAAAAAAAAAAGAGAAAAAGAAAAAGAATGAAAAATGATTTATTTTAAGGAAATTTCTAGAGAGGGCATGTGCCCCTCACATGACTATGGGAATTATATATCTATATATATAGGAGGGAAGTCATCATTTTAATTGAAAAAAATTGGAGAGAAAAAAAAAAAAGAGAAAAACAAGCCATGGCATTCGGCCATGGCTAGCCAAAGATGGCTCTATGGAAGACTTAGCAAACAAATTTTTTCTCCTAGTTTTCCAAGCAATTGGAAGGCCCTCTCCAACATGGAAGAGTTGTTGGAACAAGAAAATCATCCATTTGTATAAATTCATAATCTTAACCAAGAGGAAACTTGAAGGGAAAAAGGTAAGAACAAATCTTCTTTATATGTTATGGATGCTTGTGTATATTGTAGGATGTGTAAATGAATGAAAAACATGAAAACATGAATGTTGAAGTGTGGCCGTGTAAGTATGGTGTTGGCCGTGTGTGTGTGGTATTGTGTAGTGATGATGAACAAATTTTATTTAGCACTTTGGTTGTGGTTGTAATGTATAGACATGGATGAAGAATTCATGAAAATATGCATGTAGTTGTGTTGGCCGAATTTAGTTGCATTTGTGGAGAAATGATGAATTAATTTTACTAAGTATTTTAATTGTTGTGTTATGAATTCCATGATGTTAAAAGGGGACTTAATGGTTAGAAATGAAGTTGTGATTGTTTGTGGATCATGGAAGGAGTTAGTGTGACATTAGTATGATTCTTGTATTTGTAGGAATAATGTTGTTAATGTGTAGGTTGCAAATGTAATTCATGAAATTGGAAGATTGTAAGTTGGGTTGTCATTGGTTTTGTTAAATTTGGAAGGTGTTGGATGGAGTAGTATGTTGATTAAATTGTTTTGAAAGTTATGTGAATTGAATTGAATATAAAAAGAATGTCGTTGAATTGTATGACAAAGGTTGTCATTGTTAGAATGTGTCTTGAATGGGTTGTTGACGTATTGGCAAGATTGTTGGTATTGTTGATTGATGATTTGAGCCGAGTTAGATTCTCGGGGATGGCCTATTTACAGGGGAGATGCTGCCGAAATTTCGGCAGGTCATAAGTGAATTTAATTGAGATACTGAGAAAGGTGTGTGTGGTAATGAATCTAATGATTGCGTCGATCTTCATGAATGTAGACTAACAAGTTGGACGAATAAGCGTAGCTAGTAAGGCGCGGCACAGGTATGTTAAGGCTCGTCCCTTTCTTTCAAAGGCATGATCTCTAGGGTATGATTTCATAAGTATTTCCATGTTTTTCCTTGTTCTCAAAGGATAGATATTTATGAGTCTATGTCATGAATCTCTTACTAGTAACCCGTAAATGTCTTCCAAGAGTTAGAAACTTACGATTCTTGAGAGCTTTCTATGATGTTAAAGATGAGATATTTTCCCATAGTGTTTTACTTTCAAAAGTTAAAGTTTCACGAGTTCAAGAATTTCTTACGACACTAAGGACGAGTGAGCTTTATAAGGACAAAGAAGATGAGATGTTTTCCATAATGTTTTATCCTGAAAAGTTAAAGTTTCATAATTCCAAGAGTTTTATAAGAATAAGAAAGATGAGATGTTTTCTATGATGCGCATGATGACGATGATTTTGATTTTAGAAGTTCCAAAGCTTATGATTTTAATGCTATTATAAGGTTATCGAGTTTATTTCATGATTTCCTTGAATTTCTCATTATTGTTGGTCTCATCTCATAAATTGTTCCTTCGAGGTGAGATATGTCGATGATGATTATTCCATAATGTCATCGGAGGTTACCGACCTTACGTCACTCCGATAGAGTCATAGCTTTCACTTGGGCTCTCATGCATGACTTATAATTATGCATTTTTTTAAAATAACACCGTGCCTACATGGCCGGGCAGTATAACACCGCGCCGTCCAATGGGCGACCGGGCAGACACACCACTGCAATGGGCAGATTATGATTACCCCGGACGCGGGAGGCCTGGACGCGGGCTCACACACCGATCCTACATGGACGGGCAGCATTACACCGTACCTATATGGTCGGGCAGTTTACTTACAGATATTTATATTTTTTCTTAAAAAAAAAAAAAAACTAGCATGCATGGTATCCGCCCTAAGGGGCACTCAGATGTACAAATTACTTTTATCTCATGATATGTTCAGGCATCGTTACACCGTACCTATATGGTCGGGCAGTTTACTTGTAATTACTTATATGTTGTTTCAAAGGTATAGTTAGCTTACATGATATCTACCTTAAGAGGCAAATAGAGGTACAGGTTATTTTCTTACTCTATGTTATGCTTTACGTCCCTTACCATGATCTTATGTTATTACTCTTGCCGCGCAGGTACACCCAGGTGAGCAAAAGCTATTATAGAAGAGGTTCCAGCGAAGTTGGTAGACTCCACTTGTTCCTGGAAGTGCTGCCGAGTCAGAGCTTGTATGCTAGGATTTCTGGATTGATGTTAGAGGCTTTGCAGACAGAGTCGTGGGTATTGGGAGTCAGTCTGTCAGCGGCTCCATCAGCCGACGTGTCTTTATGTGTATACTATAAAGTTTCATATGATTACAGATTTTGAGATTAACAGAAAGAAAGTTTTTGAAAGTCTTATCATATATTTCATGATTATTTTGGTTAGAGTCTAGAGAGATTAAGTATGTAATAAGAGTCAGCGGGTTCGCTCGGCTCCGAGTATGGGGTCGGGTGCCTATCACACCCTAATAAAGTCGGGGTGTGACATATATAAACGATGATTGTTGGTTTCTATATTGCGATTATTGTTGTGAATGTTTGGGAGCTGAAGTAGAATATGGGAAACGTAGTAGAAACAAAGGAAATGCTGCCCAATTTTCCCTAGAAATAGAAGTCCGTTCTTATAATTGCTTAACTAACGATGGCATGAACTCTCTTGAAGGTATACACGAGTGCATCATAAGGGAAACGAACAAGCGATAAGAATGGTAAACGTCCAAGGTATGTGAGGCTCGTCCCTTTCTTTCAAAGGCATGATTCCTATGATTATAATCCCATAAATGTTTTCATAGCCTCCGTATTTCCATAAGTTAGATGTTCATGATTCCAAGTCATAACCCCTTTCCTAATAATTCATGAATGTTTCCAAAATGTTCGTATTTCCTAAACCAGAGGTTTATGACTCCGTAAGCTTTAATGACAACAACGATGGATATGTTTTACAATGACGACGATGATGTCAAGGGTGAGAATATTTCTATGATGACTATAATGAGAATGATTTTGTGTGTAAAGGTTCCCAGTTTATGATTTCAATGACGATATAAGAATGTTGAACTATTTCTTGATGTCTCAATTTTATTCATGGATGATGACTACATTTTCTTTAAGATTCCAAAAATATATGGATTGACTTCTTATAAGATTATGACCCTATTTTATGTTCCTCTTGACGTTATTTTTAATATCTGTATTCTTCATGGATAGTCCCACCTTATAATAATTGTTCCTTCAAGGTGAGACATGACGATCATGATTTATCCATAATAAAATCGGAGGTTACCGACCTTACGTCACTCCGATAGAGCCATAGCTTTTCCTTGGACTCTCATGCATGCTATGTATATTATATAAGTAAATGATATGTATATATATACAGGGGATATGGGGAAAGGTGGGGCGCTATAGACGCATAGCCACCTGGTCAGCTGGCACATTATGATCTCATCCCGGACGCGGGATATATGGGTAATGGATCGGGCCGTACGTTCCACGGCATTATATTGACACATGATGATATATGGATCGGGCTGCACGTTCCGCAGCAATACATGATATGATGTTTATGAGTATGCATGCATGAATCCGCCTTAAGAGGCAAGCAGTTACTGATTATCTTCTTGTATTCACTTTATCTTCTTATTCTCTTCTTTATTTCTCGATGCATGCCTTACATACTCAGTACAATGATCGTACTGACATCCTTTTCTTTTTGGATGCTGTGCTCATGCCCACAGGTAGACAGGGAGACGGTGCAGATCCGTAGGAGCCATCTGCAAACGTACAGGAGCACTCCACTATCCCGGAGGTGCTATTTGGTTGATCCTTTTGTGTATATTGGTATATGTCATCCAATAGAGGCTCGTAGATACTCGATGTGGGCTATGTGGTTCCACGACGTGGATAGTATGTATGTGTATAAGTATATTGAAATATGTTCTTGTATTAGAGCATTATATTTTGTAATGAAAACCAGATCCTTTTTAAGGTTAACAGGGAATCGATGAATGATTGTTTAATGGGTTAAGGAAACGATAGCACGAGCGGTGCTCGGTGGTTAGCCCCGGGTACCGGTCGCGGCCCCCAGCTGGGTCGTGACAAACACACATCCTAAACCAACATCGGAAGCATCACAATATACAACATAACCATCTGGCCCTTCTGGGAGTGTCAAGACTGGTGCTAAGGTTAATCTGTCCTTCAACTCATGGAAGCTGCGTTCACAAGCATCATTCCACTGGAATTTAACTGACCTTTGGGTTAGCTTCGTCAATGGGGCTGAAATAGAGGAAAATCCTTCTACCAACCTTTAATAGTAACCTGCCAATCCCAGAAAACTACGGACTTCGGTAGGCGTCGTCGGCCTTGGCCAAGTCTTCACAGCTTCAATTTTCTGAGTATCAACTCGAATGCCATCATCTGAAATAACATGACCCAAAAATGTCACAGAATTCAGCCAAAACTCGCACTTTGATAATTTTGCATACAATTCTCGAGTTGGAAGAATTCCTAGAACAATACGTAAATGGTCTGCATGTTATGATTCTGTGCGAGAGTATACCAGAATATCGTCAATGAATACTATTACGAATAGATTCAAGAGAGGACTGAATACATTATTCATCAAATTCATGAACACTGTCGGGGCATTAGTTAACCCAAATGACATAACCCGAAATTCATAATGGCCATATCTCGTTCTGAAAGCTGTTTTGGGAATATCTTCTTCTCTAACTCTCACTTGATAATAACCAGACCTCAAGTCTATTTTGGAAAACCCCTTGGCACCCTGTAATTGATCAAATAAATCATCAATCCTCGGAAGAGGATAATCGTCACCTTATTCAATTGCCTATAATCAATGCACATACGTAGGGAGCTAACTTTCTTTCTTACAAATAGGACAGGTGCTCCCCACGGTGATGAACTAGGTCTAATAAACCCCTTCTCCAGCAAATCTTTCAACTGTACCTTTAGCTCTTTCAATTCTGCCGGAGCCATTCGGTAAAGAGGAATAGAAATAGGCTTGGTATTCAGCAACACATCAATAACGAAATCAATCTCTCTCTCCGGAGGAAAGCCTGGAAGTTCATCTAAAAATACATTCGGAAATTCATTCACTATCGGAATGATTTAGAAAGTTGGACACTTTGCTTCGGTGTCATGAACTCGGACTAAGTGATAAATATAGCCCTTAGCTATCATCTTTCTTGCCTTAAGGTAGGAAATAAACCTACCCTAGGGAGATGCTGTGTTACCCTTCCATTCAAGCACGGGCTCTCCCGGAAATTGAAATCGAACTACTTTCATTTGGCAGTCAACATTAGCATAACATGAGGCCAACCAATCCATACCCATAATCACATCGAAATCTAACATTTCCAGCTCAACTAACTCAGCTTTAGTCTGGCGGTCGCATACAACAATTACATAATTTTTGTACACTTGTCTAGTTATCACGGGATCACCAACCGGTAGATACCTCAAAAGGTTTAATTGGCTCGAGTTTCACCCAAATACGACCAGCAACATACGGAGTAAGATAAGATAGGGTAGAACCCGGATCTATCAATGCATATACATCATGGGAAAATACGGATAATATACCTGTAACCACATCCGGAGAGGACTCAAGATCCTGTCGTCCGGCTAAAGAATACATACGGGGTTGAGTGGAACCTGACGTAGATGCTCCCCCTCTACCTCTACCTCGACCTGCTGGGATCTAGGGAGTCTACCCTACCGAGCGCACTGAAGAGGAACCAGCTGCTGATCCTGTGGGCTGAACCCCACCTCTACCATACCTCGAGGGACAATCACGCATCAAGTGCCCAGTCTGTCCACAAACATAGCAAGCATCTGTGCCCTGAGACAACGCCCCCGAGTGTAATTTTCTGCACTGGCAACATAGTGGGACTGGTGGTCTCCTCTGGTTATAATCACCCCCAAACTGGGAACCTGAAGCTCTTGAACTCTGACCCTCTCCTGAAGGAATGGAGCAGTCAAATCTCCTACCTGCAAATCGTGGAGGTACACTAGTCGCCGACTGGCCTGAGTGTCTAGGATATGACTGCCTTGATCCCCCTCTATAATCGCTAGCGGCACCCATAGATCTGGACCTCTTATTTTGCCCTCTATCAATATCACGATCACCTCTTTGCGGATGTTGTTGTCCTTCTAAATTCTGGGCATGGGCTTGAATGCGGGAAATATCCATCCCGTCTTGTAATGAAGCCGTCAAACAATCCTTGAATAAATGTGGCCCTAAGCCACTCACAAACCTGTGTACCCTATCTACCATGTCGGCCACCATAGTCGGGGCATATCTAGCCAATGAATTAAACTGAAGGCTATACTCCCGAGCACTCATATTTCTTTGTTTGAAATTAAAATCTATCCGCTCTAGCTCGGCGGACCTCGGGTGGCAAATAGTGGCGGATGAAGGTGTCTACAAATTCTTGCCAAACGGGAGGATGCGCATTCTCTTTTCTTGATGATATCCAATTATTGTACCATAATACTGCCGCATCTCGAAGTCTATAAGATGCCAACTCCACAGATTCAGTTTCGGAGGCATGAATAATCTTCAATATTCTCAATATTTCATCGATAAAACTTTACGGGTCTTCGTCCGGCTTTGACCTGAAAAACTCTGGAGGATTCAAACTCATGAAATCACGGGCTCTAGTACTAACGGCCCTATCACTTGAACCCGAACCCTGCCGCTATTCCTGGGCAGCTACTAACTGCGTCAATAGATGAATAGCCTCGGTCACTTGTTGACCCGAAGTAGTCGGTGGAGCAAATGGAGGCATAGGAGCTAGAGCTGAAGCCCCTTCTTGTTCTTCTAAATTGGGCGGAGTGGAGGAAGTATTAGATGGGGCCTCATTATGTGATTCGCCCTCTTCTACATTAATTAGCGGCTCTCTTTCTACCTGCCTTTTCATCGTAATCTTGCCCTTCTGGGCGGCTGTAGCTTTTTCCTTTGGCGGCATTTCTGAAATCATAGCACACTATTAGGGAGGAGATTATCTTAAAACACAGCTCTATCGCACGATCTCTTAAGATGAAAGATGGTAATTTTTCATAAATGCCCTGTAGCCTCCTATTTATTAGTGTGGCGCGCAACACACCATAAACAAGACTCTACTAGACACGGCTCATAGACACTTCCTAGGACTGAACTGCTCTGATACCACTTTTGTCACGACCCGACTAAGGCCATGACGTTTACCCGGGGCTAACCACCGAGCACCGCTAATACCATTACCCGTTGTACACATCAAGCGTTCATTCATTAATCTTATACCCAAATCATAGGAAAACTATTTTTCACTTTGAAACATAATTAGCTTTATATACACAAGCCCTTCGGCTATCAATATATATATATATATATATATATATACACGTGGGAAAAATCGTGAGACCATACTACCCACACATGCGTATCTACTAGCCTCTACTAGAGTACTAGACATACGGACGGGACAGGACCCCGTCATTTCCAAAACATATATATATTATACACAAAAGAATAAATAAATGGCATCTCCGGAACAATGGAGTGCTCTCAAAGTCTGCTAGTAGCTCCTACGAGTCTAGATCACCTCCCTGCCTACCTGTGGGCATGAACACCGCATCCAAAGAAAACGGACGTCAATACGAACATTGTACTGAGTATGTGAGGCATGAATGAAATGAACATAGTGGAGAAATCATAAGACATACGATGAAGATATAGCCAGCGTAACTTTTAAAGGTGGATACATTTTATACATATATCATATATAATCATAATACATGTATCATCATAGCGCGTACATCATCGTATCATATAAATCATCATCGTTAACCCGCGTCCGGGAAACCATCATATGCCGCCCACTAGTGGTGATCATGTCCGGCCTTATAGGCGCGGTGGAATCATAAGCAGCCCGCCTTAGTGGTGACATGTCCGGCCATTTGGGCACAGTGGAATCACAAGCAGCCGCCTTCGCGGTGACATGTCCAGCCATTTGGGCACGGTGGAATTGTATCATCGCGTGCACACCATAGACTTATCATTATTATACATCTCATAGGCATATCATGACTTTATCATAAACTTATCGTAACCTTACCATCGCTTAGCATTATTATACATCTATCATTAAAACATACATTAGAACTAGAAGGCATCTATGGCTATGTCGGGGTGACATAAGGTCGTGAACCCCCGATTACATTATGGAGTGATCATAATCATCATATCTCACCTTGAAGGGACTAACATTTTAAGGTGAGTGTACACAAAGAAAAGCATCAATGGAACCATACTTAGGATCATTAGCTTCATGGACATCTTATATTACTTAAGGATTCTTTATACTTAAACTCATCATCATCATTATCATGCTCGTATCGTATCTCTTTACTTTAGCATGTGCGTATGTAGTTCTTTATAGTCATGGATTCATAATTTCCGTTATTTAGGAAGATCATGGAAAAATAGGAAGATTCATACCATAGGAGTCATGCCTTAGAAGGAAAGGATTAGCCTTACATACCTCTTTCGTTTAACAATTCTATCGCTTGATTGTTCTCCTTCGATGCTCGCGTTTCTACCTTCAAGAAAGTTCGTATTAACATTAGCTAATCGATTATAAGAACGTGCTTACTAAAGCTAGGGAAAATTGGGCAGCATTTCCTTTGTTTATACAAATTTCCTCATTTTTCATATCAACTCCCAAACATTCACAATATTATAAACAACAATCATCATTCATCTACATTATCCACATTTTCACAATTTCACTTCAATTCCTCCATAATCGTGGTCATAGTTCACTATTGTGTTTTCACACATATAATACTTATCCCATGTTCTAAATGTCACTTATAGCATACTTATAATCACAACATATCAATATTCATGATTCATTCCAAACTACTACTCAAAATGTCACTATTCTTACATTCATGACCCATTTTCTATATCCTTCTACAATTCAAGTGTTTCAACTTCTCAATACCTTAAACAACATAGAATGATCATAAAACTTACCTTAGATAGTGTAGGAGTAAGTTTTGGATGATAATCTTTCACTTGAAGAAAAACCCTAGCTTCAATCCAAAGACTTTTCTTGACTCCAAGCAATCCTAGAAAGCTTCTTGCATTTGATTTCCTTGGTTTGATGAAGTTTGATCCTAAACTTCTCTTGAGTTCTTGTGGATGAAGAGTAGCGAGGGTTCTAGAGTGTTCTTGAGGTGAGGAGAGGAAAATGAGAAGATGGGAAATGAAAATAATGAACTTGGGTCCCTTATTTAAAACTCAAAATGTTGTCCCGACATATTTATACGGACACACACACGGTCCGTACAATTTATACTGTCCGTATGTGTGACCGTATAATGGTTCCAGCGGAGGCTCTTCTCTGGACAGGTTATATGGCCATACATACGGCCCGTATCTTTTATACGGTCCGTATAGTGGACCGTACAATCCACAGTTTTCCCGAAACTCGTTCTCGTCGACTCGTTTGATCTCCAATTCGTATGAAACCTTCTTAACACTTGTTTAACACCTCATTACCAATCTAAGGGACGTTATAAATCTTCTCCAAAACATCCTTAAGCCATCATTAACTCATTACTCGTAAATCGTCTTCCGATACATAGCATATACCTTGCCTTTCTTGACAACTTCCGTCTCCAACCTCGAATGTCTTTGAAACCTCATTAGATTCATCAAATGTTATTTCTTACCTATCAAAACATCGTATACGTCGTGCCCTTCGTTAGTTTATTCGATGTACGTTAACGAGAAATTTCCGAAGTGTAACATAGAGACATCATCCTTAGTAGACGGGGTGGAAGTGCGCCAGTATTAGGATCCTTTATTAACCCATTATAGAGATACAGCCCCACAGAAAGAGAAGTCACCATTTTAGGTCATAGGGGATTGAGTCCTCATGTACCAATGTATATTGTGTGTTCCTAATGTTGTATGATTGCACCAGCAGATTATGGTGGAAGCTCACTCTTCCCACTATTCTATCCATCCCAGGTCGACAAAGATGTACCATGACATCCGAGAAGTTTACTTGTGGAATGGCATGAAGAAAGATATAGCCGAGTTTGTAGCTCAATACCCTAATTTTCAGTAGGTGAAAGTTGAGCACCAGAAGCCTTGTGGATTGTTGTTGGATATAGACATTTTGACTTGGAAATGGGAAGCAATCAACATGGATTTAGTTATAGGTTTACCCCGATCTCAGCGTAAGTTTGATTCTATTTAGGTGATTGTTGTTAGACTTAAAAGTTAGCACACTCTCTACCAGTCAAGACTACTTATACCGTTGAGGATTATATGAGATTGAATATTTAAAAGATAGTACGACTCCATGGTGTCCCGGTATCTATTATTTCAGCCAGAGGCGCGTAGTTCACAACAAACTTTTGGAAGTCCTTCCAGAAGAGATTAGGATATAGGTGAACCTTATTACAGCTTTCTAACCCACACAGACGGACAGGCTGAGCGCACTATTCAGACGCTCGAGAATATGTTACGGGCATGTGTGTTGGACTTCAGAGGTAGCTGGGATGATCATTTTTTTCTTATTGAATTCGCGTAAAATAACAGCTACCATTCTAGCATTCAGACGGCCCCATATGAGGTCCTATACGGGTGGAAGTATAGATCTCTTATCGAATAGTTCGAGGTCAAAGAATCCAGGCTATTGGGACCTGACTTGGTCCAGCAGGCAATAGAGAAAGTTAAACCAGCAGGCAGTAGAGAAAGTTAACCTTATTCAGGAGAGGTTGCTAGCAGCTCAGAGTTTCCAGAAGTCATATACAAATAAATGACGGTGAGACTTGGTGTTTCAGGTAGATGACTGGGTGTTCTTGAAGGTATCACCGATGAAAGGAATTATGTGGTTCGGTAAAAAGGGAAAGCTTAGCCTTAGATACATCGAACCTTACAGGATCGTTCGTAGAGTATTCCAAGTTGCCTACGAGTTAGACTTGCCTTCAGACTTGGACTCAGTGCATTCAGTCTTCCATGTATCCATGATACGAAAGTGTATTGGAGATCCCTCCTGAGTTGTGCCAATTGATGATGTCCAGGTTACAGAACATTTATCATATGAGGAAGTTCCTATTTCCATTCTAGACCGCCAGGTTCATAGGTTACCGACCAAAGATGTAGCTTTTAATGGAATTACTTTAGAGGAACCAGAACGTTAAGGAGATGACTTGGGAGACTGAGAAAGATATGAAGTCCAGATGCCCCCATATGTTTTTTACCTCAGAGGAGGTCCAGACCGAGACACTATCACATTCAGGTGAGTATTATGTTGTTAGTTACTCGCATTGGTCGTGTGGGGCCATTGTTATTATTGGTTGTTGTAGCCATGTATGGCATTATGCTGTGTTTTGGAGCTATGTGATAGGTTGGTGGTGTATAGTTACAAAGGAGACTCTACCGAAATTTCCATAGACCTCTGAGAGTTTAACGTTCGAGGATGAATGTTTCTGAGGGGGAAAGGATGTTACACCTCATACTTTCGTATGTGGAGTTTCGCCGTGTGTTAGTCATCGTAGACTTAGAGAGAGGGACCATATTTGAGGTTATATGAGATTAGACATGTCCATATTTAGTATATAAGATTTTAAGTTGATGTTTCATAAGGGTTGGAAGGATTACAACCTAAACAAATCGACAAGAACACGTTTCGATGAAAATTAGTCATTGAGGGTGATTGTACGGGCCGTATATTCGTAAACAATATTGTACCCCTACTGTATAATGGTAACAGTGGGGAGGGGGGGATTATTCTGTGACCATTATACGGACCAATTAAATTATACAGGCCGTAAAATTGGCCGTATAATGGAGTCGGTGGAAAATTCCACTTTTATATATTTCGTTCTCCTTCTTTTTTGAATCATTTTCAACATATTTTCAGACCCCATACTTCCCTAAAAACACTCTCCACCATATCCAAGCTTGTCCAAGGTAAACAAAAGGCTAAAAGTGAGATTCAAATGCTAAGACTTCAGATTGTTTATCGGATTCTAATTCTCCTTCTTGTGGAGGTTTTGGAAGAAACTTCATAGTGAAGTAATCTCTGGGTTGAATTTTTCTTGATATTTGAAGGTAATTTATCATCTCATCTTCATATTTCATGAATTTATTTAGCCTTTAAACAACTTGATTGGAGGAAGAAATTGTGAAAAGAAGCTCAAATGTGTGCTCGGAATTATGTTGAGTTTATGGACCGTTTTGAGCATTTCTTTGTTGTGTTATTATGGTTATTTCCTTGTGTATGGATATTAGTTGGTGTTGGTGGTGTATTGTTGTTGATATACTTCATGAATTTAGAAGAAAGAAGTGTATAAGGTATCATATACGAAGTGTATATTGGGCTGTCTTGGTGTTTATTCTAAGTTGTTGATGAATTGAGTTCAAAAGGGGTTAAAAGAGGTCATAGTTGTTTTTGTTGATTTGCTAATTGAGTTGTGGTTATTGATGAATAGGGGTGAATGCTGCCCCTTTCATTTTAGAACCGAACTATCATTCGATATACGTGATATACTAGTATCGTCTAAGTTCATGTATGTATTCCTTTGTTATAGGATTGGTGTACTAGTTAAGATGAGTTCGTAGTTGGATCATATTGATGACTAGAGATATGTAATGGTTGTCATTTCTTCTTTTGTCATGATTCCATATATAGTAAGAGCTTAACGAGTCTTATGACTAGGAACTTGTAGAGTAGAGCTAGTCTTAATGATATAAAGTTTTCTCGAGTATTGTGTTGTACTTTGCGAAGGATTCTCATCCCCTCCTTATGTCCATAATGTTAGAAAGAACAAAAAGACATGTCAGCCTTATATCTTTCAGCATATACAACATGATATACATATACTTTCTTTACCCTGACTGCTTCGTCAGTGAGACAATGGCTGCTTGGTCAGTGAGACAGTATTGCTTGGCCGCTTGGTCAGTGAGACAGTATTGCCTAGCCGCCTAGTCAATGAGACATTATTTCTTGGCCGACGGGTCAGTGAGACATTATTTTCTAGCCTTATGGTCAATGAGATTTTACAGTTGCCTGACCACTTGGTCAGTGAGATTTATATTATTATAAAATTACATTTTGATATGAGACAAATCAGGTGACTTATTTTAGGGCATTCCTTAGCTCCCAGATTATTATGCTTTTAGTTCAGTTTCAGTTTCAGTTATTCTATTGTCTTACATACTCGGTACATTATTTCGTTCTGTCGTCCCTTTTGTTGGGGGTGCTGCATTAATGCCTGCAGGTGCTGACAGTATACAGATAGACCTCCTCAGTAGGCGGGACCAGATACCAACTGATTGGTGTGCTCCTCTTATTCGGAATTGCTAAGTTTAGATATGGAGTCTTTTATTTTGAGTTTATTGACATGATGCGTATGCCGGGGCCCTGTCCCAACCATGATATAGCTATTTACTCTTTAGAGGCTTGTGGGCTAGTCCTTTATATAGTATGTCAGCGTTGTGGCCTTGCCGGCCCTTCGGGTATATCATTTTGGTACTGTTGGTTGTAGACTTCTTTGGCGGCCTCGTCTGCCTGCACAGTTTTATATATATATATATATATATATATATATATATTTGTTTGTGTGAGCCCCTTTCAGATATGATAGTTAGCATTCACAGATATTTAGAATCCGGCCTTGTTGGTATTGTTTGTTTGTAGGTAGGCCTCGTCGGCCTAAGCGGAGGGTTACCCCTCTAGAGTTACAGGTTCAGAGTGGTTCGCTCGAGCCAAGTGTGGCGCCGAGTGCCGGCCACGCCTCTCCAGATTTGGAGCGTGACATCATGGTTGGTTAAAATTAGACTAATAAGAGGGTGAAACGGGGTAACAAAAGGGGGTTTCGATACTTGTAAGGTGACGAGCACTTGTATCGGATACAGGTGCCCTGATAAGGGTATTTGCATAATTTCCAATGTATAATCCGGTTTGAATGCCATGCTTTGGGCATTAGCTGATAGCATAGATTGATTGTGTTTTTAATTTGAATATAAGGTCTCTTATTTACTTCTTCTATGCTTATTACCTATCTCATTGTGATTATGTGTTCTCATCACTCCTAAATACTCGTTTAAAGTGGAAAAGAGCTAAAGATTGAGTCGTTATTGCTTAGCTTGATTTCTTACTACTGTGCTTCCACATTCATGTTGTATAATGCATCTCATGTGCATTTGAGGATATGTGTGTAAATTCCGAGGGGAGATGGTTCCGAATGGAGTGATGCTAATGATAATAGCTCGATTGGCCAAGTGATAGGTAATGTGAGCCTACCGGCTGTGTATGATGATTAGAAGCCTAAGAGGCTAGGAACCCGAAGAGAAATGATTCCAGGTTGGCAGATGGACCTCGCGAGTCCCCCATGGGTCACAATTCATTAATGTTTGAACATGTGTGAACCCGTAGATGGAAAAATGCCTTGCATTGCATTTCATACCATTGCATAGCACATTATCTCATTGATTTCTTGGTTGTTGATTCACTTGAGTGGTTACTTGTTTTATTCTAAATACTTACTTGGAAACTTGATGAACTTGTAGATTAGAAGCTTTTACCTAGGCTTATAACCTGGTATTATTGAGATTATTGAGAATATTGTTATTCTGGACTAATAGCGGTTAAATGTGAAAGTAGTAATCGTAGGCCAACCCTCGTCTCTGTTTTCGTTACGGTTGGTCGACGATGATGCTAAATACTCGTTGTTTCCCGTACTCATGCTACACTTGTTGCACCCTTTTTTTGTGTGCAGATTTGGTGCCCAGTACCAGTGGACCACGAGATTTCACGGCTGCTAGTTGAAGAGGCTGTTTCGGAGAGTTCGGGGTGAGCTACATGATGATCTGTAGGACCCGATTTTCCCTTTATCGTTTATTTCTTGTCCTTTTATTTTAGAAAGTGTATTGAGTATTATATCAGACTTGTATTCGTATCTTAGAAGTTCTTGTACTAGTAGCACCATATTCGGGGATATTGTACCTTTATTTCCGTATTTTATGCTCTTAAGTATACTAAATTGACTTATATGTTATTTCCGCATGTTCTAATCTATCTCTTTTGACTATTTGGGTTATAGATGGCTTACTAACTTTGTGGAGTCAGTGCCTTCATAGCTTATTAAATTGGATCGTGACATCTGGTGATAGAATAAAGTAGTGAAACTCGCGTGTGAAAGACATATTTGAATGGGGTGGTTTGTGGTGGTGAAGTGCTAGATTTATAGGGAGAGAAATGGTGTAAGACAAAAATAGTGATCAAATTCGGACCATGTTGAAAACTTCTTGGGTAAACTTGAACCATTTCCATAGTGCAAGAGAAAAGACTAGTTAAACTTTTGTTGTTAAATTAACGGAAAAGGCTCAAATACACATTGAACTACTCAAATACGCCATTGAACTATCGGAAATGACTCATTTATACCACTCGTTAATAGTTTGGCTCATTTAGGTCATCGTCGCTACCAAAAAGGGTCATCTATGCCATCGTTGTAACTAAATTGACTCATTCATGCCATTTTTCATCAACGCCGGTTTTACAAACCATATATGACACGTGGCCTCCAAAAAATAGACTCCTCTTAGGTATTGGAGGCCACATGTCAAATCTAGTATAGTAAAACCGGCATTAATGAAAAATGGCATGAATGAGCCATTTTGATAACAACGATGGTATAAATGAGCCAAACTATTAACGAGTGGCATAAATGAGTCATTTCCGATAGTTCGATGGTATATTTGAGCCTTTTCCGTTAAGACAAATCTAGCCTACTTTAATAACGACAAGATAGATTTAACCCAACTATTAACTAGGAAAAATCTGAATCATTCATCATATTTGAAGGACAAATTTAAACATTGTTTCTTTTTACAGTGAAGAACCGGAGAAAAGAAGATAACGAATTATCAAGCTTAGCAACTACGTTGTAATCAGACATTTGATGTCTCAGTCTATTCTAACATTTCAAATGGAAAATAAAGCGTTATTGAATTATTGAAGGCCTTACTGCTTTTTGATGATTTTTAGTTGTCATTGCAAAAGAAGATAGATGTGGGCCTGGGGTGTGTTCACTTTAGAAAAAATAGAGAAAGAAAAAGATGTCTCAAGAAAAGTGTAATCTTTCAGGATTTGTCGCTTACTCGCTTTGCTATTTGTCTGATTTCGAGAGTTTCGTGAAAATACGATTTAGATATTTTTTTATTCGAGGAAAATAACTTTTAATTCTTATAGTAGTAATATTACTATAGTTTTGATCAGTTAATCATGCGTAGATTTCATTTGATTTACAAAGTAAATTGTTGCATAACACAGCTATATAAGTACCTAAAAATACACTAATAACCATTAATTGGACTGATTCACAATCATAAAAAGTTTATAAATGTGCAAATAATTGTTTTTGGAACAACTATTTAAGCCATACCCATAATTGATAAAAGTCTGCAAGTTTAACCACTTTCCAGGACAACTTCAGATATTTGGGAATCGAATTGCAAAAATCTTGTCTGAAGTGGAGATGTCACACATATGACTGAACTTCAGGCGTATATGAATGGAGTGTGAGCATTTTTACATGAACTTTTATGGCTGAAGCTCGGGTATTTATGCCAATGTTACACCTCGGAAAATATTCCATTGGTACGCAAGTGAATGAACTAGTGAGGAGTATAAGTATACGATGTTTTCATGAGCGAGCGATGACATTTGATGATTCTAGGTGAGAGTTCAAAGATGTTAGAGATGGAGGAAGAGGATTGCCAAGAGAAGGCAAAGTATTTTGATAAGCATCGGAAAGAAATTACGAGTAACGAGTTAGTAAGGGCTTAATGATGTCTTGGAGAAGAGTGATAACGTCCCTTGGATTGGTATTGAAGTGTTGAACAAGTATTAAGAAGGTTCCATAAGGATTGGAGATCAAACGAGACGACGAAACGAACTTCGGGATCACTGGGATTATACGGCCAAACATACTGGCCGTATAATTTATACGGTCCGTATGTTTGGGACCGTATAATCAACCCAGATTGGCCAAACTCTCTGGACCAATTGTACGACCAAACATACGGCCCGTACAATTTATACGGACCGTATGTTTGGTCGGGACAGATTTTGTCCAATAAATGTAAGGGACCAAGGTTGTTTCATTTCATTTCTTCTTGACACCCCTTCTCTCTAAAACATCTCTCTACATATATTCCACAAGTTTTTAAGGGTTTTTAGTGATCAACAACACAAAATAAGTGAATCAAGTGTAAGCAAACCCATTAAAGATCATTCAAGTCAAGAAATCCAAATGGAGAAAAACTAGGGTTTTTGCTCAAGTGGAGTATTTTGACTAAGGCTTGTTCCTACAACATCTAAGGTAAGATTTATGGTATTTATATGTTGTTTAAGGTATTTGGAAGTTGAAATTCTTGGAGTTTAGAAGAGTATAGCAAAATGGGTCATGAAAGATGAATAGTGACGTTTTGAGAAATAGTTTAAATTGAATCATGATTGTTGATGTGTTGTGACATGAATGGGTTATAAATGACGTTAAGTTCATGAAATAGGCAATGTATGTGAATGAACGAAATCGTGTGTTATGGTCTTGAATATGGAAAATTGGAAGTGAATTGAGAATATGGATAATGTAGATGACTAAAGGCTATTGTTATGATATTGTAAATGTATTGTTGACGTTTGGGAGTTGAACTACGATATGGAGGAATGTTGTATAAATAAAGGAGATGCTGTCCGATTTTCCCTAGCTTTAGCCATTTATGCTAGTTGTCAATTCTAACGATAGTATGACCTTGATGAAGGTATAAACGCAAGCGTGGGAGGGAACGTGCAAGTGTTATATAGTCGAACGAAAAGGTATGTAAGGCTAAACCTTCTTTCATAAGGCATGGTTCTTTGGCCAAACGTCTAAATCTCCTATAAGACTATGATTCCCTTCAAACAATTTGATTCTCCAAGCTAGTAAGCTCCCGATGCTCGATGTGCTACGATTGTACTAAGTTCCTCGTATGACGAGTAAGCCTATAGGGTAGATGTAACGATAATGACAATGATAGTAATGATGATGAGAATAAAATGATGCTAAAGATGCTTACGAGCTATGATATGTATGTGTGCCTATGAAGGGCTATAATAAGACCCCGAGCTTATGACGCCGGGTAAGAATATATGTATATGAATATATATAGAGTATGTATATGATTATGAAACGCGCGCACACTTCTGCAGAAGGTACGGATAACCCTGATGCCTTGGTAGGGCCAGGTATGTATGACCTTGAGCCTTGGTTGGCCAAGTATGTATGAAACACCGAACCTTTATGGTCGGGCACGCTATAGCTATATATATATATATATGTGTGTGTGTGTGTGTGTGTGTGTGTGTGTGTGTGTGTATGTATGACATCAATATGAGTACGAATATGTTATAAAAATGAATGTGAGGGTAAATAAATACAGATATGGAGTTATGTACACGGATACGCAATAGAAATGGAATGTCCTTGTGGAAAGCAAGTAAGTGCTATGACGACGATATTATTATCTCCCATGTTATGTTATCTCATATGTTGACTCTTAAGCTTTCATATTGATATTGATCATGCTTTACATACTCAGTACATTCTTCGTACTGACGTCCTTTTATTTGTGGACGCTGCGTCATGCCCGCAGGTGCACAGGGAGACAGGCTTGATCTATAGCTATATTTTCAGGGACTACATAGTGGAGCTCCATTTCATTCGGAGCTATAGTGTTTGGGTACTTATTCTTTTGTGTACATAATTATGGGCATAGCGGGGTCCTGTCCCGCTCATGTGATATGTTATAACCTTCTTAGAGGCTCGTAGACATGCGTATGTGATTAGATGTGTTTGGCCTTGTCGGCCTATATTTTTGTATGTTATTTTGTTGGCCTTGTCGGCCCATGTACATTGATGTGGCATAGATGCCTATGATGATATAAGAAATGTTGTCATCCAATTGGGACTAGTATGATCGATGGCTAGAATGCATGATTTGTTTTATGGCTCACCTAGACGTTACGTGAAAGTATGTTAAAGGGGTGCCCGGGTGGGGTAGCGCCGGGTGCTCATCGCGGCCCTAGTCGGGTCGTGACAAAAGTGGTATCAGAGCAGTTCAGTCCTAGGGTGTGTCTACGAGCCGTGTCTAGTAGAGTCTTGGTTATGAGTGTGTTGCACGCCACACTTATAAACAGGAAGCTGCGGACATTTTAGGAATAAATGACCTTCTTTCTTCATAAGAATCGTGCGATAGAGCTAAGATGTAAGAAATTCTTGTTCCTTAATCGTGTGTTGTGTATTTCAGAGAATGCTTGTAAAGAGAAAGACTACAGCAACCCAAAAGGGCAAGACGGTGGCAGAAAAGCGGGCTGAAAGAGCACCGCCACCGGTAGTAGAGGAAAGTGAGTCCCAGAGTGCGGCTCAATCTCAGTCCTCCCAGACAGTGCCTATTACTGAGGAGCGTGAGGGAGCCTCAGCCCCAGCTCCAGCACCTCCAGCTCCTCCACCGGATGCTTCTGGCCAAGATGTCAAAGAGGCCATACATTTGCTTACACAGTTGGTTGCTGCTCAGACTCAGCGGCAAAGTACAGGGCGGGGTGACAGGGCTGTTAGTGCAAGGGCCCGTGACTTCATTACTTTAAACCCTCCGGAATTCTTTGGGTCAAAGCCGGAGGAGGACCCCCAGGACTTTATTGATGGTATGTTGAGGACGCTTCGATTGATACATGCTTCAGATACCGAGTCGGTGGAGTTAGCATCATATAGATTGAGAGATGTCTCGATCCAGTGGTATACAGTCTGGATGGCTTCACGGGGAGCCAATGCACCTCCCCCGGTATGGCAAGAGTTTGTTGATGCTTTTCTCCGTCATTATATGCCTCCAGAAGTTCGGCGAGCTAGGGCCGATAAATTCTTAAATTTGAGGCAGGGTAGCATGAGTGCTCTAGAGTACAGTCTCCGCTTCAATTCCTTGGCCAGGTATGCTTCGGCCATGGTAGCGGATATGGGTGACCAGGTACACCGATTTGTGAAGGGCTTAGGACCACACTTGATGGATAGATGTTTGACTGCGTCCCTTCAGGACGGTATGGATATTGCACGCATTCAGGCACACGCTCAGAACATAGAAGAAAGTTTACAATAGAAGAGGAGTGAACGTGAGCAAGATCGGGGACATAACAAGAGAGCTAGATCTTCAGGCCCGATGAGCGAGTTTAGAGGTGGGCACCGGCAGCAGTTTCCCAGGCATTCAGGTTATTCTATGACCAGTGCACCTCCACGGTTTTCAGGCCAGAGATTTGATAGATCTACCCGTTCAGGGCCGAGTTCGAGTTTTTCAGGGTCCCAGTTTAGGGGTGATTCGGGTCAGGCGAGGCCACCCGTGCCACGATGTTCCCAGTGTGGGAAGTCGGATTGGGGTCAATGCCGATCAGGTTCAGATGTTTGCTATTCATGTGGCCGACCAGGCCATATCATGCGTGATTGCCCCTCAGTACATGGTAGAGGTGGGACCCAACCATCAGGGTCGGTAGCCGGATCTTCATCATCTGTACGCCCTACGGGGCCAGGTTCACATGCGCCAGTCAGCCATGGTAGAGGCAGAGGGAGAGCTCCCACTTCTAGCGGTCCTCAGCACCGTATTTATGCTCTGGCTGGACGCCAAGATCTTGAGTCTTCTCCTGACGTGGTCACAGGTATATTATCGGTATTCTCTCATGATGTATATGCTTTGATTGATCCGGGCTCCACATTGTCATATGTTACTCCCTATATAGCGGGTCGATTTAAAATCGAGACGGAGTCGATCAAACCTTTTGAGGTGTCTACACCCGTGGGTGAATCGGTAATAGCTAGCCGAGTATATAGAGATTGTGTAGTTGTGATATGTGACCGCCGTACTATAGTTGACTTGTATGAACTAAAGATGGTAGATTTTGATGTCATTATGGGTATGGATTGGTTGGCTTCTTGTTATGCCAATGTTGATTGCCGAATGAAAATGGTTCGTTTCCAGTTTCCGGGAGAACCAATTTTAAAATGGAAAGGAAATACGGCATCACCAAAAGGTAGGTTTATTTCCTATCTAAAGGCAAGGAAAATGATCACAAAAGGGTGTATTTATCATCTAGTACGAGTTCAAGATGTAGAAGCTGAGTCGCCGACTCTATAGTCAGTTCCAGCGGTGAATGAATTCCCGGATGTGTTCCCGGAAGAGCTTCCAGGCCTTCCTCCCGAGCGGGAGATTGATTTTGCTATTGAGGTATTGCCAGACACTAAGCCTATATCTATTCCTCCCTATAGAATGGCTCCCGCAGAATTGAAAGAGTTGAAGGAGCAATTGAAAGATTTGCTTGATAAAGGCTTCATTAGGCCTAGTTCATCCCCGTGGGGAGCACCCGTATTGTTTTTCCGAAATAAAGATGGCTCGTTGAGAATGTGCATTGATTATAGGCAATTGAATAGAGTGACGATTAAGAACAAATATCCTCTTCCGAGGATTGATGATTTATTTGATCAGTTGCAAGGTGCCAAATGGTTTTCAAAGATCGATTTGAAGTCCGGGTATCACCAAGTGAGAGTTAGGGAGAAAGATATCCCTAAGACAGCCTTCAGAACAAGATATGGTCATTTTGAATTCCGGGTAATGTCATTTGGGCTAACGAACGTGTCACGACCCGACCAGGGGCCGTGACGAGTACCCGATACTTGTACCGAGCACCCCTTAGCTATCCTGTATAAACAGTGCCATATTTTGTTTTTCTAAACATTAACATTTGCAGTAAACTTTCTAATATCGCGTTACACCAGAACGCGGACCATTCGGAATAAAATACATTAAACTGTACATAGCTGACTGTGTATATCTGTCTACGAGCCTCTAGACATAGTACATTTATACAGAGAAAGGGCCGAGTACTGTCGCGCCCGAAAATACATACACAAAATAGTACCGATGAAATAAGGCTCCGGAACAACTGGAGCGCTGTCGAATGCTGCTGATAGGGCACTAGGAATCTGGTCCGTATACCTGCTGACCTGCGCGGCATGAAACGCAGCGTCCACAAGAAGGGACGTCAGTACGAATAATGTACCGAGTATATAAGGCATGGAAAACAATGCAAGCAGTAACATGAAGTACGATCAATAATAATATCACGGAGCCATAGGGCGTATAACGAGGCAAGAACGTAAACTGTACATAGGAAGGCCCCTCTTTAGGCCGGCTGTCATGTAGGCTTTTCTTTTCATCTTTGAAACGTTTCTTTTCATAGGCATAGGAATCAACATTTTTATATTACTTATTCTCGTGTACAGAAAACAGTACATTTCAGTAACGGTATCTTTTGCTCACATTTACAGACGCCGAATACAATCGGCTCTCCCACCACCCCCCCCCCCCCCCCCCCTCGGTGTCCCTTATTCATGTATACAGAAAACAGTACAATTCAGTAGACGATATCTTTCATTTACATTTACAGACGCCGAATACAATCGGCTCCCCCAACCCCCTCCCCAACGATGACCCAACATATTACATCACATATGTATCACACATTATATATATATATATATATACAGACGCCGCGTACGGCTCATCCCATATCCCGCGTCCGGGCATCCCGCGTCCAGGATGGAATCCAGCTGAATCAGGTGGTGATATAACAGTGGCCCTTCCCTTTTTCCCCACATACACATACATATACATTTACTCATCTTTTATGCATATACATGTCTTATATACATTTACTTTACCATATATATATACATACCCACACACGTATACCCGTTTTATGTACCTATATCATATAAGCACACAAAAGAGCCAAGGAAAATCATGTATCCATCGGAGTGACATAAGGTCGGTGACCTCCGATTACATTACGGAATGCTAGTGATAGCTTTGTCTCACCTTGAAGGAACAAGTATTTTAAGGCGAAACTATCAACGGAAAATAGTGTTACAGTAACCGAAAATGAAATCTTAGGTATTTTAGAAAATAAAGTTATAACTAGAAAATATAAATATGATTCAACAATTAGTTTATCGCTTTCATGTTTATATGAAGTACTTGGCTTAGTCGTAGAGTCGTTCCGGTCGTACTTATCATAGCTACATTCTCTTGTCCGACATTGTCATTATCATTATCATCATAGAAACACTCCCGCTGGAGTAGTCATAGTACTTATCACTTGGTGACGAAATCGGGATCAAAGGCCCCCTTTTGATTCACTTCAAGTACGTTAACCAAGATTATAGGAAAATCCGAGAGTAACGGGCCCACCTCGGGCCGGACGAGGTAGCGTATATAATTTACCCATATTACGTGTCATAACGTTACTTGTATGAGTCTTAGGGTAATCGGGTCCCACTTAGGCAAGTTATAGGGGTCTAGAAGGTCTTTTCATCATTTTGCACACTTTCTACTTCAATTCAATTGAACGAAAAGTTGAAAACTTTAGGTGCGGATTCCAGGGATTAGGGTTGTCCCCGAGGCTCGTACCCGACTTGTTTTAGTTAAGACATGCCATAGAAAGAAAGGTGAAGCCTTACATACCTCTTTCCGCTCCTTTAGCTACTCCAAATTCGAGTCACAATCTCGTCAAAATCTGCGATTTGGTCATTTTTACCAAAACTCTCATTAGCATACTTAGAGTTAACACCTTAAGGAAACAATTGGCTATCGAAATTTCGGCAGCATTTCCTCTGTAAATACACCATCCTCGACATTCAACATATTCAAATTCGCATCAATCACAATCCGGGAATTCAAACCCGGCCAAACTATCGATATGAATTCAACGACTACACTAGCAACTTCCATATTCAAACAATTCACTACTTTTTGTTTTTCAAAAACCGTCCAACTTCAATAAAATCAATAACGAGCTCATGTATACGTTCCAACGACATCACACTAATCATATAGTCTTTCATGCATACAAAGAAACATTACATTCCATTCGTTTAACTTCTAAAGCAAGTCTCCACCATTTCAACTTTGCTAAGGTTCATAGATAATCATTAACACAAAGAATCCGCAACATAACGACAATCAAAGCACTACATAAAATTGACTCGTTCTCCTCCATATTATACCACAACCACACGGCCACACCACTACACACAACACACGGCCACATGCATGCATACTACAATCTCTCCTAGAATTCATTCAACTTCCATTTTCCACATTTCATTCACAACCATAACAACCAACACTAGGCAAGATAATTAAAACACACTTTCTACACACATATATATATATATATACATATACATACACGGCCATGATTCATATTCCTCTCCTTCATGATTTTCATCAATTTTAACATACTACTACAAATATAAACCATGCATAACTCATAAAACAAGATCAATACTCACCTTTCTTCTTCAACTTCTCACTTGCCTATCTTTTGGCAACTTGTAGGATTATGAGTTGTTCTTGCTCCAACAACAACTCCACCTTGTTAAGCACCTTTAGCTTGGTAGGAAATGATTTTTGGAAGAATTTTATCAATTTTCCTTGGGAAATTTTACTATGGCCGAAATGCCTTAGGGTTTTCTCCTTCTTTCTTTTGTTCTTGATTTTCTTGAAATTTCTAGAGCTTGTTGTGATAAAGATGACTTAGTCATCTTTTTATTGACCAAATTTTTACTCAATATGGGCTTGACCCATATGCATGGACGTTTGGGCCTCAAATTTCCTTAAAAAAAAATGTCAAGCCCACTTTATATTCTTAGCTAGTTCTTGTAATTTATGGAAACAATTTTTCCAACTTCCAAATTTGCCCTTCGTCGTTCTCCATATTTCCACTTCTAGACTCTTCATAAGCAACTCATGTGCCAAACAAAATAAAATATTGCCTTGCTTGTTGTTTTCCCGCATTTGTCTTGAATTATCCGATTGCATAAAATGCGGGATATAACAGAACTCCCCCCCTTTAGAACATTCGTCCTCGAATGTTAAACTTGCCTCATAGCGTAGTATAATATTTCGGGGAGGTCTCCTTTGTAAATACCTCCTGTCGCTTAGCATATTCATCTTAGAAGCTTAGGTTTCCCTTTTTACGATCTTTATGGTTGAAATTCCTTCTTCATGGCGTCCGCTGCGTCTATCCCCTCACTAGACATGTTCCCGTATACCGCCATATTAGGGATTCCTTGCCTTAGCTAGTGTGGACTCAATATTGGCCTCACCCTGACATTTGTACTTTTCTCCTTCGTTCCCAAAGCTTTCCGTTGTCACGACTTCCCTTTTTCTGTTAGTCTAGTCCGGCTCGGCCTATGTGACTCGTGTGGGGTTTCTAACCACTTCCCACACCCCAATTTACTCTGGGCTACCTACTTTTACACTCGTCTCTTGTTTCCGCATCTATGAAATTTTCAGCATATTTCCCAGGGGGTCACCCATCATGGGATTACTCCCACCTGAGCACGCTTAACCTTGAAGCTTTAATGCATTTCGATGTCTCGGTGTCAATATTTTTACTTCCGCTTCCTCGTACTACTTATGCCGCATAATATGGAACGAGTTGGGGTCTCGGCAGTTTTCGAAACGTCCGCGTAACACTTCTTTTCCTTTATTTACAGTTCTAACCTTCGCAATTTTCGGGTGTTCGCCTTTTACCTATGCGTATGGCCACTTTCCGTCCAAATTTCCAAATTCTCAATGTGTTCAGTAATACAGAGGACAGTATAGGGAAAAAAATAAATTTCGAATTAATTAACGCACGTCTATCACAGAGGATACTGAAAAAGTACCTGTGGCCGCGTCTGCGGAAGGCTCAGGGTCCTGTCGTCCTGTCAATGCATATAGGCGGTGCGGAGGACCGGCTGAACTAGGTGCTCCTCCCCTACCTCGGCCGCGGCCTGCTGGAGCCTGAGAAGTCTGTCCACGAGGGCGCACGGTCGACGACGAACCGATCGCTGATCCGGCTGGCTGAGTTTGGCCTCCTCCATCCTTTAGTGGGCAATCACGTACAAAATGGTCAGTCCGACCACAGGCAAAACAACCACCGGTGTCTAGGTAGCACTGCCCAGAGTGTGGCTTGCCACACCGAGCACATCGTGGTGGGGGAAGCCCCGTCCTGCTAGAATCGGCTCTGTACTGGAGTCTTGAAGCCTTAGAGCCTTGTCCTGTTCCTGAATTGGTAGGTCGGTCAAATCCCCATTCCGCTAATCGAGGAGGTGCACTGGCCGCTGGTTGGCCCGAATACCCAGATTGCTCTTGTGCCTGCCCCCCTCTATACTCGCTCCTACCCCTAGAAAATCTGCCTCTTTTTCTGGAACCCCTATCTGGATAGCTCTCCTCTCTCCGTGTCTGATACTGCTCCTCCAGATTTTGGGTGTGGGCCTGGATGCGGGTAATAGTCATCCCGTCTTGGAGTGAGGCCGTCAAACACTCCTTAACCAAATGTGGCCCAAGCCCGCTTACAAATCGGTGCACATGGTCTCCCCTATCTGCTATCAGGGCGGGGGCATACCTGGCTAGCGAGTTGAAACGAAGATTGTATTCCCGAACGCTCATATTTCCCTGTCTCAGGTTCAAGAACATATCGGCTCGAGCCCGTCGAACCTCTGGCGGTAGGAAATGTCGTAGGAAAGCCTCAGTGAACTCCTGCCAAACCGGAGGGGGTGCATTTGCTCCCCTCGATGATATCCAGTTACCGTACCACAGAACTGCCACATCCCGCAGCCTGTATGAAGCCAACTCTACGGACTCCGTATCCGAAGCATGTATGATCCTCAGAGTCCTCAGCATCTCGTCTATAAAACCCTGCGGGTCCTCCTCTGGCTTCGATCCATAGAACTCTGGCGGCTTCAGGGTAATAAAGTCTCGGGCCCTTGCGCTTACCGCCCTGTCGCCTGTGTCCACATCTTGCCGCTGAGCTTGTGCGGCGACTAGCTGGGTCAATAACTGGATGGCCTCTGCCATCTGCTGGCCCGGAGCTGCTGGCGGTGGAACTGGAGGTGCGGGGGCTGGAGCTGGAGCTCTTCCCTGCTCTGCCGGTGCAGGGGGTGCAGGAACAGTCTGAGAGGGAGCTTCATTGTGAGATTCTTCTTCGTCTAGCTCCTGTTCAACTCTGCGGGCCGCCACCCCCTTGGCTTTCTCGGCCGTCGTAGCCTTTCTCTTCGGCGGCATTACTGAAACCATAACATCGGTTTTAGAAAAGGAGCATGGAAGCCTGGTAACATAGCTCTATCGCACGATTTCAGAATACAAAGAAGGTCACATTTCCTAAATGCCCCGTAGCCTCTTGTCTATAAGTATGGCGCGCTACACACCCATAGACAAGACTCTACTGGACACGGCTCGTAGACAAACCCTAGGACCGAACTGCTCTGATACCACTTCTGTCACGACCCGACCAGGGGCCGTGACGAGTACCCGATACTTGTACCGAGCACCCCTTAGCTATCCTGTATAAACAGTGCCATATTTTGTTTTTCTAAACATTAACATTTGCAGTAAACTTTCTAATATCGCGTTACACCAGAACGCGGACCATTCGGAATAAAATACATTAAACTGTACATAGCTGACTGTGTATATCTGTCTACGAGCCTCTAGACATAGTACATTTATACAGAGAAAGGGCCGAGTACTGTCGCGCCCGGAAATACATACACAAAATAGTACCGATGAAATAAGGCTCCGGAACAACTGGAGCGCTGTCGAATGCTGCTGATAGGGCACTAGGAATCTGGTCCGTATACCTGCTGACCTGCGCGGCATGAAACGCAGCGTCCACAAGAAGGGACGTCAGTACGAATAATGTACCGAGTATATAAGGCATGGAAAACAATGCAAGCAGTAACATGAAGTACGATCAATAATAATATCACGGAGCCATAGGGCGTATAACGAGGCAAGAACGTAAACTGTACATAGGAAGGCCCCTCTTTAGGCCGGCTGTCATGTAGGCTTTTCTTTTCATCTTTGAAACGTTTCTTTTCATAGGCATGGGAATCAACATTTTTATATTACTTATTCTCGTGTACAGAAAACAGTACATTTCAGTAACGGTATCTTTTGCTCACATTTACAGACGCCGAATACAATCGGCTCTCCCAACCCCCCCCCCCTCGGTGTCCCTTATTCATGTATACAGAAAACAGTACAATTCAGTAGACGATATCTTTCATTTACATTTACAGACGCCGAATACAATCGGCTCCCCCAACCCCCTCCCCAACGATGACCCAACATATTACATCACATATGTATCACACATTATATATATATATATATACAGACGCCGCGTACGGCTCATCCCATATCCCGCGTCCAGGATGGAATCCAGCTGAATCAGGTGGTGATATAACAGTGGCCCTTCCCTTTTTCCCCACATACACATACATATACATTTACTCATCTTTTATGCATATACATGTCTTATATACATTTACTTTACCATATATATATACATACCCACACACGTATACCCGTTTTATGTACCTATATCATATAAGCACACAAAAGAGCCAAGGAAAATCATGTATCCATCGGAGTGACATAAGGTCGGTGACCTCCGATTACATTACGGAATGCTAGTGATAGCTTTGTCTCACCTTGAAGGAACAAGTATTTTAAGGCGAAACTATCAACGGAAAATAGTGTTACAGTAACCGAAAATGAAATCTTAGGTATTTTAGAAAATAAAGTTATAACTAGAAAATATAAATATGATTCAACAATTAGTTTATCGCTTTCATGTTTATATGAAGTACTTGGCTTAGTCGTAGAGTCGTTCCGGTCGTACTTATCATAGCTACATTCTCTTGTCCGACATTGTCATTATCATTATCATCATAGAAACACTCCCGCTGGAGTAGTCATAGTACTTATCACTTGGTGACGAAATCGGGATCAAAGGCCCCCTTTTGATTCACTTCAAGTACGTTAACCAAGATTATAGGAAAATCCGAGAGTAACGGGCCCACCTCGGGCCGGACGAGGTAGCGTATATAATTTACCCATATTACGTGTCATAACGTTACTTGTATGAGTCTTAGGGTAATCGGGTCCCACTTAGGCAAGTTATAGGGGTCTAGAAGGTCTTTTCATCATTTTGCACACTTTCTACTTCAATTCAATTGAACGAAAAGTTGAAAACTTTAGGTGCGGATTCCAGGGATTAGGGTTGTCCCCGAGGCTCGTACCCGACTTGTTTTAGTTAAGACATGCCATAGAAAGAAAGGTGAAGCCTTACATACCTCTTTCCGCTCCTTTAGCTACTCCAAATTCGAGTCACAATCTCGTCAAAATCTGCGATTTGGTCATTTTTACCAAAACTCTCATTAGCATACTTAGAGTTAACACCTTAAGGAAACAATTGGCTATCGAAATTTCGGCAGCATTTCCTCTGTAAATACACCATCCTCGACATTCAACATATTCAAATTCGCATCAATCACAATCCGGGAATTCAAACCCGGCCAAACTATCGATATGAATTCAACGACTACACTAGCAACTTCCATATTCAAACAATTCACTACTTTTTGTTTTTCAAAAACCGTCCAACTTCAATAAAATCAATAACGAGCTCATGTATACGTTCCAACGACATCACACTAATCATATAGTCTTTCATGCATACAAAGAAACATTACATTCCATTCGTTTAACTTCTAAAGCAAGTCTCCACCATTTCAACTTTGCTAAGGTTCATAGATAATCATTAACACAAAGAATCTGCAACATAACGACAATCAAAGCACTACATAAAATTGACTCGTTCTCCTCCATATTATACCACAACCACACGGCCACACCACTACACACAACACACGGCCACATGCATGCATACTACAATCTCTCCTAGAATTCATTCAACTTCCATTTTCCACATTTCATTCACAACCATAACAACCAACACTAGGCAAGATAATTAAAACACACTTTCTACACACATATATATATATATACATATACATACACGGCCATGATTCATATTCCTCTCCTTCATGATTTTCATCAATTTTAACATACTACTACAAATATAAACCATGCATAACTCATAAAACAAGATCAATACTCACCTTTCTTCTTCAACTTCTCACTTGCCTATCTTTTGGCAACTTGTAGGATTATGAGTTGTTCTTGCTCCAACAACAACTCCACCTTGTTAAGCACCTTTAGCTTGGTAGGAAATGATTTTTGGAAGAATTTTATCAATTTTCCTTGGGAAATTTTACTATGGCCGAAATGCCTTAGGGTTTTCTCCTTCTTTCTTTTGTTCTTGATTTTCTTGAAATTTCTAGAGCTTGTTGTGATAAAGATGACTTAGTCATCTTTTTATTGACCAAATTTTTACTCAATATGGGCTTGACCCATATGCATGGACGTTTGGGCCTCAAATTTCCTTAAAAAAAATGTCAAGCCCACTTTATATTCTTAGCTAGTTCTTGTAATTTATGGAAACAATTTTTCCAACTTCCAAATTTGCCCTTCGTCGTTCTCCATATTTCCACTTCTAGACTCTTCATTAGCAACTCATGTGCCAAACAAAATAAAATATTGCCTTGCTTGTTGTTTTCCCGCATTTGTCTTGAATTATCCGATTGCATAAAATGCGGGATATAACAGAACGTGCCGGCAGTATTTATGGATTTGATGAATAATATGTTCAGGCCCTTCCTGGATTTATTTGTGATCGTGTTTATCGACGACATCTTGGTGTATTCTAGATCCGAGGCGGAACATGCGGATCATTTGCGTACTGTCCTTGGAGTCCTTCGAACTTGAGAGTTGTTTGCAAAGTTTTCCAAATGTGAGTTTTGGTTGAATTCGGTGGCATTTTTAGGGCATATTGTTGCAGCCGATGGTATTCGGGTGGATAGTCAAAAGATTGAGGCCGTGAAAACTTGGCCAAGGCCCACAACTCCTACAGAGGTACGTAGCTTTCTGGGCTTAGCAGGTTATTACAGCAGATTCGTTGAGGGTTTTTCTTCTATTTCTGCACCACTTACAAGATTGACCCAGAAATAGGCAAAGTTTCAGTGGACAGATGCTTGCGAACGTAGTTTCCAAGAGTTGAAAGATAGGTTGACTTCTGCACCAGTCTTGACACTTCCAGAGGGATTGGAAAGATATGTTGTTTACTGTGATGCTTCAGGTGTTGGGCTAGGCTGTGTATTGATGCAACACGGTAAAGTGGTTGCATATGCTTCAAGGCAACTGCGGAAACATGAGTAGAATTATCCGACCCACGATCTAGAATTGGCCGCAGTGGTTCATGCTTTAAAGATATGGAGACATTATTTATATGGTGTCCATGTGGATATCTATACCGATAATAAGAGCCTTCAGTATATCTTCAAGCAGAAAGAGTTGAATCTGCGGCAACGACGATGGTTAAAATTGCTAAAAGATTATGATGTTGATATTTTGTATCACCCCGGAAAGGCAAATGTTGTGGCTGATGCTCTTAGCCGTAGATCGATGGGAAGTCTATGTGATGTACGACCAGAGAAGAGAGAAATGGCCCGTGAGCTCCAACAGTTAGCTAGCCTAGGAGTCCGAGTAGTGGACTCAGGTAGCAGCGGAGCTACTATTCAGAATTCTGCAGTCTCGTCGCTAGTAGCAGAGGTGAAGGAGCGACAATATGAGGATCCCATGCTAATGCAGTCAGAGATACACTCCCTCAGAGAGATGAGTCATCATTTGATATTTTAGGAGACGGAGTTCTCCGATGCCGAGGCAGATTATGTGTCCCTGATGTGGCAAGTTTACGCCACCAAATTTTGAGAGAAGCTCATTGTTCTCGTTATTCTGTCCACCCCGGAGCGACGAAAATGTATCATGATCTCAAGTCTGTATATTGGTGGAATGGGATGAAGAAAGATGTAGCGGAATTTGTGGCTCAATGTCCTAATTGCCAACAAGTGAAAATCGAGCACCAAAAGCCGGGCGGATTGTTGCAAGCTATAGAAATCCCAACTTGGAAGTGGGAAGTGATTAACATGGATTTCATTACAGGCTTACCCTGTTCTCGACGTAAGTATGATTCCATCTGGGTGATTGTTGATAGACTCACAAAGTCAGCTCACTTCTTGCTAGTCAGGACAACATATGTGGCTGAAGATTATGCAAAACTGTATGTTAAAGAGATAGTGAGACTCCATGGTGTTCCAGTGTCGATTATCTCAGACAGAGGAACTCAGTTTACAGCTAAATTTTGGGAGTCTTTCCAAGCGGGTTTAGGGACCCAAGTGAGCCTTAGCACGACATTTCATCCACAGACCGATGGACAAGCCGAACGTACTATTCAGACTCTTGAAGATATGTTACGGGCATGTATGATAGATCTTGGAGGTAGTTGGGATGATCATTTGCCACTCATTGAATTTGCTTACAATAATAGTTATCATTCTAACATTCAAATGGCACCGTATGAGGCTTTATATGGGCGAAAATGTAGATCCCCAATTGGGTGGTTTGAAATAGGAGAGGCTCAGTTGATAGGGCCAGACTTGGTCCAGCAAGCCATAGAGAAAGTCAAGCTCATACAAGATCGGTTGTTAGCGGCTCAAAGTCGTCAGAAGTGCTATGCAGATAATCGTCGAAGAGACTTAGAGTTCCAAGTTAAGGATTGGGTATTCTTGAAAGTGTCGCCAATGAAGGGCGTTATGAGATTTGGCAAAAAGGGGAAGCTTAGTCCCCAGTATATTGGGCCTTATGAGATCGTGCGCAAGATAGGCAAGGTGGCCTATGAGTTAGATCTACCCCCCGATTTGGAGTCAGTTCATCCAGTTTTCCACGTCTCGATGCTCCGGAAATCTATTGGAGATCCTACCAGGATCGTCCCAGTAAATGATGTGCAAGTGACAGAGAAATTGATTTATGAAGAAGTACCCATTGCCATACTAGATAGGCAAGTACGGAGGCTTAGAAATAAAGAGGTGGCCTCAGTTAAGGTTCTATGGAGAAGCAGTAAACGAGAGGAAATGACTTGGGAAGCAGAAGAAAGCATGCGATCCAGATACCCGCAGTTATTTCAGCCCTTGGAAGAGATCCAAGATGAGACGTCAAGATCATAAGGTATGTATGTTTTGCTTTTATGCTTTTGGGTCGTGTGTGGCCAAATTCTATTGCTATTATGGTGTTGCCCTGTGAGGCACTGTTATTGTGGGCTGTTGTGACAGGATGGTAGTGTCATATTACAGAGGAAACTCTGGCGAAATTTTTATAAAATCCCCGAAGACTTTAACATTCGAGGACGAATGTTCTTAAGGGGGGGAGAGTGTTACACCTCAGAAAATCTTCCGTTGGTACGCATGTGAATGAACTAGTGAGGAGTATGAGTATACGATGTTTTCATGAGCGAGCGATGACATTTGATGATTCTAGGTGAGAGTTCAAAGATGTTAGAGATGGGGGAAGAGGATTGCCAAGAGAAGGCAAAGTATTTTGATAAGCATCGGAAAGAAATTACGAGTAACGAGTTAGTAAGGGCTTAATGATGTCTTGGAGAAGAGTGATAACGTCCCTTGGATTGGTATTGAAGTGTTGAACAAGTATTAAGAAGGTTCCATAAGGATTGGAGATCAAACGAGACGACGAAACGAACTTCAGGATCACTGGGGATTATACGGCCAAACATACTGGCCGTATAATTTATACGGTCCGTATGTTTAGGACCGTATAATCAACCCAGATTGGCCAAACTCTCTGGACCAATTGTACGACCAAACATACGGCCCGTACACTTTATACGGACCGTATGTTTGGTCGGGACAGATTTTGTCCAATAAATGTAAAGGACCAAGGTTATTTCATTTCATTTCTTCTTGACACCCCTTCTCTCTAAAACATCTCTCTACATATATTCCACAAGTTTTCAAGGGTTTTTAGTGATCAACAACACAAAATAAGTGAATCAAGTGTAAGCAAACCCATTAAAGATCATTCAAGTCAAGAATCCAAATGGAGAAAAACTAGAGTTTTTGCTCAAGTGGAGTATTTCGACTAAGGCTTGTTCCTACAACATCTAAGGTAAGATTTATGGTATTTATATGTTGTTTAATGTATTTGGAAGTTGAAATGCTTGGACTTTAGAAGAGTATAGCAAAATGGGTCATGAATAGTGACGTTTTGAGAAATAGTTTAAATTGAATCATGATTGTTGATGTGTTGTGACATGGATGGGTTATAAATGACGTTAAGATCATGAAATAGGCACTGTATGTGAATGAACGAAATCGTGTGTTATGGTCTTGAATATGGAAAATTAGAAGTGAATTGAGAATATGGATAATGTAGATGACTAAAGGCTATTGTTATGATATTGTAAATGTATTGTTGACATCGGGGAGTTGAACTACGATATGGAGGAATGTTGTATAAATAAAGGAGATGCTGTCCGATTTTCCCTAGCTTAGCCATTTATGCTAGTTGTCAATTCTAACGATAGTATGACCTTGATGAAGGTATAAACGCAAGCGTGGAAGGGAACGTGCAAGTATTATATAGTCGAACGAAAAGGTATGTAAGGATAACCCTTCTTTCATAAGGCATGGTTCTTTGGCCAAACGTCTAAATCTCCTATAAGACTATGATTCCCTTTAAACGATTTGATTCTCCGAGCTAGTAAGCTCCCGATGCTCGATGTGCTACGATTGTACTAAGTTCCTCGTATGACGAGTAAGACTATAGGGTAGATGTAACGATAATGACAATGATAGTAATGATGATGAGAATAAAATGATGCTAAAGATGCTAACGAGTTATGATATGTATGTGTGCCTATGAAGGGCTATAATAAGACCCCGAGCTTATGACGCTGGGTAAGAATATATGTATATGAATATGTATAGAGTATGTGTCACACCCTAATTCCGCTAGGGTGTGATGGGCACCCGACCCTTACCTAGGGCCGAGCGAACCCTCAGACTCTTGCTGCACATAAAATCATGTCAAACTTTTCAAATCAAATGAGATGAAATACATCGTAAATTTTTTTTTCCAGAAATATTCTTTCACGTAGCTTCCAAGCATAACGAATCAATAATCATACAAAATTCAGTACATAACACAGACCGACATTTTGGCTGACGGAGCCGCTTACAGACTGACAACCAATACCCACAACGCTGTCTGCAAAGTCTCTAACGTAATCCAGAAAGCATAACATACCAACTCTGACTCGGCAGCACTCCGGGAACAAATAGAGCTTGCCATCTGCACTGGAACATCTTCTATACTGTCTTCAACTCACCTGGGAGTACCTGCGCGGCATGAAACGCAGCCCCCCGAAAAGAGGGGGTCAGTACGAAATATGTACTGAGTATGCAAAGCATACAACACAGAAAGCAAAGTCACAACTGAAATACGATATATAGAAAGCGAGCACAATAGCCAGCATACTAAGGAGTCGTATCCGGCGTACAACAGGCAAAAGAAGTTCCGGAGAAATCAACACGGCAATCGGGATGACAAAATGTTTGCTTTCTTTTGGAAAACATCTTTGTTTCACACACATAGAAGAATCAACGCACAATTTCCGCGGCCATAAGTCCAGCGGTCACAATCACACATACCGCGGTCAAGTATCCAGCGGTTTTCTATCACAAGTTCGACATACCGCGGTCAAGGGTCCAGCGGTCTATGTCGGCATAATCACAAGTGCGGCAGACGCGGTCAAGGGTCCAGCAGTCAATGCCACACGTCCGGCATGACGCGGTCAAGGGTCCAGCAGTCAATGTCGGGCACGCCGCGGTCGAGGGTCCAGCGGCCAATATCACATATGCGCATATTCACATAACCGGCCCGGGACTCGGTAACACAGAAGATAACCAGACAAAATGCCAAATTATCACTTTCCAAACATAATCACACATGCCAGGATCATGCATCACACAGGACTCAGGTATACCAAAATCGTATATCGGAAAATAAAGAAAATAAGTAGTTTGTCCAGAATCTCAGGGTAAGATTTTTAAAAACACTTTAGATGTCAAAAACATTTTATAATGCTCATGAAGGTGGTCATAACACCTATCATATAGTGAACAGCATAATAACCAGGAGTTACCTGCGAACTCCGGACAAGAGTACATTGGCTAAAGCCGTACATCACATGTCAGGGTTTCGGTCCCCACAATTGGGTTAATAATCATTAAAATCCATCTCGGGATAGATAAAATATCTCCCGTTTAGTTGTCGGAACAATAACCATGAGTTCCCTTGACTTACCGTACGGGAATAAGACAAACAGAACAATAAGAGAGGCATCGGGGATAGCGGGCCCACCTCGGGCCAAGTCGAGGCGGCGGACGAGAATCACGCCCATTAGACTCTACAGAGTCATCAAAGAAAGTTTTAGAACGATCGGGTTACATTTGTAAACGTTTTGGAAGTCCAACCACTTCTCTAGTAAAATGCACCTTTTATAATTCAATTCTATTGAATGAATAGTAACGAAAACTAATCTCGGGTTACGATGAGCAGGATGGTCCCCGAGGCCGAAATCTCAACCTAGTAGACCTAGGGCATGCCAAAGAAGGAAAGGATAAGCTTTACATACCTTTCGCGCTACTCACGCTTGTCCAAACTCAATCTCCGTTTCGCCCAAAACCTACAAATGGTCATTTTTACCAATTGTTAACTATAAGGCTTTTGGTATTCAATCTTTAACTCATCACTTGTCTACAAATATTTGGGCAGTATTTCCCCTATAAACTCGTCTATCCGAATTTCCAATTGCTCTCCTGTTGACACAGAAATACCAACAATAACATATGGACACAACCATATCTTCAATTCTTTTATTTCAACAAGAACAACAACATATCAAAACAGCCCCCAACTGTAACATAACGATGCCCGAAATTCTAACGAACACTTGCAATACACCAAGCAGCCCATATGCACTTCTTATACCTTATTTCATGCAATATTTTCAGAAAATTTCAGGGAAATACAACAGCAGCCACTCGACACCACATCATCTACTCATGTGCAATAAAACCACATTATTATCTCTATAATCCTTACAACAACCCACAACAATTTAACTCCAACTCTAACCATTAAATTCCTTCACTCTCCTCACATATCCATGATTACAACAACAAAAATATTAATTCAAATCAGTCCATCAATTTCAATTAAAACAACCCCTCACCCATAAATTTCAACAAAACAACAAACGAGTTTATAATGTTGTTTTCTCCGTTCTAATTCGTTAAAACTCTAATTAAACACTTTAATAACATAAAAGGAATTTTATAAATACCTTATCAGAAGCTCCACCACGAAAATTTCATCCCCCAAGACCAATATTTATCTCAAATTGAAGGCAACGCAACATACAACGTTTTTCTCTTCATGAGCTTCGGGATTCGGAGCTCGGATTTTGATCAAAATGGCTTCCTTAGCCTAGGATCTCTCTCTCTCTCTCTCTCTAATGTTTTTGGAGGATATTAGCTGAAAATGATCAGCCCTCAAGTGAATTTGCCATATATATTAACGTTAATGGGCCTCATGGGCCGAAACATTAGTGTTTGGGTCGGGTCCAAACTTGCTGCCCTGCCAGCCCAAATTGCATCGTCCATATTTCCTTATCCAAATATCATTTTGACGAGCGGTTTGTTGCGTTGGAAACTAGACTCGATGAAATTCATTTTAGGCTTTTGAAACACCTTAAAACTCCTCATATACTAGGAGATATGCCCCCAACAATATGGGATAAAAATCTGGTCCGAGATTTTACTGAAGTTGTTCCGATTCATTTTGTTTAGATTCGTTTATCTTCTAATCCTCTTCCAACTCTCATGTAACCTCTTATACATACATATACATACCCATATACATACATAACAATCCATACACGTCTCGAAGGGTCCGGAGAATCACCATAACCTTAAACGTAACTGGAGAACTTACGAAGCTTCGACGAAACTCCAATCGCAAAAATATATTCATATCTTTTATCCATCTTCTATATCATTACTAATAATCTCAAATACTTTAAAAGGGCACTCACATTACCTCATATACGCTCATAATGCGATTTCAAATCCTTTAGGTTACGATGTCACCTCGGGATACTTAAGGCAACCATATATATAACGATATTCTTACTAACTCGATTAACTTTCCTTGAACTTTCTTAACTCATTCTTTCTTGTCTTAATTAAAATAGCACAGACTCTTACGGGGTGTAACAGTATGTATATGATTATGAAACGCGTGCGCACTTCTGCAGAAGGTACGGATAACCCTGATGCCTTGGTAGGGCCAGGTATGTATGACCTTGAGCCTTGGTTGGCCAAGTATGTATGAAACACCGAACCTTTATGGTCGGGCACGCTATAGCTATATATATATATATATATGTGTGTGTGTGTGTGTATGACATCAATATGAGTACGAATATGTTATAAAAATGAATGTGAAGGTAAATAAATACGGATATGGATGTATGTACACGGATACGCAATAGAAATGGAATGTCCTGGTGGAAAGCAAGTAAGTGCTATGACGACGATATTATTATCTCCCATGTTATGCTATCTCATATGTTGACTCTTAAGCTTTCATATTGATATTGATCATGCTTTACATACTCAGTACATTCTTTGTACTGACGTCCTTTTGTTTGTGGACGTTGCGTCATGCCCGTAAGTGCACAGGGCGACAGGCTTGATCTATAGCTATATTTTCAGGGACTACATAGCGGAGCTCCATTTCATTCGGAGCTATAGCGTTTGGGTACTTATTCTTTTGTGTACATAATTATGGGCATAGCGGGGTCCTGTCCCGCTCATGTGATATGTTATAACCTTCTTAGAGGCTCGTAGACATGTGTATGTGGTTAGATGTGTTTGGCCTTGTCGGCCTATATTTTTGTATGTTATTTTGTTGGCCTTGTCGGCCCATGTACATTGATATGACATAAAAGCCTATGATGATATAAGAAATGTTGTCGTCCAATTGGGACTAGTATGATCGATGGCTAGAATGCATGATTTGATTTATGACTCACCTAGACGTTACGTGAAAGTATGTTAAAGGGGTGCCCGGGTGGGGTAGCGCCGGGTGCTCGTCGCGGCCCTAGTCGGGTCGTGACAGCCAAGTTCAGGCAGAGTTCAACTATTTTTGCTTAAACTTAAGTCATATGTGGGTGAAGTTCAGTCATTTTTGCTTAATTTCAATCATACATAACTAAAGTTAATGCATTTATGCCTGAAGTTTAGGTGATCAACTTTTTGCCTAGAAATAACTTGTTATTCGAATTTAAAAAATCAAACACGCGGTTCAACGCCCATATCTATTTCAAACGATCTCAAATTTGTAACATAAGTTCAAAATATTATGAAGAACAAACATCACTCAGCAAATCTAACAAACTCATTTACCAACAATGGTGATTGGCCAATATTTTCAAGCTTTACCAACAACGCCAACTTATTAATCTGACTTTTCATATCCGAAATTCAGAACTTACTTCATTAGGATTTTTCAAGATATTATACTTTAATTGTAACAGATTCAAAAAATACTATCGTACAACAACTAAGAAGAAGAAGAAATAATAGCATGTTTTGTCAGATGTTTGCTAATATTGAGAATATATCAAATAATTTTAAAAATTAAGTACATAAGTATTAAATAGCAGTAGCCAAAGAGGACATGCCGTCAAATTTTGACTCATAAAAATCATATTTCCTTCTATTATGTCTCGTAAGAAATTATGATGCGACCAATACTAATCAGTGCTCAACCCATCCTAGTGTCTATTCATAGCATACGTGTAAAGGAAACACATGCTTCTGAGTTATTGAACCTACTTTCTAGTTATCATGATTTAAAACATAAAAGTCATGAAACTAAATTCTGAAATTATGAGCAAAACACTCATAACATGATATATCATTAGCTAAACACTTTAATTACTTTCATGGATAATGCACGTTCGCTCGCTCCAATCGGCATTTCTAAAGCTTTTATCAAATGGCTTGAAGGGACGCTTTATGTGAGTAAGACCATACAAAAGGTTCATATCAACTCACTTTAGGAGCAGCTTGGACAGTGATGGAGTTAGGAATTTTATCAAAGATATTCGAATTCATATAACCTATATATTAAGGGTATTTAATATGTAATATATGTCTGTAATACGTAACAATTGACATGTCTACACGGTATAATTTTTCAGCGAAGCGTGTTCGGTTGAACACCCTTGCCAGGTTGTGGCTCCGCCACTGCGCTTAGACATGATTTGAAACATGAAATCATGTTTGGACATGCAATTTAGAATTCTTAAGTTGTATTTTTTTTTATAGACATAAAAACCCACAAGTTTTGAAAACTATCAAAACTTTCCAAATTCTTATACAATCTTACCAAATGAGCAAGTCATCGTTCATAACAAAATTAATATGTTACTAGAAGGTTTTTCTAAAAAATACAACATCAATTGATCAAACTTTAGTTCAATAAAAAGGAAAATTTAACATGAATAGTAATGTAACTACTCTTTAATATAATCCTCCCACATAAATAAAGGTTGGTAAAAGTTAATGAGGTTGGTAAATGGTTGGTGGGAGTAATTGTTAAAAATATCTACCAACTTATGGGTCTTTTTTTACAAAATATAAACTTATGAGTCAAATTTTACATTAAAAAAAATTTGAAATCATGATTTGAAATCCCAACCTTTTTGGATGACATGAGATAATCGCATGTCCAAATGCTGATTTCGTCTCATGACATGAAATCGCATGTCCAAACGCCTACTTAGATTCTCTTTTCAAGCAATGTAACTCCAATTGGTCAATATGCGTCAACAACTTGAAATCAACAGTGAATTTCATCACGCAACGTTAACAACTGCTACCACCATTAGTATCTTCTTTAACCTTCGAACCCCTTGGTCCAAGTTCCAACTTTTCTAGGTATAACGAGATTCTAGTTAGTTAGACACTTTCCATTTAGTAAAACCATTAATGATCTATGACTATCACTCAATCAAGATATGACGTAACATTTCTCTTATGGACGAGCCTTAGCTGAAATCTAGATCTTTTTGATATGTTATTGGTGGTTCTTTTGAAATTTATGGATTCAAACGTGTATTTTTATCAATTATGATGTTAATCTCATGAATTTAACTCAAATTAATGGTGGTAATCTTAACTTTGCGGTCAGAAACAACCCTCAGTAGAATAACTTCTCAAAAGAATCAACATGTGTTAAAACACAAATGGCTTACCTTTCCAATTCCACTTGAAATAGACGCCCAGATGACTAGCATTGTGGAGGCAGCGACGCGCCATTGGGAGTGCCACCCCTGGCTCTATGAATAAAAGGGAGCAACATGCCAGTGATGGCGCTCCTCCAGCGCCGCTTGTGGCCCCTTGGCCTCACTCCATTACTTTGGCCATTAACACTATGGGCGCTAAGATGGGTGTGGTACGCCTTCTATGGCCTCATCCCAAGTGCAGTTCTTACTTTCTTTGTTTCTCAACCTGCTTTACTTCAATGCTTGTATCATGAACCTCTTCAAATCGATCACATAGACACATATTCGTGTGCTAATGACTTTACAACACTTTAGTGGGTTAGGAAACTTCTTGATCTCATTATATATTCATATTTAGTTGATTCTCGAACGAAGCAAAGAATGGCAGCGACTCTCTCTTCCTAGTAGCAAGCGAGACAAAAAAGGCCGTAAACTCCCCTTTCATTTCCATCTTTCAGTTGGCCTATCAGAAAGAAAAAATGAGTGAGTGCGCTAGATGTTTATCGTTTTTTCAAATTACTGGCACTGACTTAGAGTGACAACGCAATCCATACTCTATAGCTTTACTTACCGGAAATCGAACCCTCTCTGTTGCTGGCAGGCAGATGTATAATGTAATAGTTCGAGCCACCAACTTCTTAGGAGTAGGTTTAGGCTTCCCTCTTTCTTCTTATTAGTCAGATAGGTTTGGAACCCTTTCCCCTTTTAATATAACAATAAGGTAATCCGATCCTTCAAAGCTCCTTTCAGCTGGTGCACAGGAGCGCACTTTCGTTTTCCCCTTAACTTTAGCAAGGAGCAAGTTCTAAATCAGCAAGAGAAGAGGGACCAACAAGCAAGATGAGCAAACGAAAATCCTCGTCTAGCAACAAAGAGAGGAGTGACCGGCAAGCGAGATGAGCTCGATTGAATTTTGAATCTAAAGGAAAACTTCTCAGAATTTAATGGGACTTTACATGGACATTAAAATGTGGACAGAAAATTGGCCAGCCCGCTCTATTTTTATCATAATTTAAAGAGTTCCCTAAAAAAGCCCACATAGTGCAAATAATCCGAGCTCATAAATCTTCGTGATGGACAATGTGATACTTAGTTTGAGGGGAAGATTATTGAATGTGCTACCAATATCCTACATTTAGTGGTTGTTTGGTTTAGAGACAAGTTATGCAAGGCTGTGGAAATATTAATTATTTATGTATTAGTAATCCAGAGATTGAATAATGAAAGGATTTTTTTTCTTGGACTTTTAATTTGGTATATCAGACAGTATATAATGTATAATTTCAAATACATGTTTACTTTATACAATGTATAATTTCAAATACATGCTTACTTTCATAAGCTAAAAGAACTTTCATTACTATATGAGTGTTACTTTTTTCATTTAAGCATTTTTAATTTATGTATTACTAGTATCTGCATTCTTCTTTCACATTCTATCCTTTTCTGTAGGTATTATCGTTTAATAAAAAATAAAAAATAAAAAAAAAGGTAGGAGCAACCAAACGTTGTATTAGCTGATGCTAATTTTTATGACCTCCTCAAATCCAACTAAACCTTATATAAACTAATGCTTATTTTTATGTGGAATATATCTCATAAAACTCCAGCCAAACTATCCCTAAAATTAAGTAGGTGTTTGGCCATAGATTCCAAATATTTTCAATTTATGGAGCTGTGTTTATTTATACCTTCTGCAATGAATATTTAGAATAATTTTCATGTTTGAACATACTTTTTTTTTTTTATAAACTATGAAATATGATTTATATCCAACGATTTCTAAAAATTAGCAAAATAAACCAACCTGATTAATTTACCTAAAACCAACAACTAAATCTTCTCTAAAAGAGTGACATCATATAATGAATAGTCACATAATGTCATGGATATTATTCACAGATTCATATAATGGATAGTTACATAATGTCATGGATATTATTCACAGAATTACAAAAAGTAAAACAGAAGCTGCATTTGGATCTCATATACACGCTACTACATACTATTACACTTCGTCAAATTTTAAAGGGTCATTCACTTCTGCCCCTATTTTGTGCTGCTCCTTAATTTTTGCCCCTCAACGTAAACAATTTTTTTCGCGGGGCATAAGTTTATATTTTCACATCATAATATCTTACAAGTTATGCGCGACCCTTAAAGAACTTCCCGCTAGACATAAGCTCGATTTTGATGAAAATTAAAGACCAGCCCATTCGAAGGGAAAACCATGCAATTTCTTCATGTTTAAATACTATTAGAAAGACCCATTAATACAACAAATCAACAATTCTAGTAACTAGCTCTTTTAAGATATAAAGATAGGGTTGTTTTTATAAAAACTAAAATTATGGGGCAAATTTTGAAAGAAATTTTAGTAGAAAGTGAGTTGGAAAACAATGAACAAGTTCATAATCAAACACTGATTCCGGAAAAAAGTGAAAAAGATATTCCAAAAACATCAATACAACTCATTGACTAACAGGCTCTAATACTATAAGAAAAATAAAATAAAATTATAATAAGATAAGAAATATTTTTAACGATATAAAAACCTTTTCAAGAAAATAGTGAGAACTTAATTCAAAGAGGACAATATCAAACTCAGTAGGCGTTTGGCCATCAATTTTGAAATCATGGTTTCAAACCAGCGTTTGGCCATCAATTTTCAGTCGTGGTTTGAAACCTGGTTTGAACCCAAATAATCCAAAAAAGCATGGTTTGGGTTTGAAACCATGGTTTCAACTTTTTTAAATACAAAATTTAACCCATAAGTTAATATTTTGTAAAAAGAAAACCCATACATTGGTAAATATTTTTAACAATTACCCCCATCAATCATTTACCAATCTCATTAACTTTCACCAACCTTTATTTATGTCTACCAACCTTTAATTTATGTGGGAAGATTATATTAAATAGTAGTTACATTACTATTCATGTTAAATTTTTTATTCTATTGAAATAAAGTTTGATTAATTGATGTTGCATTTTTTAGAAAAGCCTTCTAGTGGTGTACTAATTTTGTTATAAACTATGATTTGCTCATTTGGTAAGATTGTATAAGAATTGAGAATGTTTTGATAGTTTTCACAATTTGTGGGGGTTTTATGTCTATAAGAGAAAATATAACTTAAAATATTCAAATTGTATGTCCAAACATGGTTTGAAATCAGGTTTCAAACTATGGTTTCAAACTATGTCCAAACGGGGCGTAAATTAAGTGCGTGTTTGGGCCTGATTAGTCTAACACGAACAAATCTTGTGATGATGTGGTGCACATTGATGGACTTTCCACTTCTGCATTTTGGTCGCAATTATTATTCTCTCTAGGACAAAGGTGCAAATATACTCCGTAACTTTGCGATTTAGAGCAGATATATCCCTCGTTTAAAAAGGGTGCATATACTCTGCTGTTACAAAAATGCTGCAAATATATTCATGTCGTTACACAACTGGTGCAAATATGCCCTTTTCGCTGCCAGTTTTTTTTTTTTTTTTTTTTTTTTAAATCATTTAGATTATCTTAAAAAAAATGTCACGTGACTTTAAAAATTAAGTCTACCCATTTTTTTTAGACTTATTTTTTTTATAGCCATGACACAATTTTTTTCTAGTGGGTTGACTTTTTCATTTTAAAAAATATATGCTTGGCTTAAAAAAAAAAGTCTTGCCATTTTTGAAAATGAATCAGACCTGACCCACCATGAAAAAAAACTACCACGTGGCTTTAAAAAAGTGAGTCTACTAAAAAATAGGTAGACTTGCTTTTTAAAAGTTGCGTGGTATTTTTTTTAATTAAAAAACAAGCTAAATGATTTTTTTTAAATCTGTTAGCAAAAAGGGTGTATTTGTACTATTTGTGTAACGGCAGGGGTATCTATGTATCACTTTTTTAACGAAGGGTATATCTGCTCTAAATCACAAAGTTGAGGGGTATATTTGCACCCTTTCCCTTCTCTCTATTCTATTTTATGTGATATATTTGTCTGTTTAGTGGTAGTTTTTATTATGAGATATTTATATACAAATATATATATATATATATAGTTTATTTAGATAGCAAATTTTCAATTTCTTTTTATTTTAGACCATGGTGTGTTCGGTACGGAAGAAAATGTTTTCCTGAAAAATGTGTTATTGGAAAATAAGTGAATTTCTACTTATTTTCTTATGTTCGTTTGGATAGTGGAAAATAAGTGAATTTCTTACTTATTTTCTCATGTTCGTTTGGTTGGTAGAAAATATTATCCGGAAAATACCCACCCAAGTCCCACCAATTCCACCCCAACCCCACCACTTCATACCACATCAACCCCCACACCCATCCCCCCCCCCCCCCCACCCCAATTTTTTTTTTGAAGTTTTTAATTTTCTTTTCTGGGTTTTCTACACCACCACACCCTTCCCCGTCTCCGAGTGGACACCCCCCCCCCCACCCCACCACCAAAAATAAATTCTTAAAAAAAAAGTTTTAAAAGTTACTCTTTTTGAATTTTTACACCACCCACCCCCATGACCCCCTCCAAAAAATTTAATTTTTAACCACGAAAACTTTCAATTTTTATAATTTTCTTATAAAGGTAAAATTAAATATGAAGTAGAAAATTCGAGGGGGGGGGGGGGGGGGTAGAAGTGCGTGCGGGGGGTGGTGTCGAGAAACAAAAAAGAAATTTTTTCAAAACTTTTTAGGGTGTCGGGAGGGTGGGGTGGTGGGGTGGTGGGGTGAAAAATAAAAAAATAAACTTTTAAAAAAAATTAGAAAAAAGAAAAAACAAATTTGGGGGAGAGGGGACGGATGTACTATTGTAGAAAACCTAGAAGAAAAATTAGAAAAAAAAAACTTTGGGTTGGAGGTGGGAGAGGGGGGGGGGGGGGAGGAGGGGGAGGGATGTGGTGGTGTAGAAACCCCCTTTTTAAGGAGGGGGGTAGGCGTGGGGGTGCATGGGTTGCGGGCGTGGTTGGGGGTTGAGTGGTTGGTGAAATTCAACTTGTGGATTTGTTTTTTCTATTTTAATTAGGGTAGTCATTTTTCTCATTTTTAAGGAACTCTTTTTCTAAAGAAAATATTTTTTATCAAACGAACATGAAAAAATTGAAAAATATTTTCGTTCGTAACATCACACCCATGTGTTTAATCAAATGTATGTAATAAAAGGGCATAGAACGTCAGCTTTCTCTATGTAAAACCTTTGGCCTCCGTATAGAAACCAAAGCACGTGCCATCTGGCCACCTGCTTCATATATTTCACCTGTCTAATCTCTTTTCCTTTCCCCATTGGACAATTATGCTTCATCTCCACCTCATCAACAAGAGCTTTTCATGATCAACTAGCTAGCTAGTAAGTTCTACTTTTAGTATAAATACATTTTCGTCTAGGAGATATAGTGTCACTTGCTTTATTCAGACACTTTTTTTTTTTTAATTCTTTTTAGTAAGCAATATCATCACTGCCTCTTTTTTCCTTTTTTTTTCTTTTTTTTTTTATTCAAGTATTTCTAGTTATTTCTAGTTGATAGCTATTTCTAGTTTCCTCTCAGTATTATACATTCTTGCTGTTCTTTTTCGTTTTCGACCAAATTTTCGTTTTACTATCTTGAAGTGAATGAACTAGGAAGAACGGGAAATGATCTGTGATGGGTATTTCTTGAACTATTCCTTCCGTCCCAATTTGTTTGATACTTTTCGCTTTTCGAGAGTCAAACGGGTTGTTTTTTTCAGCGTAATTTTTTCATATGTCTTTTAAATATTTTAAATTATTAATTATGACGATTTATAGTACTTTTTATGTAATTTTCAAATATGTAAATTTTATTTCAAAATATTTAAAGATTCTATGTTCAAACACACTGTCAAAATTAAAAAGTTTGATTCTCGAAAAGCGAAAAGTATCGAACAAATTGAGATGGAGAGAGTATATGTTAGAATATTGCATCTTTGTTTTGCTTTCTTGGTATGAGAATATCATCATTTAGCTGAATCTTTAGCACTTTGAAGATTGAGAAGCGCCTCTCAGAAAGTATGCCTGTATGAAGAGTCGAATCCAGGATTTCAAGAGAATGAGTTCATCATTAGGTATGGGGTTTTTTGATTTCTTTTGCCTTTGGTTCGTAGCTTAGCGCCTCCGGGGTTTTTGATTTTTTTTTTGCCTTTTGGGACTTTGGTAATTAAAAATAAAGGGGAAAAAAAGTCATTAGACGTAATATAAAAAAAAAGCCACGCTTTTGACTTTTGGGTAATTAGAATTATAGATGAAAAAAGATTTAGAATAATATAAAAAGGAAACTTAAAAGGCTGCTTTAGAAAAAAAAAAAGAGCATAAAACATGCAGGAGCTCGGGTTCAATCCCAAGACCCTGAGGAAATAAACACAGCCCCTAACCAGTGTTGACCTGATTTGACCATGTGTTTTTTTAATTAATATTAGATATATTTTCAGAATTATATACATAATATATCGAGTTTAGTCGAGTGACCATGTGTTCACGTGACCCAAATTTGATACCTAAATTCGCCTCTGCCTCTATGTACTTTGTGAGTTGTCGTTTCTCAAGCGTATGGACAATTCTCACATTATGGGTCAGCTTTTCAGATTGAGTTAGACCCAAAATTTCTTTCTTAAACAATGTATTAGAGTTAAACCTGTCGATGTTTTTGTATTTTTGATGTTGGATTCCTTTTTGTGTTGTTAGTTCCGCTTGTCATGCAAGGAGGTGTTACAGTCCCATATTGTTTGAGTCTTGGACGGGAGTACACAACTTAAATGACCCAAAAAGTGGCTGTAGGGATCAAAATAATGCAATTAAAAAAAAAGTTACCAAAGTAACCTTTGCGCACTAAATTAGTGTGCAATAGTATTTAGTGCGCAATAGGGGTTATATTTTTTTGGTACAATTTTAAAGTTTTGAAATTTCGCGTTTTTTCATACTTTGACCAAAGATTAGTCATGTTTCAAAATGCCGGAATATCAATATTTTATATAGAACCTGATATCTTTTTCTGCGAACAATAATGTAGGCTCAATACATCAAGTATACGTAAACGTTTAGATCGTCGTTTTAGGGGTTGTAAAGTGCCCCGAAGTAAGTTTTGTTTGTTTGGAAATTTGTTATCTTTAGGTTTAAGTGTTTTATATTATAGCGTAATTTTGATTTAAGTGTTATTAAAAACAATTGTTTGAATAACGCAGTAAATTAATGCGTTATGCAAGTCCCATAAATTTTTATATCCAGTAGACTTAAGTAGTTATATAAATTGATAAAGATAAAATTATTAAATAATGAGTATAGGTAGAAAAAGTAGCTGTACATTGGTGAAAAGTTAAACGGTCATAACTTTGCGCTCGGACGTCCAATTTAGGCGATTTCTTTTTATTTTGCATATTTTTCTGAGACCTAGCCGCACAAACAGCCGCAAGGCGGTTTGGCCGGGCCAGTTTTTAGAAAAACCTCTTTTTTCCCATCCAATTTGAATTTGTCCCCAAATTGGTGCACAATTTTCATTCATCTTTAGTAAAAATCTAGTGATAAAAAATATATTTGAAGATGGGAATCCTGTGTTAGTGATGTTTTGAATTTCAATTTCAAGGTTCGAAATTCAATTTATGAAAACAAGTTAGATGACATTAGTGAACTTTATAAATAATAAAAAATGTCTACATTGTCACTTTCACAAACTTGACTTGGTGGTTTCACCTTTTTTTTTTTTATCCCAACCACCAGGGATCAAACCTAGGTGGGAGCATTGAGAAGGCATTGAGAAAATAACTTGGGTGCATGATGCATAGTTTAAGTAAAAATTAAGTATATTTTTTGCGTATCTATTTCTTAATGATAAATATTATTTTACTCTTTGTTATCGTTTATAACTAACTCGCGTGACATCCTAAACTAATTATAAATAAAACACTTAAAATTTTAGAGAACAAGATTCAAACAAACAAAAATTACTTCGGGGCACTTTACAACCCCTAAAACGACGATCCAAACGTTTACGTATACTTGATGTATTGAGCCTACATTATTGTTCGCAGAAAAAGATATCAGGTTCTATATAAAATATTGATATTCCGACATTTTGAAGCATAACTAATCTTTAGTCAAAGTATGGAAAAAATGTGAAATTTCAAAACTTTAAAATTGTACAAAAAAAAAATATAATCCCTATTGCGCACTAATTTAGTGCGCAATAGGACTTAACTGTAAATTTGCAGTTTGGTCCTATTGCACACTACATTAGTGCGCAAAGATTACTTTGGTAACTTTTTTTTATTGTGTTATTTTGGTCCCTATAGCCACTTTTTTGGTCATTTAAGTTGCGGACTCCTTGGATAGTCGATCCAGTCCAGTCCTCACGACCTAGTTTTTGTGGTTAAATATTTATCAGAGACTAAACGTATTTAACTTTTGACAAACTTAAAGGACCAAAACTGTTCGGTGCATACTTAAGGAATTATGTTGAACCTGTTAGGGTTTTGTCCTAATTTTCTTACCATATTTGGATTTTACCTTTTCTTGAATGAAGGGCAAAGAGTTTACCATAATTGTTTTTTCTGTTCCCAAAAAGAAAACTTTAATATTCCATATTTGGGTAATCTCTTTTTTGGAGGGAAAGGATATGAACCTCTACAAATTGAAGAACTTCTCTCATACAATAAAACACAATAGCATACACAATGTAGCCGTTTAAAATTTTTTTTTTAGTCAGGTATTTTTATTTCAATAGTTTTTAACTTTTCGTATTAATTTCTCATATGTCGGCCAATTGGCCAAGCCATATTAGATTTATTATGCATATTTTAGTATACTTCTTTGTTATCTGATTTCGCATGATGCCTTGTTATTTCAATCCCAATAAGAGGTATCAACTCCAATGGTTCAACAAGGTTGAAGACGGGTTCAAGGCAGAATTAAATCATGTTGCAAATCAAGTGCCCAATAACGGAGATTTTGTCCGGTTGCATGTGGAGAAATAGTTTCAACCATATTTTCAACTTTCTAATGCTACTGCTGCATCATTAAACATAAAGCAAAATATTTTTAAACCAACTTTTAACCCACAATATTTCGAATCTTATTTTTGACCATGGCAAACAGCAGAGATGGAGATTATGTGAAGAAAGAGGATGACGATTATTATGTTAAGAAAATTCAGGCCAAAAAGCGAGATTTGTTAGGGTTTTGGCCTAATTTTCTTACCATATTTGGATTTTACCTTTTCTTGAATGAAGGACAAAGAGTTTACTATAATTGGTTTTATTTTTCCCAAAAGGATAATTTTAATATTTCATATTTGGGTAACTTTTTTCTTGGAGGGAAAGGATTTAGACCTCTATAAATTGAAGAATCTCTCTCATACAATAAACACAATAACATCCACAATGTAGTCATTTAGATAGTTTTGTTGAGGAGGAGATTTTTCTTTCAATACATTTTATCTTTTCATATTAGTTTCTCATATGTTGGCCAATTGCCCAAACCATATTAAATTTATTCTACTTATTTTAGTATACTTCTTTGTTGTCTGATTTATTATCTCCAAGATTTGCAAACATGAGGGACCATTTTTGTCATTTTCTCGACTAATTTCCTTACAAGTTGAAAGAACTTCTATGTCATAGTACTTGTACAGTTATTTATTGTACATTGATTTTTTTCCAAATAATTGTTTTTTGTTTTGTCCTCTTTGTTGTAGTTGAATTTAAGTATTCTTTCAACAAGAATTTATACCTGTACCAAGTAAAGTGGGCCGCTTCTTCTCAATTTGAAATCTTTGATTTGTTAATTAGTCTGTGATGGATGATCAAAGACGTTTTTCCTTTGCTTTAGGTGCTTGATATTTTCTTATGGATGCAAAGGGTAAAGCCACAAAGACATCTGGGGAGATAAGGATGGCAGAAATGAAGAGAAACCCCGATGAAGTGGTTGTTTTAATCACTGGAGATGAGCAGGATTCTAAGAATCAAAAGTCTATAACTTCACCTGAAGTTGCCAGGTCCAGTGCAAGCATCAGTAAACCTCCGAAAATTCCCACAAATGAAACTCTCACTAGGAGGAAATCACTTGCAAGGTCAGTGTACTCAAAGCCAAAATCAAGATTTGGTGAACAATCTTTAGCTATTGATGGCAGCTTGTTGGATGAACTAGAACAACAAAGTACAGGTTCTCCTTATGAAAATGTATCTAACAATGCTTCTCCTAGTGCAAAAGTGGATTCCAGTGGAAATTCATTGAAAGAGACAATGAGAACGGTATCAATATCTGTCACCCCAAAGACGCCATTAATGGCATCACCTGGTGGTCCGGGAGGAGTGGATGAACATGAGGAGATCTATAAGAAAGTGAACATAAGAAATAAGATGAAGTATAAGAGAGTAAAGCTAAAAGTTTTGGTTGAATGGTTGGTGTTTCTTCTCCTTCTGGGATGTTTGATTGCTAGCTTGTTGGTTGATAAGCTGCAAAATTTCACCCTTTGGGATTTGGAGATCTGGAAGTGGATTGTGCTTGTTATGGTGACATTTAGTGGCATGCTGGTGACAAAGTGGTTTATTCATTTCATTGTCTTGCTGATTGAATTGAACTTTTTGTTGAGGAAGAAGGTGTTATATTTTGTCTTTGGCTTAAAGAAGAGTGTTCAGGTTTTTATTTGGTTGAGTTTGGTTCTCTTAACATGGGTCCTTCTCTTCGCGCATGGGGTCAAACGGTCACGTATAACAAATAAGATTATCGATTACATTACTTGGACTGTTGCTTCGCTGCTTATAGGTGCATTCTTATGGCTTTTGAAGACTTTGATGCTAAAAGTTTTGGCATCCTCCTTTCATGTAAACACATTCTTTGACAGGATTCAACAAGCTATTTTTCATCAGTATATTCTACTGACCCTATCAGGTCCACCAGTTATGGATTCTGCTCAGATGTTGGGAAGATCAAATAGTGTGGCCAGTCAACTTAGCTTGTGCAGAACAAAGAAGGGAAAAGATGGGAAGGAAAAGGAGATGATTGATATAAATAAGCTTCATCAGATGAAGCGGGAGAAGATCTCTGCATGGACCATGAAAATGTTAGTTGATGTAATATCTAATTCAGGACTGTCCACCATCTCTGGCTCGATCGGTGATACTGATTATGGTGGAGGCAATGAACAGGCAGATAAGGAAATCAACAATGAAGAGGAAGCGATTGCTGCTGCCGTTCACATATTCAAGAACGTCGCTCAGCCTGGTTCCAAGTGAGAAAACTCTGCACCCTGTGGCATTCTAAATTTAGTATTGCCTTTCTTCACATGCATCATGACCTGTTATATACTTATATATTTCTTCTGTGTAGGTACATTGATGATACTGATCTTAGGAGATTCATGATTAAAGAAGAGATGGATATTGTGCTCCCACTAATAGATGTGGCAGACACTGGACAGATTGATAGGAAAGCCTTAACAGAATGGGTGGTATGTTTCAGAACTTTGACTTGATTTCCTGGATTATGTGTTCAAGCTGTTGTAAAATAACTTAATTCACATTTGATTACTAGATACTCCATGCTCATATTTATAGAGGTTGCAAGTAACTAGAAGTAACAATAAGGAAGGCCCATTTTCTGTTAGGTACACTAATATTATTGTAGTGCAGGTTAAAGTTTATCAAGGACGTAAAGCTCTGTCACTTGCTTTGAACGATACAAAAACTGCGGTGAGGCAATTGAACGCAATAGTGACGGGAATTCTCATTGTCATAATAATTATAATATGGCTCCTTTTGGTGGGAATAGCGACAACTAAAGTGATATTCTTTCTGTCTTCACAACTCGTGGTAGCTAGTTTTTTGTTTGGGAATACTTGCAAGTGTGTATTTGAAGGTATTGTGTTTGTATTTGTGATGCATCCTTTTGATGTTGGTGATCGATGTGTCATTGATGGCGTTCAGGTAATGACTTCTAGTTGCATCTCTTTTTTCTGTTTCACTTTCACATTTTTCTTTACATTTTCCTTATTTGTTCTTTCAAATTAACAGATGATAGTTGAAGAAATGAATATCTTAACAACAGTGTTCTTGAGGTTTGATAACGAAAAGATATATTACCCAAATTCAGTCTTGGCCACCAAGCCAATCAGCAACTTCTTCAGAAGTCCTGATATGAGTGATTCGTTCGAGTTCTCAATTGATTTCAGGACACATCTGGAGAAGATAGGAGGTTTAAAAGAAAAAATAAAGAAGTGAGTATAGTGTTCTTTTCATTTTCTTTTCATTTTCTTTCCAGTATTCTGTGTCTATTGAAATTTAATGAGTAAATAACTTAGAAAAAAACATACCACTGAATGTTGATCTTTACTCACTAGCAAGACCTTCACTCAATACTCGTAAACAGAAGTCAAAGTATTAGCTAGCTAGTCTAGTAGAAAAGTGAAATATACAATCAACCATTCACACAAAGCCTCTGATCAAATTAACTGTATTAAATTTATGCAGCTTAGCAATTGAAAAGTTTCATCTTATGGTAATGTGCTCTTTGCCTTTTATTATCTCATTCCTTGATTCCTTATTCTTTCGGTTCCCACTTTTCTTTTCAATGAACTACAGGCATTTAGAGAGAAATTCCCAGTATTGGCATCCTAACCACAATGTCGTGGTGAAGGAAATCGAAAATTTGAACAAGATAAAGATGGCATTGTTTTTCAATCATACAATGAACTTTCAGAACTTTGGAGAGAAGAATAGACGAAGAACTGAACTGATCCTGGAGATGAAGAAAATCTTTGAAGAGCTAAATATAAAATATGATCTTCTTCCTCAAGAAGTTCATCTTGTCGAGTGGAAGCAAGAAGCGGACAATAGATGACTTTATCTCCAGCTTACAAATACAAAGTAATATTCCTATACGAGCGAACCCTTTGCAGTATTTTTCTAAGGAAATTTCAGCCCTATTTCATGTAAAAATTGTAAGGAAAACTTTTTTTGTTTATGAGCTGTATTTGAAGATGCTAAACCAATGACTTCTGAAGTCAAATGCTCAATGTTTATCCCGTTCAGTAACATGCATTATTCATTCTTCCTTCTGCTGTATATGATTAAAAAAGTGGTTCTAGAGTTGCATTTTTCTTAACTGTATATTCAAGTTTATCATGGGGCAATAAGTTCAACCATCATATTTATTTGCAAGATAAGATTGATGGTGTGATAATGTGAGATTGAAGCATTGGGAGCGGCAGTGAAGGTACCCGAAGAATGAGTTTTACTTAATCATTTTGTTCTCTCATAACGAGCAAGGTGAACTCCATTCTTACTCATCCATATTCATAATATTCTGCTTCAATGTCTCAAATTATTGGTAGAATATGTAGTAGGGGTTCTTACCCATATGTACTGTCCAAATAAATAGTTTACAATGAGCATAGCCCAATAAATGTACATCGAATTTTACGAAGCAAAATCTATTTTGATGTTATTCTTTTACCTTTTTTCCCGAGCTACCATACAACCCTCTTCATTTTCTACTTTTCGTTTTTAAAATCTGTAGAACATAATGTATATACACCTTTATACATTACATATACATCCTTATACACTCTTATACATTACATATACACTGTATATATAATGTATATCTTAATAAACTATTACATTGTATATATAATATAAACAATGTATATGCTTTGTATAACCATGTATAAACACTGTACACATTGAATACAATGTGTGTGTGTGTGTGTGTATATATATATATATATATATATATATATATATATATATATATATATATATATATATATATATATAATGTATATGCTTTGTATAAGCATGTATAAACACTGTATAACTATGTATAACAATAAAGATAGGATTATTTTTACAAGTTTTGGATCAAGAGTTGGATGCATTTGAAATTGAGATTGCACAGAAGGAAACAATTCATCCAAGAAAGAGTTACAAAATGAATAGCTCATGCGCTACATTTTACTTACGTTCCTTTGTAGTAAGTGTCTTAATATGCCATAAATTAAAATTGTGATCTAAGTGAAGACAATTCAGATTCTTCCTACTGATTACATAATTCATCTCTTTTCATCACAATGGAATACAAGACCAGAATAGAAACCAAAAAACTCGGACGTCGATGACTCGCCGGAAAAATCGATTACGGGAGTTTGTACTGAAACTGATGCCAGAAGATAGATCTATTCAAGATCTATCCATTTATGTAGGTTTTGTGTGGTGCAGATGAGCGTAGCTTCGTGAATTTGAGAAGGAAGAAACTAGGGATTTCAAATATTTTGAAATTCATGGAGATGGAGTGATTTTTGAGGGTTTTGGGTTATGGATCTTAGTAGAGGAGAAGGAGGCGATTTGATTGGTATAATTTGAAGGTGAATGGAGGTTGTCGGCGATCTTTGGCCAGCAGAGATAAGGAGGCAAACAGTGGTGAGTGGTGGTCTACGGCAGCGGCGATTGAGAATGGGAAAAGAAGGAAAGAAGCGAATAGGCCTTTAGGATTAGGGTTTTATAAAAATTTGACTAACCAGTAAAAAAGGAATAATTGGGCCATATCTAGTAAACGAGATTGGCGAATGGACATGAGACTTAATTTTTCCTATTTAGTAGGGGTGACAAAGTCAGCCCATAAAATTATGACATGTCCAACCTATTTGGTTGGGCGCGTTAATGACTCACTTATTGTATTAGCTCAGCCCATTTTGATCTGATTAATTCAACCTATTCAAAAACTGGCTTGATATGTAATCCAGATTAACCCATGAGAAACTTTGTCTAGATATTTAGAAACATATTTTTTTATTTTATATGTTATATATAGTCATAATATAAGAAAAAAAATTTAATTAGGTACTCCAACAAATTTAGAAGAAAACAAACAAAGAATTAAAAACTTAGTAAGAATTGAGCGGGTTGGGTTATGACCCAATTTTTGGCCCATTTCAACCCAATCTGTATAAGCCTGTGTAACTTTTAGGCGGGCCAGTCTCATCTATTAACTCAACCCATTTTGACATGCCCAAATTCAATCCAACCCTATTAACTCGCCCATTTCGACATGCCCAAATTCAATTCAATCCGCCCATTTGGCACCCCTAATATTTAGCATGGGTACTAGGAGGTAGAAATCTTCCCCACAATAGCCTTTTCAAATTCTTGTTATTAGACCAATTCCATGGCCTGTCGTTCTTGAAATTCAAGTATTACGCGTCAATGACATCTATCAACTGATAGGTCGTCAATCGCACGACGATCTTTCCGGTAACCCCCCCTCCGCCCACCCCAATATATCACGAGATTTTTCCTCATCTTTTTTAGCACCCATAAAGACCGGAGGACCTATCCTCACAAACTTCATAGCCAAAGAGGAGATGTCACAACCTTTCACAACTGTGGCATCATTATCATCTTGTTGCATATTTCCTATAGTCAGGGCCATGACGAACCCCCGCGGAAGTATCCATGGCATGTTTCATGCATGTGGCATGTAATCTCATTCACTTAATTTTGTGTAGGTGGAGGAGCGGGCACTTCATCCATACCCTCCTCCACAACTAGTCGTTGAGGTCTAGGGGCCCTTGTTTCTCTCGGGTCCCAAGGTGCACGCTGTGGAACCCTTGCATTCTTGGGACTCCTCTCATCCTAGCCTGTTGTGGTGGAGCTAGGGCCTCATTAGAAGCCACATATGGGATGACTGAGACCTTTCTATTAGCATTTGTTGAACGAGTGCATACCATCTTATGATAATAAAGAAACAAATGTGTCAATTATGTTTCATTCTTCAATCGAGCTCTAATTGCAAGATCCAGAATAATATGAAGTGAAATATTTCATACTTGTTCATGTCACCTTCTGATTATATGTGTGGTTTACAAGTAGTCACACCTAACCCTAGTCCTAGAAATGATAAGCGATTGTTGCGAATATAGTTGGATAAAGAGTCTGGATTCAAATTCCACGGAGAACTAAGACTTAGCTATAACTATTCAATATCATTGAACAAATAAGTTTTGAGTTATAAACATTAAGACTCTTATTTTAAACTACTTAACCATAAAATACTAAAGCAACAAAATTGTGAACTAAGAGATAAAGTATATTCAAGAGTAAAGATTGGGATTGCGACTTACCAATTACTGGACCGAATGCTCAAATTTTCACTATAATGTCATTGAACTATTCTCAACTGGTTTCTAGTTACCACAATTGTCTCACAGTCAACTACAATATTTTTTTAGAATTATTCTCGTGATCTAACTCTAGTTAGCAATAATAGATTGCATCAAAGCTCTTAACTACTTAGAAGTGACGATGTTCAACAACAACCTAATCTTGTAATCACTTTCAAGAAATACAAGATATAGCGGCATAGTCAATCGATTGGCCATTCACTTAACAACAATAAAAACGTAGTTGAACAAATAGAGAGAATAAAATGACTCAATTATAACAAAACTCGGTCAAGAATTCATCCAACAATTGGTTCCACAAAAAATCCTAGAGTAGAGCTACTCATAATATCATTTAAGAGCATGAATTTTCATAATGAATAAGAAAAGAATGGAAGAAAGCCGAATTCCTGTCGCTCCCCCTCCCTGCGTGTCCTTGCTTCTGAATGTAGTGTGTAACCCTTTAGAATACATTTTGTTGGGGTTTAAATATGATCTAGGTTGTTTATAAGACTTCCCCTGCGAACAAAACTCGGAATGAAAAAAACTGGCTGCGCTTCGCCTGTGCTTGCTCAATTCGAGGAGGCAAGTGAACTCCTCCAGCTCCTTTTTCTTCTTAGCTCGCTATGGTCCGCTCCCTCTCCCTACTTCAATGTTTTGAATTTTTGGGCAGCTTAGCTTCCTTGGCTCACCTAGCAGTCTCGTGAAGCGAGGATGATGGCGAGCTCGACCTTTCTCCAATCTTTGATTTCTTCCCTGAACTTGCATCAAATTAGCTCTTTTTAATACGCTTTCATTTGACGATCTTCCTACATATACAACACATATAATAAGCTCAAAAGATTCAAGATAACCATGTAAATCACACAAATATGATAAAGATATGAGGCGATAATGTAATATAAATATATACTTTTAGCCAAGTATCAACAACACACCGATAAGAAGGACTATACTAGACACGATTCTAGGACTCCCTAGAACTTACTTAAACCATAAATTTGATACTAAATTTATCACGCCCAAAAAGGAGGAACATGACCGACACCTGATGCTGTTAACTTGCACCGAGCGCGAACCACATAAACCTGCTTACCCATTCAATAAACATCCACACACACAAAGCATAACTTAAAGTGTGAGAATTCTAAATAAAATATTTGTCTCAAAGACTCATCATCATATTATTGAAAAGTAGGAAGCTACCACCTTCAAAGTAGTTTATCATTTTGCCCCAACAATAAATCAAAATCTAATTAAATTTATTATCAAATAGCAATATTTTAATGCAATAAATCAAAATGTACTTAAATATCTAATTAAAGAGTAATATTTTAATTACATGAAATGTAAATTAGAAATTCAACAATAGTACTCTAGTGATATATGTATACTCACTTCACCAAAAACATTCAAAAAACGTGGTTAGGTGGGATCATATTAGCAGCAACAGCACCACCACCACAACAAACAAACAAACCCAATGAAATCCCATAAGTGGGGAGGTGAAATCATAGTAAATGGTGAATTATTACTACAATGAACATGTTCCTTAGAATTTGTTTTCACAACCTTTTCACCTCCTCGCTTTGTTGAAAGCTAAAGAGTCATGTTGTTTAGTAAGAACATTTAGTTTAATTTCCTTGGCAGTATATCTTTTTATCTGCACAAATTCATCTGTTACAAATAAAGTTGTCAGTTATTAATTTAATTGACCTATAATAAATTACCTTATTTGATAGAAAGTGTTTTTCATAAAGTATTAAAACACCAAACAACCAATATTCACGTGATTATCGTGTTATATTTTGTAATATGATTAGATTATATTAATTTATACAGTACAACTGATATTGTTTTGTTAAATTCACAGATGAAACAACAACAATAACAACATAACCAGTGAAATCCCACAAAGTGGGATCTAGAGTAGAGTGTACGCAGACCTTATCCCTACCTTGGGTAGAGAGGCAGTTTTCGGTAGACCCTTGACATAAGAACAATCAATTCAAAGCAGGAGGCTATTTTCGGTAGACCCTCGGCATAAGAACAATCAATTCAAAGCATGATGAAAAAGAAATAACGAACAAACCATGGAAATAAATTAATACAATACTCAAAGGAAAAGAAACAACAAATAGTAACATAAATCGAAGGGCATAAAACTACAAGAGTACTACTACGACTACTAGTATGGAAGGATAAGTGGGATAATACTCAACTACCTACTAACCTTCGACTCTAATCCGTTTCCTCCAAAACCTCCTATTACAGTTATGTCCTATGTAAGTAGGGACTGCGCCATGTCCTGTCGAATTACCTCTCCAAATACTTGTTCGGTCTACTTCTACCTCTTTTAAAACTGTCCATAGCCTACCTCTCACACATCCTCACTGGGGCATCGGGGCATCTCTTCTTCACATGTTCGAACCACCTTAGTCGCGTTTCCCCCATCTTGTCCTCCACCGATGCCACCCCCACTTTGCCTCGGATATCATTATTTATAATCTTATCTCTCCTAGTATGCCCATACATCCATTGCAACATCCTCATTTCTTCTACTTTCATCTTCTGAATATGAGAGTTCTTGACTGACCAACACTCGGCCCCATACAACATAGTCGGTCTAACCATCACTTTGTAGAACTTGTCTTTATGTTTCAGTGGCACCTTCTTGTCATATAAGACTCCTGATGGGAGTCTCTACTTCATCCACCCAACACCAATACGATTTGTAACATCATCGTCGATCTCCCCATTTTCTTGTATAATAAACCCAAGATACTTGAAACTTTCTTTCTTTTGAATGGCCTGGGTACCAAGCCTTACTTCCACTCCAGCCTCAGGCGTTATGCCACTGAACTTTCACTCCAAGTACTCTGTCTTGGTCAGACTCAACCTGAACCCTTTAGACTCTAGAATTTATAGCCAAACCTCCAGCTTAGCGTTAACTCCACTGCGAGTCTTGTCAATTAGAACTATGCTGTCCTCAAATAACATACAACATGGCACCTCACCTTGGATTTTCCACGTCAATCCATCCATCACCAAGGAAATAAAAATAGGCTAAGAGATGATCCCTGGTGCAACCTCATCAAAACTGGAACTGTTTGACCCCTAGTATTGGCTCCATCATACATGTCCTTGATTGGCCGAATGTACGCCATGGGAACACCTCTAGCATCCAAACATCTCCGAAGAACCTCCCTTGGCTTTTTGTCATATGCCTTTTCTTGGTCGATGAACAGCATGTGTAAGTCCCTATTCCTCTCCCTATACTGCTCTACTAGTCTCGCTACAAGAAGGATTGCTTCTATAGTTGATCGTCCCGGCATTAATCCGAAGTGATTCTCAAAAATAGACACGCATCTCCTTACCCTCATCTCCACCACTCTCTCTCAAACTTTCATAGTGTGGCTTAGCAACTTGATACTACTATAGTTATTGCAACTCTGAATGTCACCCTTGTTATTGTACAAAGTAATCATCATACTCCACCTCCATTTTTTGAGCATTCTTGCCGTCATAAAAATGACATTAAACAATCCAGTCAGCCACTCCAAACCTGCTTCGCCTGCGCTCTTCCTATGTGCATCCTGCGAACTGATCGCTATTCCCATGTGCATCCTGTGAACCGCACCCTTAACCTCCTCAACCTTTATACATATACAATATCCAAAATCGTGGTGCCTCTCGGAGTGCTCCAACTCTCTCAACACTATATTTCTGTCCCTTTCTTCATTCAAGAGTTTATGGAAGTATGACTGCCCTCTTCGTCTAATGAGAGCTTTATCCACCAGTACTTTGCCGTCCTCGTCCTTGATGTACTTCACTTGATCCAGGTCACGTGCCCTCCTCTTTGTCACCTTGGCTAGTCTGTAAAACTTCTTATCCTCGCCTTTGTCCTCTAGTTCAGCATACAACCGTTCAAAAGCTGCCGTGACAACTAACTTTGCCTCCTTCCTTGCCATCTTATACAATTCCATATTCGTCCACTTCTCCACATCATCCTTGCTTTTGACCAACTTCACATACACCACCTTCTTTGCTTCCACCTTCCCTTGAACTTCTCCATTGCATCAGTACCAGCCCCCTCGATGGCCACCACGACTACCTCTCGAGATCCTCCAACACCTTTCTAGCTACTTCTCTAATGCAATTGGCTGTCCTATCCCACATACTGGTCACATCTCCGCTACTCCCCTAAGCCCCAATATCCATCAGATTCTCCCCCATCTCCAAGGCACTAGTCATGGTCAAATTCCCTCATTTGATCCTTGGCTGGTCATCTACGACCCTCTTCTTCTTCTTCTTCTTCTTCTTCTTCTTCTTCTTCTTCTTCTTCTTCTTCTTCTTCTTCTTCTTCTTCTTCTTATGTTAGGCCGTTGTAAAATTTCATAAATTCGGGATAGGTGTGAATATGTAAATAAGTATTAATGTGACATTTTAGACATATGAAGTACTAACAAGATGAGTTTGGGTGTAAATAGCTGATTTAAGATCAACACGAATAGTGTCGTGCATACGATTTGATAGAAACGACCAAGATTATGGTAGGTCTGCCTTCTAGCCTAATTACATGAAAATCTATTGAGAATTTGAGAAAACTTAAATCATGAAAGTTTTTGATCTATGAAATAACTTTCCTACCATATATAGTGGAGCCCAAATAGAGCTCTGTACTAGGAGTTATACCAATTTTGCTGAAGTCTGTCTAGGACGACTGCAGGAATGCAGCCGCAAACTCCAAATGCAATGCCGCAAGTCCACTTCGCATTTCAGGCCAATTTTCAAATGTTACCGGTTTATGTATGTGACCAGAATGTGGTGGCAAACTCAGAATGCGACCACATATGCTATGTAGCATCCCTAACTCGACAAAAAATGTATAAGAACTGGATTTTCTTGAAATTTTCAAACCCACATCTTTTTGGATGACTTTTTTAGGACAAAACAACCTAGGGCTTCTCTAAACCCTACAAGGTGAGTTCCTAACCATCCTATGATTAAACTATATCAAAGTTAGAAGGATTAACACTAGATTATCATTCCAATCCATACATTCTTGAAAATCAAAGGAAGAACAATTGAGGAGGACTTTGGGGTGGGAGGGGAGGGGATCTCAATAAAGGTAAGATCTTTGAACTCTAATGGTGTTCATTGAATGTACTGAGACTACTGTGGGTTATTACAAGTGAGTAGGATCCATAGGTGAATCATATGAAAGGAAGAACATGAATCTTGACTTTAAAACCCTAGTTTTTCCAAAAAGGGTGAGATAGGTGGAATTAGATGGAAGTTCTAATTTTTATCATCCTAGTCAATTATAGAAGGATTGTTGAATGTGGGAAAACCGTTGGTAGTTCTTTTAGCAGCAATTGAGGTATAACTCTTTTAAAAATCTATTTGACTATAAAGGTGATTTGTATGTCTCTTTTGAAAACCTTCTTTTGAAGTATGTCTCTTTTCAGATATTCTTTACAATCTTTAAAAATGGTTTTCTTTGTCTAGGTTTTTGTGTGTGAGGGACAAGTCCGCATTAAACCTTATGTTTATTATACTATATCTATGTATATGTGATTACCCCTATCAAAATATGATTGAATTGAATTATAAAACTTTGAACTTTGAGCATGATTTACCTCAATAAGGGATGCTTTAAACTTGTTTCTGAAGGTTTGGATATTTGAAGTGTTTTTCCCATTCAACGTGTCTCGTTGAATTGAAATTGATTAATGATTTGAACTTGGTTTTCTAATTCGATTAATGACATTGGTTTACCCCTACTAACGGGATGATAAACATAGTCCATAATGAACAATTCGGCTTCCATGCCATGATTTGTGATTCGGCTAACATGCCATGATTCCATTGTTTGTGTTTGGCCTAGCCACTCGGGTGGAAGGGTAGTTACTATGGATCCTAGTGGGGTTTTCCTAGCCATTCGAGAGGAAGACTGGTCATCTTGGGTCGATAGCCCCAGTGTGGTTCATGCCTTGCGATTCGGAGGAAGAGTGGTCATCGAGGGTTGTAGCCCCAGTGTGGTCTTTGCCTAGCTATTCGGGAGGAAGAATAGCCGTCGTGTGTTGATAGCTCTAATGTGGTACTTTTATGCAGTTTAGGGAACCATGGTCATCCCTTCGTTCTATTGATTTGGGCCTGTATTGGCATATGTTGTACTTTGTTTGCTTATGAGTGTCTTGTTGATGATCTTGAGTTTATGATTGAAAGGACATAATGTGTTAAAAGGTATAATAAGTTGAAGTTGAGATATTCATGTGTGTTTGGATTTTATTGGTGATTTTACTATTGGTGATTTTACTAAGGTTACTGGCTTACTCTTTCTTTTGATTTCGAACTGTTTGGAAAGAACTTAAGGTACCAAAAATGACTTAAAGATTCACAGTGATTATTTCTTCATCGTTTACTTATACTGGACATCCATGATATGTTATCATTGTTTTGAACTTCTCCTCAATACTGTTTTAACTACACTTATGTCACGACCCAGCTGGTAGATCGAGCGGGCGCCCACACTAAGCCCCCTGGTGGGCGAACCCTTCCCTCTACTTAATAACTTTTAGGTTATCACATGCGGAAGATAAATAACACAACAGTCTCATAATAACTCTACAAGTCTGGAGTAAATACAAGTCTCATAATATGAATACTGTCTTAGAAAGCAAGAGAAGCAAGTAATAAAAGAAGAAATCTCCGGGCTGCGGAATCCATTAAGTAGCTCACCCTGGAAACTCAGCAACAGGCTTCGGGATCACTCGCTAGGTCCGGAAGTAGAGCATGTGATGAACTCTGCACTAAAAAAAGAGTACAACAAGGTAGTATCAGTACAATCAACTAGTACTAGTAGGTATCATAGGCTGAAAACAATTAGTTCACATATATGAAGAAAGAAATCAACAAGTAGACATGTAAGAAATCAAGCACATTCACTAAACAATTCAACATAACATCAATTCAATGTCAAGTGGCATACAAAAAATCAACAATGAAGAATAGATGTAAGAGTGAATGCATGTGATGCAATGCACTGGCCAAATACCTCAAACCTATATACACATGCTACGGACGGAAACCTCCACGTCTAAATAGTCATGACCCATGGGGGATCCGCGAAGTCCCTGTACACCTTTATTCCAATAAGAAACCTCAGGCAGCGAGTACAACACATTCCATTCCGGTAACAACCTTGGATCATGGATTCACATATCTCTTTTACACGATCCGGAAACGACCTCGGATGTTCCTTTGTCTCACTAATCATCATCAGTACCAAGTCACAGTTGATATCAATTAATCATATGAAATGAGAATGTATGCATGCATGATATCATAATCAACAAAACATCATAATCAAGATCTCATCTATGTCTTATCATAAGCACACATCACGATTCAAGCCTAATCTCACGATTCTTTTTTTTTTCGATGAGAAGTGACATACCAAGAGAGAGATGAATGCATACACAAGTCATAGCATAACAATTAAGGAGACAAGCCAATCATAACCTCAAAGCGACAAGCCCAAAACAATCAACAGAACCAACCTAATAGGATTTAACCTCCACACCATACCCAAAGGCCTAACATGCTTTCCCCATCAACATCTAACTCCTACATATGCTTCACTAATTAGAGTCTTACCGAAAGGTAAACCGTAACCTACCTCGATGCCGAGCGGGTGCCACGAACTATCCAACACGAGCCTTGCTCTTCTGAAGAGCTTCCGCATGTTTGAAGTATAATAAACAACGTAATCTTTACTAGAAATGAAGATTAACGATACCCATATAGCTAAAATACTATTTGAATAAAAAACAACTCTTTTAGAGAGTAAATCGGGCTCACAAGGGCGAAATAGGAATCTTGAGTAAAAAATGGTTAATCAACACTTTGGATGTACAATACTATCCCTCAATTACTAATTAAACTCAATTAATCATCAATTTCACCCTTTAATAAAGAAGCTCCAATTTACAAAGGAACCCTAACCTTCCATATTAATAATCCAAGAAATTTAGATAGATTCAACTTAGTATCTACTTATTCCAAGTATTTCATGACTAGATTAATAAGATTTTCCAATCAAAACTCACTTTCAAATCATATGATTCATGAAGTTAAACTTAGACTCTTCAACCTTTCTTTCCAATTAAACTTCTTAGTTCCACCATAGAATCCAAGCTCAAACATTTAAATAAAACACGAGGAAGTAAAAGAGAACTTACCCAATGAATATTCAACCCTAAATGCTCCTCAATTTTCCCTTAGAACTCTCTAGGTTTCAATTTAGTGAATAGAAAATGAAAGGTTCGAAATGGGAAAATATAAGGTTTCTGATTTAGCGATCTCCGCCTACGCGATCCCGCCTCGATGGATACTCGTCTGCTGAGGAAGATCTCTTTAATGACTCAGCAACTCACATCTTTAGACCAGGCCTCCCCTGGACGAGAAAAACCAAAAATATGGTTTTCACCAAGTTCACCAAAAATCCCGATATCCATCCGAGACCTCCCGGATACAAACTGAATATGCAGACACATGTAAAAATGCGCTACGAACTCACCCGTGGCCTCAAAATTCCCAACGGATGTCACCTTGACCCGGTTAACCCCCAAATGGCCAAAACCAAGTTTCCAACCAAGGGTAAAAAACGCCCTCAAAAGACTCAAGAACCGAACCAAACATCCCACCATGTCATAATCGACCCTCCGGACCTCATGGAATCAATGGAATTACCAAAAAGGTCCATTTACCCAAAATTCAACTATTGGACAAATAATTTTTACGTTAAGGTTCTAAGTTCCTCAAATCTTACCAAGACTCGCCCGCTAACCTCGGTAACCGTGTCACTCATATTTGTGGGTCAAAAACATTCTAATGGGGCTAGGGGAAGTTTCAACTTGGGTAAAAGGGTCAAAACACATATAACGACCAAATGGGTCGTTACATCAGATACCAATTAAATAACCATTCGTCCTCGAACAGAGAAGGAAGGTAACGAAGGAAAGGTACCTGAATAAGTGAAAAGCTGGTGATTTCTCGTACCCATATCTGCCTCGGTCTCCCAAGTAGCCTCTTCAATAGGACGTTGCTTCCATTGCACCTTAACTGAAATAATCTCCTTAGACCTCAACTTCCTTACATACCTATCCAAAATCGCTATCGGCTCTTCCTCGAAGGACAGATTCTAATCAAACAATGCGGAATCCTAATGAATGATATAAGAACCGTCTGAATGGTACTTCTTCAACATGGAAACATAGAATACCGGATGAACACCCAACAAGCCTAGTGGCAAAGCTAACTCATAAGCCACTTCGCCAACACGATGGAGAATTTCGAAGGGACCAATAAACCTTGGGCTCAACTTACACTTCTTCCCAAATCGTATCACACCATTCATGGGTGAAACCTTCAACAGAACCTACTCAGTAACCATAAACTCTAGATCACGATCTTGTGGTCGGCATACTCCTTTTGTTTACTCTGAGCTGCTAGAAGCTTTTCCTGAATCAACTTCACATTGTCCGAAGACTCTCTCAATAAATCTGTACCCCAAGGTATCACCTCAAAAGCATCAAACCACCTAATCGGAGAACGACACCTCTTACCATACAAAGCCTCGAACGGTGCCATGTTGATACTCGAGTGATAACTGTTGTTATATGCAAACTCTGCCAATAGTAAAAACTGGTCCCAATAACCACCAAAGTCGATAACACAAGCTCTCAACATGTTTTCAAGCACTTGAATAATCCTCTCGGACTGACCATCGGTCTGCGAGTGAAATGGGGTGCTAAGATCCAACTAAGTACCCAACTCATTCTGCAAAGTCCTCCATAACTGGGAACTAAACTGAGTGCCTCTTTCTGAAATGATGGAAATGGGCACTCCATGCAATCGAACAATCTCTCTAATATAGATCTGTGCCAACTTCTTTAAATTGTAAGTCACCTGAACCGGAATGGAGTGCGCAAACTTAGTCAACCTATCCACAATAACCCAACTCGAATCAAAATTGCCCAAGGTCTCCGGAAGACCAACCACAAAATCCATAGCAATCCTCTTTTCCACTCGGGAATGGGAATTCTCTAAAGCACACCACCTGGTCTCTGGTGCTCATACTTAACCTGCTGGCAATACAAACACTGAGAAAAAAAATTCGCGATGTCCCTCTTCATCCCACTCCACCAATAGTTTTGTCTCAAATCATGATACATCTTTGTAGTACCTGGATGAATAGAATATCTGGAACTATGAGCCTCCTTCAATATCAAATGAATCAATCCACCCATACGAGGAATGCAAATACGACTCTTAATCCTCAAAACACCCCCACTGTCAAGCATGGCCTCCTTGACCTCATCACTCAACACCTTATCCCAAATATTACACAACTTCACATCATCGAACTGATGTGCTTTAATCTGCTCCAAAAGAGACAACCTCACCTCAACACAAGCTAGAACCCTGCCAGGTTCCGAAATATCCAATATTACAAAGCTATTAGCCAAATTTTGAACCTCCATGGCTAAAGAACTCTTCTCAACAACCACGCGAGCTAAGCTACCCATACTCACCGCCTTTCGGCTCAACGCATTAGCTACACATTTGCCTTGCCAGGACGATAAAGAATAGTGATATCATAATCCTTAAGCAACTTCATCCATCTACACTTTCTCGAATTGAGATATCTCTAATTGAACCCATGCTGAAGACTGTGTTGATCGATAAACGCTTCACAATGAACCCCATACAAATAATGCCTTCAAATCTTCAACGCGAAGACCAACGCCACCAACTCTAAATCATGAGTGGGGTAGTTATCTCATTAATCTTCAATTGCCTCGACGCATAGATGATTAACTTACCTTCTTGAATCAACACACAACCCAAACCAATGCAAAAAGTATCACAATATACGGTGAAGTCCTTACCCTTCACGGGTAATGCCAAAATTGGGGCTGAAGTCAACAAAGCCTTGATATTTTGGAAGCTCTCTTCACACTCTTTGGACCACTGGAAAGGAACATTCTTCTGAGTCAATTAAGTCAAATGCAAAGCAATCGATGAAAACCCTTTCACAAATCGACAATAATAACTCGCAAGGCCCACGAAACTACGAATCTCACTAACTGAAGTAGGCCTCGCCAAATTTCTAACAGCCTCCATCTTCTTAGGATCAACCATAATCGCGTCCTTGCACACAACATGGACTTGAAATGCCACAAAATCGGGCCAAAACTCACACTTAGAGAACTTAGTATACAACTTCTTTTCCTTCAGTAGACCAAGCATGATCCTCGAGTGCTTCTCATGCTCTTCCTTACTTCGAGAATATACCAAGATGTCATCAATGAACACAACAATGAATGAATCTAAATACGGCTTGAAGATCCCATTCATCAAATCCATAAATGCTGTGGGGGCATTGGTAAGCCCTAAAGCCATATACAATAACTCATAATGACTATAATAGGTCCTGAAGGTTGTTTTCAGAATATCCTCTGCCGGATCTTTAACTGATGATACCTTGACCATAAGTCGATCTTAGAGAAGACCAATGCACCTCGTAGCAGATCGAATAAGTCATCTATGTCGGGGTATCAGATACTTGTTTCGAATGGTAACCTTGTTCAATTATCGATAATCGATACACATCCGCATAGAACCATCTTTGTTCTTCACGAATAGCACGGAAGCACCCTACGGGGAAACACTAGGACGAGTGAACCCCTTGCTCAACAGATCCTGCAACTATTCATTTAACTCTCTCAACTCGGCCAAAGCCATACGGTAAGGTGGAATAGAAATAGGCCGAGTGCCTGGCTCCAAGTCGATACAAAATTGATATCACGGTCAGGTGGCATACCATGCAAGTCTGTGGGAAACACCTCCGCAAACTCGCTCACAACGGGAACTGACTCCAAGGAGGCAGTATCCACCCTCGTATCTCGAATATGGGCTAAATAGGCTAAGCATCCTCTATCCACTAACTTCTCCGCTTGGAGGTACAAAATGATCTTCTTAGGAATAGGGTTGGGAATACCCTTCCACTCCAAAAGCAGAATGCCGGGCATAGCTAACGTGATTGTCTTGGCATGACAGTCTAAGGTCACATGGTACAGAGATAACCCATTCATACCTAAGATAATATCAAAGTCCACCATACTAAGGATCACCAAATCTACCCACTTATCATAACCCATAAAAGTAACCACACAAGATCGATAGACTCGATCGACTACCACAGAATCTCCAGTCGGGGTAGACACACATATGGGCACATCAAGAATATCACAAGTCATATCTAACCCAGTAGAAACGTATGTAGACACATATGAGAAAGTGGAACCCGAATCAAATAAAATCGAAGCTGCCCGATGACAAACAAAAACGGTATCTGTGATGACAACATGAAAAGGATCCGCCTCTGGTCTCACAAGGAAGGCATAACAATAGAACCGTCTGCCACCGGACTACACATTACCACGGCCAGTCTGGCCTGACTAAGCTCCTCTTCTAGAACCCTAAGAACCGCCCCTGCCGGGCTGATAACTACCTCTAGCAGACTGAAAACCACCATGGCCTGTCTGAGCACCGCCCTTACTAGAGTATCCACCCCAAATAATTGAAGGTGTTGGAGTCTTAGGAGTCCGAAACCTGGAAACTTGCTGTGCCCTACTTTTTCTAGGCCTGGGACACTCTCTGGAAAAGTGCCTTAAGTCACCACACTCATAGCATCTAACCTCCCGAGTCTGTGACACGGATGCTGAAGAACTGGTATAACTACCATGGTCAGCAGGTCGAGAATATAATCCCTTAGAAGTCTACCCTGCACTAAATCCACTCTGCCATGAAGGACCACTAGCTGAAGCCTGGGCCAGGATAATACTGGTGAGTCCTACATGACTGGCACCCACCTCTCGAAGTATAACCATTGAAACTGCCAACCTGATAGGCACTCTTGTCACTACCCTCACTGTGAGCTCGGAGCCCAGCAGACTTAACACTCATAGCATGATCCACCATTGACTGGAATGAAGACCCTATAGGCACAAGCTGAAGACAAAAAAAATGCAAAGGAAGTACCAACCCCTTGACAAACCTCCTAACCCTCTTAGCCTCGATGGGAATCAATTGAACAGCATAACGAGCCAAGGAAAGGAATAGGGCCTCGTACTCAGGAACAGACATACCCCTCTGCCCCAAATTGTTTGAATCATCTCTGCTCAGATCTCTCAGAGTACAGGGGACGTACTTCTCTAAAAATGCCTGATGAAACTGGACTTAAGACAACGGAGGCAACTCAGCTGGCAGACACTCAACAAAAGATCTCCACACACAACTGATACGACAGATAATCAACTCCATATGAATCAGAAAGACCCATCTTGTACAACCTCTCATGACTATCAACGATAAACTCATAGGCATCCTCAGCTGGAGTACCAATGAACTTCGGCGGCTCAATCTTAATGAATCTGGCGAATGGCTCCTGATCGCCAATGGTCATAGCTGGACCGGCAACAGTCCTAGGAGCATATGCAGGTGCTGGAATCTCATCGATATGGGGAGCCATAGTAGTAGTAGGACGCATCCCCTGAGTCTGGCCCTACTTAGGAGTTTGCACTCCCACTCTAGTCTGAGACCCTCCTGGAGTGGCTGGAAAGCCACCCACTGCGTGCAAACTATCAAGATAGTGCAGTAGATGGACCATGGTGTCCTGAAGCACAGGAGTAGCAATCACCTCGGGTTGAGCCTGGGTTGGCCCCAGATCCCCCTCATCCGTGGGCTTGTGCTCAGGCTGATGCTCTGGCTCTGGAGATAAGGATTTAGCTCGTCTCTAGCCGACCGAATGGGGCCTCGCCCCTAGCTGGTGTTGTACCATGGTCTCTACCATGGCCATGGCTTCTCGCTTGGCCTCGTCCTCGTGCTTTGGCCTCAGCAGCAGGCTCGAGTACCTCATCCCTCGCAATAGTAGCTCGAGTCCTCACCATCTGTGAGAGAATAAAAGTGAAGTTAGATACCAATTTGAAAATCCTAGATACCAATTTCAATAAAGTAGCACGAAAGGAATAAAAGAATGGAACTTTTTCGAAATGTCCTATAGCTTTTCGCAGATAAGTATGGAGCTTATCATTACAGATCTGCAAGACCCTACTTGACATGCTCTTGTACTTATAAGACCGACAACCTAGGGCTGTTATACCAACTTGTCACGACCCAACTAATGGATCAAGAGAGGCACCCATGCTAACCCCCCTAGTAGGTGAACCCTTCCCTCTACTTAATCACTTTTAGGTTATCACATGCGGAAGATAAATAATGCAACAACCTCAATATATAAAAAACTACCAAGTGTAGAATACTAATACATCGATCCTCAAAATCTGCTATAAATACAAAAATGCTACTAATAATACTCTACAAGTCTGAAGTAAATACAATTCTCATAACACGAATACTGTCTACGAAAACAAGAGAAGACAAGTAATAAAAGAGGAATCTTTGGGCTGCGGAATCCATCAAGCAGCTCACCCTGGAAACTCAACAACAGACCTTGGGATCACTCGTGAGGACCGAAAGTAGAGCCTGTGACAAACTCTGCACTCAGAAAAGAGTACAGTAAGGTAGTATCAGTATAAATAACTAGTACTGGTAGGTATCATAGGCTGACATGAATTAGTTCACATATATGAAGAAATAAATCAACAAGTAGACATCTAATAAATCAAGCGCATTCACGAACTAATTCAACATAAGATCAATTTTGTTACATCCCGTAATTCTGAGGAAGCACTTGTTAAATTTAAGCGTAAGTATGTCGAGCTATGGCTAAGTAAAATAACTTTGGAATATATGAAGCAAAGCATTATTAAGTATATTTTATGAGTAAAGGATGTATATAAGGAATACCGGAAGATCCTATAAGGAAATGAGTAGAAGAAATTAAGTAGTATGACTTTGGAGAAAAGATGGGCAAGGTTTCGTACGATAATTCTTGTCACGACCCAACCCCGTAGGCCGTGACTAGTGCCCGAACTGGGCACCCGAACACACTCATCAAATCCGAATCACATACAGATAGCGTATACTGGCACAAATATCACACACTGCCTCAAATTATATCAAACTGTCTCAGACACATTTGAAACACAACCATAAATGTACATATATATCAGAAGCCGACAAGGCTATCAAATGGCACAACGACCCAAAACATATACAAGCGCACGCCGACAAGGGTGCCATGGAAAGTGGGATCATACAAACACACCCGTACAGAAGTAGGCACAAAACCCACATATACGTCTACAGACCTCTAAACAGACAGACCGAATCATATGGCGGGACAGGGCCCCGCCGTACCCCTGAACAAATACATACATATGCAGCGAACGAAGATATATACCAAAATGTAGGCTCCGGAATAAGAGGAGCACTCCAAACAGCAGAAGAGGGTATCCTAAACGGCTGGATTACCAAACTGTGCGTCTGCACCTGCGGGCATGAAACGCAGCCCCCCCGAAGAAAGGGGGTCAGTACGAAATATGTACTGAGTATGCAAAGCAGAAGATACAGAAAACAAATCTGAGGCCTAAACGAAATAGAAGTACAGAACATAAGTGCAAACCCAAAATATCAAAATGTTTACTCTCAAAATATAAGTCATGCATAGGGCACAGAGAATATGGTCGCCCGCCCGTCGATGGCGCCATAACACAGCATAACACCAGAAGGTTCAAATCTCCGTATCCCCGTCACACATCATAACACAGCATAACGCCATACACAGCATAACGCCAAATATAAGTGGAACCCGGCCTCTAGCGAGTGGCTCGGTGAACCATCAACACAGCATAACACCGGAATATATCAAAGTGCGCACGACAACAGAACCGGCCCAGGATCCGGCGAAAGATATAACTGAACGCACGAGCAGAGTCGTGAGTAACCATATGCATAAAATCATTATCATGGACTCAAATATAAGTAAAATGACCATACTTGAAAATCGAAATAATAGTCATACCAAATTCTTTCAAAAGTCTTCCGAATTACATAAAGGAAAGTCGCGGGACCCACAGACGGGTATCGACCCGAGCCGGGCCCGCCTGTGGAGAACATACTCATCATACGCCATACAAACTCCTACGAAGATATCGAAGCAATCCGAGCCTTTATGTGAAAGATACGGCGTCCAGAATTACGAAATTCTTTAAAACAAAACTTTTTGTGAAACATTTGGAAATCAGTTATTTCGAAGACATAAGGATTCATATTTCATCACATCAGACATACGAGTGCCAAGAAATATATAAGAGTCGTAACGTACTCGGATTGCGAATTTAGAATTTCCTCGAGGCTCGTGATATAACCTATTTATAACTAAGGCATGCCAAAAGAAGGAAGGTTTGAGCTTTACATACCTCGTACGCACTCCAAGCTAGCCCAACTCAAGCTAATCCCAACCTACGCCTCGGGCTCCCCAAAGTCTACAAATACGCCAACGAATATCAAACATTAGACATAGGCACTTAGGCGATTTACTCCAAACTAATACTCAAGTCTACAGAAATTTGGGCAGCATTTCCCCTGTAAAAAGGCCAACCCCGAGAATTTAACTCGGCCAAATCAACAATCACAACAACAATAACCAACCTAACAACCCCAATGACCAATCCGAAAGGCAATATAACAATAATAACTCTCTTTTTCATCATTTAACAACATTCATAATATTCAATTGGACGGCTTACATTCAAGCCACATCACCGCCCATACATTCAATTTCCAACCCGAACCCATACCAACAATATTCAAGGACATTTCAAACAAGTTACATAATATTTCCAACAATCCAACAATTTCTCCAATTTACCCGGAAACAACCCCCAAACCCGAGAACTCCACTACAACACATTCCTCATTTTCAAATCATGATTTGTATCAACAATCCACACTATAACGATATCATTCTCATAAAAATAAAAGTTGCATTAATTGCACATAATTCTCCAAATCAGTCTGCAACACTTACCATATCAACTTGCGACATTAAACTCTTATTTCCAACATAAAAGTCATCACAACAACCACTAAAACATTAAGCGACATTAATGCATTCTTTGGCATATAGTATGACCCACATTCGGCTATCACCACACATGCATATATTAGTGATTCTTAGCCATCCTACACACTATAACAATCAAACATGCTACATAAGATCAATTCATCACCTCCACACCACACAACATACACACACCTCACACGGCTAACACACCAAGCACACGACCCACGTCTCATGATTTTCATCCATTTTAGCATACTACAACATACATACAACATTTATGACACATAAAACAAGATCAAATCTTACCTTTCTTCTTCAACTCCACACTTTGCCTAGGGTCTGCGATCTACTAAACGGATGGCTTGATCGCTCCAACAACACTTCCACGTTACTTAGGGACCTTCAATTAGTGGATTTGCACCAAAGAAATATTTTTGAAATGGCTCAAATTGGATTTGGTTTTTTCTTGTTCTTGGACGAATGGTGTTGTTGAAGTTCTTCAACTTCTTGATTTTTATTCTAAGTGTTGAAGTGGTAAATATGACTTAGAAGTCATCCTTTTAAGCTCCCACATAATTTCACCATGTGTCTTTGGCCCACACATGTGTTGGACCATTTAAAATTGGCCACAAAGTGTGGGACTTCTTGCATGATTTTCAACTTCCGAATATATGATTTTTGGTCCCAACTTTTCCTAAGTGTTCCATGCCAACAATTTCATGAACAACTTATGTCTCAAAATAAAATCGAAGGTCAAAAGTCTCGACTTCAAGTCCCGGAATGGTCTTGGCCCTAACTTATCATAGTTAATCCGGATTGTCCCAATGTAAAAAATACGGGACGTAACAATTCTGGTCCAACTTGGGGAAGGAATATCTTTTAGAGTATGAGGAGCTTTGAGGTGAAACAAAAACCTAAAATGAAGTTCGTCGAGTCTAGTTTCCAGTGTAATAAACCGCTCGTTGATACGACATCGGAGTAGAGAATTATGGACGTTACAAGTTAGGCTGACATAGCAGAACCGCGTGCTACAGTACCGACTTGCTACAGTACCGGTACAGTACTGCTACAATACCGACCTTGAGCTCCTATTTAAGACCAAAATCTGGTCTTTGGCTTCATTTTCTCCACTCCTCTCCACCAAAAAGCTTCCAAGAGACCCAAGAAACATTGAAGGATCATTTTTTTAGCTGATTACAGTAACGGGACTACATCCGAGGCTCAGGAAGCGTAGAGAGTTTTGTAGTTCTTGTTTTATACATCAAATCTTAACGGATCAAAGGAGCCTATTGAAGATAAATAAGATTTCAAGTTCTTCCAACCTTGATTGAGGTAAGGATTTCCTTGTTGTTGATATTAAGAATTGTATCAAGGATATTTAGTTGTTAAAGCTTCGTAAAGTCGATTGATTGGTTGAGAAATTGGGTAAACATCGTGTGCGATGTTTTATTGAGTATATTTTGGTATTGATGATGTTGTTGTTGATGTTAGCATTGTTGTTGTTGTTGTTGTTGTTTTATTGGTATTGTGATTTCGAGCTAAGGATATAAACAGGGGAGATGCTGCCCAAATTTCGGCAAAGTTTAAGAGGGTTTAATTTGAAGGCTTAATACAAGCAAATGATAATAAGCGTAACAATGGTATGAATGGTTTTATATGTATATTACGAGACTACGAATGATCTTATGTAGATTGCAAGACAGAAAGTAAGTTGGAAAAGTCGAGAAGTAAGCTTCCAGGTATGTTAAGGCCTTCCCTTTCTTTCATTTTGGCATGATCCTATGACATGAGTGAAAAACGAGTAACCCAGTCTCCATATTACTCTACTCTTAGAAGTAATAGGAGTATCTCAGTTCTTGATGATCCTATACCCCTTGTTATGAGTGTTCCTTCTGTTCATGGGTCCTGAGTTTTATATCATGATTATGTTAGTTCACATTTATGCATTGCATTCATTTACATATATGCATATTGACCCGTGACCAGAAGGTGTTATATACGCGTATATTATGTGTGTGTATATGTATGTATGTATGTATGTATGTATATATATATATATATATATATATATATATATATATATATATATATATATATATATATATATATATATATATATATATATATATATATATATATATATATATATATATATATATATATATATATATATATATATATATATATATATATAAATGGGCGAGGTGTTATATACGCATTACCACCTGATCAGCTGGTGCACAGTGATGATGATTATGATGCTCGAAGGGGCTGCCCGAAGGGGCCATTATGCTATTATGCCCGAAGGGGCCATTATGTTATTATGCCCGAAGGGGCCTATATGGGATATGGATCGGTCCGTGCGTTCCTCGACACTATGACCTATGCATATCATACGCCCTCAGAGGCATTTTCAGTAAGCAGATGCATTCTTATAGGTATGTTCAGATAGTCAGACATATAGATGCATTCATACAGATGTGTTCAGACAGTCAGACATATAGATGTATTCAGTCAGTCAGTTTAGCTTATGATTTTCAGATTTCATTCATGACTCCTATGTGTATGTTACTCTTCTGCCCTACATACTCGGTACATTTTTCGTACAGACGTCCCTTTTGCTGGGGGGTGCTGCATTCATGCTTGCAGGTACAGATCAACAGATTGACAGAACTCCTCAGTAGACAGTACTTGCAATCCGCTAGTGGTGAGCTCCCTTTTGTTCGGAGTTGCCAGGTCTATGTGGAGTCTTTCTTTTGTGTTTATGGACGACGGGTGAGCCGGAGCCCTGTCTTGCCCACGACTAAGTTATGCTTCTTTGTAGGCTTGTAGACACATGTACAGTACAGTCAGTCAGTCCGCGGCCCTGTGTAGACACATACACAAGTCATAGAATAACAAATAAGGCGAAAAGCCAATCATAACCACAAGGCAACAAGCCCACAACAATCAAAAGAAAAATCCTAATAGGATTTCACCTCCACACCATACCCAAAAGCTAACATACTTTCCCCGTGAACATCTAACTCCTACATATGCTTCACTAATTAGAGTCTTACCGAAAGGTAAACCGTAACCTAACTCGATGCCCAGCGGGTGCCATGAACTATCCAACACGAGCCTTGCCCTTCTGATGTCACGACCCAATTTAGCTAAGTCGCGCGGGCACTTACCCTTCTCACCTCGGTAGGCAAACTCTCAACCCAATAATGGTAAAAACATAATTAAATAAGTAAATAAGTGGAAGAGAAAAAATCACGTAAGTCTGACGATAATGATATAGAAATATGTGGAAGTAAGGAAAATACACCCCAGAGTCTGGTCTACCCATACAAGAGCATCTAACTAAAATCTATAAGTTTGGAATTATCATCAATACATCAACCATTTGAATATGTCTCGGAATAGCAAATAAGACATAAATAAAAAAAGAATCTTCAAGGCGGCAGATGTCCTCGTGCTCACCCTGTAGACTCTAAACAACAACTCTCAGAACGACTATCAGCCATGAGAAACAGAGGTCAATCCCACCTAGAATTCTGCATTCATAAAAAGAATGCAACAAGTGCAGGTCAGTACAAACAATAGTACTGGTAGGCATCATTGGCCGACTAAGACTAGTTGACATATATAAAGACAATAAGGTAAGAGTAAACAAGCAAACCATAGAGTACAAGTCATGCTTCCAAGAAATCGACTCACAAAATCAAGACTTGATGTAACAACTAACCCCAAGTGAAACAAATATCCAAGTATAACAAAAATCAAGTCCCATCAAGACAAATAACACGTAGCTCATATCAAATACAGTCCAAGAATATGACCAACACAGAATCATAAGCAACCACGAAGAAAAATCAAGTAATGCAATATGAGATATGAATGCAATGCAATGCCTATACTCTTGCACTCCGATAGCGGAATACCTCCACGCCTAGGAAGCACGACCCATGGGGGACCCACGAAGTCCAAGCACCGTCACTCCACGCACAGCTTAGAGGACCCAATTATCTACAAGTACCGCAATATCGATGTTCCATATCAGCCCCTCCGCACACAGCTCATAGGTGACTTGCCATGTTCCATAATCATCAATGTTCCTTCTCATTTCCATTAATAGTGCCAGCCACACAGCATAATCAGATGATATGAAATGAATATGGAACGATGCAAGTACAACTATGAATAATATCTAGTTAAAGTTGTGCCACACAAAACGCACCAATATCATCAACCAGTGATCCACACAATAATCATAATGAATCTCCAATTTCCATAACAATAAGAGCCAACTATCCCAAAATGGCCATACCAATAACGAGGCGTGCACTAAGTACCAATATCAATATCAAGTAATTTCATCTTTTCAATTTACTCCCAATTCACAAACAATCCACGAATTTATACACAACGTACCAAACAGGGTCCTATGGAGTCTACAGACCACTGACCCGATCAAAGAAGTCACAAACAATACCAAACCCTAAGGCAACATCCAACCAATTTCATACCCGAAGATTACATGAAATCTCCAAAAATATCATCTAAATATGTGCTTCGCTAGTTGAAGTCTCACCACAAGGGTAAACCGTAACCTACTGGAAAGCCGAAAATTAATATCACCAACAATCACACCTTAGCCTTTCCTTTCCTTTGAGCCTCAAGATCAATAAGTCTAAGCATATTTGAATCATGGAATTAGAATCAAGAAGAACATCAAACACAACCTATTTCTATTCAAGACCCAAATCCCCAATCTATGGAATAAGAATTATGAACTAGAAGGGTGAAATTAGGAATCTAAAGGTTGCAACATGAAGTTAAAGCTCTAGGTGATCAATTCTCATCAGTAGCAAGCTAGAATAATCAACAATTCACTGAATTACGAATTCTAGGCAAAACCCCAAAATTTGGGTATAAACCCTAACCCCCAGTTCCATAAATTGGCCACTAATTAGGAAGAAATTATGAAATAAAGTATTCTAATATTCAATTCAATGCTTAAAGAAGCTAACCTAACCAACAAATCATGATTTAGAAGCATAGAAAGAATAACTCATGAACCCACCTTTTAACCTTCAATCACTTAATGAACTATCAAGATAAAAGGGATTCTAAGATGATTAGGGATAATGGAATAGCAAAGGGATTAGAAGGACTTACCACCAAGAATCTTCTCCAAGATTATCCCAGATTTGCCCCCAACAGCTGAGATTTCGGAATAGTAATAAATGAGGGACTAAGGGCTTTAATACATAATAAACAAAATAACCAGGCCCAATACCATCTACAGCGGTCCCACTGCAGCTGTTCCACCTCAACGGTTGGCCCTCAATGCACTTGGCCACTGAGGCGGTAAGGGTGCCGCCAAAGCGGACACCAGCACCAGATTTTCCCCAAAAATAATCTTAATCTCAATCTCAATCTGAAATCCCAACTAATACTCAAGGCCATCTGCTCACAAACCACAAACACAGACCCATATAAAAACACGCTACGAACGCAGTCGTGGCCTCAGAATTCCTAACAGAGGTCTCGTTGATCCAGTCAACCCCCGACGCCTTAATTTTCATTTTCCAACCCAAGTCCTAACATGGCCCCGAGTGCATTGAGAACCGAACCAGATATGCACACAAGTTCTAAATGACCATCAGGACCTTTCGAAATCGACAGATATCCGAAAAAAGGTCCGTTTGTTAAAAAGTCAATATTGAGCCAACTATTTTTCGCTTAAAGCCAAATTTCTCAAAAAGTCACCCAAATCAAATCCGAACACCTCGGGAAGCCCGTCAACAGACCCCTCGGATCAAAAGTGAGCTAACAAGCTCGAGAAAAGGTCAAAGAGCGCTGAAAAGACTATATCGACCAAGCGGGTCGGTACATCAGATACCAATTAAGCAATCGTTCGTCCTCGAGCGACAAGGAAGAGAACGGGGAAAGATACCTGAGCCCGCAATGACTGAGGATATCTCGAGCATATGTCGGGTTTCTTCTGATAGGAAAGATTCTCTTTGATCAATACTGAATCCCAACAAATGATATAGGAACCATCAGAATGGCATTTCTTCAACATAGAAGCATGGAAGATCGGATGAACTAACTCATAAAATAGAGGATCAATACAACGGATAATCTAAAATAGGCCAATAGACCTCAGGTTCACTTGCCTCCCATCGCACGTCGCATGCCCCCCTTATTGGGTATAACATTCAGAAAAACCTGATCGATCATTTTACCAGTCACAACTCTCCAAATTCTCAAGCTCTAATTCTCATATCTCCGTATTTGAATTTCCCTCGCAAGTGATCCTCAAAGGAATTGTCTTGCTCGATTTCTCTGATTTGATAAAATTGCAACTCTAAACGCGATCAATAGGCCCCACAAACACTTTTCCAAACCAGCATAATCCTGTGAAACATGGTCACAACCATAACCCATTTTGAATCGATGAAATACTCTGATTCCGCTAACTCTGTATCCCACATCTTCTAAGGCCGTCACTTGCACCGCAATTTCTTAGAGACACATGAACACACACCACAAGCCCGAAACCATGACTTACTCTTGCCAAAAATAAATCCTTGATTCACCTGAGATCTCTACACAATTCCATCAAAACTGATCTTATAGACAGTCAACTTGGCTAGTTCCAAGTCTTCTTAGACTTTCACATCACAATAGAAGAACCATATCACTGAATATCCCGCCGAGTAAATGATACACTAAAATTTACACTTTTCATAGCGTAAAGCGGATGATGTCAAATATAGTAACCCAACAAGGTTGGGGTCGAATCCCACATAGAATATTGTGTGAAAAGTTTACTAAACAAGTATTATACTAATCTCGCGGTCCTGGTGTATTCCAGAAAAAAGGTTTTATAGTTGTTTTGGTTTGTGGACTAATTTAAAGTGACTAGAAATTTAAAGTTGTAAATATATGGGTAAAAAGAACCAAGGTTGTGTCCCCGTCAGATAAAGTGTATGATCATGAATATCGATCTTGATATACTTCTAATGGATCGTTGTATGGATACACTTAACCTCTGTATGAATTTTAACCTCTGTGTGAATTTAGACTATTTCCGAATAAGAAAAAATTATTTCTTTCTATGCTTTTTCCAATGATAAGAAAGTATGCATGAAGAACGGTTAATTATGCCAAGTAAATTCCTCTTATTCCTAAGTGAATTTATTTAACAAGTTTTAAAGACTTGAGTTATTGTTATTTGTTCATACCTAACCCTAGTTATTTTCCCAAATAAACTAAAGTTTATGGCGTTAGCTAATGTTTGCAACCACTAACTATATGATGAAAATGAAGAACAAATGAACCCTAACAATCCATTATGCGTATATCATTCACGATCCCCAATCACAAAACACCCATCCTTGGGTTCACAACCTTAGTAAAGGTGTTTAGCTACTCATGGCAACAAGAAAACAATAAAAGATTGAAGATTGCATAATTGAAATTTGTATTAAACTTACGAATAAAACTTGAAAGTAACGAATGTATTTGTCTGGAAAATCTTCAAAAGTAATAACAACTCAAAAGTAATTACTACAAGTCTAAACTCTAGATGTTTGCCAAATAAAACCTAACCAGGTATTTATACAAGTTAAACTTGGAATAAGCAATTACAGTCCTGTTGTAGTTCAACTTGCAAATCGACGGACCGTCATTGCACATTGACTGTCCCGTCGAATGTCGACGACACACTTCGGCGATCTGATGTATTTTTTAGGCTGCAGAAACTCCACCGTCGTTCTACATTGACGGACTGTCGATCATGTTGACGGTCTGATGACCTACCCATCGTTTTACATCATTAAATGGAAGTCTTTGATATTTCACTCAGTGTATTTCGACGACCAACTTGACAGAACGTCGAGTATGTTAACGTTCCGTACAAGTGCAGCATAGTGCCTTTTCTTCAAAATTCCTTATTTTCAACTGTTTCTTTCAATTCCACTTCTAATTACTTGCACATACACAAAACACATCAAACTAACACAAACTTACTCAAAACAAGTAAAACTTAGAGTCAAAAAGCATTAGATGTGCCAATATTCCCAGCATATCAACACCCCCAACTTAAAGTATTATCTTGCCCTCAAGCAAGTCAACTAACAGACTCAATCTACAAATGTCTCGATATTACAAAGTAATACTGTCTACAGTGGTTGTGGCAATTAACTTCCGGCATATCATGTGTATCACAATGACTCCCCCCCCCCCCCCCCAATAAAGACAACACCAATCAAGGAATCATTGCAACTAACACCGAGGCTTCAATTTATGACATCTAGTTATCACAGAAACCATAGCACACACGAATCAAGACTTACGGGAAACCAGTCACTTAAAAAATTCTCATACCCTCACAAATACCAAAGAATGTCCCAACATATATGTACACACAACATGGGACAAAAGATAAAAGAGAAGAGAAACACTCACACTCACAAAGAAATTCTCTAGCCAAGCATGCAAATACCATAGGCTTGCCCTTATTTTCAGTGCCCTCGACTTTGGATAGTTCGGCTGTGATCACACTAGGACTTTTTTAGGGCTGTAAGGTAGGCTCGGGGATGGGTAGGATGGATATTTGGATAACTGTGACTCACCCTCCTTGAACACTACACCTTGTTTTTTTTTTACCCTTTTCGCCTTTTGTTTTCTTCCCTTCTTTCGTTTTATTGTGTCGGTGTGGTATTATTGCTCTTCTACTTCTTTTTTTTCTTTTTTTGTTGTTTTTCTTCCTTTTTTTTCTACACTTACCACACCGATATCTTTTAACTACGGAATTCACTTCTACCCCACTTTAGGCTTACGTCTCATGTTCCCCTTATTCCACTTATCACCCCCAACTCAGGCTTTTAGCCTCAATCTTATCATTTTAGTGCCAAAGAGGGACCGGGTACAAAGAGATGGATATTCTGAACGGGTTTCGGCTTATTACGACTAGTTAAAGAATAGGGTTTAAGGCTCAAAATGGCTAACAAGGGATATTAATCTATAGGTAGGCTTATATTTAGGCTAACAAGTGGTTCCTAACACAAACAAGGCCTAAGATCATTTCACAGTTTCACTTATCTTCAGAATGCAGGCACGACTAACCAGGCAAGTTCTAGATTACATACAAAATTAGAGAATATATCTACAAAACCTCAAAACACATGACATTAGAATTTTCAACACACTAGTATCCCCGCTATAATTTCGCACACAAGGTAACTCAATAATATAAATGGCATGCAAAGAAGCATGCATCTCAATTAAACAACCAAATCCAAGTTTTCAGAAAATTCGGAGGGGGGTGCTTTTTCTCAAATCATAACAAGACGGCCCTAAGTTAATAAAAACACCACCACATAAGTCAACATTACTCTATTTTATCTAAACACGACCTAAACATTCCAGGTTTGAAAAAAAATAAACCCCTCAGGAAAAGAACCATGGCAAAGAAAAGCCGAGGGGGTCTTAAACACATATATACAATATAAACAACTCAAATACTCCCACCCCAATTGAAATTTTTTGCAATGTCCCCAATGTATTAAAAGTAAAACAAGGGAGTACGAATACCTGTGGCGCACTACGCGCGTTGCTCATCTCGCGACTCCTCGATCCGCGAGGCATCAGGTGGCGCAACCGCACCAGTAGTAATATCGGTGGCAATGGATGTAGCAACATCAACAGCCGTATAAATAGTACCCGTAGGCACTGGAATTGGAGTTAGAAGGGGTAGTGGCAATGTCCCTCCAGTGGGAGCACTGCTCGAGGTGGATCCCGCAGACCCAACTGGAACATTTTCCACAAGAGATCTCTGAATGGCCTTTGCCATCTACTGCTTCTCTATATTCGACCCACTCGGACGAGTCCTCTCTCTTAACTCATCTTCCTCATCGTCCTCCTCTATCACTCGTTTCCTCTTCTCCTGAACACCACCGGCTGGAGCTGCCGTCGGACCCTCATGAACATCAATAAACTGTATCACTGGGAGTATGTCCTTCTCTACCTCAGTACTGGTGGGAGATGGCATCGGCCTTACGCTCGAATCACGGGCCTGCAAAATCAGTACTGCAGCCTTCAGCTGTACTAACTCCACATGCAATGCATCAGTAGAGGTACTCGGCTGAGACAACTCCAAAGCTGCGAGCTGCGCCTCAAAGCTATCCACGCGAAGAGATGTGATCTTCCTTAGTGGCACCATAGTCGCTGCTACCCTCTGGTTGACAAAATCATCCAGCTGTGCTACTATAACCTTAGACTGCTGATCCGCTATCGCTGTTTGCTTCACAAATTTCCCAAAGTTTTCAACTCTTACTGTACCCCGAGGCTGTGCTGTAGGGCCTGCTGGCTATGGATGTGGATCTACCCTCTGTGGCTCAGCAGCACCAATCGGTGCCTCAATGGTAGCATTACTGGTAGTTGTAGCTTGAGGCTGCGGTACTGAATTTTGGCTAGTCTCAGCAACTAGGGCAGTAGTGGCGGGTAACTCCTCCGTAGAGTCACCCGCGACCCCTGGATGAACAGCCTTCTGAGGCATAGGCACCCCTCCAAGTGTAATTGGGAACCCATCCTCTTCTCCCTAGCTCTCATCAATGGCCTCATCTTTGCTCTTCGTTGCCGAGTACACATGTGAAGCTGTAATTCGGTGATCAAGTTCTGGAAGTATAAGGACATGGGACCTCCGAATGAGCTCAGTAATCAAGCATGAAAATACCAATGAAGTGATGGGCTGTGAAACATTCAGCTGAATGTCATCCGCGGTCAACCACCCGAAATTAATCGGGTACCTAGTGATCAACGCAACTACAATAATAGACCTGTCAATGGTGAGCGCATTGTCAGTCTGAGTAGGAAGAAGCTGCTACTATACCACACTCCACCAGAACGTTGCCTTAGGTGTCAACCAGCGCTTCTTGATTCGTTTCTTTAGGTTATTAGTCAGCTCCCTCTGGCTCGGTCTACTAAGCATTGCTGCTACCCAATCTCGGACTGACTGCTTTTTTCTTCTATCAAGTTTATCATCTAACTCATCTGTCAGTCTCGGAGCAGTATAATCACTACCGAAGTACACCTTGTTGATAGCCTCCGCGGAGATATCAACCTTCCCTCTTCTTAACTCGACCTCTGTCGATGGGTCTATATCAATCAGCGTCTGTCTTGGTTTTCTGACTTCGGAAATCAGTGCTCCATAAGCAGTATATAGTTCCCGCACCAATAGTAGGCAGTACTCCCCAAGAGATCTGTTCAGGAAGCCCAACTAATAATGCTCAATGGTGGCTCTAGAGCTGGGAAGGTCTCAAGACCCTCAAAGCTGATCCATCGCTCCTCGAAAATGGTTCTATTCTCATGCGGACCGAACCTATTTTTCAATGCAATCCCAGCATCAAACAGCTCCTTAGCACCCTCAACTGTATACTGGAGCCGATCATCTTCCAAGTGTTTTGTTCTGACCTCTCTAGATTCAGTGGCGTTATTACCCTTAATTGGAGACCGCTGAGTAGGGGATCCGGTGGGTGACTGGGAGGCCTCTGTATTACCTCCAGATGGAGAGGCAGGTGAACCGCCTCTAAATGTAGCCTCAGATTTCTCTCCCTCGGCTCCCTCACTAGAGCCAGATGTAGATGATTCCTCCTCTTCAGACTAGGAGGAACTGGGGGTGTAGGGGCAGGTACTGTGACCTGCCTATTCCATATGAGAATAGCAGCCCTGTTCTTTCTTTCTGACATAACCTTGGGCTCATCATCATCCGTAGGTTCTTTCCTAAACGCGTGTTAATCGTCGGGCCTTCTGTTTCCCGTTTGTCTCTGTGTTTGCCTTGAACCACCCCCTCGTGTAGTTGTCAATTTGGGGGGAGCCATACCTATAAGCATCAAAGACACAATCTAGTTAATATGTACAAGTGAAATTCAAACTAAGTAAAAAATCAAATATATTGTCAGTTCTCTGAAACTTGGTCTGCAGACCGTCGAACATCTCGATGGTACCGTCTTTGCACCGTCAACATGTTGACAGCCTGTCTTCAACAACTAGAGTACAACAAACTATAAGTTCAGATCCGACCATACATATATCATAGAATACTAGCCTATTTTTGGGTTCGGGGCTCTGGGTTACTCAGCCTTCACCCTCATTTTTGACCTTTGACACTTTCTCGGGTTTCGTTTGGTGGGTATAACGATATGAAACCAAATTTTTTAATTGAAATACCCTCCAACCCGTTGGAGTTACTTAGACTTTACTCTCATATTGCATGTTTATCAGTATTTCCTTGTGGCGAATCATTGGCGGGCATAATGAATCAACACAAATTGTGGATCAAAATGCCCGCCGACTCAATGGGTGTGCGATATCCTCATCCCCACGGGTCTTACTACAATAAACATACCAAATCCTTTCCCTATCCAGTATTTTCATAATATTCCACTATTAAGCAAGAACCCTATCAAATAAATACAACCCTAAGTCATGATTTCTACCCCTTTTCAATCAACATCACAAATATTACAACCCTCCCACCGGTTTGATACACCCCTTACTCAATTAATCAAGAAACAAGCACACACCTAGTTCCTATTCTATGAATACAATTAAATTAGGAACCCTAGGTGTGTTTGTAAGCAGTTTTCGACTTATTATTAGAGTAAAAACCAAGAGAGAGGCGATTTAGGCCCTAATTACTTGTTGAATAAGAGTTCCTCTGAAAATATTTGGGTGAAAATGAGAGAGAATATAAGAAGATTTTGTGAGGAGAGGGCCGATATTGTTTTGTTTCCTATGGTGGTGAGATGAAGGTTTTAATAGGGTTGTTTAGAAATTTTAGGAGTTTTTATGGAAGTAATGGAGTTATAGAGGGAGTTGAAGAGTTGGAGAGGTGGGGCAGTGGAGAAGACGCGGGTAATCAGGATTATTTGAATACTTTCCCATCGTTCTGTTTTAAACCCCTTGGTGTTTTATAATTTTTTTATCTTTAAGTTTAAATACGCCGTACTTACCTGTGCAATTCGACGGGCCGTCGATGTACATCGACAGTACAGTCAAATTTCGACGGTTCGTCGAATTGCCTGTTCAGAAAGTTGAAATTGCAAACTCTGAGAGCTGGGCCTCTGCACACCGTCAAAGAACATTGACGGTCCGTCAACACTGTTGACGGTCCGTCAATTTGCACTATGCACTTAAGTTCAGTTCCTGCACACTCAACACCTGTCAAACAATCCAGATATACTTCGAAAAAAGAAAAAAATAATAAAATAATAAAAAAACTGCGAAAAACATAAAATTCAATACAAAAATCTAAACTTGGGTTGCCTCCCAAGAAGTTCTTGTTTTAACGTCGCAGCACGACAGTGTTACCAATTTACTCTTGGTCAGGACTCGCCGAGTCAGTATTCGTTCCAAGGTGCTTAAACCGATACCGGTCAACAATTCTATCCCCCGAAATTATACCATGGTTATGCTTCAGCCTCTGCCTGTTTACCTTAAATGTCCAAGTTCCATCTTCGGACTTTAGTTCAATTGCTCCATGGGGTGAGACACGTACCATTTCAAAGGGACCTGACCACCGTGATTTCAATTTGCCCGATAGCAGCTTCAATATAGAATTAAATAGCATGAAAGGGTCACCCTTGTAGAATTCCTGCTTTAGGATTTTCTTGTCATGATAGTGCTTCATAATTTCTTGTATAACGCTGCACTTTCATAGACCTGATAGCGGAACTCATCCATCTCGTTGAGCTGAAACAACCTGAGTTTGGTCGCTTCTTTCCAATTCATGTTCAATTTCTTCAAGGCCCACATGGCCTTATGTTCAAGTTCAACTGGTAGGTGACATGCTTTGCCAAAAACTAATTTGAAAGGCGAAGTCCCAATCGGAGTCTTGAAGGTAGTTCGGTAAGCCCATAGCGCATCATCGAGCTTGCGGCTATTTGCATTCACGGTCTTTGCTAAAATACTCTTTATCTCCCGATTAGAGACTTCAACTTGCTCATTTGTCTACGGATGATAAGGGGTTTCCACCCTATGTTTGACTCCATACTTCTCCATCAATCCCGCAAAGGCTCTGTTGCAAAAGTGAGAACCACCATCACTGATTATCACCCTTGGGGTACCAAAATGAGTAAATATGTTCTTTTCCAAGAATCCCATGACGCTCTTGGCTTCGTTATTAGGTAAAGACACCGCTTCTACCCATTTAGAAACATATTAAACAACCACCAAGATGTACTTCATGCCTCCAGAGATTACAAAGTGTCCTATAAAATCAATCCCCTAAACATCGAACACCTCAAATTCCATTACAAAGTTCATAGACATCTCTTTCCTCCTACCAATATTCCCCTGCCGTTGGCACTGATCACAAGAAAGCACCATCATATTAGCATCATGAAAGAGAGTAGGCCAATAGTAACCACATTTGAGAACTTTTGCAGCAGTCCTCGTACCACTATGATGTCCCCCAACTGGAGAGTCATGGCAAGCCTTCAAATCTCAAATACCTCACTCTCTGGGATGAAATGCCGAATAATGTTATCAGAGCAAGTTCTGAATAAGTATGGTTTATCCCAATAGTACTGACGAACATCTCGCAAGAACTTCTTTTCCTGATAAGATTTGACCTCGTCAGGAATGATACCGGTCACCAAGTAATTAGAAAAATCTGCATACTAAGGTGCCACTTGCATAGTTACTGCCAACAGTTGCTCATCTGGTAACACATATTCAATATCAAGTTCTTCTGCTGGCACCCTAGTCTCCTCAAGCCTAGAGAGATGGTCAGCTACCTGATTTTCGGACCCCTTTCGATCTTTTACCTCAAAATAAAACTATTGTAACAAAAGGACCCAACAAATTAGTCGCGGCTTAGCTTCCTTCTTTGCCATCAGATATCTTAACGCAGCATGATCAGTGTACACCACAACCTTGGACCCCAACAAATAGGACCGAAACTTCTCAAAAGCATATCTATAGCAAGCAGCTCTTTCTCAGTCACCGTGTAGTTCATCTACGCCGCATTAAGTGTCCTACTAGCATAGTAGATCAGGTGTATAATTTTATTATGCTTCTGGCCAAGCACTGCACCTATCGCGAAACCACTGGCATCACACATCAGCTCAAAAGGCAAGGACCAATCAGGAGTAACAATAACAGGAGCGGTAGTGAGGCGCTCCTTTAATTCATCAAATGCCTTTCGGCACTTGTAATCAAACTCAAACTTAGCCTCTTTTTCAAGAAGGTTGCATATTGAGTTAGCAATCTTCCAGAAATCTTTGATGAAGCACCTGCAGAACCCAGCATGTCCCAAGAAACTACGGACACCATTGATTGAGATAGGTGGAGGAAGTTTTGCAATCACATCTATCTTCGCTTGATCGACCTTAATTCCCTTTTCTGAGATTTTGTGACCGAGGACGATCCCTTCCTTTATCATAAATGGCACTTCTCCTAATTTAGCATGAGATTTGTCTCCTCACATCTTTTCAGCACTTGACCCATATGGCCAAGACAATCATCAAACAAATCGCCCACAACAGAGAAATCATCCATAAATACTTCCAAGAAGTCGTCTACCATGTCAGAAAAGATCGACATCACGCATCTCTGAAAAGTGGATGGTACATTACACAACCCAAAGGGCATTCGGCTGAACGCAAACGTCCTATAGGAACAAGTAAAAGTCATCTTCTCTTGGTTTTCTAGGTTTATATTGATCTGATTATAGCCCGAGTATCCATCTAAGAAGTAATAGTAAGACCTCCCAGCTAGCCTATCCAGCATTTGATCAATGAACGGCATGGGAAAATGGTCTTTACAGGTGGCAGTATTCAGCTTCCTATTAACCATGCAAACACGCCATATAGTAGCTGTACGAGTGGGAATCAACTCATTCTTTGCATTAGGTACCACGGTTATACCTCCTTTCTTGGAAACATATTGAATAGGACTCACCCACTTGCTTTCTGCAATCGGATACACTACCCCAGCGTCTAACCATTTTATGATCTACTTTTTCATGACCTTTTGCATGTTCTGATTCAATCTTCGCTGATGTTCAACACTCGGCTTGGTGTCCTCCTCTAGCTGAATTTTATGCTCACAAATACCAGAAGGAATGCCCCGAATATCTGTTATGGTCCAACCACTAGCACATCTATACTCACGCAAAATCTCCACTAGACGCTCTATCTGTTCCTCAGTCAGTAATGCTGAAACGATCATTGGCAATATCTTGTTTGGAACAAGGAACTCATATCTCAAGTGTGATGGGAGCTGCTTAAGCTCAAGCTTTGCTGGCTCAACAATAGAAGGCTTAGCTAATGGAGTAGTTCTATTTGCAAGGTCAAGATCAAGCTTTCTTGGGTGGTAAGTGTAAGAACTTAGACCCTCAAGCGCATTTATAGTTTCCACGTAGCCCTCCATATCATCAGCATCAAAGTTCACCAGAACCTCAACAAGAGCTTCTCCCAGACTTTCTTTTTCCATTTTCTGTTCAACAACATCATCTATCCTATAAAATGAATCAATAACTGAAATACTCTCATAAGCACTTGGCAACTTCATCCCTTTGCTTGCTTGGAAAGTCACTTCTTCATCATTTACTCGAAACTTTATTTCATTCTTTTCAGAGTCCATAAGCGCTCTGCCCGTAGCAAAGAAGGGTCTTCCCAAGATGATGGGAATATCTCTATCAACCGTACAATCCCCAATAAAAAAATCAGCGGGCAATATGAACTTACCCACTTGTACCAACACATCATCTATAACCCCAACTGGCTTCTTGATAGATCTGTTCCCCATCTATAATCGCATAGAAGTCGGTCTAGGCATCCCTAATCCAGATTGTTTGAAAATAAAAAGGGGCATCAAGTTGATACTTGCCCCATTATCACACAGAGCACGGGCGAATGCATGACGCCAAATATTGCACGGAATGTTAAATGCCTATGGATCTCCCTTCTTTTGAATTGTGGTGGAAGCAATAATCGAACTCACACGATGAGTTAAATTCACTGTCTCATGTTGAACAGACCTTTTCTTCATAAGCAGGTCTTTCACAAACTTAGCAAATCCGAGCATCTCTTTAACAACATCTAAGAATGGAAAATTCACTGTTAACTGCTTCAACTGATCATAGAACTTCTGATACTTAGCATCATCATTCTTCTTTGCCAACCTCTGAGGAAAGGGAGGCTTTTTTTTGTACATCTGAGTCAATGGGCGAAGATCCCCTTTTATCGTGTGTTTGCTTGTATCAACAGCAACCTCGGGAGTATCAACAACTTTTTCTTTACCATAGACCTTATCATCAACGATAGGGACATCAGAGTGCACCTCTTCTTCCTCAATAATTAGATCCAGATCAACCAACTTCTTGTCAGCACCCTGAAGTATTTTACCACTCTTAGTGCTAATAGCAAAAGTCCGCTCCACGCTACCACCATTCTTTGGGTTTGGAATAGTGTAACTAGGAAGCCCACCTTTTCTAGCAGGATGTTGTTCTCTAGACGGATCACACATCTGCTGTTCAAGGTTCTGAATAGCTCCTGAATGAGAAACCACTGTCCCTGATAGCCCAGATAATGTCTTTTCAGTGTTTGTTTGACTTGCCAACACTTTTTCAAGCATTGACTCCAACCTCGAACTACCTTGATCATTAGACTTCCCTTTTGGTGGGATGTAGGGGTTGGAACTTCTGTTCCCAAAGTTACCATTGTTGTTGTATCTACCTTGGTTCGCTCCACCATAATTATTATTGTAGTTCCCTTAGTTGTTGTTGTAGTTCCCTTGGTTGTTGTTGTATGCACTCTGCCTTTGTTGAGGTCTCCAATATCTCTGAATTGGCCCAGGAATATCCCCTTTCGCTATGTAATCTGCATATTGAACATTCTCAATTGGCGGAGGGGGACCCTCTTGATATGGACCCTCTGGGACTTGGTACATTCCAGGTGGCATGCCTGAGATATCTTCACATACGTTTACCTTCTTTGATTCTCTCTCATCGAGCCTCTTTGTCAGTAAAGAAAGACTAGTGGCCAACTGTGCCAACGTCTGCTGTGTTTCCTGGCTATCTTTCACAATATTTTAAATCAAAGGTGTTCCAAGTGATAGCCCATCAGAATTACTTTAATGCCATGCTTGACTGTGTGTAGTCAATCAATCAAGTATATCAATAATATTAGCATAGGACTTATTCATGAAGCACCCGCTGGCAGCATTATTGGCTATCGCTTGGTTCATAGGATCTAACCCTCTGTAGAATTTCTCCTTCAAAATCTGATCTGGAAAATCGTGGTTTGGACTCCTATCCAAATATTCTTTGTAGCTCTCCCAAGCTTCAAAAGGTTATTCCCCATTACGTTGTTTGAACTCGTAAATTTGATCACGAATTTCTGCTCTTTTACTCGGGGGGTACCACTTACTAAGAAACACTTTGACCATCTCTTCCCATGTAGCAATAGAGTTTCGGGGCAGCTTTGTGAACAATTTTCTTGCTTCTCCGGCTAATGAATATTTGAAGAGTTTCAACCGGACCGCTTCTTGAGTCACAACCCGTTGGATATGCTGAGAGAACACATCCAAAAAGTTTGTTATATATTGGTGAGGATCATCATCAACCGCATTCCGAAAGTATCCCTTTTGTTTGAGCATATGATAAAGGGAATTATCAAACTTGATAGTAGTAGCAGTCACTCTCGGATGAATTATTGTAGATGTAAAGTCTTCACCATCTTCTGACTCATCGGCAAAAACATTGTCGACTGGAAGATCATTGTTAGCCATGATCACCTGGTTTACAAGATAGCAAACAAGGTGTGTTGCAATATGAAAAAGACTTTAAGAAGAGTAAACACTATTTAGTAATTTCAAAACCGTATTCCCCAGCAACGACGCCAAAATTTGATACGATCAAATTTACACTTTTAATAGCGTAAAGCGGACGATGTCAAATATAGTAACCCAACGAAGTTGGGGTCGAATCCTACAGAGAATATGGTGTGAAAAGTTTACTAAACAAGTATTATACTAATCTTGCGGTCCTGGTGTATTCCAAAAAAGGGTTTTATAGTTGTTTTGGTTTGTGGACTAATTTAAAGTGACTAGGAATTTAAAGTTGTAAATATATGGGTAAAAAGAACCAAGGTTGTGTCCCCGTCAGATAAAGTGTATGATCATGGGTATCGATCATGATATACTTCTAGTGGATCGTTGTATGGATGCACTTAACCTATATGTGAATCTAGACTATTTCCCAATAAGAAAATATTATTTCTTTCAATGCTTTTTCCAAAGAAAAGAAAGTATGCATGAAGAACGGTTAATTATGCAAAGTAAATTCCTCTTATTCCTAAGTGAATTCATTAAACAAGGTTTAAAGCCTTGAGTTCTTATTATTTGTTCTTACCTATCCCTAGTTATCTTCCCAAATAAACAAAAGTTTATGGTGTTAGCTAATGTTTGTAACCACTAATTATATGATGAAAATGAAGAACAAATGAACCCTAACAATCCATTATGCGTATATCATTCACGATCCCCAATAACAAAACACCCATCCTTGGGTTCATAACCTTAGTAAAAGTGTTTAGCTACTCTTGGCAACAAGAAAACAATAAAAGATTGAAGATTAAATTTTGTATTAAACTTACGAATAAAACTTGAAAGTAACAAATGTATTTAACTGGAAAATCTTCAAAAGTAATAACAACTCAAAAGTAATTACTACAAGTCTAAACTCTAGATGTCTGCAAAATAAAACTTAAACAGGTATTTATACAAGTTAAACTCGGAATAAGCAATCACAGTCCTGTTATAGTTCGTCTTGCAAATCGACGGACCGTCGTTGCACATTGACGGTCCCATCGAATGTCGACGCACTTTGACGATCTGATAGTTTTTTTAGGCTGCAGAAACTCCACTGTCCTTGTATATCGATGGACCGTCGATCATGTTGACGGTCCGTCGACCTTTTCGTCGTTTTACATCAATAAATGGAAGTCTCTGATGTTTCACCGTCGAGTATGTTGATGGTCCGTACAAGTGCAGCACAGTGCCTTTTCTTCAAAATTTCTTGTTTTCGACTGTTTCTTTCAATTCCGCTTCTCATTACCTACACATACAGAAAACACATCAAACTAACACAAACTTACTTGAATCAGGATAACATAACACGTACCATTCCACAACACGTCATAAATCGACCGTTCGCATAAGAATTCGAGGACCAGTTTCCACCCTTCGTGGGATCAAGATAAGAAAGTCCAGATACTAATTGGAATCGAGTAGTTACCAATTTGAATGAAGTTGCATAAGAGAATGAAGAAGGTGAAGTTTCCTAAATGTCCAATAGCCTCTTGCAGATAAGTACGGAGCTCATCGTACCGATCCACAAGGCTCTACTAGACACGCCCTTGTATTATAGACCGGGTAACCTAAGGCTCTGATACCAACTTGTCATGACCCAATTTAGCTAAGTCGCGCGGGCACCTACACTTCCCACCTCCGTAGGCGAACCCTCAACCTAACAATAGTAAAACATAATTAAATAAGTAAATAAGCGGAAGAGACAAAATCACGTAAGTCTGATGATAATGATATAGAAATATACGGAAGTAAGGAAAATACACCCCAGAGTCTGGTCTAACCATACAAGAGCATCTAACTAGAATCTATAAGTCTAGAATTATCAATAATACATCAACCGTCTGAATATGTCTCGGAATAGAAAATAATACATAACTAAAAGGAAGTTGATCATGGATTACCAATAAGTCTAAGAATCCTCAAGGCAGCGGACGTCTTCGTGCTCACCCTGTAGACTCTGAACAGCAACTCTCGAAACGACTATCAGCCATGACAAACAGTGGTGAATCCCACCTGGAATTCTGCATTCATAAAAGAATGCAGTAAGTGCAGGTAAGTACAAACAACAGTACTGGTAGGTATCATAGGCCGACTAAGACTAGTTGTCATACATAAAGACAATGAGGTAAGAGAAAACAAGCAAACCATAGAGTAGAAGTCATGCTTCCAAGAAATAGACTCACATAATCAAGCCTTGATGTAACACCTAGCCCCAAGTGAAACAAATATCCAAGTATACCGAAAACCAAGTCCTATCAAGACAAATAACACGTAGCCCATATCAAATACAGTACAAGAATATGACCAACACAGTATCCAAATCAAAAGCACCCACGAAGCAAAATCAAGCAATGCAATATGAGATATGAATGCAATGCAATGTAATGTCTGTACTCTTGTACTCCGACAACGGAATACCTCCACGCCTAGGCAGCACAACCCATGAGGGACCCACGGAGTCCAAGCACCATCACTCCACACACAGTTCAGAGGACCCAATTATCGACAAGTATCACAATATCGTTATTCCATGTCAGCCCCTCCACACACAACTCAGAGGTGACATACCGTGTTCCATAATCATCAATGTTCCTTCTCATTTCCATTAATAGTGCTAGTCACACAACATAATAATATCAAGTTCAAGTTGTGCCACACAAAACGCACCAATATAATCGACAAATAATCCACCCAGTTATCATAATAAATCTCCAATTTCCATAACAATAAGAGCCAACTATCCCAAAATGGCTATTCCAATACTGAGGCGTACACCAAGTACCAATATAAATATCAAGTAATTTCATCTTTCTGATTTACTCCCAATTCACAAAAAATCCACCAATTTATACACAACGTACCAAACAGGGTCCTATGGACTCTACAGGCCACTAGCCCGATCAAACAAGTCACAAACAATACCAAACCCTAAGGCAACATCCAGCCCAGTTTCGTACCTGAAGGTTTACATGAAATATCCGACAATATCATCTAAATATGTGTTTCGATAGTCGAAGTCTAACCACAGGGGTAAACCGTAACCTACCTGGAAGGTCAAAAATTAATATCACCAACAATCACTCCTTAGCCTTTCCTTTCATTTGAGCCTCAAGATCAAGAAGTCTAAGTATATTCGAATCATGAAATTAGAATCAAGAAGAACATCAAACAAACACTACTTCTATTCAAGACCCAAATCCCCAACCTATGGAATAGGATTTATGAACTAGAAGGGTTAAATTAGTAATCTAAACGTCCTAACATGAAGTTAAATCTCTAGGCGATCAATTATCATCAATAGCAGGCTAGAATAATCAACAATTCACTCAATTTCGGATTCTAGGCAAAACTCCCAAATTTGGGTATAAACCCTAACCCTCAATTCCATAAATTAGCCACTAATTAGGAAGAAGTTATGAAATAAAGGATTCTAATCATCAATTTAATGCTTAAAGAAGCTAACCCAACCAACAAATTATGACTTAGAAGCCTAGAAAGAATAACTCATGAAACCACCTTTTAACCTTCAATCACTTAATAAACTATCAAGATAAAGGCATTCTATGTGATTAGGGATAATGGAATAGAAAAGGGATTAGAAGGACTTACCGTCAAGAATCTTCTCCAAGAATATCCTAGATTTTCTCCCAATAGCTCAGATTTTGGAATAGTAATAAATGAGAGGCTAAGGGATTTAATACACAATAATTGAAATAAACTGGCTCGCTACCATTTCTGCTGCAGGGGGACCACCTCGATGGTCTCTCAGACCGCCGCAACGGTCGGCCCTCAATGCAGTTGGCCGGTGTGGCGGCCCATCCAGCCGCTGTGGCGGTACCGCTATGGCCAAAGTGGACACCAACACTAGATTTGCCCCAAAAATAATCTCAATCTCAATCTAAAATCCGGACTAATACCCGAGGCCATCTGCTCACAAACCACATACACAGACCCACATAAAAACACGCTTCGTGGCCTCAAAATTCTTAATGGAGGTCTCATTGACCGAGTCAACCCCCGATGCCTCAATTCGCATTTCCCAACCCAAGTCCTAAAATGCACCTGTGTGTATTGGGAACCGAACTAGATATGCACACAAGTTCTGAATGACCATCCGGACCTCTCGAAATTGACGAATATCCGAAAAAGGTTCGTTTATTCAAAAGTAACCTTGAGTCAACTCTTTTTCGCTTAAAGCCAAATTTCTCAAAAAGTCACCTAAATAAAATCTGAACGCCTGGAGAAGTGCGTCAACGGTTCCCTCGGATAAAAAGTGAGCTAACAAGCTCGGGAAAAGGTTAAAGAGCGTCGACAAGACTATAACAACCAAGTGGGTCGTTACATCCGAAGAGCTTCCGAATGTTCGATGTCTAATCAACAACGTAATCTATATTAGAAATGAAGAATAATGATAGCCATATAGCTACAATACTATTCGAATAAAAAACAGCCCTTTTAAAGAAGGAACCGATCCCATAAGGGCAACATAGGAGTTTTGAGTAGAAATCGGTTAATGAACACTTAGGAAGTCCAATACTATCCCTCAATTACTAATTAATCTTAATTAATCATCAATCTCACCCTTAATGAAAAAAAAACCCCTAATTTACAAAGGAACCCTAACCTTCCATATTCATAATCCAAGAAATTTAGACAGACTAAACTTAGTGACTATTTCATGACTAGATTAATAAGATTTTCCAATCAAAACTCACTTTCAAAGCATATGATTCATGAAGTTAAACTAAGAGACTACAATCTTTCTCTGCCATTGAACCTCTTAATTCCACCATAGAATCCAAGCTTAAACATTAAATAAAACATGAGGAAGTAAGAGGCAACTTACCCAATGAAGATTCAACCCAAAATTGTCACGACCCAAACTGATGAGCCGCGACGAGCACCCGACCACTACGGATCGAGCACCCCTAAACTCGCTCCCACTCTGTACTAAACGACCAGGTGGCCCATCTTGACTGATATTCCACTGGTACCGTTCACGGTAGCATTTATACGATAGATCCTTATCTCAGAATTCCACGAAACATACATAGGGATATGTATATGTAAGCATACTAGCAGAGCATAACAACACAGACCAACTTGGTCACCGTTTCTACTGTTGACAAAATTAAGGGAAAACTGAAAGCACATGACGACTCCTACTATATATACAATGTCTACAGACCTCCATAGAATATAGACTACAAAAAGGAAAGGACACGGCCCTGCCATACCCATATATGTACATGTCAAAAGGCATACCAAAGGGCTAGAGCTCCGATCCAAATAGGGCTTGTTGGCTGGGACTGGAAAAAGGTCATACTGGTTTGGCTCACTCGACTGGCTATCTGAACCTGCGGGCATGAACGCAGCGTCCACAAGAAGGGACGTCAGTACGAGTGATGTACTGAGTATGTAAGGCATGAATAATAATATAGTAAGAGATACCGAACATGAAAAATAACATAATGAGAAATATAAAGCATAACATGAGGTAAGGAAATAACCTGTACATATGATTGCCTCTTAAGGCAGATACCATGCATGCTCAACTTTGAAGAAAACATTTCTCATATACATATATGTAGCATAATCATTAGCCCGCGTCCGGGCTTCCCGCATCCTGGGTAATCATCTCACGCCGCCCATTAGTGGTGCTGCCCGTGCCATATAGACACGGTGTTACTGTCATTATCCATAGCCGCCCACTACGCCCACCGTAGTGGTGTTGCCTCGCCATCTAGGCACAGTGTCACTATCCTTATACATAGCCGCCCACTACGCCCACCGTAGTGGTGTTGCCCGATTATATAGGCACGGTGTAATCATACATATACATAGATATAAAACATGCATGAGAGTCCAATCAAAAGCTATAACTCAATCGGAGTGACGTATGGTCGGTAATCTCCGATTGTATTATGGAACATCATGATTGTCATGTCTCACCTTGAAGGAACTAGCATTATGAGGTGAGACTATCAATGAAGAATAACATCAAGGGAAAACATAGAATAAGATCATAAATCTCATAATGCGTCAATTCATACACTTTGGAGCCTTTAGAAATAGGGTCATCATCAATGAATAAAATGGAGAAAATCAAGAAGTAGCTCAACATTCTCATATTCACATTGAACTCATAAGCTTGGGATTCTTAAACATGAAATTGTCGTCATCATGATCATCATAGAAATATTCTCATCTTTTGCATCATCGTTACCATTGTAAAAACATGTCCATCGTTGTTGTCATAAGAGCTTACAGAATCATAAATCTATGGTTTGGAAAATATGGACATTTTGGAAAGCATTTATGGATTATCAGAAAAGGAGTCATGCCCTTGAATCATGAACTTCTAACTTTTAGAAACAAGGAGATTATGGAAACATTTATGGCATCATAACATAGGAATCATGCCTTTGAAAGAAAGGGACGAGCCTTAACATAGCTTTTTGGTCGCTTTAACTTTAACTACTCAACGCTTGTCCTCCCAAGCTCGTAAATCTATATTGAAGAATATTTATACTATTGTTAGACTCACCTTTATACCCTTGTCTTAATCCTTCAAATAAATCTTTCTAGAATCTACTGAAATCTCGGCAGCATCTCCTCTGTTTATATGCCTAGCCCGAAATGTCAATTCAACAACCAACAACAACATCAATAACATCATTGGTAACATCAAAGTATTCCATAAAACACCTCACACGGTGTTTATCCCATTTCTCCCTTCACAAATTCGCTACACCATTATTTAACGGCTCTATCTCCGTAAATAAGCGTTAAACAATACCAAAAGAGAAAGATTCATACCTTTTTCTTACCAAAACGATAATATCTTCAAGATTCCACCTTGAATCCAAGCCAAATCTAACGCAAAATAATACCGTGATCACAACTACGCACTATCCGAGCCTTGATTAGCTAAAATCACTCAATTCTCTTAACTTTTTATGACCAAAATACCCCTATATGTGCTGAGCTCTAAAATCTGATTTATGATGAAAAAAATGTGGTTTTTCCCCTTTTATAAGGTTCAAATTCGGGTCGGGTCACTGTAGCAGTTCGCAGTAGCAGGTCGGTTACTATAGCAGTTACTGTAGCACGTGTTTCTACTCTGTCAGCCAAATTTGTAATGTCCATAATTCTTTACTCCGATATCCTATCGATAAGAAGTTTATTGCGTTGGAAACTAGACTCGACGAACTTCATTTTAGGCTTTTGTTTCACTTCAAAACACTTCATATGCTAAGATATATTCTTCCCTCAATTTGGACCAAAATTTTCACACGAAACTTTACCCATCCTTTTTCCACATCTTTTCTCCAAAGTCGTACTACTCCATTTCTTCCACTCATTTCCTTATAAAACATTCTCGTATACCTTATATACATCCTTCACTCATTAAGTATACTTAATAATGCTTGCTTATATTCCAAAGTGGTTTTACTTAACCATAACTCAACGTACTTATGTTTCAAATTTGATAAATGCTTCTTCGAAGATACGTGGTGTAACATCCTTCCCCCCTTAAAAATATTCGTCCTCGAATGTTGTAGTGCACCGATCCTCAATAGCCTCATTGAATATTTTTCTTCGATTACCGTATACTTATACTAAAATTTGGTCAGTTTCGTCCTGTTCTTTCTTAGCTCTTTATCAAATTCATTTGTGAGTCGTACAGTCTTCCATCCTTATATATATAAGCACAAGTCAACTAGTATTCCATTCTCATTTTGTCTCCATTCCTGTGGTTTAACTGGCCACGCCACGACTACTCGCTATCCTGCAAGCGTCCTTCCTCTTCGTTCCTCATTTCTTTATTAATGAATAACTCCCTTGCTCGAATACAACACTTTCTTTTGTTGACTCCTCCGATAATATCTTGGTTATCCCTACTTGTACTTGTCGAGCTTAGATACATGCTATATTATCCCCTCGTAATTCATCAGCCAAGCTCTCTGATTCATCGTAAATTTTCTTATACTAACGTCGAGTTGCTTGTTCAGCTGTACTTTGCTACTAACAAATCCTTACTCTTAACAGTTACGTTTCTTCAACCATCCATCTTAATTCCTTTCCATGATCAGTTATAACCATATCCTCAATACAATCTCTTAACGGTTCCTAATGTTCCATCACCATCTTTATTATTCCTCGTAGCAGGATTATATATTGCGATGAACCAATAATCATAGTTTGAACTGGTCTATAGCTCACAATATCTTCGAGTTCTTGTCAAAACTCTCCCTTTAATTCCTTTGCCTCAAATCTTCCAGTATAACTTATAATTATAAAGTTAGGGAAATTCTCACTTTACCACAACTTCTTTTCCAACATCAGCATGGTATACTTACCCTTGACTTCCTCATTCCAGTGATCACTTAGTTAGCTGTCATTCCTTGTTGGCTTTCCGGTTTGTCCATTCCCATCTGCGGGACATAACCTTACACTGATGGTTCATATAATTCTATAATACATACCCTTGTGCTCAGTATGGTTAGTAACCCGTGATATACTTTCAAATTTCTGGTGATGCTACTGTCTTTCTACCTGTACCCATATCGTTCTTCCTCTCTTTAGAGATCGCCACACCGCTTATCGTTACTCCTTTTGTTAAGATTCTCATATTTTTCCTTTACTATTAAGATTTTCTTCCGTTGTAACCCAAAGTGTCCTTTGTAATCATCATCCATTTCATCATTCTCTTTGTAGTTAGCTTGCAGACCTTTTTTACTCTCTTTATTACTCTTTAGGATACGTCGCTGCCTATTTAGGTGTGGCACAAATTTCTCTGGTCTAGAAATATCATATCTCACATCGACTTAAAGTATTCTCTTGATCCATTTTAATTACTTTTCATACCTACTTTGTGGTATGCTTATCTCTAATTTGTCTCTGCTCCCTCTTAATGCATTCTTGATATGCGAATACGTTCCGAATTTTGGCCTCTTTAAGCTAACATCTTTCTTTCCTTGGAATTTTAACAATGCCATACCTCGTTTCAGGACTAGATCTGCTCTTCCCCCCTTTTTAAGGGTGTTCTTATACACTAGTAACTCCTGAGTATCAGTAGTCATCGGCCAACCCTAACGATTCTCCAACTCTTTTCGTCTCTTATAATACTGAAATTCTCTCATCGTATAGCTAGACTTATTTTCCGTTCTGCTAATCGCGGGCTCTGCGTTTAAACGAAGCGCTTATGCATTAAAAATCCATTCTCGCTGCCTTCTTTAAGGCCCTTATGCTTCTACCTTTTATGACTGAACATTTCCCGAATCAACGGGTTAATGGGAACATTGGAATCCATCAAAACATTTCACAAAATGTTTGGTCACACTTTGCTCTTTTTATCCCTCGTCTTCCTCCACAACTATTATCACTGAAATTCTTCTTACTCTGATTTTCTTGTCTCACTCTAGGTCTACAATATATCATTGAGAGTTACTATGCTACACTCTTCCACTTCCACTATCAATCTTTTTACTCTTTTAGCTTACTTATCCGAAATTTTCCTTGACTAGTTATTTGCATCCAACCTATGCATTGTAGTTCTTCCAGTGTTCTGCTACTTCTTTTTCATGTCATGAAGTCCTTGCAATATACTCTCTTCCTTCTTCTCTTTCCTGCCACGAAGGCCAGTCCATACTCGTGATTCATACATCCTTCTATTTCTTTTGTAATTGAATCTCGGTATTCCTTATCTTTGTCCCATGTCATTGATGTACTACCTCCCGGTTAGCTTTGTTAGTTCATTATCCTCTCACTTGTCCTTGGTGATTGCTTAATTTTTCTTCTTCCATTCTTCTTCTCTCCTCTCCTTTTGACCAGCCCATTAGTGTACCTTTCCTACTTTAATTCTCAACCTTCCTTGATTTCCTTCCTCCCCGAACGCCCTTCTCCACTTGTTATTTTATAGTATCGACCCTTAAGTTCATGAAATATTCCTTTAAACGTGCAAATCCGTTGTATTCTTAAATCATCTTTTAGGAAAGCTTCTCCGTTTCCGAGGCAACCGTGTTAGTATGACTACACATTTATCCCTTGATATACCTCTCAAGAGCTGGAAATCTCTTAGTATCATTGCAGGGCCTGATCATTCTCTCTCTTACTTCACATCACTATTTGTGGTTACTATCCTTTAGTCCCACTTATCGAAGTCTGTTCTCTGACCCCACACATTCATCTTTTGTTCCATACTACCATACTTTATCCCTTTCGCATGCCTACCTTCAAATTTTATCCAAATAGTCCCTTGCCTTGCCCGTCATCTCTCTTGGAAGCTTCACTCACCCTCGTTTCTTACACTTTTTTTTCCTTTTCTCAAGACATTCTAATCTCTTTACTTTCTATATACTCACTTTCTTCCTTTCCCTGATGTTATTGCATTAGGAATTTCCAACTCTAACATGTAGTGAATATAACATCAACTTACCTTGTAACATTTGTACCACTTTTGTCACTTGAACTTCATTACCTTGTTCGATTAATGCCTTCAGTATATAGCAACGTCGGTTGCACACATATCGGTTGGCGCAGCCACATATGGGATGTCATACACATACATACATATATATATATATATATATATATATATATATATATATATATATATATATATATGTATATATATATTTACTAACGCCTCGCTTACAAAGTATTTCCAAATACTATTCGAACTTATCCTAATTCTAGAGCTATGATGCAACTTCTTTCTTTTTGCCGGTCTAGTCCGCCTCATCCTTCGCGATCTTTTAGAGTTTCCAACCACTCTGCATACTCCAATTTCCCTTAGGTTACTCTAGCTTCTCATCTGTCTCTTATGTCTGAATTTGTAGGACTCTTAGTACACTTCCCAGAGGGTCACCCATCCTAGTATTACTCTTACCCCAGCACACTTAACCTTAGAGTGCTAATGGGATCCGGTGCGTTAGTGCTGGTACGATCGCATCCACCCTACTACGTGACCTTTATCGCATGACCTAGAACAAATTGAAGTTCTAACAGATTCCAATAAATTCTCGTAATGCATCTCCCTCCGAATTAGAAAGGATATCTTACTCTTCCGACTAAGCACATGCTATTTTGGCCTTTGAAATCCTCAATAATCACCTTCAATCTGCATGTATGACTACTTTTCATTCCAAATTTAATGATTCCCAATTGTGGCGAAAACACCTTGATCGTAGTTACTTATAAATACTTTGGTTATTGGTCCCTTTAGGATTTTCGCTCGCCGCTATTAAGTAATAACCTACAGTAAATGCACACTCATAGGAAATTCCAATAAAAGACTCATATACCTGTAGCCGATCGGTCCTTAGCCTGATCTGGTGGGCTATAAAGTGAAGTGTGCTCTTCATCATTGTCTTCCCACCATCTGCTAGTCTGGCGTTCATCATCTCTCTCATCGGAGTCCAAGGGATGCGGATAATCGGGCAGCTCTTAGTTTTACTGACGGCCAAGATAATGGGCTAGAATAATCAGTAACACTCTCAGGTGTAGCTGGCTTAACATAGTTCTCTACCATAGGAGCAACTGGTATGGCCTCGGGAATCTCCTCCTCCGGTGTCCCATACGAACCCTCAGACGGGTCCGTGTCATAACTATTCTCCAACGGATCCTCCTCTATGGAAGTCAGAAACTCTGGAGGAATCGTCGTTGGGGTCCTCAAAGGGATCAGTCTCGATGGAATAACTAAGTCTCCTCCTGCTCGGTCCCTGGGCCTGTGGTCCAGAATCTACTCTAGGGGTCTTCTTAGCACCCCCACTGTCTGAGGCTGATCTCTTCATCTTTATCAATATGTGCTTGCCTATAGGAAAAAGGGGTCAGAAGCGATCTTTCCTAGACTCTGGCTCTATCGCACGATCTAAGATAGAAAGAAAGGTCAATGATTCCTAAATGCCCTGCAGCCACCTGTTTATAAGTGTGGGCCGGCTTCACACCCATAAACAGGACTCTACCGGACACGGTTTGTAGACAATCCCTAGGACGAACTGCTCTGATAACACTTTTGTCATGACCCAAACCGATGAGCCGCGATGGGCACCCGACCACTATAGATCGAGCACCCCTAAACTCGCTCCCACTCTGTACTAAACAACTTGGTGTCCCACTTTGACTGATATTCCACTAGTACCGTTCGTGGTAGCATTTATATGATAGATCTTATCTGAATTCCACGAATCATGCTTAGGGATATGAATATGTAAGCATACTAGCAGAGGATAACAATGCAGACCAACTTGGTCACCGTATATACTGTTCACAAAATTAAGGGACAAATGAAAACACATGACAACCCTCACTACATATACACTGTCTACAGACCTCTATGGAAAATAGACTACAAAAAGGACAGGACAAGGCCCTGCCATACCCATATATGTACATATCAAAAGGAATACCAAAGGGCTAGAGCTCTGGTCTAAATGGAGCTTGTTGGCTGGAACTAGAAAAAGGTCCTACTGGTTTGGCTCACTCGGCCGGCTATCTAAACCTACGGGCATGAACGCAGTGTCCACAAGAAGGGACGTCAGTACGAGTAATGTACTGAGTCTGTAAGGCATGAATAATAATATAGTAAGAGATACCGAACATGAAAAATAACATATTGAGAAATATAGAGCATAACATGAGGTAAGGAAATAACCTGTACATATGATTGCCTCTTAAGGCAGATACCATGCATGCTCATTTTTGAAGAAACGATTTCTCAGATACATATATGTAGCATAATCATTAGCCCGCGTCTGGGGTAACCATCTCACGCCGCCCACTAGTGGTGCTTCTCGTGCCATATAGACACGGTGTTGGTATCATTATCCATAGCCGCCCACTACGCCCACCGTAGTGGTGTTGCCTCGCCGTCTAGGCACAGTGTCACTATCCTTATCTGTAGCCGTCCACTACGCCCACCGTAGTGGTGTTGCCCGGCCACATAGGCACGGTGTAATCATACATATACATAGATATAAATCATGCACGAGAGTCCAATCAAAATCTATAACTCTATCGGAGTGACGTAAGGTCGGTAACCTCCGATTGTATTATGGAACATCATGATCGTCATGGCTCACCTTGAAGTAACTAGCATTATGAAGTGAGACTATCAATGAAGAATAACATCAAGGGAAAACATAGAATAAGATCATAAATCTCATAATGTGTCAATTCATACACTTTGGAGCCTTTAGAAATAGGGTCATCAGCAATGAATAAAATGGAGAAAATCAAGAAGTAGCTCAACATTTTCATATTCACATTGAACTCATAAGCTTGGGATTCTAAAACATGAAATTGTCGTCATCATGATCATCATAGAAATATTCTCATCTTTGGCATCATCGTTATCATTGTAAAAACTTGTCCATCATTGTTGTCATAAGAGCTTACAGAATCGTAAATCTCTGGTTTGGAAAATACGGACATTTTGGAAAGCATTTATGGATTATCAGAAAAGGAGTCATGCCCTTGAATCATGAACTTCTAAATTTTAGAAACAAGGAGGTTATGGAAACATTTATGGAATCATAACATAGGAATCATGCCTTTGAAAGAAAGGGACGAGCCTTAACATACCTTTTTGGTCGCTTTAACTTTAACTACTCAACGCTTGTTCTCTGCCTGCCTGGTGGGGGCGGCTCCTCCGTTGTGGGTACAGGCTCGTAAGTCTATATTCAAGAAAATTTATACTATTGTTAGACTCACCTTTATACCCTTGTCTTAATCCTTCAAATAAATCTTTCTAGAATCTACCAAAATTTCGGCAGCATCTCCTTGAATCCAAGCCAAATCCAACGCAAAATAATACTGTGATCACACAACTATGCACTATCTGAGCCTTAATTAGCTAAAATCACTCAATTATCTTAACTTTTTAGGACCAAAATACCCCTATATGTGCTGAGCTCAAAAATCTGATTTTTGGTGAAACAAATGGGGTTTTGCCCCTTTTATAAGGTTCAAATTCGGGTCGGGTCACTGTAGTAGTTTAAAGTAGCAGGTCGGTTACTGTAGCACGCGTTTCTGCTCTGTCAGCCGAACTTGTAACGTCCTTAATTTGCTACACCGATGTCCTATCGATGAGCGTTTTGTTGTGTTGGAAACTAGACTCGACTAAATTCATTTAAGGCTTTTGTTTCACTTCAAAACAGTTCATATGCTAAGAGATATTCTTCCCTCAAGTTGGACCAAAAATTTCACACGAAACTTTACCCATCCTTTCTCCGAAGTCGTATTACTCCATTTCTTCCACTCATTTCCTTATTAAACCTTCCGGTATACCTTATATACATTTTTCACTCATTAAATATACTTAATAATGCCTGCTTATATTCCAAAGTGGTTTTACTTAACCATAACTCAACGTACTTATGTTTCAAATATGATAAATGCTTCTTTGAAAATACGGGGTGTAACATAAATGCACCTCAATTCACCCTTAGAACTATCTAGGTTTCAATTTTGTGAATGGAAAAGGAATGGTTCGAAATGGGAAAATATAAGGTTTCTGATTCAGCGATCTCTGCTTACGCTGAGCAACGGTCCGCCTACGCGATCCCGCTTCGGTGCATACTCATCCATTGAGGCAGATCTCATTAATGACTTAGAATCTTGCATCTGCAGACTAGGCCTCACTTGGGAGGGCCCACAGATGCAGCAAACCTGTTGCAGAAATGACACCTCAGAAAACCAGAAACATTTGGTTTTCACCAAGTTCACCGAAAATCCCGACATCCATTTTAGACCACCCGGATACAAACTGAATATGAAAACACATGTAAAAATGGGCTATGAACTTTCCCGTGGCCTCAGAATTCCCAACGGAGGTCACCTTGAACCGGTCAAACCCCAAATGTCCTAAACCAAGGGTGTAAAAGGCTCCTGAAAGTCTCGATAATCAAACAAAACATCCCACCAAGTCATAATCAACCCTCTGGACCTCATGGTATTGACATAATTCCTAAATCCATTTACCTCATGGTATTGACATAATGACTAAACTGGTCGTTACAACTTATTACTTATATATTTTGCTATTAGCTATTGTCCTGGAGACACTCACGGAGTACGTAGTACTCTAGCAGACCTTTGTTGTTTTTGATGGTATGTTAGGTAATGAAGAAGAGCTGATTCGTGATACACCCTACCAATCTTATTTTATTATTTTAGTTACGAGCTGCGTTCCAAAGTTAGTTCATTCATTTATTTATCTTACGAGCTCTGTAGATAGTTGTCAGAATTGAGGGCAGATTGTTAAAGTCTCGTATGGCTTGTTGGGAATTGTTTCACATTTATGATTAAGTACTTATATTGCACTTCTGCTGGTTACTTTTATAAGTGTGAGCACATTTCCATTTAACATTAATAACATGTTTAAGTAAATGCTGAAAGAGTGTTAAAAGAGATTATACATTTATTGATTTTATAAGGTGTTTCCGGTGTTGTTCATAGCATCAGATGCCTGTTGCATCTAGTGTTACACCCCGGAAAATTCCTCGTTGATGCACAATGAATAGACTAACGAAAGGCATGAAGTATACAGTAATGAAATAAGTGATAAATGACATTTTATGACCCTAATTGAGATATGAGAAGACATTCGGAGTAAGAGGAGAAAGTTTGCCAAGAGAGGGCAAGGCATACGATGTGTATCGGAAAGGATTTACGAGTAATAAGTTAATGATGATTTAATAGTGTCTTGGAGAAGAATTATAACGTCCCTTAGATTGTTAATGAGGTGTTAAACAAGTATCAAGAAGGTTCCATAAGGATTGGAGATCAAACGAAGTGAACAAGATCAAAGAAAAGATGGGTTACACGGCTGATTATACGGTCCGTATAATGATCCGCAGAATCGTCACAGTGAAGGTCCCTCACTGATGGGATTATACGGTCACTTATATGGACCGTACAAAATTATACGGACCGTATAATGGTCACAGAAGCGAGATGTTGAAGCGGCGATTTCACGGTCACTTATACGTACCGTATAAGTTTATACGGACCGTATAAGTGTTCGTATATTTTCCCGACGGATCAAATTTTTAAGTTATTAAAAAGGGGACCAAGTTAATTATTTCATTTCATTTTCACCCAACACTTCAAGAACTCTCTCGTCTCTTTAGCCTTAGTAAGCATGTTCTTATAATCAATCAACTAATGTTAATACGAACTTTCTTGAAGGTAGAAACGCGAGCACCGAAGGAGAACGATCAAACGATAGAATAGCTAAACGAAAGAGGTATGTAAGGCTAATCCATTCCTTATAAGGCATGACTCCTATGGCATGAATCTTCCTATTTTTCCATAATCTTCCTAAATAACGGAAATTACGAGTCCATGACTATAAAGAGCTACATACGCACATGATAAAGAAAACAGATTCGATACGAGCATGATAATGATGATGATGAGTTTAAGTATAGAGAATTCTCGAGTAATATACGATGTCCATGAGGTTTGTTATCTTAAGCACGGTTCCATTGATGCTTTTCCTTGTGTACACTCACCTTAAAATGTTCGTCCCCTCAAGGTGAGACATAATGATTATGTTCACTCCATAATGTAATCGGGGGTTCATGACCTTATGTCACCCCGACATCGCCATAGTTATCTTCAAGTTCTATTGTATGTTTTGATGATAGATGTACAATAATGTTAAGTTTATGATGTGCACACGATGCTACAATTCCACCGTGCCTAAATGGCTGGACATGTCACCTCAAAGGCGGGCTGCTTGTGATTCCACCGTGCCCAAATGGCCGGACATGTCACCGCTAAGGCGGGCTGCTTATGATTCCACCGCGCCTAGAAGGCCGGACACGATCACCACTAGTGGGCGGCATATGAGGTTTACCCGGACGCGGGTTAACGATGATCTATATATATATATATAGATGATATGATGATACATGTACTTCGAATATATATGATATATGTATGAAATGCATCCACTCTTAAAAGTTAAGCAGGTTATATTTTCATCTTATGTCTTATGATTTCTCTGTTATGTTCATTTCATCCATGCCTTACATACTTAGTACAATGTTCGTACTGACGTCCGTTTTATTTGGACGCTGTGTTCATGCGCACATGTAGGCAGGGAGGTGATCCAGACTCATAGGAGCTACTAGCAGACTTTGAGAGCACCCTATTATTCCAGAGGTGCCATTGATTTATCCTTTTGTGTATATATATATATATATATATATATATATATGTTTTGGGCATGACGGGGTACTATCCCGTCCATATGTCTAGTACTCTAGTAGTGGCTCGTAGATACGTATGTGTGGGTAGCATGGTCTCACGATGTCCCTATTGTATGTAATAAACGGGAGGCTACAGGGCATTTAGGAAAAATGACCATCTTTCATCTTAAGAGACCGTGCGATAGAGATGTGTTATAAGATTATCTCCTCCCTAATAGTGTGCTATGATTTCAGAAATGCCGCCAAAGGGAAAAGTTACAGCCGCCCAGAAGGGCAAGATTACGATGAAAAGGCGGGTAGAGAGAAAGCCACCAATGAATATAGAAGAGGGCGAATCACATAATGATGCCCCATCTAATACTTCCTCCACTCCGTCCAATTTAGAAGAACAAGAAAGAGCTTCAGCTCCAGCTCCTATGCCTCCAGTTCCTCCACCGGCTACTTCGGGTCAACAAGTGACCAAGGCTATTCATCTATTGACGCAGTTAGTTGCCGCCCAAGCACAACGGCAGGGTTCGAGTTTAGGCGACAGGGCCGTTAGTACTAGAGCCCCTGATTTCATGAGTTTGAATCCTCCAGAGTTCTTCGGGTCAAAGCCGGATGAAGACCCGCAAAGTTTTATCGATGAAATGTTGAGAACATTGAAGATTATTCATGCCTCCGAAACTTAATATGTGGAGTTGGCATCGTATAGACTCCGAGATGTGGCGGTCTTATGGTACAATAATTGGATGTCATCAAGAAAAGAGAATACGCCTCCTCCCGTTTGGCAAGAATTTGTAGATGCCTTCATCCGCACTATTTGCCACCCGAGGTCCGCCGAGCTAGATCGGATAGATTTTTAAATTTGAAACAAGGAAATATGAGTGCTCAGGAGTATAGCCTTCAGTTTAATTCATTGGCTAGATATGCCCCTACTATGGTGGCCGACATGAGAGATAGGGTGCATAGGTTTGTGAGTGGCTTAAGGCCACATTTATTTAAGGATTGTTTGATGGCTTCGTTGCAAGACAGAATGGATATTTCCCGCATTCAAGCCCATGCCCATAATTTAGAAGGACAACAACATCCACAAAGGGGTGATCGTGATATTGATAGAGGGAAAAGCAAGAGGGCCAGATCTATGGGAGCAGGTAGTGAATATAGAGGGGGATCGGGGCAGACATATTCCAGACACACAGGATAGTCGGCGACTAGTGCATCTCAACGATTTGCTGGTAGGAGATTTGACTGCTCCATTCCTTCAGGACAGGGTCAGAGTTCGAGAGCTTCAGGTTCCTAGTTTGGGGGTGATTATAGTCAGAGGAGACCACCAGTTCCACGATGTAGTCAGTGCAGAAAATTACATCTGGGGCCATGTCGTAAGGGCACAGATGCTTGCTATGTTTGTGGACAGGCTGGGCACTTGATGCATGATTGTCCCTCGAGGTATGGTAGAGGTGGGGTTCAGCCCACAGGATTAGTAGCTGGTTCCTTTTCAATGCGTCCGGTAGGGCAGACACCCCAGATCCCAGCAGCTCGAGGTACAGGCAGAGGCGGAGCATCTACTTCAGGTGCCACTCAGCCCCGTATGTATGCTTTAGTCGGACGACAGGATCTTGAGTCCTCCCCGGATGTGGTTACAGGTATATTATCCGTATTTTCCCATGATGTGTATGCATTGATAGATCTAGGTTCTACCCTATCTTATATTACTCCGTATGTTGCTGGTCGTATTGAGGTGAAACCCGAGCCAATTAAACCTTTTGAGGTATCTACTCCGGTTGGTGATCCCGTGATAGCTAGACAAGTGTACAAAAATTGTGTAGTTGTGATATGTGATCGCCAGAATAAAGTTGATTTAGTTTAGCTGGAAATGTTAGATTTCGATGTGATTATGGGTATGGATTGGTTGGCCTCATGTTATGCTAATGTAGAATGCCAAATGAAAGTAGTTTGATTTAATTTCCGGGAGAGCCCGTGCTTGAATGGAAGGGTAATACAGCGTCTCCAAGAGGTAGGTTTATTTCCTACCTTAAAGCAAGAAAGATGATAGCAAAAGGCTATATTTATCACTTAGTCCGAGTTCATGACACCGAAGCAAAGTTGTCAACTTTCCAATCCGTTCCGATAGTGAATGAATTTCCGGATGTATTTCGAGATGAACTTCCAGGCCTTCCTCCGGAAAGAGAGATTGATTTCTCTATTGATGTGTTGCCGGATACCAAACCTATTTCTATTCCTCCTTACCGAATGGCTCCGGCAGAATTGAAAAAGTTAAAGGTACAGTTGAAACATTTGCTTGAGAAAGGGTTTATTAGACCCAGTTCATCACTGTGGGGAACACCTGTCCTATTTGTAAGAAACAAAGACGGCTCCCTACGAATGTGTGTCGATTATAGGCAGTTGAATAAGGTGACGATAAAGAACAAATATCCTCTTACGAGAAGATGATTTATTTGATCAACTACAGGGTGCCAAGTGGTTTTCCAAAATAGACTTGAGGTCCGGTTATCACCAAGTGAGAGTTAAAGAAGAAGATATTCCCAAAACAGCTTTTAGAACGAGATATGGCCATTATGAATTCCGGATGATGTCATTTGGGTTAACTAACGTTCCGGCAGTGTTCATGAATTTGATGAATAACGTTTTCAGGCCTCTCTTGGATTTATTCGTAATAGTATTCATTGACGATATTCTGGTATACTCTCACACAGAATCAGAACATGCAGACCATTTGTTATACCCCATATTTTTATACGTCGAATTATTCGCAAGCTAATCGACTTAAGTTAAAGACGGGATTATTTTCGGACATGAAATAGGAACTTTTAATTTTCAATTTTAATTAGTATACAAATTGTTTATAAATTTTATTTAGTGTAGAAATATTATTGGAGATTAGGGACTAATTAGTTATGATTAGATTATTAAGTAGGGATTAGTGATTAATTAAAAATAATTAAGTTAATTATATCTTGTGGGCCCCACCCGTTTTTAATTAAAAAAAATAATAGATCAACAAATATATAGTGGATTATTTACTAGGTGGGCACGTGTAGAGTATAGGGGATGCATATATAAACCACAAAACATGGCTCATTGATCCTAAATTTCTAATTTCAATTGAATTAAGAGAGAGATGGAGTTGAGAGAAGGAGGAGCTCTCGGCCAGCCATGGTGATGGAGCAAAAATTGCTTTGTTGCTCAATTTGATCAAATCCCAAGTAATTTACAAGTTCAAGGAGGTGATAGCAACATTGGGTATTGAATTGAGGAAGAAGAAATTGTGAAATTGGAGCAATTAAGTGTAGAAATTCCTCCGAGAAAATTTAGGTAAGATTTTCTTATTTTGTGGTATAATTGTATTAATGGTGTTGTAAGGGAAGGATTAAAATTGAAATGGATGAAATTGGACGTAAGGAATTGCATGAAATTGTTGTTATATGAAATTGTGGGTTGAAAGGATTAAAAGTATGATTTATGTTCATATGTTGTTATTCGTGTTGTGGTCGTGTTGTCGTTGATGTGGATTCTAGATTTGGAAGAAAGAAGTGTATAACGTATCGTATACAAAGCGTGTGTTGGGTTGTTTGGTATATAATCTTAAAACGTTAACGATTTGGATTGGAAAAGGATTAAGAAGGGTTGTTGGATTGTTAGAGTTGTTTATGGGCTGAATTGTAAGGGTTTTTATATGCATACCTCTATTACTGTCATTGTTGGTATTTCTGTGATAACAGGAGGTTAATTGGAAGTTCGGGTTAGGCGAGTATATAGGGGAAATGCTGCCCGATTTCCGTTAAGTTCTTAACTAATGAAAATCCTAATCAAGAAAGTATGAATTAAAGAATGAGTCCTATAAATGATTGGTTACAGATTTATAAGCGAGGAAGTATAGTATACTAATGATAGCATTACTTTCATATTAAATAGGCTAAAGGGGCGACGAAGAGAACTTGGTTACGGTTAACCTGTAACAGGTATGTAAAGTTATCCTTTCTTTCTTTTTGGCATGATCCTTATCATATGAACGAACAAAGTGAGTAAGCAAGTTCCAAAGACTCTGTTCTTAAAGAGTGTAGAGATATTTGTATCGTTGGCCTCCTATGTTTTATGTCCATAACTCCCAGAGACTTTTCATATCAGCTTCTCATGTCACCAGAGGGGTTCAGAGTATCCTTTTCCGAGTTTTACATGCATTTGTATATATTATATTATATATGGATCGGGCCGTACGTTCCTCCGCACTAACATATTATATTATATATGGATCGGGCCGTATGTTCCTCGGCACTAACATATTATATTTATGGATCGGGCCGTACGTTCCTCGGCACTAATATATTATATTTATGGATCGGGACGTACGTTCCTCGGCACTAACATATTATATTATATATGGATCGGGCCGTACGTTCCTCGGTACTAACATATTATATTATATATGGATCGGGCCGTACGTTCCTCGGCACTATTATATTATATATGGATCAGGCTGTACGTTCCATGGCACTATCAGTTATATTATAATCTATGCCTATCATACGCCGTAGAGTCAGTTTTTGTCATATAGAGTTATGCAGATATTCTCAGATGTTAGCCATAGATGCATTCTATTATTGAGGGTGGTTTTCGTGATTCATCTGTACTTGATGTTCTTATGCTTTATATACTCAGTACATATTCCGTACTGATCCCCTTTCTTCGGGGGGCTGCGTTTCATGCCCGCAGGTATAGACGCTCGATTCGGTGATCCCCCAGCTTAGGATTTCCAGTCAGATGTCTTGGAGAGCTCCGTTGTTCCGGAGCCTAGACTTTGGGTACAAATCTTCTGATGTATTTATATATGGTTGTCCAGGGGTACGACGGGGCCCTGTCCCGTCATATTTCACTGTTAGTACTCTTAGAGGTCTGTAGACATGTGCGTGGGTTGTATATAGATTATGGTCAGCTGTGTCTATATAGTTGTTGTGGATGATTCTGTTGGTTGTGGCAGCCTTGCCGGCTTGCATATGTTATCGATACGTAGTGGCAGCCTTGTCGGCTTGCGTAGTATATTGACATGTGGTGGCAGCCTTGTCGGCTTGCGTATTATAATGATATACAGTGGCAGCCTCGTCGGCTTGCGTATTTGATTTCGTTGTGATTGGTTGAGACTCCGCAGGGGATAAATTATCCTGATATGTGAGGTTGAGGACTTTTGTGTCTATGTCGATTCCCATGTTGTCTATAATGTCAGTCTGATTATGTCTAACAGGTATACATATGGGTGTCCAGCTCGGGCACTAGCCCACGGGGCTGGGTCGTGACAAAAGTGGTATCAGAGCAGTTCATCCTCGGAGTGTCTACAGACCGTGTCTAGTAGAGTCTTGTTTATCGGTGTGTTATGCACCACATCTATAAACAGGAAGCTACAGGACATTTAGGATGTTACCTTTCCTTCTTATTCTAGATCGTGCGATAGAGCCCAGCCATAGGAAATGAAATTCCTTATACTAACCTTTGATTTCAGTTGAAGAACGACATCGACAAAAGAAAGTGATTGATGATATTGGAAGCTACACAGTACACAGGTAAGCAACGGTACGAAAGAGGCATGTCGGATAAGGTAAGAATATTGAGGTATGATTGACATGTAAAGTTGAAGAATGAAAGGGGAGGTAGATAGGAAGGTATAATAGGACAGATCGTTAAAGGATCAAGTACGTCTCGAGGTGCGATATGTGAGATAAGTTCCGACACCTTTATATTTTTTTGGAAATTAGGAGCGTTGTGTGGCTATGATACGATATGATATATATGTATATACGTTGGCCCTGTGAGGCATTGTTGGTATTTCTTGTGTGCAGGTTTTGGGATAGTAAGAAGTATAGAGGAAACTCTGCCCAAATTTTCCCAGAAATAGAAAAAAGAGAATGAGATATAAGTTCATAATATGTCTTGAAAGTCGATACCGATAGGGTAAATTTATTATGCTGGATTAAAGCTTTAAGAGATACCCTCCATGCCATCCGTAAGAGGCACCATTCTTATTTGGGAAATTTTATTTCGAAGAAGCATATATGAGCAGCAAAGTTTGGAATTCATTTGAACAGACCAAAATACTTTCCAGCCACATTTTTACCTTAGAAAAGCTCATGTTGAAGGGCAAAAACGTCCAGCGATTAAGTTTCACTTTTATTGAAAAGTACAAAGCATACAACAAGTAGTTTATGAACTAAACAATTCGTTCACGACTCAAGAATAAATTTGGAGGTAAACCATGTGAATCAAGCACTAGAAGTCCTGTGGTGCTTGTCGGATCCTAGTTTTTCTTCTGGTGGTGGTGGGAGAATTTTTCATGGTGACATTTTATTAGTTCTTAATCAACTAATTGGAGATGGAATTTGTGGAAGGAAAACTCAAACTTGTGGGCTGTCTAGGATCATGTGTTTCATATGTTGTTGATGAAATGCTAGGATAATTTGGAAGGGCTTGTGATACTAAGGAATAATTTAGAAAAAGGTGGCAAATCTTTTATTGAGGTATCGAGTGAACTGATAAGTAGGGATAAATTACGACGAGTTTACAGTTAAAAGGAGTAATAGTATGATTGAGATAAAAGTACGAAGGAGGAAGAATTATGACAAATTATGAAGGTATTGATAAGACAGCTTGTGAGATATTAAGGATAAGATTGATCGGAAATGGTGAAGGGTTAAGTACGCCTAGTCCACAGAGTTTAATTAAAACATAGTAAGAATCGTGAATAAGGTTAAGAAGTGTTACGTTATATGATTGATTACGAACAAAATGTAATCTGAATACCATAAGGATTGTTATAGAAATGAGTAAAGCCTAGCGAGGAAGTAACTAAAGGATATGATGTGATCAGTGTGAAACGGAAAAGCAAATATAGAACAAATAAAAAAAAGGGGACTTACAAAGTTCTATAGGAAAAGTTCAGAATAGAGATCAAGTGGTAACGAAAATGAAAGCGAGCACAGGAAGAGAAGGAGTTAATTGAAAGAAGAAGAAGATAAGAAGAAAGCGAGTGGGATTACAGTGTAGCGATGTGTTATGACGTGTATAGCTAAGAAAATGAGTAATATAAGCGACAAAATTGTGAAAAACCGAACTAAAGGAAGATGAGCAACGAGACGGAATAAGTGCCAGAAATGATGGGTATGATAAGAACAAATAGGGATGAACAGAATATACCTTGAAAGTGAGAAAAGGGTTATGTATTAGTAGTTTTTTCCGAAGGATACAGGGGTAGTATGAGATTCCTCGTGCACAAAATAAAAGATGGACATAGACTGGAGAAATGAAAGGAACACTAAAGGAAGCACTCAAGGCAGACGTAATTAATTGAGTATGAGTATGGGATAAAAGGGAAATATATAGCTACGAACTTAAGATGTAGTACGACGAGAAGGTGATAAGACAAGACCACTATTAAGACGAATTTGATATGACTTTGAGTAAGTTAGAAGTTAGCGTTGGGTATACAATAAGGGTGAAAGAGCACGAGGCATAAAGGAATACTGCGTGTATGCGACTTCACCTCGGAAATAGTGAAATCCTTAAAGGACAAGGATTGTGGATTTACGAAACAACTGATGTATTGTGAATTTATTAGAAGAAACATATGATATCCGTTGGGATAAAGATAGTGTTATAGGAAAGATTGGGACATTTATCATCAGAATATAAGTGCTACCTAATTGAGAATTTGAAACGACTATAAGCACTAGCTAATTACTGATCGGAATAAATGGAATGTGGCTTTGAATAAATCGCTACATTAATTGCATTACTCGAGTACGAACCATTAGATAAGATTTTGTACTATATATCAAGAGTTCTCATCGCTTCGTGATTTGGTCGAGGTTTCATACGTGGGGAATCAAAGTTATAAATGATAAAAAAAATACATGGATATGGTATAAGTACAACCCCAAAGGCGGAAAGCGGGTGAAAGCAAAGTAAGTACAAATGGAAACAATTGACACTATAATATATCCAACATGGATACTCAAACTTCAAGTGAGATCCCATGCTGAAACAAGTTGGTAAGATCTGAAGACCAGCGATAAACGAATAGTAGTCAAGATGATATTTGAGACAGTGCTGAGAATTATTTGTAAGGACCTTGGATAATATGACATTAGAAAGTATAAGCTTATAAAAAGGGAGAATGCGACAAGAGAATGGTAACTAGTAACTTAACAGATATTATAAAGAATAGCAATGCTATACTGGATTGGAGGTTGAGACGTTGGCAATAGGGTTGCTTGCTAATGATATTGTGACTTATAAGTAGCAAAGAAGAAGGAATAGGGAATCACCTATAGTAGAATATGAGAAAATTGAATGGTAAGTAAAGGAAGGGAAAGGAGTACGACAAGATAGACAGCAAGTGAGTTTTAGTACAAATAAGATATATAAAGCAGAATGCACCAGGAGAAAGAAAGACTATGACTAAGATTGGATGTACTTTGTACAAGTTATACAAGAATAGTATGTGATCTATGCATATTTGTATGTTAAGAATGAGACCGAGTGAGTACTTGATAAGAAGAGTAAGGATTCAGTAATAACAATGTGGTTACGATATTTTGAATACATTAGGGAAATGTGTAAGTTGGTTTGAGCCAAGTACCGAGATGAAATTAGTACTGAGGGAAAAAGCCATAGTTGGGCCCCGATATCAATTGAAAGATATAAGAGAAGAATGTAAGGTATGCATAAAGACTAGTAAGACGACGCTAAGGTATTTCTCGGGCTGATTTGAGCACCTACACATACTCTTGTAAAGATTGCAATATGATGCATGATAGGAGAACTAAGAGCAAATTTAAGTAAAGGGGTAATAGAAGAATTTAAAGTAAAGATAAAGAAACGACACGAGATAATATGCCTAAGATGTTACAAGTAGGTTAAGGGAAATTACGAAATGATTTAACCGAGACAATCAGAACAAGCGAGTTACTGGATGACAGTGAAGTTATAATATGAGGGAACCCTAGCGCTATTTGATAGCCAACTCTAAAGATCGAGATCAAGAACTGAAAGCAAGTGATGGTTAAAAACCTTTAAAAGAAAGTCAGAAAGAGACACATGATGCTGAGGATTCCAGAATATGGACTGTAAAAGCAGAATAAAGTAAGGATATTGGAGTAGAAAAATGTTACCCTCTGGGAAATTTCGTTTTACTCGTAGAACCTGCGAAGGGTCTACAGGTTACCAGAGGCATGCAATACTCCAGGGATATTAAAGTCTAATGAACCGACGAGGGACGTCTGCGCGTTATAAAAATCTTACTTAAAGATTAAGAGGTAAGATGAAAGGAACGATATCTTAAGGGAGTAACTATAGGAGAAGAAGGAGTCGAGTTAAGACTAAGTGCACAAGGGAGAGAGTAAGATTTCAGCGGAAGAGCCCGCAATACAACTGACAACCGACTGCGAAGTAAAGAGGAGAGTAAAGGCAATGACGTGGAGTTATTACCTCGAGAAGCAACAGAAAGAGGAAATATTATAGGAATGACTATGTAGAGGCCTGTAATGCGTTATAGTGAATTATAGCGAATCGACTAATGGAAGAGGTATGTGAAGGGAATAATTAAATAAGAGAACACTTGAGAAAGTATGGGGAGTTCATGACCGTATGTTTATACGTCGAATTATTCGCAAGCTAATCGACTGAAGTTAAAACGGCATTATTTTCGGACATGAAATAGGAACTTTTAATTTTCAATTTTAATTAGTATACAAATTGTTTATAAATTTTATTTAGTGTAAAAATATTATTGGAGATTAGAGATTAATTAGTTATGATTAGATTATTAAGTAGGGATTAGAGATTAATTAAAATTAATTAAGTTAATTATATCTTGTGGGCCCCACCTGTTTTTAATTAAAAATAATAATAATAATAGATCAACAAATATATAGTGGATGATTTACTAGGTGGGCACGTGTAGAGTAGAGGGGATGCATATATAAACCACAAAACATGGCTCATTGATCCTAAATTTCTAATTTCAATTGAATTAAGAGAGAGATGGAGTTGAGAGAAGGAGGAGCTCTCGGCCAGCCATGGTGATGGAGAAGAAATTGCTTTGTTGCTTAATTTGATCAAATCCCATGTAATTTACAAGTTCAAGGAGGTGATAGCAACATTGGGTATTGAATTGAGGAAGAAGAAATTGTGAAATTGGAGCAATTAAGTGTAGAAATTCCTCCGAGAAAATTTAGGTAAGATTTTCTTATTTTGTGGTATAATTGTATTAATGGTGTTGTAAGGGAAGGATTAAAATTGAATTGGGTGAAATTGGACGTAAGGAATTGCATGAAATTGTTGTTATATGAAATTGTGGGTTGAAAGGATTAAAAGTATGATTTATGTTCATATGTTGTTATTCGTGTTGTGGTCGTGTTGTCGTTGATGTGGATTCTAGATTTGGAAGAAAGAAGTGTATAACGTATCGTATACAAAGCGTGTGTTGGGTTGTTTGGTATATAATCTTAAAACGTTAACGATTTGGATTGGAAAAGGATTAAGAAGGGTTGTTGGATTGTTAGAGTTGTTTATGGGCTGAATTGCAAGGGTTTTTATATGCATACCTCTATTACTGTCATTGTTGGTATTTCTGTGATAACAGGAGATTAATTGGAAGTTCGGGTTAGGCGAGTATATAGGGGAAATGCTGCCCGATTTCCGTTAAGTTCTTAACTAATGAAAATCCTAATCAAGAAAGTATGAATTAAAGAATGAGTCCTATAAATGATTGGTTACAGATTTATAAGCGAGTAAGTATAGTTTACTAACGATAGCATTACTTTCATATTAAATAGGCTAAAGGGGCGATGAAGCGAACTTGGTTACGGTTAACTTGTAACAGGTATGTAAAGTTATCCTTTCTTTCTTTTTGGTATGATCCTTATCATATGAACGAACATAGTGAGCAAGCAAGTTCCAAAGACTCTGTTCTTAGACATTGTAGAGATATTTGTATCATTGGCCTCCTATGTTTTATGTCCATAACTCCCAGAGACTTTTCATATTAGCTTCTTATGTCACCAGAGGGGTTCAGAGTATCCTTTTCCGAGTTTTACATGCATTTGTATATATTATATTATATATGGATCGGGCCGTACGTTCCTCGGCACTAACATATTATATTTATGGATCGGGCCGTACGTTTCTCTGCACTAACATATTATATTATATATGGATCGGGCCGTACGTTCTTCAGAACTATTATATTATATATGGATCGGGCGGTACGTTCCACAACACTGTCAGTTATGTTATAATCTATGCCTATCATACGCCGTAGAGTCAGTTTCTGTCATATAGAGTTATGCAGATATTCTCAGATGTTAGCCACAGATGCATTTTATTATTGAGGGTGGTTTTCATGATTCATCTGTACTTGATGTTCTTATGCTTTATATACTCAGTACATATTCTGTACTGACCCCCTTTCTTCGGGGGGCTGCGTTTCATGCCCGCAGGAACAGACGCTCGATTCGGTGATCCCCCAGCTTAGGATTTCCAGTCAGCTGTGTTGGAGAGCTCCGTTGTTGCGGAGCCTAGACTTTGGGTACAGATCTTCTGATGTATTTATATATGGTTGTCCAGGGGTACGACCGGGCCCTGTCCTGTCATATTTCACTGTTAGTACTCTTAGAGGTCTGTAGACATGTGCGTGGGTTGTATATAGATTATGGTCTGCTGTATCTATATAGTTGTTGTGGATGTTTCTTTTGGTTGTGGCAGCCTTGCCGGCTTGCACATGTTATCGATACGTAGTGGCAGCCTTGTCGGCTTGCATAGTATATTGACATGTGGTGGCAGCCTTGTCGGTTTGCGTATTATAATGATATACAGTGGCAGCCTCGTCGGCTTGCGTATTTGATTTCGTTGTGATTGGTTGAGACTCCGCAGGAGACAAATTATCTTGATATGTGATGTTGAGGACCTTTGTGTCTATGTCGATTCCCATGTTGTCTATAGTGTCAGTCTGATTATGTCTAACAGGTATACATATGGGTGTCCAGCTCGGGCACTAGTCATGGCCCACGGGGCAGGGTCGTGACACCATTTACGTATTGTTCTAGGAATTCTTCGAACTCGAGAATTGTATGCAAAATTCTCAAAGTGCGAGTTTTGGCTGAATTCTGTGACATTTTTGGGTCATGTTATTTCAGATGATGGCATTCGAGTTGCTACTTAGAAAATTGAAGCTGTGAAGACTTGGCCAAGGCCGACGACGCCTATAGAAGTCCGTAGTTTTCTGGGATTGGCCGGGTACTATAGAAGATTCGTAAAAGGATTTTCCTCTATTTCTGCCCCATTGACGAAGCTAACCCAGAAGTCAGCTAAATTTCAGTGCAATGATTCTTGTGAGCGTAGCTTTCAGGAATTGAAGGATAGGTTAACTTCAGCTCCGGTCTTAACACTCCCAAAAGGGTCAGATGGTTATGTTGTATATTGTGATGCTTTCGGTATTGGGTTAGGATGTGTGTTAATGCAACACGGTAAAGTCATCGCTTATGCTTCGAGACAGCTGCAGAAACATGAAAATAACTACCTAACTCATGATCTCGAATTGGCTGTAGTTATTCATGCATTAAAGTTGTGGAGACACTACTTATATAGTGTACATGTCAATATTTATACAGATCACAAGAGTCTTCAATACATTTTCAAACAGAAGGAGTTAAATCTGCGGCAGAGGCGGTGGTTAGAATTATTGAAAGATTATGATGTGAGTATTTTATACCACCCCGGAAAGGCAAATGTAGTAGCTGATGCGCTTAGCTGCCGATCGATGGGCAGCCTATGTGAAGTTCCTCCGAAGAAGAAATAATTAATTCGTGAGCTCCACCAACTAGCTAATCTTGGAGTATGTTTAATTGATTCAGGTAGTGCAGGAATTGGTATTAATAATCCCACAGTTTCGTCCCCGAATATGGAAGTAAAAGAGCGTCAATATGAAGATCCTCAGTTGAGCCATTATAGAGACACACTTCATGAAAAAGAGAAGTCTCCATTTGAAACTTCTATGGATGGAATTCCTAGATATCGAGGCAGGCTATGTGTTCCGAATGTTGCAGAATTAAGACATCGAATCCTCGAAGAAGCTCATTATTGTTGGTATTCTATTCACCTAGGTGCAACGAAGATGTATCATGATCTCAAGTTAATATATTGGTGGGATGGCATGAAGAAAGACATAGCAGAATTTGTTGCTCAATGTCCAAATTGCCAGCAAGTGAAAATCGAACATCAAAAGCCAGGAGGATTATTGCAGGCAATGGAAATCCCTACTTGGAAATGGGAAGTGATCAATATGGATTTTATTGTGGCATTACCTCGTTCCCGAAGCAAGTATGATTCTATATGGGTGATTGTGGATAGATTGACGAAAGCAGCTCATTTTCTTCCTGTCAGGACCACATATTCAGCAGAAGATTATGCAAGGTTGTATCTCAAGAATATTGTGCGACTCCATAGTATTCCGATGTCTATTATCACAGATAGAGGAGCACAATTTACAACTAAGTTCTGAAAATATTTCCATGAAGGTTTGGGTACTCAAGTAAAACTCAGCACGGCATTTCATCCGCAGACTGATGGGTAGGCTGAACGCACTATTCAGACATTGGAAGATATGCTACGGGCATGCGTACTAGATTTTGGTGGTAGCTGGGATGACCACTTATGCCTTATTGAATTTGCATATAACAATAGCTACCATTCCAGTATCCAAATGGCTCCGTATGAAGCTCTATATGGAAGGAAGTGCAGATCCCCAATTGGATGGTTTGAAATACGAGAAGTACAGCTAATAGGCCCTGAGTTAATTAAACAAGCAGTAGAAAAATTCAAGGTGATCCGAGATCGATTATTGACAGCCAAAGTCGCCAAAAATCTTATGCGGACAACCGCCGGCGAGACTTAGAATTTCAAGTTGATGACTGGGTATTTTTAAAGGTGTCGCCAATGAAAGGAGTGATGAGATTTGGTAAGAAAGGAAAGTTAAGTCCTCGATACATTGGACCCTATAAGATTATCTGCAAGGTGGGTCAAGTAGTTTATGAATTGGACTTGTGTCACGGCCCAACCCCGTAGGCCGTGGCTAGTGCCCGAGCTGGACACTCATATACATATCTGTTAGACATCATCAAACTGAAACTAAACATAATATGAAAGCTTTGTGAAAACATAACGTTATCTCAGAACGTCACATGTATATATCAAGGTAACCTGTCTCCTGAGGAGTCACAGCCAATCAAAAGATATCATAATACACGAGCTGACAAGGCTGCCACTACGTATGGGAACGTCCCAAAATAAGTCATATAAACACAACTGAATAACATCTATATACGACCCACGCATATGTCTACAGACCTCTAAGAGTATCAACAGTAACATATGACAGGACAGGGCCCCGCCGTACCCCTGGATAAGCATATATATACATCAAAAGGATCGGCACCAAAAGTCTAGGCTCCGGAACAACGGAGCACTCCAAAACAGCTGAGTAGAAATCCTAAGCTAGAGGATCCCCAAAGCTAGTATCTGCACCTGCGGGCATGAAACGCAGCCCCCCGAAGAAAGGGGGTCAGTACGAGATATATACTGAGTATATAAAGCATGAAATACAATAAGAAGGATCATAACTGAAGTAGAGATTCCAGGAGACAAGTATGATAATCAAGAAATCACTATACCTGTGCCTTACGAAACAAAATCATGCATATCATTATCATATACAGTACCCGGCCCATTATGGGACTCGGTGCCATAATCATATCATCATATACATATACATATCTGTTAGACATCATCAAACTGAAACTAAACATAATATGGAAGCATTGTGAAAACATAACGTTATCTCAGAACGTCACATGTATATATCAAGGTAACCTGTCTCCTGAGGAGTCACAGCCAATCAAAAGATATCATAATACACGAGCTGACAAGGCAGCCACTACGTATGGGAACGTCCTAAAATAAGTCATATAAACACAACTGAATAACATCTATATACGACCCACGCATATGTCTACAGACCTCTAAGAGTATCTACAGTAACATATGACGGGACAGGGCCCCGCCGTACCCCTGGATAAACATATATATACATCAAAAGGATCGGCACCAAAAGTCTAGGCTCCGGAACAACGGAGCACTCCAAAACAGCTGAGTAGAAATCCTAAGCTGGAGGATCCCCAAAGCTAGTATCTGCACCTGCGGGCATGAAACGCAGCCCCCCGAAGAAAGAGGGTCAGTACGAGATATGTACTGTGTATATAAAGCATGAAATACAATAAGAAGGATCATAACTGAAGTACAGATTCCAGGAGACAAGTATGATAATCAAGAAATCACTGTACCTGTGCCTTACGAAACAAAATCATGCATATCATTATCATATACAGTACCCGACCCATTATGGGACTTGGTGCCATAATCATATCATCATATACATATACCGTACCCGGCCATCTAGTAAGGGACTCGGTGAATAAAGTCGTGTACACGTATACCATACCCGGCCCATCATGGGACTCGGTGCCATAATCATATCATTAAATCATCATATACGTTTGCCGTACCCGGCCCTCTAGTAAGGGACTCGGTGAATAATGCAGTGACACTGTGCACGATAACATACCCGTCCCGGGACTCGGTGAAAGACGTAATGACAGCATGCACGAGTAGAGTAGCGAGTGACCACATACAATACAAGTCATCATCTGAGGCTCAATAGAATAAGTAAAATAAACTAACACTTGAGTGTCAAAGGAGTCTGTTATGTCAAGTATCACTCAAATATCATTATGGATTAGGTCAAATGGAACTTCGGGAATCATAGACACATATCAAGCTAACATGAAATAGTTTATGGAATTCAAGGACTCAATAGAATATTCAAAACGAATCATTTTTTGAAAATCGAGACAATAGCCATATCCAGTACCTTTCGAATATCAATACAGATTATATCAAAATAGAACTTCTGGAATCATATACACGTATCAAGACATAACGAAGTAGCTTCTGGAAGTCAAGAACATTAGCCATTCTAGTGGCTCTAAGAATAAGAACTTCTTTGGAATCATATACACATCGTATGTTCATTTCATAAAGATCCTGCCAAAAAGAAAGAAGGGTTAAGTTTGCATACCTGTTAACGATTAATCGCAAACCCGTTCGCTTCGTCGCCCCTTTAGCCTATTTAATATAAAAGTAACGCTATTGTCAGTAACTTTATTTTCTAGTTCGTAAATCTGTGGCCCATCGCTTATAGAACTCATTCTTTAACTTATAATTTCTCAATTAGGGTTTTTCATTAGTTAAGGACTTAACGAAAATCGGGCAGCATTTCCCTTATTTATTCGCCTAACCCGAATTTTCAATTATTCTCCTATTATCACAGAAATACCAACAATAGAGATATACATACAAAATTCTTACAATTCAGCCCATAATAATTCTAACAACCCAACAACCTTTCTGAATCCATTTTAACCCACAATTTCGCATAACAACGACAACTTTAATTACCATAATCCCTTCACTTAATCCATGAAAACAACAACAACAACATATGAACATAATCATACCTTCAATCCTTTCAATTCAACAAGGATAACAACATGTCCGTAAAATAACACGACTTAAATTTTAACCATTTAATTCCTCCATAATGCTACTAGAAATCAATTCACCATTCTTAATCAAACAGCCCCCTTACACGGCTCAATTTATAATTCAACATCATCATGCATAACCCTTTTATATTCAACACACATCTACCAAACTATGCAAGTCTAAACTACCTCCAAAACTTGTAGAAAAGGATTGAATCTTACCTTAGAGACAAGCTCTTATTATCAACGTGTAACTTCTTCAAGAACAGCCATGGCCGTGAGTTGCCATGGCTGCTATGATCTCCATCTTTTTCCTCTACTTGATCTTGAAATCTTTCCAATTAAATGTGTAGAGGGGGGGGGGGGGGGGGGAGGAGCTGGCTGAGAGCTCCCTTGGTGGCTGCCATGGCCGTGACTTCTACTTTCTCCAAGGCTTAGGAATTCCTTTCTCTAATTTTCTTTTACAAAGTTGAAAATGAATTCTTGTTCATAGCTTAGTCATCACTCATAGCCTTATATGGCACCTACAAAGTGGACACATGTCCAACTAAAATGACATGTGTCCAACTATGACATGTCATCTTTCATGATCCAATTATATTCATCCATGTATTGTAGTGGGGTCCACTTAATAACCTAATCACAATTAATTAGTGTCTAATCTCCATTAATATTTCTACACTAAATAAAATTTATAAACAATTTGTGTGCTAATTAAAATTGAAAATTAAAAGTTCCTATTTCATGTCCGAAAATAATGCCGTCTTTAACTTAAGTCGATTAGCTTGTGAATAATTCGACGTATAAAAATATGGGATATGACATCCTTCCCCCCTTTAGAATATTCGTCCTCGAATGTTAAGCTGGTCCTGAACTCCCAATACTTTCTCAAGTGTTCTCTTATTTAATTATGCCCTTCATGTCACGACCCAACCCCGTGGGCCGCGACTGGTACCCTAGCTGGGTACCCATACGTACCTACCCGACCGAATTTCGAATCATACGGATTTTTTTTTTTTTTTTTTTAAACAGAAATTACAAAAGTAGGCCGATACAATTACGGCACGCGCGTAACTTACATATATATATACATATACCTGAACATACAAACATTTACAGATAAGCCGATAAGGCTAACATACAGACGAAACCCGTAACCCACATATCCATCTACAGGCCTCTACAGACATACAGAATCATATGACGGGACAGGGCCCCGCCGTACCCAGAATATACATACATACGGAGTACACAGAAGACAGAAAATATATACCAAAAGATATGCTCCGAGTCAAAGGAGCTCTTCGAATGGCAGAGTCAGAACCTACGCTGGCGGCGTGTCACCTGGCGCGTCTGTACCTGCGGGCATGTAGCGCAGCCCCCGAAGAACGGGGGTCAGTACGAAAAATGTACCGAGTATGTAAAGCAGAAACATAACAGATATAAACATAGTCCGAACCGGAGTCACAGAAATATAACGGACAGAACCATAAATCAGACTGACGGACAGAGTTATGATCCAGACAGACATACAGAATCGTGTTCCATACAAATAAACAGAATTATAGTTCGGACAGACAGACAGAATCATAATACGGACGGACGGGCAGAATCAGAACCCATACGGACATACAGAGTCAGAATCCATAAGGACATACAGAAATAGTCGAAGCACAGACGGACAAACAGTAGTATGTCGGACAGAATTATGCATGCAGAGTAGCACAGAGTCATACAAAATCATACAGAGGCGTGTGCTTTATAAGTACAGATAGCACACGCATATATTCATACAGATCCCGGCCCTGTCTGGGGGCGCGGTAACAGAACCCGGCCCTCTTAGTACGGGACGCGGTGGACAGACAGAATCAAATCAGATCATATGCCATCCTGGCCGCCATCCCCATACACAGATCATACAGACATACAGATCCCGGCCCGTACGCCGAGGGACGCGGTGAACAATGCAGAGAAATGTGCACGATAACAGAACCTGGCCCGGGTCGCAGTGAAAGAATGCATTGAGACAGACACGAATCGATAAATGAGAAACCACCTACCTACAGACTCAACATACAGACTCAATCAAACTGAAGGGTGCCAAACGGCGAGCCAAAATCAGAATGTCCAGATAGTATGCATAGTACGCGCCTATAACCTAGTTGGGAAGGCACGACAGATTATCAGAATGGGATGCTCACATGTTCAGAAAGCATGTTATATAGATTACACAAAAATAGCCATAATATACACAAAATAATAATTCAGAAGTTTTTAGAGAAAATCGGACCCGAAACAGAAGTATTTAAAATCGTACCGGAAGTATCGGGCCTTATGGGCCCACCTCGGACCAACCCGAGGCTATATACGTAAATTATTGCTAATTGACCTTATGAGGTAACCCATACTCATTCGGAAGTGTTCCGACTCCGTTTGGGGAAGTTTTGTACAAAATCTCACTTTAAGGGCAATTTGTAAGAAAATAGGTTCAATTGAATTGAAGGAATTGGAGCGGTTTTCCGTCTCGAATTCCGGGGAGCGGAGTCGGACCTAAGGCTCGCGGCCGAGCCTACCACATCCAGAACATGCCTAGGAACGTAGAGAAGTGCTTCACATACACTACAACATACATACATCATTTTTAACACAACAAAATCATGAAATCCTTACCTTTCTTCAAGTTCTTCACTTGGGGTTGAAGTTGTTTCCTTGTCAAGATGCTTACATCAACTTGTAGAGAATCTTGTGCTTAGCAATAATCTCTCAAGAGTTGAACTCTTTAGACCAAAGGATTGGCTCCAAAAATTTTTTTCTTTATTTTCTTTCTTTCTTTCTCCAAAACCCGAAATGGCTTCTTTCCCCTTTTTTTTGCTTCTCTTTGATTTCTTTCTTGAATATTCTTAAGGATAGGGATGCTATATATTAGCACATGGGAATTAATTAATTCCATGGGCTTTGGATCAATGTACATGGCCGGTTGGGCCTTCCCACTTGGGCCTAATTTTCTCCCTTTTTTTTTTGAGCCCACTTGGCTAATTTTGTAATTTTATGGGACAAGTTTCCAAAATTCCAATTTTTGCCCTTGGCCACCTTTTGTAATTCCACACCATTGCATTCATAACCTACACATTCATACCAAGTAAGGTCCAATTGTGGCCTTATCCATCACAAGTCATTTTATCTTGAATTTTTCGAATGAACAAAAATGTCGGATGTAACATCCTCCCCCCCTTTAGAACATTCGTCCTCGAATGTTAAATTGACCTTATGGGGCGCCATACTACTCCGGGAGGGTTCTCTTTGTAGTCGTCCTTTGCTAACCTTCCGACATGGCTTCTTTACCAACATTATGGGGTAATTTTTCACATCACTGATTCAGATGCCTTCATAATATATCTTCTCGTAGCCCACGCAATCGTCGAACCATAAGCTATATTCTTGTAACTGACGAACGCTTTCCAGACGTCATAGTCCGTATCATTTATTGTTACACTCCGGAGATTTCTACCACGTTATCGTAATCCTTCTTCATACCAGACACTTCATACCAACAAATTCAGCACTAGAACCGGACGCGTAGAAGTATATCGGACGGATTCGTAATCGGAATTAATCGTACAGAGATATGTCAGACAGAAACGTATTCGGAGTCAATCATACAAATCGCATTGGGTGTCGCTTATCGACTTTTTCAAAGATTCTGCTTACTCGCTCTACTTATCTCTCTCCTTCCCTACTATCCATACTCTTTTTCCTTTTACAACTATCGTCATACCATACTAACTTACGATGTAATTAGGCGTTTTCTATCCCCTGACAACATTCGGGTCGTCGCTGACCGTTATCCAGATTCGCTAAATTTTCCGAGTGGTATCGCACCCTTGGCTTTTTGCCCATGTACCGCATCGGACTGTGTGGTGTTTGTAAAGGCACTAATTACTCCATACATTCTCTTTTCCTTTAGATTACCCCAAACTTTCATTTATATCAGTCATACCTACACTTGTGCAAAACTTTGCATTACTTCCCAGGGGGTCACCCATCCCAGAATTGCTCTGGCCTGAGCACGCTTAACTCCGAAACTTTCATGCATTTCGACGCGTTAGGGAAGATATAATTTCGTCGATCCCCCCGCACGACCTTTGTCACCAAATTTTAGAGCAAATCGGGGTCTTCGCAAATTTTCGGAAAATTTTTGTAGCGGGTCCCACCCCCGGCTAAGTCGTACCACTACCATGTCGCCTTTCTGAATCTTAAACATTCACTTTCATACACATATACATATGATGACAGATAACCCACAGATTTAAGTCTTCGTCACACGAATTCCGCCTCCAAATAATCGGTGGAATCTGATAAAATGTCACCGCAAGGTGTTCTTCGGCCACCGACAGAAGGAACTAAAGTCTGACAAGTATCGCGGGACCTTTTTGTACTTAATCTACATGTTAACCTCCATATTCCTGGAAAAATTTGGGCAGAGTTTCCTCTGCATTTCTTACTATCCAAAACCTGTACACCAGAAATACCAATCATACCTCACAGGGCCAACTCATATACACATACATACATATCATATCATGTCGTATCGCAGCCACACGGGGCTGATAACTTCAAATGAGAATTATAATGTCGTCGACACTTACCACACGTGCCCAACTCAAACAGCATCGGAGGCACCTTCCTGTTTACTTTCATCCAGGATTTCTAGACTCACACTGACGGTGGGGACATCTCCGTCGCCCTTGCCTTGGGTCACTAGGTCTCTAATTCCTTTAAATTTCCGTCGTCTTCATAGAACAACGTCTTACAAATATCATACACACATAGGAAGTTCTAAAAACTCATACACTTATAAATAATTAATATCGAGTCTAACCTGGGGAGCTGCCGTGAGAGGTATGTCCACTATCATCCACGCCTGTCTGCTCCCTACCTACCCGGTTTCCATTATCACCCGCATCTGAATCGGAGGGGTATGGACGATCAAACAAATCCTGGCCCACTGGTGACCCAGGCCAAGAACAGGAGAAATCCATAGCACTCTCCGAGGTGGCCGGGCTATCAAGGTTCTCCCTAATAATAAGAGCTGGTGCATACTTGAAAATCTCCTCCTGCGTCATCCCAGAAGAATGCTCCGACGGGCCTGCCTCATGACTATCCTCCTCCTCAGAGGTAAGAAGCTCCGGAGGGGTCATCGCCAAATCCTCCGAGATATCTGTATCGTAGCCATCCTCCACGGGATCCTCTGCTCCAGGGTTCGGGGACTCTGGAGGAGTCGTAGATGGGTCCTCCGACGGATCCGTATCGTAGCTATCCTCCGGGGAATCCTCCGAAGGATCCGTCTCGATCGAGTAACTGGGGCCCTGCCTACTCGGCCCCGGTGACAACTTGGGGGCCTTCTTGGCACCCCCATCCTCATCGTCGGAAGCCGTCCTCTTCATTCGTCACCAACCTACAACTACCTGCAAGGAGAGGGTCAGAAACATTTTCCCGAATACCGACACTTCTGCTCCTTTGGAGCCCCGCTGTAGATACAGCAATTCGTAAGGGAGAATCATCCTAACCATACAGCTTTAACGCACGATCTAAGAATTCAAAGAAGGGTAACATCCTAAATGCCCTGTAGCTTCCTGTTTATAGATGTGGTGCACAACACATCGATAACCAAGACTCTACTAGACACGGCCTGTAGACATACCGAGGACTAACCGCTTTGATACCACTTTTGTCATGACCCAACCCCGTGGGCCGCGACTGGTACCCTAGCTGGGTACCCATACGTACCTACCCGACCGAATTTCGAATCATACGGATTTTTTTTTTTTTTTTTTTTTTTTAAACAGAAATTACAAAAGTAGGCCGATACAATTACGGCACGCGCGTAACTTACATATATATATACATATACCTGAACATACAAACATTTACAGATAAGCCGATAAGGCTAACATACAGACAAAACCCGTAACCCACATATCCATCTACAGGCCTCTACAGACATACAGAATCATATGACGGGACAAGGCCCCGCCGTACCCAGAATATACATACATACGGAGTACACAGAAGACAGAAAATATATACCAAAAGATATGCTCCGAGTCAAAGGAGCTCTTCGAATGGCAGAGTCAGAACCTACGCTGGCGGCGTGTCACCTGGCGCGTCTGTACCTGCGGGCATGTAGCGCAGCCCCCGAAGAACGGGGGTCAGTACGAAAAATGTACCGAGTATGTAAAGCAGAAACATAACAGATATAAACATAGTCCGAACCGGAGTCACAGAAATATAACGGACAGAACCATAAATCAGACTGACGGACAGAGTTATGATCCAGACAGACATACAGAATCGTGTTCCATACAAATAAACAGAATTATAGTTCAGACAGACAGACAGAATCATAATACGGACGGACGGGCAGAATCAGAACCCATACGGACATACAGAGTCAGAATCCATAAGGACATACAGAAATAGTCGAAGCACAGACGGACAAACAGTAGTATGTCGGACAGAATTATGCATGCAGAGTAGCACAGAGTCATACAAAATCATACAGAGGCGTGTGCTTTATAAGTACAGATAGCACACGCATATATTCATACAGATCCCGGCCCTGTCTGGGGGCGCGGTAACAGAACCCGGCCCTCTTAGTACGGGACGCGGTGGACAGACAGAATCAAATCAGATCATATGCCATCCTGGCCGCCATCCCCATACACAGATCATACAGACATACAGATCCCGGCCCGTACGCCGAGGGACGCGGTGAACAATGCAGAGAAATGTGCACGATAACAGAACCTGGCCCGGGTCGCAGTGAAAGAATGCATTGAGACAGACACGAATCGATAAATGAGAAACCACCTACCTACAGACTCAACATACAGACTCAATCAAACTGAAGGGTGCCAAACGGCGAGCCAAAATCAGAATGTCCAGATAGTATGCATAGTACGCGCCTATAACCTAGTTGGGAAGGCACGACAGATTATCAGAATGGGATGCTCACATGTTCAGAAAGCATGTTATATAGATTACACAAAAATAGCCATAATATACACAAAATAATAATTCAGAAGTTTTTAGAGAAAATCGGACCCGAAACAAAAGTATTTAAAATCGTACCGGAAGTATCGGGCCTTATGGGCCCACCTTGGACCAACCCGAGGCTATATACGTAAATTATTGCTAATTGACCTTATGAGGTAACCCATACTCATTCGGAAGTGTTCCGACTCCGTTTGGGGAAGTTTTGTACAAAATCTCACTTTAAGGGCAATTTGTAAGAAAATAGGTTCAATTGAATTGAAGGAATTGGAGCGGTTTTCCGTCTCGAATTCCGGGGAACGGAGTCGGACCTAAGGCTCGCGGCCAAGCCTACCACATCCAGAACATGCCTAGGAACGTAGAGAAGTGCTTCACATACACTACAACATACATACATCATTTTTAACACAACAAAATCATGAAATCCTTACCTTTCTTCAAGTTCTTCACTTGGGGTTGAAATTGTTTCCTTGTCAAGATGCTTACATCAACTTGTAGAGAATCTTGTGCTTAGCAATAATCTCTCAAGAGTTGAACTCTTTAGACCAAAGGATTGGCTCCAAAAAATTTTTTCTTTATTTTCTTTCTTTCTTTCTCCAAAACCCGAAATGGCTTCTTTCCCCTTTTTTTTGCTTCTCTTTGATTTCTTTCTTGAATATTCTTAAGGATAGGGATGCTATATATTAGCACATGGGAATTAATTAATTCCATGGGCTTTGGATCAATGTACATGGCCGGTTGGGCCTTCCCACTTGGGCCTAATTTTCTCCCTTTTTTTTTTTGAGCCCACTTGGCTAATTTTGTAATTTTATGGGACAAGTTTCCAAAATTCCAATTTTTGCCCTTGGCCACCTTTTGTAATTCCACACCATTGCATTCATAACCTACACATTCATACCAAGTAAGGTCCAATTGTGGCCTTATCCATCACAAGTCATTTTATCTTGAATTTTTCGAATGAACAAAAATGTCGGATGTAACACTTCACATACCTCTTCCATTAGTCGATTCGCTATAACGCATTCCAGGCCTCTACATAGTCATTCCTTTAATATTTCCTCTTTCTGTTGCTTCTCGAGGTAATAACTCCACGTCATTGCCTTTACTCTCCTCTTTACTTCGCAGTCGGTTGTCAGTTGTATTGCGGGCTCTTCCGCTGAAATCTTACTCTCTCCCTTGTGCGCTTAGTCTTAACCCGACTCCTTCTTCTCCTATAGTTACTCCCTTAAGATATCGTTCCCTTCATCTTACCTCTCAATCTTTAAATAAGATTTTTATAACGCACAGATGTCCTCCATCGGTATCCCTGGAGTATTGCATGCCTCTGGTAACCTGTAGACCCTTCGCAGGTTCTACGAGTAAAATGAAATTTCCCCGAGGGTAACATTTTTATACAACAATATCCTTGCTTTACTCCGCTGTTACAGTCCGTATTCTGGAATCCTCAACATCATGTGTCACTTTCTAACTTTCTTTTAAAGGTCTTTAACTATCACTTGCTTTTACTTCTTGATCTCGATCTTTAGGGTTGGTTATCAAATAGTGCTAGGGTCTCCTCATATTATAACTTTACTGTCATCCAATAACCAGTAACCCGCTTGTTTTGATTTTCTCGGCTAAATCATTTTGTAATTTCCCTTACCCTAACTGGCAATACTTTAGGCATATTATCTCGTGTCGTTTCTCTATTTTTGATTCAAACTCTTCCATTGTCTCTTTGCTCAGATTTTCGTCTTTAGTTTTCCTATCACACATTATGCTGCAATCATTACAAGAATACGCGAAGGCGCTTAAATCAGCCTGAGAAATACCTTGGCGTCGTCTCATCAATCTTTATGCAGACCTTACATTCTTCTCTTATATCTTTCAATTGATATCGGGGCTCAACTATGGCTTTTTCCCTCAGTACTAATTCTATCTCGGTACTTTGGTTCAAACCATCTTACACCTTTCCTTAATGTGTCCAGAATATCGCAACCGCATTGTTATTACTGAATCCTTACTTTTCTTATCAAGTACTTTCTTAGCATACAAATATTCGTAGGTTGCATAACTATTCTTGTACAACTCGTATAAAGTATGTCCAATCTTAATCATAGTCTTTCCTTCTCCTGGTTCATTCTGCTTTACATATCTTATTTGTACAAAAATTCACTTGCTGTCTATCTTGTCATACTTCTTTCCCTTTCTTTATTCACCCCTTTGATTTTCTTGTATCCTACTATAGGAGATTTTCTATCCTTTCTCCTTTTGCTACTTATAAGTCACAATATTATTAATGAACAACTTCATTGCCAACATCTTAGCCTCTAATCTGGTATAGCATTGCTATCCTTTATAATATCTCTTGTCGTACTCTTTCTTTTCATAAGCATCCACTTTCTAATGTCATATTATCCAAGGTCTTTACAAATAATTGTCAGCACTGCCTCAAATACCATCCTGAATTCTATCCATTTATTGCTGGCTTTCAGATCTTACTAACTTGTCCCAGCGAGGGATCTAACTTAAGGTCTAAGCATTCATATTAAATATATTGTAGCGTCAATTGTTTCCATCTTAAACTTGAATTTCTCTTATCCGCTTCCCCCTTAAGGGTGTACTTATACTATTATCTGTTTATATTCTGCTCTATGTCCCTATTTCCAATCTCAAATTCATCAAATCTTTTTTTTTCCAACTTATTTGGTATACTGTACCATATCCATGTCTTTTCTTTATAATTTATGACTTTAATTATCCACGTACGAAACCTTAACAAAATCTCGAAGCGACGAGAACCTTTCTATGTATAGTACAAAATCTCATCTGACCATCTGTACTCGAGTAATCCAACCAATGTAGCAATTCAGCCAAGTCCACATTCCACTCGCTCCAATCAATAATTATTTAGTACTTGTAGTCGTTCCAATTTCCCAATTAGGTAGCACTTATATTCTGATGATAAGTGTCCAAGGCTCTCTTGTAGCATTATCTTTATCCCAACCTGTATCATATGTTTTCTCTAATAGATTCGCAATACACTATTTGTTCCCCAACCTACAGTCCCTGTCCTTTAAGGATTTCACTGGTGAAGTCGTATACGCGCAGTACTCCTTTATTTCTTATGCTCTTCTACACTTGTTGCGTACCTGACACTGACCTCTAACATACTCAAAATCATATCAAGTTCATCTTAATGATAGTCTTATCTTATCGCCTTGTCGTTGTATTACACCTTTAAGTTCGTCGCTATGTATTTCCCTTTTATTTTACACTCGTACTCCATTAATTACATCTATCTTGGGTGCTTTCTTTAGTATTCCTTTCCATTTCTCCATTCTATGTCCATCTTTTATTCTGTGCACGAGGAATCTCTTGCTACTCCTGTATCTTTCAGAAAACACTACTTCTGCATAATCCCTTTCTCATTTTCAAAACGTATTCTGTTCATCCCTATTTGTCCTTATCATCCCAGTCATTTTCTAGTACTCATTCTACCTCGTTGCTCATCTTTCTATAGTTTGGTCTTTCACAGTTCCGTCACTTATATTACTCGTGTTCTCGGCTATACATGTCATAATCTATTACTGCACTGTTATCTCGCTTTCTTCTTATTTCCTTCTTCCAATTAACTCCTTCTTTTCTTGTTCTCGCTTTCATTCTCGTTATCACATAATCTTTATTCTGAGCCTTCCCTATAGAACCTTATAAGTCCTTCTCATTCGTTCCATACCTTGCCGATTTCACATTTGCCTTTACACTAAAGTTGCATAGATCACATCATATATTTTAGCCACTTCCTCGCTAGGCTTTACACATTTTTTTTATAACAATCCTTATTATATTCACGTAATATCCTGTTCGTAATCAATCCTATAGTGTAACACTTCTTAACCTTATTCACGATTCTTACTATGATTTAATTACACTCTGTGGAGTAGCCATACTTAACCTTTCACCCTTTCTGATCCATCTTATCCTTACTATCTCACAAGCTGTCTTATCAATATCGTCATATTTGTCGTAAGTCTTCCCCCTCCATACTCTTATCTCAATCATACTATTACTCCTTTTAACTGTAAACTCGTCATAATTTATACCTACTTATCATTTCACTCGATACCTCAATAAGACATTATGTTAGGATTTGCCACCTTTTTCTAAATCATCCCTTAGTGTCACTGTTATAGCCCGTACTTCGTACGTTCGGAAAATTCAAGACAATGGAGAGAAGTTAAGAACAAGGCTATGTTTCAAAAATTATTTTAATACACGAGTTGTTGGAAATATTATTTATGGTCATTATTAGTATGGGAATATTGAGAGAGGTTAAGGGCGAAAGGAGAAATGCTCAAAAGGACCAATGGAAAAGATGTGGAAGCTTATGGGCAAAATGGGAATTTTGCAAAGTGCATGAAATGGCCATGTTGGCCGTGCATTGTAAGTAATGAAGGGGGGGTTATTTGTAAATTTTTAAAACTATGTGGACCAAGCTTGCCAAGGAAGCCATTAGTCCCCTTTATTCATTTTCAAGAAAAATGTGGAAAATGAAGGAATATTCTAGAGAGGGGCATGTGCCCCTCACATGCCTACACTATATATATATATATATATATATATATATATATATATATATATATAGACATGGGGTGGTCATTTTTAAGGAGGAGTGGAAAGAAAGAAAGCAACAAGAAAGAAAAAGAGAGAGCAAAAAAAAAAAAACAATGGAGGGGTTCGGCCAAGGAGGGGCTGGCCGAACCTTGCCCCTCAAAGTTGATCAAGAAAAATTTGTCTCTTCAAGTTTCTCTACTAATTAGAAGGCCCTCGTCAACGTGAAGTAATTGTTGGAGCAAGAGAGGCATCCGTTTTCACAATTACAAGTTAGCCGTAGGAGAAGTTGGTTGGAAGAGGTAAGATTTAATCTTGAATTTTCATATGTGATGTATGACTTGTGGATGTTGTGGAATGTAGAAATGAATGAAGTTCGTAAAAATATGGTGTTATGTATGTTTGGCCGTGTATATGTGTGACTAACAATGTGTATGTAGAGTTGTGTCGGGGTGATGAATTAGTTTGCATTCAACATGTTTGTGTGTTGTAGTAACATGTAGGGAATGCATGAAAAATTATGGAATGTGTGTGTTGTGGTGTTGACCGATGATGGGCTGGTTTGTGTAGGTATGATGGGCTAATGTGATATAGTAGCTTGATTGTTGTGTTGTGAATCTCATAATGAAAAATGAACGGAAGGTATGAAATCATGCATGTTGAAGTTGTAGTTGTAAATGCATGGTATGGCCGAGTATATGTAGTATGTTGGCCGTGTGTGTGAGTTGTGTTATATGGAAAAGGATGAATGAATTTTATGTAGCATGTTGTTGTTGTGACATGTAGAGATGGATGAGATTGTATGAAAATATGTAAGAAGTCATTGTGGTCGAAAATGGTGTTGTTGGGTAAGTTAAGGTAAATTTATGTAATTTGATATTCTAGTTGTCGCCGTTATGAATTATGCGGTATTGAATGAAGGGTGTCGTTGATGTTAATATATATAAAGGATAAGTAAATGTATGGTTTGGGTTGAAGTTGAAGGTTTCAGATGAAATATTATGTTGATTAAGTTGTTGGAATATTGGGAGAACTAAATTGAATTGAATTGAATGTTGGGAAAATTGCAAGAATAATTGTTAGTATTGTTGATGATTTGGCCGGGTTAAATTCCCGGATTGTTGTTGTTATTGTTGATTTGGGGCCGAGCCGTATTCTCGGGGTTGGTACGTTTACAGGGGAAGTAACATGTTTGAAAGGTTAAAGCAAGTATATGATAATGAAACTAACGAATGGATGGATTCTCCTGCATTGAGACAAACAAATTGGATGCATAAGCGTAGCTGGAGGTCGCGGCACAGGTATGTAAGGCTTACCCTTTCATTCTTTTGGCATGTCCTAGAGCTAAGTAGGGTATGACATTGATATATACTTTGGGTTATTCCATTCTATGATCCCGAGTCTATTTGTGATCTGTATGTTCTCCCTAATATAGGCAACTAATAGCCTGGATAGGTGAATCCTGACTTAAGCAAACCTGACATCCGTATTCTGACATAAGTATGTTGGTCTGAACATTCTGATATAAATATCCTGATGAGAGTATTTGGTATAAGTATTCTAATATGAGAGATTATGCTACAAGTAATTTGGAATATGTATCCTGATTGAGTAAAAGCGATATAAGTACTTTGATAGAAATATTCTGATAAAAGTAATTTGACATAAGTATTCTGTAATAAGTAATCTGTTATGGATATTCTGAGAATATGTTTGATTAATCTATTGAGTCTGAATTATGTGCATTCGGTTTCTCACTATTCTGCTCGTGCATATGTTATGATTTCCTTCACCGAGTCCCGGGCCGGTATGTATCGTGCAGATGGTTCGCCGAGTCCTCTGTTAAGGGCCGGGTTCCATATATGAATTCCGAAGTATGATGTGTCCGGTTCCAGGGTACTGTGTTATATGTCCGTCCCCGGTTACCGAGGATATATTATGAAGTATGATGTGTCCGGGCTCGGGGTGCCGTGTTATCTGTCCGCCCCCGGGTACCGTGGTTATGTTATGATGTGTGACGGAGATCGGAGAAACTTTTCTGAAATATGATGTGTTGTGGCGCCAAAGGTAGGAGTGGCGACCACGTTCCTACGTTATCGTGCGCATCCCTTGGCATTGTTCACCGGTCCCTCGGCGTGATATTTGTCCCCGAGGTTACCGTATGTATGATATGGTATTTGTCCCGGCGTGGTATATGTCCCCGGGATTACCGCGTATGTGATATGATATCCGATTCCGATATGCATAACTTGTGCTGGAGAGTAAGCATTCTGACCTTCCGTATATTCTATATTCCGTTTGCTATATGACATCATTTGAGTAATTTGTACGTTCTGTAATCCGTCTGGCTTACGAGATGAGTAAGTATGATTCGTGTCTGGAAAAGAAAAAAAAATAATAATAAGTGTTTGGTATTCTGGATAGGCTATTTGTATGTTGTCCTATCTGTCTCAGTCATGGTTTCGTTTTCTGTACTCATGCCTTACATATTCAGTACATATTCCGTACTGACCCCCTCTTCTTCGGGGGCTGCGTTTCATGTCGCGCAGGTACCCACAGATGGATAGACGAGGTTAGCTGAGGATGATCCAGTGGATTGGCGGGCTCCATTTCCTCCAGGAGTGCTGCCGAGTCGGAGTATGTATGCTGTGATGTCTGATCAGTATTAGAGACTTTGCAGACAGCGTCGTGGGTAATAGTTGTTAGTCTGTAAGCGGCTCCATCTGCCGATACGTCATTCTGTGCTATGTAGTAGATTTGATATAAATATAGATCCGTTAAATTTTGGAAATAGTAAGAAGGAAGTTTTGACAGCTTAACATGTATTTTATTTGTAATTGAATTTCAGAATTCTAAGGAATTAGGTGTGTAATCAGAGTCTGCCGGTTCGCTCGGCTCCGTATGTGGGGTCGGGTGCCCATCACACCCTAAATAAGGTTAGGGCGTGACAAAGTGGTATCAGAGCAGGTCTGTCCTAAGGGTTGTCTGCAAAGTCGTGTCCGGTAGAGTCCTGTTTATGGTGTGTAGCGCGCCACATCTATAAACAAGAGGCTACGGGGCATCTAGGGATTGTTAACCTTGTTTCTGTCATAGATCGTGCGATAGAGCCAAGCTATAGGAAATGAAATTTCTTATGTAAGCCTTACGTACGACGGAAAAGGTGAGTAGTGACATGGAAAGTCACAGGGGTAAGTACTGGTGTATTTGATCTGTTACCTAAAATTGGCAGTCCCGGATGGCCGGAATGTGGTGTAGTTGTATGTTCCGTAAGGTGTTATTGGTATTTGCAGTGTACAGGGGGAGGGAATAAGAAAAACAAGGTCGGATGGAGGATTCAGAAAGTTGACAATTAATTTTGCCACAGGTCACTAAGTAAAAGCGGTGAGTAAGAAGTTCGAACGGACTGATATCGGGGCATCCATAAAATAATGGCAACGGAGGTGTATCTATGATCATCAGGGGCCTGGGAACCTAGGATGAAAAGTAGTTACACATGGAAGTGAAAGGTGAGCATCAAGGACCAAAAGGGTAAAATGGTAATTATGGAAGAAAAGACGTGCCACGAGGGTGTCCCGGGATCTGTAAGACCTCGATTAGTCCCGAATCATGTAGTAAAGGTCATGCGAGAAAGTGGATCCGAAAATATCAGCATTAAGGCATCGGATTCCACTAAAGATTTGAGGTTAAGCGTGCTCAGGTGGGAGCAATTTCAGGATGGGTGACCCCCCTGGGAAGTAATTGGGAAAATTTTGCAAAATTAAAATTTAAGGGAACAAATGGAAAACTAGAGTAACCTGAGTGAAACTATAGTGTAAGGGGGTGGTTGGAGACCATAAGAAAACGCAGAGAACGAGGCAGACTAGCTCAGAGAAGGGACAAATGGTGTGTCACAGCTTGAGAATTAGGATAGGCTTGAATAACGTTTGGAAGCATTTTGTGGGATAGTTGATAACAATTATGTATATGTATATGTATATGTATGAGGGCTTATTTGTGATGGTATTAGTGGGCACGTGTATCCCAACAACCTATGCTACGGTAAATGAGACCCCAATCGAGTAAAGGACACCGAAACCTGAGTGGTAGCAAGAAAACAAATGGTGTAAGTATTATGAGATAAGACGCTATTTTCACTATAGGTCAAGGACAGAAAAGTCTTAACAGTATGGTAATTGAGAGTAATTGAGGAGTAAGGAAATCAAGATATCGGAGAAAGGTGAGAAACAAGAAAACCTCGGTGGATGGAACCCCTGAGAGGAAGTTTCCGGTGAGGTACGAGATTATCAGATAAAGGTTTAAATACAGGCATGGGGCGAAAATAAAGTGCGATAATATGGAACAAAGGAGGAGTGTGTGAGATTCGAGGATTAATTTCCATAAGCAGAGATGAAAGGGAATGAAAAAGTGGGTAAAACGACGATATAAGTGCGAAGTGAAAGAGAAAAACTTAAGTTGAAAGGTTTCGATATGTTAGAGTTAGAGAGAGAGACGAAGGATGAAGAATAATTAAAGATAAGAATACTTAAAGATCGTGACGTATAAGGAACCCCCTTAAAGGGGGGGGGAGGCCATATTAGGCTTACAAGGAATGACGATGAACGAAGTGAGCACCAACACATGAGGTCAAAGGCAAGTACGCCTGCCTCAAGAGATACGAGAGGAAGAATTAAAGAGGAGTTGTGGTAAGGATCTAAAGATGTGCCTTTTGGCCATGAAACAGTAACAGAAAAGAGATGATCTGAGAAAGACAAGGATCAAATGTCGGCCCAGTAGATTAGAAAACCCATGACACAGAATAAGTACCCATACAAGGACGGAGAGGCTCGACTATATGGAATGAGCATGGAGAAACGGGCAACTATAAAAGAAACCTCCTCTCGAAGTGTTATAAGCCCCCGTAAGGTCAGTTGAACATTCGAGGACGAATGTTCTAAAGGGGGGGTGGATGTTATAGCCCGTACTTCGTACGTTCGGAAAATTCAAGACAATGGAGAGAAGTTAAGAACAAGGCTATGTTTCAAAAATTATTTTAATACACGAGTTGTTGGAAATATTATTTATGGTCATTACTAGTATGGGAATATTGAGAGAGGTTAAGGGCGAAAAGAGAAATGCGCAAAAGGACCAATGGAAATGATGTGGAAGCTTAAGGGCAAAATGGGAATTTTGCAAAGTGCATGAAATAGCCATGTTGGACGTGCATTGTAAGTAATGAAGGGGGGGGGGGGGTTATTTGTAAATTTTTAAAACTATGTGGACCAAGCTTGCCAAGGAAGCCATTAGTCCCCTTTATTCATTTTCAAGAAAAATGTGGAAAATGAAGGAATATTCTAGAGAGGGGCATGTGCCCCTCACATGCCTACACTATATACATATATATATATATATATATATATAGACATGGGGTGGTCATTTTTAAGGAGGAGTGGAAAGAAAAAAAGCAAGAAGAAAGAAAAAGAGAGAGCAAAAAAAACAAAAACAATGGAGGGGTTCGGCCAAGGAGGGGCTGGCCGAACCTTGCCCCTCAAAGTTGATCAAGAAAAATTTGTCTCTTCAAGTTTCTCTACTAATTAAAAGGCCCTCGTCAACGTGAAGTAATTGTTGGAGCAAGAGAGGCATCCGTTTTCACAATTACAAGTTAGCCGTAGGAGAAGTTGGTTGGAAGAGGTAAGATTTAATCTTGAATTTTCATGTGTGATGTGTGACTTGTGGATGTTGTGGAATGTAGAAATGAATGAAGTTCGTAAAAATATGGTGTTATGTATGTTTGGCCGTGTATATGTGTGACTAACAATGTGTATGTAGAGTTGTGTCGGGGTGATGAATTAGTTTGCATTCAACATGTTTGTGTGTTGTAGTAACATGTAGGGAATGCATGAAAAATTATGGAATGTGTGTGTTGTGGTGTTGACCGATGATGGGCTGGTTTGTGTAGGTATGATGGGCTAATGTGATATAGTAGCTTGATTGTTGTGTTGTGAATCTCATAATGAAAAATGAACGGAAGGTATGAAATCATGCATGTTGAAGTTGTAGTTGTAAATGCATGGTATGGCCGAGTATATGTAGTATGTTGGCCGTGTGTGTGAGTTGTGTTATATGGAAAATGATGAATGAATTTTATGTAGCATGTTGTTGTTGTGACATGTAGAGATGGATGAGATTGTATGAAAATATGTAAGAAGTCATTGCGGTCGAAAATGGTGTTGTTGGGTAAGTTAAGGTAAATTTATGTAATTTGATATTCTAGTTGTCACCGTTATGAATTATGCGGTATTGAATGAAGGGTGTCGTTGAAGTTAATATATATAAAGGATAAGTAAATGTATGGTTGAGGTTGAAGTTGAAGGTTTCAGATGAAATAGTATGTTGATTAAGTTGTTGGAATATTGGGAGAACTAAATTGAATTGAATTGAATGTTGGGAAAATTGCTAGAATAATTGTTAGTATTGTTGATGATTTGGCCGGGTTAAATTCCCGGATTGTTGTTGTTATTGTTGATTTGGGGCCGAGCCGTATTCTCGGGGTTAGTACGTTTACAGGGGAAGTGCTGCCGAAATTCCGGTAGAACATGAGTGAACATGTTTGAAAGGTTAAAGCAAGTATATGATAATGAAACTAACGAATGGATGAATTCTCTTGCATGTAGACAAACAAATTGGATGCATAAGCGTAGCTGGAGGTCGCGGCACAGGTATGTAAGGCTTACCCTTTCATTCTTTTGGCATGTCCTAGAGCTAAGTAGGGTATGACATTGATATATACTTTGGGTTATTCCATTCTATGATCCTGAGTCTATTTGTGATCTGTATGTTCTCCCTAATATAGGAAACTAATAGCCTGGATAGGTGAATCCTGACTTAAGCAAACCTGACATCCGTATTCTGACATAAGTATGTTGGTCTGAACATTCTGATATAAATATCCTGATGAGAGTATTTGGTATAAGTATTCTGATATGAGAGATTATGCTACAAGTAATTTGGAATATGTATCCTGATTGAGTAAAAGCGATATAAGTACTTTGATAGAAATATTCTGATAAAAGTAATTTGACATAAGTATTCTGTAATAAGTAATATGTTATGGATATTCTGAGAATATGTTTGATTAATCTATTGAGTCTGAATTATGTGCATTCGGTTTCTCACTATTCTGCTCGTGCATATGCTATGATTTCCTTCACCGAGTCCCGGGCCGGTATGTATCGTGCGGATGGTTCGCCGAGTCCTCTGTTAAGGGCCGGGTTCCATATATGAATTCCGAAGTGTGATGTGTCCGGTTCCGGGGTACTGTGTTATATGTCCGTCCCCGGTTACCGAGGATATATTATGAAGTATGATGTGTCCGGGCTCGGGGTGCCGTGTTATCTGTCCGCCCCCGGGTACCGTGGTTATGTTATGATGTGTGACGGAGATCGGAGCAAATTTTCTGAAATATGATGTGTTGTGGCGCCAAAGGTAGGAGTGGCGACCACGTTCCTACGCTATTGTGCGCATCCCTTGGCATTGTTCACCGGTCCCTCGGCGTGATATTTGTCCCCGAGGTTACCGTATGTATGATATGGTATTTGTCCCGGCGTGGTATATGTCCCCAGGGTTACCGCGTATGTGATATGATATCCGATTCCGATATGCATAACTTGTGCTGGAGAGTAAGCATTCTGACCTTCCATATATTCTGTATTCCGTTTGCTATATGACATCATTTGAGTAATTTGTACGTTCTGTAATCCGTCTGGCTTACGAGATGAGTAAGTATGATTCGTGTCTGGAAAAGAAAAAAATAATAATAATAAGTGTTTGGTATTCTGGATAGGCTATTTGTATGTTGTCCTATCTATCTCAGTCATGGTTTCGTTTTCTGTACTCATGCCTTACATATTCAGTACATATTCCGTACTGACCCCCTCTTCTTCGGGGGCTGCGTTTCATGCCGCGCAGGTACCCACAGATGGATAGACGAGGTTAGCTGAGGATGATCCAGTGGATTGGCGGGCTCCATTTCCTCCAGGAGTGCTGCCGAGTCGGAGTATGTATGCTGTGATGTCTGATCAGTATTAGAGACTTTGCAGACAGCGTCGTGGGTAATAGTTGTTAGTCTGTAAGCGGCTCCATCTGCCGATACGCCATTCTGTGCTATGTAGTAGATTTGATATAAATATAGATCCGTTAAATTTTGGAAATAGTAAGAAGGAAGTTTTGACAGCTTAACATGTATTTTATTTGTAATTGAATTTCAGAATTCTAAGGAATTAGGTGTGTAATCAGAGTCTGCCGGTTCGCTCGGCTCCGTATGTGGGGTCGGGTGCCCATCACACCCTAAATAAGGTTAGGGCGTGACAGTCACAAGCCCTTTCCAAATTATCCTAGCATTTCATCAACAACACATGATCTAAGACAGACCACAAGTTTGAGTTTTCCTTCTACAAACTCCATCTCCAATTAGTTGATTAAGAACTAATAAACTCAAGGACATAAAGATATGATAAAATGTTACCTCAAGAACACAAGAACGCTCCACTTGTTTCACATAGTTTTCCTTCAAATTCGTTCTTGGGTCATGAACGAACTATTTAGTTCATAAACTACTTACTATATGCTTTGTACTTTTCAATAAAAGTGAAACTTAATTGCTGGGCGTTTTTGCCCTTCAACTTGAGCTCTTCTAAGGCAAAAATGTGGCTGGGAAGTATTCTGGTCCGTTCAAATAAATTCCAAACTTTGTTGCTCATATATACTTCTTCGAAATAAAAATTTTCAAATAAGAATGGTGCCCCTTACGGATGACATGAGGGCATCTCTTAAAGATTTAATCTGGCATAATAAATTTACCCTATCGGCATCGACTTTCAAGACATATTATAAACTTATATCTCATTCCTTTTATATTTGTAGGAAATTTTAGCAGAGTTCCCTCTGTATTTCTCACTATCCCAGAACCTGCACGCAGGAAATACCAAGAATGCCTCACAGGGCCAACATATATATATATATATGCATCATATCATATCACAGCCACACAGGGCTTCCAATATTAACAATAGTATGAAAATGATGGACTTACCTCGTATGTCCAACCAAAACTGCACCTGTTACACTTTCCTGTTTACTTTCCCTTTCAATCTTCAACTTTACATATCAATCGTACTTCAAATACCTTACCCGACATACATTCTTCGTACCGTTGCTAACCTGCGTACTCTGTAACTTCTAATATCATCAGTCACTTTCTTCTGTCGATGCCGTTCTACTACTGAAATCAAGGGTTAGTATAAGGAATTTCATTTCCTATGACTGGGCTCTATCGCACGATCTTAGATATGAAAGAAAAGTAACATCCTAAATGTCCTGTAGCTTCCTGTCTATAGATGTGGTGCACAACACAACGATAAAAAAGACTCTACTAGACACGGTCTGTAGACACTCCGAGGATGAACTGCTCTGATACCATTTTTGTCACGACCCAACCCCGTAGGCCGTGGCTAGTGCCCGAGCTGGACACTCATATACATATCTGTTAGACATCATCAAACTGAAACTAAACATAATATGGAAGCTTTGTGAAAACATAGCGTTATCTCAGAACGTCACATGTATATATCAAGGTAACCTGTCTCCTGAGGAGTCACATCCAATCAAAAGATATCATAATACACGAGCCGACAAGGCTGCCACTACGTATGGGAACGTCCCAAAATAAGTCATATAAACACAACTGAATAACATCTATATATGACCCACGCATATGTCTACAGACCTCTAAGAGTATCAACAGTAACATATGACGGGACAGGGCCCCGCCGTACCCCTGGATAAACATATATATACATAAAAAGGATTGGCACCAAAAGTCTAGGCTCCGGAACAACGGAGCACTCCAAAACAGCTGAGTAGAAATCCTAAGCTGGAGGATCCCCAAAGCTAGTATCTGCACCTGCAGGCATGAAACGCAGCCCCCCGAAGAAAGGGGGTCAGTACGAGATATGTACTGAGTATATAAATCATGAAATACAATAAGAAGGATCATAACTGAAGTAGAGATTCCAGGAGACAAGTATGATAATCAAGAAATCACTGTACCTGTGCCTTACGAAACAAAATCATGCATATCATTATCATATACCGTACCCGGCCCATTATGGGATTCAGTGCCATAATCATATCATCATATACATATACCGTACCCGGCCCTCTAGTAAGGGACTCGGTGAATAAAGTCGTGTACACGTATACCATACCCGGCCCATCATGGGACTCGGTGCCATAATCATATCATCATCTCATCATATTATCATATACGTATGCCGTATATGATGATAGACACATATCAAGCTAAAATGAAATAGTTTATGGAATTCAAGGACTCAATAGAATATTCAAAATGAATCATCTTTTGAAAATCAAGACAATAGCCATATCCATTACCTTTCGAATATCAATACGGATTATATCAAAATAGAACTTCTGGAATCATATACACGTATCAAGACATAACGAAGTAGCTTCTGGAAGTCAAGAACATTAGCCATTCTAGTGGCTCTAAGAATAAGAACTTCTTTGGAATCATATACACATCGTATGTTCATTTCATAAAGATCATGCAAAAAAGAAAGAACGGTTAACTTTACATACCTGTTAACGATTAATTGCAAACCCGTTCGCTTGGTCGCCCCTTTAGCCTATTTAATATAAAAGTAACGCTATTGTCAGTAACTTTATTTTCTAGTTCGTAAATTTGTAGCCCATCGCTTATACAACTCGTTCTTTAACTTATAATTTCTCAATTAGGGTTTTTCATTAGTTAAGGACTTAACGAAAATCGGGCAGCATTTTCCCTATATATTTGCCTAACCCGAATTTTCAATTATTCTCCTGTTATCACAGAAATACCAACAATAGAGATATATATACAAAATTCTTACAATTCAGCCCATAATAATTCTAACAACCCAATAACCTTTCTGAATCCATTTTAACCCACAATTTCGCATAACAACGACAACTTTAATTACCATAATCCCTTCACTTAATCCATGAAAACAACAACAACATATGAACATAATCATACCTTCAATCCTTTCAATTCAACAAGGATAACAACATGTCCATAAAACAACACGACTTAAATTTTAACCATTTAATTCCTCCATAATGCTACTAGAAATCAATTCACCATTCTTAATCAAACAGCCCCCTTACACGGCTCAATTTATAATTCAACATCAACATGCATAACCTTTTTATATTCAACACACATCTACCAAACTATGCAAGTCTAAACTACCTCCAAAACATGTAGAAAAGGATTGAATCTTACCTTAGAGACAAGCTCTTATTATCAACGTGTAACTTCTTCAAGAACAGCCATGGCCGTGAGTTGCCATGGCTGCTATGATCTCCATCTTTTTCCTCTACTGGATCTTGAAATCTTTCCAATTAATTGTGTAGAAGGGGGCGGAAAAGAGCTGGCCGAGAGCTCCCTTGGTGGCTGCCATGGCCGTGACTTCTACTTTCTCCAAGGCTTAGGAATTCCTTTCTCTAATTTTCTTTTACAAAGTTGAAAATGAATTCTTGTTCATAGCTTAGACATCACTCATAGCCTTATATGGCACCTACAAAGTGGACACATGTCAAACTAAAATGACATGTGTCCAACTATGACATGTCATTTTTCATGATCCGATTATATTTATCCATGTATTGTAGTGGGGTCCACTTAATAACCTAATCATAATTAATTAGTCTCTAATCTCCATTAATATTTCTACACTACATAAAATTTATAAACAATTTGTGTGCTAATTAAAATTGAAAATTAAAAGTTCCTATTTCATGTCCGAAAGTAACCCTGTCTTTAACTTGAGTCGTTTTGCTTGCGAATTATTCGATGTATAAACATACGGTGTATAACAAGTTGCCTCTAGAACTTGAATTAGTCCATCCAGTTTTTCGTGTCTCAACGCTCCGCAAGTGTGTTGGAGATCCTACAAGGATTGTTCCAGTAGATGATGTTCAAGTGACAGAAAAGCTAGTCTATGAAGAATTGCCCATTGCCATATTAGACAGGCAGGTACGGAGACTTCAAAATAAGGAAGTAGCCTCAGTTAAAGTCTTATGGAAAAATAAAAACCGAGAAGAAATGACTTGAGAAGCAGAAGAGAGTATGAAATCAAAATACCCGCACTTATTTCAGCCACTAGAAGAGATCCACGATGAAACATCGGGATTATGAGGTATGTATGTTTTCTTTTTATGCATATGGGTCGTGTGTGGCCAACTTATATTGCTATTGTGTTGTGGCCCTGTGAGGCAATATTATTGTGGGCTGTTGTGACAGGATGGTAGTGACAATATTACAGGGGAAACTTTAGCAAAATTTTCGTAGAATTCCCGAGTGCTTAACATTCGAGGACGAATGTTCCAAAAGGGGGGAAGAATGTTACACCCCAGAAAATTCCCCGTTGATGCACAGTGAATAGACTAACGAAAGGCACGAAGTATACGGTATTGCAATAAGTGAGAAATGACATTTTATGACCCTAATTGAGATTTGCAAAGACATTCGGAGTAAGAGGAGAAAGTTTGCCAAGAGAGGGCAAGGCATACGATGTGTATCGGAAAGGATTTACGAGTAATAAGTTAATGATGATTTAATAGTGTCTTGGAGAAGAATTATAATGTCCCTTATATTGTTAATGAGGTGTTAAACAAGTATCAAGAAGGTTCCATAAAGATTGGAGATCAAACGAAGTGACGAGAACAAGATCAGAGAAAAGATGGGTTACACGGCCGATTATGCGGTCCGTATAATGGTCTGCAGAATCGTCACAGTGAAGGTCCCTCACTGAAGGGATTATACGGTCACTTATACGGACCGTATAAAATTATACGGACCGTATAAAATTATACGGACCGTATAATATGGCGTATAATGGTCACGGAAGTGAGATGTTGAAGCGGCGATTTCACGGTCACTTGTATGGACCGTATAAGTTTATACGGACCGTATAAGTGTCCATATATTTTCCCGACGGATCAGATTTTGAAGTTATTAAAAAGGGGACCAAGTTCATTATTTCATTTCATTTTCACCCAACACTTCAAGAACTCTCTCCACTCTTCATCCATAAGAACTCAAGAGAAATTTATGATCAACTTCATCAAACTAAGAAAACCAAGTGTAAGAAACTCATTAGAGATCATCCAAGTCAAGAAATTTCATTGGAGGTGAACTAGGGTTTTGGCTCAAGTGAAGTATTTCCACCCAAGGCTTATCCATACGCCATCTAAGGTACGTTTCATGGTATTTCCATGTTATTTAAGGTATTGAGAGGTTGAAAGACTTGGATTGTAGAAGGAGATAGAAAATGGGTCATGAATGTGGGAATAGTGTCATTTTTTAGTAGTAGCTTGGATTAATTCACGATTCTTGATATGTTGTGATTATGATCACGTTATAAATGATATTAAGAACATGGGATAAACATTGTATATGAGTGAACGTAATAGTGTACTATGGCCATGATTATGGAAGAATTGAAGTGAAATTGTGAAATATGGATAATGTAGATGAATGACGATTGTTGCTTATAATATTGTGAATGTTGTTATGGAGGTTTGAGAGTTGATATGTAATACGAGGAAAGTTGTATAAACAAAGGAAATGCTGCCCAATTTTCTCTAGCCTTAGTAAGCATGTTCTTATAATCGATTAGCTAATCTTAATACGAACTTTCTTGAAGGTTGAAACGCAAGCATCGAAGGAGAACGATCAAACGATAGAATAGCTAAACGAAAGAGGTATGTAAGGCTAATGCTTTACTTCTAAGGCATGACTCCTCTGGCATGAATCTTTCTATTTTTCCATAATCTTACTAAATAAAGGAAATTACGAGTGCATGACTATAAAGAGCTACATACACACATAATAAAGAAAAGAGATACGATACAAGCATGATAATGATGATGATGGGTTTAAGCAAAGAGAATCCTCGAGTAATATACGATGTCCTTGAGGTTTGTGATCCTAAGCATGGTTCCATTGATGTTTTTCCTTGTGTACACTCACCTTAAAATGTTAGTCCCCTCAAGGTGAGACATAATGATTATGATCACTCCATAATGTAATCGGGGGTTCACGACCTTATGTCACCCCGACATCGCCATAGTTATCTTTAAGTTCTAATGTATGTTTTGATGATACATGTACAGTAATGTTATGTTTATGATGTGCTCACGATGCTACAATTCCATCGCGCCTAAATGGCCGGACATGTCATTGCAAAGGCGGGTTGCTTATGATTCCACCGTGCCCAAATGGCCGGACATGTCACCGCTAAGGCAGGCTGCTTATGATTCCACCACGCCTAGAAGGCCGGACACGATCACCACTAGTGGGCGGCGTATGAGGTTTACCCGGACGCGGGTTAACGATGATGATATATATATATATGATATGACGATACATGTACTACGAATATATATGATATATGTATGAAATACATCCACTCTTAAAAGTTAAATAGGTTATATTTTCATCTTATGTCTTATGATTTCTCTGTTATGTTCATTTCATCCATGCCTTACATACTCAGTACAATGTTCATACTGATGTCCGTTTTCTTTGGACGCTGTGTTCATGCCCATAGGTAGGCAGGGAGGTGATCCAGACTCGTAGGAGCTACTAGCAGACTTTGAGAGCGCCCCATTATTCCGGAGGTGCCATTGATTTATCCTTTTGTGTGTGTGTATATATATATATATATATATATGTTTTGTGCATGATGGGGTCCTGTCCCGTCCATATGTCTAGTACTCTAATAGAGGCTCATAGATACGTATGTCTGGGTAGCATGGTCTCACGATGTCCCTATTTTATGTACATTATTTTGATAGCCGAAGGGCTTATGCATATAAAGGTAATTGTGTTTCCAAGTGAAAAATGGATTTCCTATGATTTGAGTATAAGATTAATGAATAAACGCTTGATGAGTACGATGGGTAATGGTATTAGCGGTTCTTGGTGGTTAGCCCCGGGTACCCGTCATGGCTCCTAGTCGGGTCGTGACATCGAGGGTGGGTTTTAGGGCATGACAAGCTTGTTATCTGCAATGACCCGTAAGGTCGTTCTAGTTCTTTTGGCACTTTCGCCCTCTCCCGAGCATTGATTAGCTCCCTTTTGATCGGAGGGGACCATTGACACACTTCATGAGGTGTCTAGACTGGATTCAGGCAACTTTGGGAAAAATATAGACTTGAAGTGAAAGAGGGTTGACCCGAGGTTGACTTTTGGGCAAACGAACCTTTTCCGAAATTTTGTCAATTTCAAGAGCTCTGGATAGTCGTTTAGAACTTTTGTGTACATTTGCTTCAGTTCCCAATGCATTCGAATGCTTTTTGGGATGTTGGATGGGAAATATGAATTAAGGCATCGGTGGTTGACTTGGTCAACAAGACCTCCGTTGAAAATTCTGAGGCCACAGGTGCGTTCGTAGCCCGTTTTATATGGGACTAGGTATCTGATATGAGAGTAGATGGTCTTGTGAGTTAGTCAAAAAATCGGATCGAAGGAAAATATTGGGCTAAAGTTTCTGGTTTCTGGTGCCGGCTTTGTCGGTACCAACACCGCAGCGGTACGAGCCATTTACGCTTGACCGCTAAAGCGGTCAGGTGGCTGCTGGGGCGGTCACAGTATCGCTGTAACGAGTGACGGGCAGTTAAATCCATTAAATGAGTCTTAGAACCTCATTATTTCGTATCTCGATATTGGAGCTTGGGAAAGCTGTTCTTGGAGACAAATTGAAGGAATTCTTGGAGGTAAAACTTTGTCTAATCCTTTACTCCTCTTTAATCACAATCGTCTTAGATTTTCCCCTTCCCTTTTCAATCCCTTAGAAATGCAATTTGAATGAGGGTTTTGGGAGATTTTTTCCTAAGATTATACTTGATAAGTTGATGATGTTAATGTTAAAATATGATGAATCTAAGCTTAGTAAGTCCATATCTTCCACTTTTAACATTGAATTTTGGATTTGGAGAATTAGGGTTCATACCCAATTTGGGGGTTTTCACTTGAAATACGATTTGGGACAATGCTTAAGTTAAATCAACAATTAATGATTGGGTTATGATTACCTAGGATTCAATTTGGTATTTTACCTGCAAATTTCCCGTTTTACCCTTGTGGGCCCGTTTACACAATTTCTAGGGTTAAAATGGACCTAATTGATATCATAGCAATATTAGTATAATTTTCCATGATTTCTAATTTCTAATTTCATTATGCTTAGACTACTTTGGTTCTGAGCTTCAGATGAAGGGCAAGGCGATAGAGTGAGTTGTTGTTGTTGGGGTTCGACCGTCCAAGTAGGTTATGGCTTACCTCTAGTGAGACTATGCATAGCGAATCACATATTTAGAATACAATGTCAGAGACAGCATGCGAACCTTCAGGTATGAAGTTGGGTTGGATATTGCCTTAGGATGGGCCCTATTGTATTTTGGGAATAGCTACCCCGTTATATGTGTTTATTGTTCCATTTCGATTGTTTGTCACCAGGAGTAGTAGGAGATATCAAAATCTGTGTTACTGTCATTACTGAGATATGGATGGTATACCGCTATTGGTATTTGCATATGATACCTTGTTGACGTACCTGTTGTTGGTACTAGTGATATCAATATATAGTTGGCATACCATTCTTGGTATTGTGGTATGATACATTATTGACATAACCCTTCGTGGTACTTATCATATTGAACTTGATTGTTGATACTTGATGTACACATTGCACGCATTCTCACACATTCATGATATATGGCCGATACCTGGTGAAGATCCGGTATCGTTGATGAGCGAAACTGATATTTGATAAACTCCGTATTTGAGTGATTGTAAAAGGCCGATGTCCGAAGATCCATTCCGGAATCGTTGATTGTATGAAAAACTCTTTTACTTAAGGGATTGTAAGAAGCCGATGTCCGAGGTTAAATTCTGGAATCGTTGATATGTACATTGCATACATTCCCTCATATTCATGATGCATGGCCGATAGCCGGTAATTATCTGGTATCGTTAATTGAGCGACTCTTTTACTTGAGTGATTGTGAGGAGGCCGATGACTAATGATCTATTCTGACATCGTTGTTACATGGCCGATTCTGATGTTATTCCTGAATCTTTGTTAGTGCATGGGCTCCGCAGGTCCCCCAAATTGGTGCCGGTGAGACTCCCTCTGTGAGCAATTAGCCAGGGTACCATCTGTCTATCGGGCAAAGATCCAGGATGGGCGGCACGTAAACTTCGCGAGTCACACTGGGTTGTGCTACCGAGACGTCGATATTTCCTTTCGGAGTACATGTGTACACCTCATTTGCATGGCATTACATCTTACCCATTCCATTATTGCATTACACTGCATTGCATTGCGTTGCATTGGCTTGATTTCGATTCGTGGTGATTGATTGATTAATGATTTAATTAGATGTATACATATTTCGGACTTGGTGTACTTGGGTTTACAGGCTTACATAGGTGATGATGAATACTTGGTTGTGATCTTATTATCTTATACTTGTTGGATTCCTTGATATCTACTTATTTTCTGAATTGTGTTATCTATGCTTGGTCGGCCGATGATGCCTACTGGTACTATTGTTTTTACTGACCTGCACTTATTGTATTCTTTTATGAATGCAGAGTATCAGGTCGTATCTACTACTCTCACTCATGGCTGATAGACTCTTCAGCTTCCACTCGAGTTTTTCGGGGTGAGCATGGTGTCCGCTGACCTCAAATACTCTTCTGTTACTTATGTCTTGCTTTCCATTCAGAGACATGATTCGAGACTACTTATGTAATATTATTCAAACCTTTAGTATTCGGATTTAGATGCTCTTATATGACTAGACCAGATACTGGGGTGGATTTCATTTACTTCCGCACTTATTGACATTATATTATATGTGAGACTTACGTTATTTTACTTTCTTCCGCTATTTTCTATTATTGTAAATGTTTAGTCAAGGGTTCACCTACCGAGGTGGGAAAGGTAGGTGGCTGCATGACCTAGGCTGAAATGGGTCGTGACAAGTTGGTATTAGAGCCCTAGGTTACCCGGTATTCAATATAAGAGCGTATCTAGTAGAGTCTCTTGGATCGGTACGATGAGCTCTGTACTTATCTGTGAGAGGCTACAAGACATTTAGGAAATCTCACCTTCTTTCTTTCCATAGTGCTACTTTATTCAAATTGGTATCTGAAAGACCAAATTGGTATCTGACTCTTATCTCTTCTCTCACGGATGGTGAGGACTCGAGCTACTATGGCCCGAGGTCAGGTGCCAGAGCTCACAACTACGACTGGCACCCGAGGGCGAGTGGCAACCAGAGGGCATGGCAGAGGGAGAGGCCGTGGAGCTGCCCCAGCCAGGGGTAGACCTCCGACGGTGGGTCAGCGACGAGAGAGGTCTCCATCTCCCGAGCTCGAGTATCAGCCGGGTATAGACTAGACCGTAGAGGATGGCGTGGCCCCAGCACAGACACAACCTGAGGTTACTTCTGACCAGGCCGTTCACGACACTATGGCCAGCATCCTACTTCACCTTGATGCCCATTAGGCGGCCGCCGGTGTTACTACTCCCGGTGGGGTTCGCAGACTAGGGTTGGGGCACAGACCCCTGAGCAGGGACCCACGCGGGTAGCACATCCCACCACAGCTATGGCTTCCCACATTGATGTTATACCCATATTAGGCCCATGTATGGTGCCGTTATGAGTGTTGCCGATCAGGACCTGGTGGGGAGGTTCAGGAAGTTATAGCCACCGAGGTTCTCTGGTACTTTATCTGAGGATGCCTATGAGTTTATTCTTGATATGCATGAGTTGCTGCACTGTATGGGGATAGTGGAGACCCAGTTTCACGGCTACGCGAAGACGTGGTGGAGATATTTCGTGGCGTGCAGACTTGAGGGTTCTCCCCTTTTGACTTGGACTCAGTTCTACCGGACCTTTCTTGAGAAGTATGTGCCCCGGTCCTTGAGACAGGCTCCTAGGGAGCAATTTTTACACCTTGAGCAGAGGGTCATGTCCTTGGAGTCTTATGTGACCCGTTTCCTCAACTTGCCCCGATATTCTACTCTGTTGATCCCTACCGAGGCCGATAGGATCAGACGCTTTGTGGGAGGACTAGTGGGTTCTCTACAGATTCCTTGTCTTCAGATAGAGTCTATGGCGGCTTCCTTTTAGTCCATTATTGAGCATGCTTCTATAGTTGAGGGCGCCAAGGCCCGTACTTTTAGCATTGGTGACAAGAGGCCACGTCGGACTGACAATTTTGGGGTTTCTAGTACGAGAGGCGCAGGTCAATTTTTGAGGCCAACTCAACCCTATTTTGATCGTCCCGTGCATTCAGCATTATCGGCTTCCTCCAGCGAGCCTCCTAGACAGAGAGCTCATAAGAGTTCGTTCTCTAGACTAGTGGACCGAGCTGCTTCATCCGGGTCTTCAGTTTTCGTATTTCAGTATTCGAATCCTCTTGCTTGTTTCTCTTATAGAGAGGTTGGGCATGTTGCCAGGAGATGTCCCCGACCTAAGCGGGATTATCAATCATCGAGGACTCCTGTATCATCCGGTAGCGGAGGAGGGACTTCTCATAGAGGCGGTGCTCAGTTAGGCCGCGGTACTTCCCATGGTTCTAGAGGTGGGTCCCAGCCAGCTAGAGGTGGTACTCAAAGTGCGAGGAGGATCCCAGACTGGGCGTAATGGAGCCCATTGTTACTCATTTCCTGGTAGGCCCGAGGCAGAGGCCTCAGATATTGTGATCTTAGGTACTATTTCTGTCTATCATAGAATAGCATCTGTGTTATTTGATCCTGGATCCACTTATTCGTAAGTATCTGCATTTCATGCTGTTGGTTGGGATTTACCCTGTGATAGCATAGATATACTTGTTCATGTGTCTACTCCAGTCAGAGATTCTGTGGTTTTTGATCGAGTCTACGGGTCTTGTTTAGTTACTTTTATGGGGTATGACACCTGGGTAGATTTGATGATTCTCGATATGGTGGACTTTGATATTATATTGGGTATGTTCTAGCTTTTTCTTTGTCATGCGATCTTGGACTGTCACGCTAAGATAGTCACTTTAGCCATGCCGGGCATCCCTAGGCTTGAGTGGAGACGTACTCTTAGTCCGGCTCGGAAGAAGATTTTTTCATTCCTTCGGGCGAAGAAGTTAGTAAGTAAGAGGTGTTTAGCATATTTGGCGCATGTTCGTGGTATGATTGTTGCATCTCCATCCCTTGAGTCTATTCCTATTGTGAGCGAGTTTGCGGAGGTATTTCCGTCAGATTTGCCGAGTATGCCACCCGATCGTGACATTGATTTCTGTATCGATGGCATCTATCGAGTTGAGGGAGCTTGAGGAACAATTACAGGATTTATTGAGCAAGGGGTTTATTAGACCGAGCGTCTCCCCTTAGGGCGCTCCAGTGTTATTTATGAAGAAGAAAGATAAGACCATGAGGATGTGCATTGATTACCGCCAGTTGAACAAGGTCACTATCAGAAACAATTGCCCTATGCGTCGTATTGATGATCTATTTGACCAGCTTCAGGGTGCTTCGGTGTTTTCTAAGATCGATTTGCGTTCGGGCTATCACCAGTTGAAGATTAGGGCGGAGGATATTCCGAAAACAGCATTTCAGACGAGATATGGCCACTATGAGTTTCTAGTGATGTCTTTCGGGCTTACCAATGCCCCAGCTGCATTTATGACCTTGATAAATGACATCTTTAGGCCGTTCCTTGATTCTTTTGTGATTGTGTTTATTGATGACATCTTGGTGTATTCCAAGAGTAGAGTGGAGCATGAGAGCCATCTTCGTACCGTCCTTGGGTTGTTGAAGAAATATAGCCTATTTGCGAAATTTTCTAAGTGTGAGTTCTAGTTAGATTCTGTAGCATTCTTGGGTTATGTGGTGTCCAAAGAGGGAATTATGGTTGACCCACAGAAGATTGAGGTTGTGAGGGGTTGGGCGAGGCTCACTACTGTTACCGAAATTCATAGTTTTGTGGGTTTGGCCAGTTATTATTGTCGCTTCGTGAAGGGTTTTGCTACCATTGCTTTGTCCTTGACCAGATTGACTCAAAAGGATGTTCACTCCTAGTGGACGGATGATTGTGAGGAGAGCTTTCAAAATCTCAAGCTTCTTTTGTCCATAGCCCTAATCCTAGCCTTACCTGTGGAGGGGAAGGACTTGGCGGTCTATTGTGATGCTTCCTGTATAGGTTTGGGTACGGTGTTGATGCAAGAGGGTAGAGTGATAGCTTATGCTTCCTATCAGTTGAAAGTTCACGAGAAGAATTACCCTACCCATGATTTGAAGTTGTTGGTCGTTGTCTTCACCGTGAAGCTTTGGAGGCATTACTTGTAGAATGTCCATTATGAGGCTTTTATCGATCACCGTAGCCTTCAGTATGTGTTTTACCAAGAGAGATCTTAATTCCAGGCAGCGCCAATAGATGGAGCCCCTGAAGGATTATGACATCTCTATTATGTATCACCCTGGTAAAGCCAGTATGGTGGCTGATGCCTTGAGTTGCAAGACAGTGAGTATGGGGAGTTTAGCTCGATTGGTTGTTTCCGAAGGTCCGTTAGCCATAGAGGTTCAGACTCTGGCCAATAGTTTCGCCCGTCTCGACATCTCGACCTTGGGTAGGATTTTGACTTGTATAGAGGCGAGATCATCGTTATTGGATCGGATCAAGGCTCATCAGTTTGAGGATTCTCAGTTGAGCAAGATCCGAGAAAGGGTGTCAAGAGGGGAGGCCAAGGAGGCCGTGATCGATTCTGAGGGCATTCTAAGGATTAGAGGACGCGTATGCGTTCCTCGTGTTGGTGATCTGATTCAATTGATCTTACCTGAGGCCCACAGCTCTCGCTATTCCATTCATTCGGGAGTGACTAAGATGTACCGTGACTTGATACTACACTATTGGTGGCGCCGTATGAAGAGGGATATAGTTGATTTTGTGGCTAAGTGTGAAAATTGTCAACAGGTAAAGTATGAGCACCAGCGACCCGGTCGGGTGTTTAAGAGGATGCCCATTCTCGAGTGGAATTGGGAAAGGATTACCATGAATTTTGTCACGGGTCTTCCGAAGACCCTTGGCAAGTTTGATTCTATTTGGGTGATAGTGGATCGATTGACTAAGTCCGCTCACTTTGTTCCGGTTCAGGTTTCTTATACCGTGGAGAAGTTAGCCAAGATGTATATTTGGGATATTGTGAGATTACATGGGATCCCAATTTGTGTTGTATCTGATCGAGGTACTATCTTTACTTCCCGATTCTGGAGAGCATTTCATGATGAGTTAGGTACCCGATTAGACTTTAGTACAAGTTTTCATCCCCAGACCGATGGCCAGTCCGAGCGTACCATTCAGGTGCTCGAGGAAATGTTGAGAGCGTGTGTTATTGACTTTGGTGGTCATTGGGATCAGCACTTGCCCTTGGTGGAGTTTGCATACAACGACAATTATCATTTGAGTATTGGTATTGCGCCTTTTGAGGCCTGATATGGTAGGAGGTGTAGATCTCTGATTGGTTGGTTTGATGGGTTCGAGGCTCTAACTGGGAGCACGGATCTATTGAGAGTCCCTTGATAGAGTGAGAGTTATTCAGGCCAGACTCGTAGCGGCTTAGAGCCGGCAGAAGATGTATGCTGATCGGAAGGTTCGGAATTTGAAGTTTGCTATTGATAATCAGGTTCTATTGAAGATTTCACCCATGAAGGGTGTTATGAGGTTTGGTAAGAGGGGCAAGTTGAGCCCAAGATACATTGGCCCGTTTGAGATCGTGGATTGTATAGATGATGTAGCTTATGAGTTAGCATTTCCGTTAGGCTTGGCGGGAGTTTACCCAATTTTTCATGTTTCGATGCGAAAGAAATTCCATGCCGACGGTACCTACATTTTCCGTTGGGATACTATATTACTTGATGAGAATTTGATTTACGAGGAGGAGCCTATCATGATCTTGGATAGGCAGGTTCGAAAGTTGAGGTCCAAGGATATTTCTTCTGTGAAAGTGGAATGGAAGCACCGTCCTATGGAAGAGGCTACTTGGGGCACTGGGTCTGATATGCGCAGCCGATATCCCCAGTTGTTCACTGATTTAGGTATTTTCCTACTTTCCTTCTTTTCTTTGCTCGAGGACGAGCAACGGTTCAATTGGTATCTGATGTAACGACTCGTTTGGTTGTTATAGTTCTTTTGGCACTTTCGCCCCTTCTCGAGCATTGATTAGCTCCCTTTTGACCCGAGGGCACCGTTGACACGCTTCTCGAGGTGTCTAGACTGGATTCGGGCAACTTTGGGAAAAATATAGACTTGAAGTGAAAAAGGGTTGACCCAATGTTAATTTTTGGGCAAACGAACCTTTTTCAGAATTTCATCAATTCCGAGAGGTTCGAATAGTCGTTTAAAACTTGTGTGTGTGTGTTTGGTTCGGTTCCCAATGCATTTCGGGACGTTGGATGGGTAATTGGAATTAAGGCATCGGTGGTTGACTCGGTCAACGAGACCTTCGTTGGAAATTCTGATGCCACAGGTGCGTTTATAGCGCGTTTTATGTGGGACTAGGTATCTGGTATGTGAGCAGATAGTCTCGGGAGTTAGTCAAAAAATCGGATCGAAGGAAAATATTGGGCTAAAGTATCTGGTGTCTGGTGCCAGCTTTAGCGGCACCAGCACCGCAGCGGCGGCACTGCTGGGGTGGCGGACCTGCCCCTGAAGCAGTACGAGCCATTTAGGCTTGACCGCTAAAGCGGTCAGGTGCCGCTGGGGTGGTCACAGTATCGCAATAGCAGGTGACGGGCATTTAAATCCATTAAATGAGTCTTAAATAAGTCTTAGACCCTCATTATTTCATATCTCGATATTGGAGCTTGGGAAAGCTGTTCTTGGAGACAAATTGAAGGAATCCTTTACTCCTCTTTAATCACAATCGTCGTAGATTTTCCCCTTCTCTTTTCAATCCCTTAGAAATGGAATTTGAAGAAGGGTTTTGAAAGATTTTTCCCTAAGATTATATTGATAAATTGATGATGTTAATGTTAAAATGTGATGAATCTAAGCTTAGTAAACCCATATCTTCCACTTTTAACGTTGAATTTCGAATTTGGAGAATTATGGTTCATACCCGATTTGGGAGTTTTTACTTGAAATCAGATTTGGGACAATTCTTGAGTTAAATCAATAATTAATGATTACCTAGGATTCAATTTGGTATTTGACCTGCAAATTTCCCGTTTTGCCCTTGTGGGCCCGTTTACCCAATTTCTAGGGTTAAAATGGACCTAATTGATATCACAACAATATTAGTATCATTCTCCATGATTTCTAATTTAGAATTCGATTATGCTTAAACTACTTTGGTTCTGAGCTTCAGAGGAAGGGCAGGGCGATAGAGTGCCTAGTTGGTGTTGCGGTTCGACCGTCCATGTAGGTTATGGCTTACCTCTAGTGAGACTATGCAGAGCGAATCACATATTTAGAATATAATATCGGAGACAGCATGCGTACCTTTGGGTATGAAGTTGGGTTGGATATTGCCTTAGGATGTGCCCTGTTGTGTGTTGGGACTAGGCACCCCGTTATATGTGTTTATTATTCCATTCCGATGGTTTATCGTCACGAGTAATGGGAGATATCAAAATCTGAGTTACTATCATGGCTGAGATATGAATGGTATATTATTGTTGGTATTTGCATATGATACCTTGTTGACGTACCCATTGTTAGTACTAGTGATATCGATATATTGTTGGCATACCATTGTTGGTATTGTGATATGATATATTGTTAGCATAACCCTTCGTGGTACTTGTGATATTGAACTTGATTGTTGATACTTGACGTACGCATTGCACGAATTCTCACACATTCATGATACATGGCCGATACCCGGTGATGATCCGGTATCGTTGATGAGCGAAACTGATATTTGATAAACTCCTTATTTGAGTGATTGTAAAAGGTCGATGTTCGAAGGTCCATTCCGAAATTGTTGATTGTATGAAACTGATGTCTGATAAACTCTTTTACATGAGGGATTATGAGAAGCCGATGTCCGAGGTTCAATTCCGAAATCGTTGATATGAGCATTACATACATCCCCTCATATTCATGATGCATGGCCGATAGCCGATAATTATCCGGTATCGTTGATTGAGCGACTCTTTTACTTGAGTGATTTTGAGGAGGCCGATGACCGATGATCTATTCTAGCATCGTTGTTGCATGGCCGATTCCGATGTTATTTCGGAATCGTTGTTAGTGAATGGGCTCCGCGGGTCCCCAGAGTGTTGCCGGTGAGACTCCCCTTGTGAGCAATTTGCCAGTGTCCCGTCTGTCCCTTGGGCAAAGATCCGAGATGGGCGGTACTTAGACTTCGCGAGTCACACTGGGTTCTGCTTCTGAGACGTCGATATTTCTATCCGGAGTACATGTGTACACCTCATTTTCATGGCATTACATCTTATCCATTCCATTATTGCATTACACTGCATCGCATTGCGTTGCATTGGCTTGATTTTGATTCGTGGTGATTGATTAATTGATGATTGAATTGGATATATACATATTTCGGACTTGGTGTACTTGGGTTTAGAGGCTTACGTAGGCGATGACGAATACTTGGTTGTGATCTTATTATCTTATACTTGTTGGATTCCTTGCTGTCTACTTATTTTCCGGATTGTGTTATCTATGCTTGGTTGGTCGATGATGCCTACCAGTAATGTTGTTTGTACTGACCTGCACTTGCTGCATTCCTTTATGAATGCCGAGTATCAGGTCGTATCTACTTCTCTGACTTGTGGCCGATAGACTCTTCAGCTTCTACTCGAGTTTTCCAGGGTGAGCATGGTGTTCGCTGACCTCGAAAACCCTTCTGTTACTTATGTCTTGCTTTCCATTCAGAGACATGATTTGAGACTACTTATGCATTATTATTCAGACCTTTAGTATTCGGATTTAGATACTCTTGTATGACATGACCAGATAATGGGGTGGATTTCATTTACTTTCGCACTTGTTAACATTATATTATATTGTGAGATTTACGTTATTTTACTTTCTTTCGCTATTTTCTATTATATTGAATGTTGAGTTAAGGGTTCACCTGCCAAGGTGGGAAAGGTAGGTGCCCGCAGGACCTAAGCTGAAATGGGTCGTGACAGTATCAGAGCCTTAGGTTTGTAAATGTCCTAGGATTATCTGTGGGGTTGTGTCTAGTGGAATTCTCTTCATGCAGATTGGCCACCTATATGGATGTATGACTACCAGCGTATTATAGCCGTTTCTTAGTCTTTTTGATTCAAAACTGTGTTGTAGAGCTTCAAATTCTCCTTAGGATTGTTCTAATGTATTCGATACTCGTGCCTTGCGAAAATAGCTTAAACTTGTGCAGTTGCTAACTATGTGAACAATGGTGCTACGTAGTGCTCATTGGGCGTAATATATAGTGTGATGGATGGTACGAAGTCGCGTGGAATTCAAAAGTAGGTGTATATATGGTGACTATAAGGTGTTGTTGTTGATGTTTTGAGACATGTATAGAAATAGCAGTAGTTATAATTACAGGGAAAGCTCTGCTGAAATCTTGATAGGCTACGAGAATTGTTAAGATGGACAAAGTTTTCAATGCGATAGACATAATCTCTGCTAAGAAAAGGAGATGTAGCAGTTAAAATATGATATAGTGATGGATGGAAATATGTAGTTGAGTGTCACTGATTTCTTAGGTGAAGGATGAGATAGCTATGTCCTTAGGTATCGACAAAGAGGTAATGTAATCTGGGGATATTTCGTATTAGCAAGTAGAGAAAAGCATATTTGAGAGTTACATTCAAAATTTAATGTATTAACATTATATTCTTTCCTTGTTGCCTTACTTTATAGTAGCTACCTTTTTAGAATATAATGATATTATATTTATCTAACAAAAGAGAACATTAGAGTTTATTAGCAGTAAGTTTCTCAAGATTTTTATTTTTGAGACCAACTCAGGGACGTTGCACAATATTCTATTTTGAACCTTTCTCATAACATGAGATTAGTGGTAGTGGTTACTTATATATAATTAATTATTTATTAGAAAATTATTAAAGTGTTGTAAAGAAGTTACGAGACTTAGAGTTTATTCGAAACTAGAATGAAATATTATGATGGTCTATCCTTGTAGTGTTGATCATAAAGAAGATCAAGTGTAAGGCAGCAAGAGGATAAAGTCGTCAGGAATGGAAAGATATAAGCTATACTTTTGGAATTCTGGAAAGAGGACTCTATAATTTTCGTGGGGCTATGAATTTAGTTGCGATTGGAATAAATAATTTACAAATAAGAAATAATGAGATATTGAAAAGAGAGTGTGCTTCTAAGCTACATCCTTTGGGCTGTTATTTTTTCTTCATTTTGCTTGTTCTCTTATGGTGTTTGAAGTTTAGGATTTAAGGTTCGAGCTTTGATATATATTTAAATTTATTGGTGTGACCAGATCTAGGACAGTCATATGTGTATTTCTGAATTGTGTTATGATGTTACGGTGCTCTCTACGGGCTTAAATATAAGGATCTATATATTTTATTGCTTTGAGACATATTAAGATGTGATATGATTAGCGTACTGGAGATTAGGATGAAGAGAAATTGTAGGGTATCTCGTAGTGGACTAAGAATTATTGTACATTGAGGTTATATTCTTATTTGGTTAAAGGATATGTGCTATTTTGATGTTTGGCGGGAGAACTATATTTTAGGCTTGAAACTTGAAAACAACCGCTTGTGGTAGAATTACTTAAGAAGATGATGGAGTTTGTGTTAGGATTTAATTTGTTATTATAGGTTTTGATATAAGAAATTTTGATTTGAGGCTGCAATTAGATGGACCTGTGATTCGGATAGACTACGTTTTGTCATGGGCTCTCAATGGACTAATGCTTCTTTGATTTTACTTTTAACAACTATAATCCTATGAAACTCAAAAGGATTTGTGTTTCTACCCATGTTTGGTACTTAATATTAGGCTGACACTTTATATAATCACCTTGGTAAAATGATAGTATGAGAGTAGTAAAAGGGGGGAGGGGGGGAATTTGATGTAGTTGGTTTGATATAGAGAATGCAAGAACTCAAGTCAATAATCTATGACATGTGGGAAGGTGTGGGCATGATATATATGAGTTTTAGATGAATAAGTGAATGAAGGTTACGACATTGAATAAGGATGAAATCTTAAGAGTTTCAAAAGTAAGGTGGTGTTTCTGAAAAGGTAGATTATTACAAAATAGGATGCTAAGCTTATTTACTATGGTAGTCTAATTTAGTATTCTGGAGTTGCAATAAGTGGGAAGACACTAAGTATATTTTATGGTGTCGTTAAGAGTCGGGTTGAGATGTGATAGAACAAAGAATAAATAAATTATGGCATCTCAAGGGTGATGATAATGTTTGGGGTAAGTCATGAAGTCGAGAAATATGCTTATGTCGTATTATGAATATTGATGTATTTGGTATAAGGCTAATCTATTATGCAACAAAGACAGTATATGTTGAAGGTGGTTATAAGTTTCTCAAAGGAACCATATGAGGAATCACATACGTGCGAATAATACTTATATATATATTTCCTATGTCAAGAAGATAATGTTGTTTTGGCTATGACTAGTGAAATTATGATTGACCAAAAAGAGATTAGAGGAAAATGCCTTAAGGCCAGGATGTCATAAGAATCTAGTCTTAACGAGCTGGTCATTAGAGTTATAAAAGTCTACAAAGAGCCCAATGGCCAAGATCTAAGAGAGATAATGTTACACCTCGGAAAATTTTCCGTGAGCATACAATGAATAGACCAACAAAGAGTATGAGTGTACGATGTTCTACTAATAAGGGAATGACTACCCATGAGTTTTGAAAACGCGAAGGTTGCAGATTTGCATTTCAGCCCAGTGGTCGTAAAACAGAATAGGACCCGTAAAGTGATTTACGGACCGTAAAGTGCCATCGTCTTCCAACTATCAAAACTTCAACTTTCTGTCAAATGTTGAAACGGTAAAATACGACTCAGAATACGGACCGTAAATTGAAATACGGCCGGTAAACTGTGACCGTAAACCACCATGACCTACAGCAAACCTTTCTGTTTCTGAAATGCTTAAATACGGTCGTGAAGGACGGACCGTAAACTAGAATATGGCCCGTAAATTGGGTTTACGGCCACTGTACAGCCCGACTACTGTTCACAAAAATCAGATTTTTAAGTTAATTATAAGGGACCCCAAGCTTATTTTATTTCATTTCTCATCTTCATAATTCAAGAACTCTCTAGAATACTCCAAAATACTTCATCCACAACAATTCAAGAGAATCAAAGGAAAATCAAGATCAACAACACCAAATCCATGAAATCAAGAGTGTGAAACCTATCAAAGTTCATCTACACCAAGAAATATCAAAGGAAGTGAAATAGGGTTTTTGGCATAAAAGATTTTTGTTGCTCAATGCTTGTTCCAACACCACCCAAGGTAAGTTTGATGACCTTTTCATGATGATTGAAGCATTAATACATTGAAACACTTGGATTATATAAGAGTGTAGCAAATGGGTCATAAAATGTGAATAGTGCTATAGTTGAATGATAGTTGGATTGCATTATGAACGTTGATGAGTCGGGAGTGAAAATATGTTATAAATGATGTGTAGACCATGAAATAGGTGTGATGTATGAGAAAATGTGATGATGAGCTAAAACCCATAAATGTGGAGAAATTAGAGAAAAATGGTGGAATGTGGAAAATGTAGATAAATGATGATTGTTGAATACAATATTGTGAGCGTTTGGGAGTTAATGTAGAATATGAGAAAAGTAGTATAACCAAAGGAAGTGCCGCCCAATTTTCCCTAGAAATAGTGAACTGGTCTTATAGACAATTCACTAATGTTAATACGATTCCTTTCGAAACTTGAAAACACGAGCATTGAAGGAGGACGAGCAAGCGATAGCTTAGTTAAACGACAAAGGTATGTGAGGCTAGTCCCTTCTTTCTAATGGCATGAATCTCATAGCATAATTTTTCCTCCTCATCATGGGTTCCTATATTCCGGAAAGCTAAAAAGCCTAAATCTATGAATGGTAACATAAGATAAGAAATATGATATGATGATCCTAAATGGCATGATGATATTTATTGCTCACACTCACCTTATACGTTAGTTCCTTCAAGGCGAGGCAGGATGTCGATAATTGTTACATAATGAAATCGGGGGAAATCACGACCTTACGTCACCCCGATAAAGTAAAGTTGTTTATAAACCTTATGCATGTACTATGATAAGTATGTTATGATAAGCATATTATGATGAGTATGTATGATGATGATATAACACCGCGCCTAGTTGCCCCGGCAGTCACGCTAAGGCGGGCAGTTATACGATACACCATGGCCAAATGGCATGGGCAGACACCACTAGTGGGCGGCATAAGATGATACCCCGGACGCGGGAGGCCTGGACGCAAGCTAATGTTATGATTATCACACCGATCCGATATGGACGGGCAGCTTATACATTACTACACCGCACCTATATGAGAGGGATGCTTATACATTATACATACATGATATGATGACGAGTATGAGTAAGACAGCATGGCTTAATTTTTTTATACATGACAGTTAGATATAGATGTTCCATATTGATATTTCCTTTATGTGATTGTTCTATTTCATTGTTTATGCCTCTCATACTAAGTACAATATTCATACTGACGTTCGTTTTCTTTAGACGCTGTGATCATGCCCACAGGTAGACAGGGAGGAGAGCTCGACCCAGACCAGCAGTAGCCGTGAGCTGATTGAAATCACTCCTTTGTTCAGAGGTGCTTATGACAATGCTTTTGTGCATATTCATGTATATGTATTTTTGGGCATGACGAGGTCTTGTCCCATCCTTATGCTTAGCACTCCAGTAGAGGCTCGTAGATGCGCAGTGTGGGTTAGATGGTCTCACGAGATGCTATTATATGTATATATTATTTTGATGGCCGAGAGGCATATGTATATAAAGGTATTTATGTTCCCATATAAAATTTGATTTTCCTACAATTTGAGTATAAAGTTGATAAAAGACCATTAAAATGAGCAAGATGAGTAGTAGCACAAGTGGTGCTCGGTGGCTAGCCCCGGATACCCGTCGCGGCCCCTAGCTGGGTCGTGACAAATGTGGTATCAGAGCGGTTCAGTCCTTGGAAGTGTCTACGAGCAATTTCTAGTAGAGTCTTGGTTTTGGTGTGTTGCGCGCCACATCAATAAACAAGGGGCTACAGGGCATTTAGGAAAAATGACCATTCTTCTTCTCATGAGATCGTGCGATAGAGCCATGTTTAATATTTTATCCTCCCTAATAGTGTGTTGTGATTTTAGAATGCCGCCAAAGGGAAAGGCTACGGCTGCCCAGAAAGGCAAGACTACGACAAAGAGGCGGGTAGAAAGAGAGCCTCCGATGAACATAGAAGAAAGCGAATCACACAATGAGGCCTTGTCTTATACTTCTTCTACATCGCCTAATGTGGACGAGCAAGGAGGAGCTCCAGCACCAATTCCTTCACCGGTTGCTCCAGCCTAACTAATGACCGAGGCCATACATCTATTGAAAAAGTTGGTTGTTGCTCCGGCACATAGACAAAGTGCGAGTTCAAGTGATCGGGCAGCAAGTACCAAAGCCCATGATTTCATGAGTCTAAATCCTCCGGAGATTTTCGGGTCAAAGCCGGATGAAGACCCGCAAGGTTTCATAGATGAGGTACTGAGGACATTGAAGATTGTCCATGCCTCTAAAACTGAATCCGTGTAGTTGGCATCTTATAGACTCCGGGATGTGGCTGTTTTGTGGTACAACAATTCTGTATTATCAAGAGGGGAGAATGCGCCTCCTCCGATTTGACAATAATTCGTGGATGCATTTATTCGTCACTATTTGCCACCTGAGGTCCGCCGAGCTAGAGCGGACAGGTTTCTAAATCTGAGGCAAGGAAATATGAGTGCCCGGGAATATAGCATGCAATTTAATTCTTTGGCTAGATATGCCCTGGCTATTGTGGCCGACATGGGAGATCGGGTACATAGATTTGTAAGTGGCCTAAGGCAACATTTATTCAGAGATTGTTTAACGGCTTCCTTACAAAAGGGGATGGATATTTCCCGAATACAGGCCCATGCTCAGAATTTAGAGGGGCGACAACAACCACCAAGGAGTGATCGCGATAGTGATAGAAGGCAAGGCAAGTGGGCTAGATCTATGGGAGCAGGTAGTGGTTATAGAGGGAGATCAAGACAGACATATTCTGGGTACTTGGGCCAGTCAGTGACGAGTGCACCTCCCCGGTTCGCAGGTAGGAGGATTGATCGTTCCTTCTGTTCAGGACAGGGCCAGAGGTCGAGGGCCTCGAATTCCCAGTTCAGGGAAGATTATAGTCAGAGGAGACCCCCAGTACCGCGATGCAGCCAGTGCGGTAGATTGCATTCAGGACAGTGTCGCCAGGGTTCGGACGCTTGCTATACTTGCGGCCAAGTTGGGCAATTGATTAGAGATTGCCCGTCGATGGGTGGTAGAGTTAGAGTTCAGCCTACAGGTTCGGCAGCTGGTTCTTCCTCAGCACACCCAGCAGGACATATTCCCCAGATGTCAGCAGGCTGAGGTAGAGGTAGAGGGGCAACATATACTTCAGGTGCCACTCAGTCCCCTGTATATGCTTTAGCCAGACGACAGGATCTTGAGTCCTCCCCGGATGTGGTTACAGGTACATTGTCTATATTCTCCCGTGATGTGTATGCATTGATAGATTCGGGTTCTACGTTCTCTTATATTACTCCATATGTTGCTGGTTATATTGGGGTGAAACCTGAGCCAATTAAACCTTTTGAGGTACTCACTCCGGTTGGTGATCCCGTGATAGCAAGGCAAGTGTACAAAAATTGTGTCATTGTGATATGTGATCGTCAGACCAAAGCTAATTTGATTGAATTGGAAATGGTAGACTTTGATGTAATCATGGGTTTGGATTGGTTGGCCTTGTGCTATGCCAATGTCGATTGCCGGACGAAAGTGGTTCGATTCCAATTTCCGGGTGAACCCGTATTTGAATGGAAGGGTAGTGCAGCATCTCCAAAGGGTAGGTTTATTTCCTACCTTAAGGAAAGGAAGATGATAGCCAAGGGTTATATTTATCATTTATTTCGGGTTCATGACACCGAGTCAAAGCCACCAACTTTCCAATCAGTTCCAGTCGTGAACGAATTCCCAGATGTATTTCCTGATGAGCTTCCAGGTCTTCCTCCAGAAAGAGAAATAGATTTTGCTATTTACGTGTTGCCGGACACCAAGCATATTTCTATTCCTCCTTATCGAATGGCTCCGGCGGAATTGAAAGAGCTAAAGGCGCAGTTGAAAGACTTGCTTGAAAAGGGGTTTATTAGGCCCAGTTCATCACTGTGGGGAGCACCGGTCTGGTTTGTAAGAAAGAAAGACGGATCTCTACGAATGTGTATCGACTACAGGCAATTGAATAAAGTGACGATAAAGAACAAGTATCCTCTTCCAAGGAGAGATGACTTATTTGATCAATTGCAAGGTGCTAAGTGGTTTTCAAAAATAGATTTGAGGTCGGGCTACCATCAGGTGAGAGTTAGAGAAGTGGATATTCCCAAGACGGCCTTCAGAACAAGATATGGACACTATCAATTCCGAGTGATGTCGTTTGGGCTGACTAATGCTCCGGCCGTGTTTATGAATTTGATGAACAACGTATTCAGGCCTCTCTTGGATCTATTTGTGATAGTGTTTATTGATGATATTCTGGTGTATTCTCCCACAGAATCAGAACATGCAGATCATTTGCGAATTGTTCTTGGTATTCTTCGAGCCCGTGAGTTGTATATAAAATTTTCAAAGTGTGAGTATTGGCTGAATTCTGTAACATTTCTGGGCCATGTCATTTCAAATGATGGCGTTCGAGTCGACACTCAGAAAATTGAATCTGTGAAGACTTGGCCAAGACCTACGACTCCTATAGAAGTTCGTAGTTTTCTGGGGTTGGCAGGATATTATAGAAGATTCGTAGAGGGCTTCTCTTCTATCTCAGCCCCAATTTCGAAGCTAACCATGAAGTCAGCTAAATTTCAGTGGAATGATGCTTGTGAGAGCAGCTTCCAAGAGTTGAAGGGCAGATTGACCTCAGCTCCGGTCTTAATGCCTCCAGGAGGGTCCGATGGTTATGTGGTATACTGCGATGCTTCGGGTGTTGGGTTAGGATGTGTGTTAATGCAGCACGACAGAGTTATTGCTTATGCCTCGAGACAGATACGAAAGCATGAACAGAACTATCCAACTCATGACCTTGAATTGGCTGCGGTTATTCATGCCTTAAAAATATGGAGGCATTATTTGTATGGTATGCATGTTGATATCTATACAGATCACAAAAGCCTTCAGTACATTTTCAAGCAGAAGGAGTTGAACTTGCGGCAGAGGCGGTGGTTAGAATTATTGAAGGATTATAATGTGGACATTTTGTATCACCCCGGGAAAGCGAATGTAGTAGCCGATGCGCTTAGCCGCCGATCAATGGGCAGTTTATGTGAAGTCCCTCCGGAAAAGAAAGAGATGGTTCATGAGCTCCGCCAACTAGCTAGTCTTGGGTACGTGTAATAGATGCGGGCAATGTGGGTATTAGTATCAGCAATCCCACAACTTCGTCCTTGGACATAGAAGTGAAGGAGCGACAATATGAAGACTCCCAATTGTGCCATTACAGAGACCTATCTCATAAAAAGGAGAAGGCTCCATTTGAAGTTTCTATTGACGGAATTCTTAGGTACCGAGGCAGACTATGTGTGCTGAATGTAGCAGAATTGCGCTGACGAATTCTAGAGGAAGCACATTATTCTCGGTATTCCATTCATCCGGGTGCGACCAAAATGTATCATGATCTCAAGTTAATATATTGGTGGGATGGGATGAAGAGAGACATAGCAGAATTTGTAGCACTGTAACAAGTAAAAGTTGATCATCAGAAGCCAAGAGGCTTATTGCAAACAATGGAAATCCCTACTTGGAAATTGGAAGTGATCAACATGGATTTTATTGTAGGATTACCCCGTTGTCGAGGCAAGTATGATTCAATATGGGTGATTGTGGACATGGTCACAAAGGCAGCCCATTTTCTTCCAGTTAGAACCACATACTCGGCAGAAGACTATGCAAAGTTGTACCTCAAGGAAATTGTGCGACTCCATGGTATACCATTATCTATTATAACGGATAGAGGAGCACAGTTTACAACCAGGTTTTGGAAGTCCTTCCAATATGGTCTAGGCACTCAAGTGAAGCTTAGCACGACATTTTATCCGCAGACTGACGGACAGGCCGAGCATACTATTCAGACCTTGGAAGATATGCTATGAGCATGTGTGCTGGATTTTGGGTTGTAGTTGGGATGAACATTTACCCCTTATTGAATTCGCATACAACAACAGCTACCATTCCAGTATTCAAATGGCTTCGTATGAAGCTTTGTATGGAAGAAAGTGTAGATCTCCGATTGGTTGGTTCGAAACCGGAGAAGTGCAATTAATAGGCCCCGAATTAATTCAACAAGCAGTAGAGAAGGTTAAGGTGATCTGAGATCGACTGTTGACAGCCCAAAGTCGCCAAAAGTCTTATGCAGATAACCGTCGACGAGACTTGGAATTTCAGGTAAATGATTAGGTATTTTTAAAAGTATCGCCAATGAAAGGGGTGATGAGATTTGGTACGAAAGGGAAACTAAGCCCTAGATAGATTGGACCCTACAGAGTTATCTGCAAGGTGGGTCATGTAGCCTATGAATTGGACTTGCCTTCGGAGCTTGAATTAGTCCATCCAGTTTTCCACGTTTCAATGCTCCGCAAGTGTATTGGAGATCCCACAAATATCGTTCCGATATATGATGTGCAAGTAACAGAAAAGCTAACCTATGAAGAAGTGCCTATTGCTATTCTCGACAGGCAAGTATGAAAACTCTGAAACAAAGAGGTGGTTTCAGTTAAAGTCTTGTGGCGAAACAATAATCAGGAAGAAATGACTTGGGAAGCAGAAGAGAGTATGAAGTATAAGTATCCGCATTTATTTCGACCCCCAGAGGTGATTCAAGATGAAGCGCCAATGATATGAGGTACGTATGCTTATTTTTCATGCTTTTGGTCATATGTGGCCATAGATATGTCGATGTTGTGATGTAGCCCTGTGAGGCGATGATATAATGGGTTGTTGTGACAGGTTGGTAGTGTCAAAGTACAGGGGAAACTTTGGCAAACTTTTCGTAGAATCTCGAGTGTTTTAACATTCGAGGACGAATGTTCCAAAAGGGGGGGAAGAATGTTACACCTCGGAAAATTTTCCGTGAGCATACAATGAATAGACCAACGAAGAGTATGAGTGTACGATGTTCTACTAATAAGGGAATGACTACCCATGAGTTTTGAAAACGCGAGGGTTGCAGATATGCATTTCAGCCCAGTTGTCCTAAAACAGAATACGACCCGTAAAGTGATTTACGGACCGTAAAGTGCAATCGTCTTCCAACTATCAAAACTTCAACTTTCTGTCAAATTTTGAAATGGTAAAATAAGACTCCGAATACGGACCGTAAATTGAAATACGACCGGTAAACTGTGACCGTAAACCACCATGACCTACAACAAACCTTTCTGTTTCTGAAATGCTTAAATACGGTCGTGAAGGACGGATCGTAAACTAGAATACGGCCCGTAAACTAGGTTTACGGCCACTGTACACCCCGACTACTATTCAAAAAAATCATATTTTTAAATTAAGTATAAGGGACCCCAAGCTTATTTTATTTCATTTCTCGTCTTCACAATTCAAGAACTCTCTAGAATAATCCAAAATACTTCATCCACAAGAATTCAAGAGAATCAAAGGAAAATCATGATCAACAACACCAAATCCATGAAATCAAGAGTGTGAAACCTATCAAAGTTCATCTACACCAAGAAATATCAAAGGAAGTGAAATAGGGTTTTTGGCATAAAAGAGTGTTGTTGCTCAATGCTTGTTCCAACACCACCCAAGGTAAGTTTGATGACCTTTTCATGATGATTGAAGCATTAATACATTGAAACACTTGGATTATAGAAGAGTGTAGCAAATGGGTCATAAAATGTGAATAGTGTTATAGTTGAATGATAGTTGGATTGCATTATGAACGTTGATGAGTCAGGAGTGAAAATATGTTATAAATGACGTGTATACCATGAAATAGTTGCGATGTATGAGAAAATGTGATGATGAGCTAAAACCCATAAATGTGGAGAAATTAGAGAAAAATGGTGGAATGTGGCAAATGTAGATAAATGATGATTGTTGAATACAATATTGTGAGCGTTTGGGAGTTAATGTAGAATATGAGAAAAGTAGTATAACCAAAGGACGTGCCGCCCAATTTTCCCTAGAAATAGTGAACTGGTCTTATAGACGATTCACTAATGTTAATGCGATTCCTTTCGAAGCTTGAAAACACGAGCATTAAAGGAGGACGAGCAAGCGATTGCTTAGTTAAAAGACAAAGGTATGTGAGGCTAGTCCCTTCTTTCTAATGGCATGAATCTCATAGCATAATTTTTCCTACTCTTCATGGGTTCCTATATTCCGGAAAGCTAAAAAGCCTACATCTATGAATGGTAACATAAGATAAGAAATATGATATGATGATCCTAAATGGCATGATGATATTTATTGCTCACACTCACCTTATACGTTAGTTCCTTCAAGGTGAGGCAGGATGTCAATAATTGTTCCATAAAGAAATCGGGGGAAATCACGACCTTACGTCACCCCGATAAAGTAAAGTTGTTTATAAACCTTATCTATGTACTATGATAAGTATGTTACGATAAGCATATTATGATGAGTATGTATGATGATGATATAACACCGCGCCTAGTTGGCCGGGCAGTCACCGCTAAGGCGGGTAGCTATACGATACACCATGGCCAAATGGCATGGGCAGACACCACTAATGGGCGGCATGAGATGATACCCCGGACGTGGGAGGCCTGGACGCAAGATAATGTTATGATTATCACACCGATCTGATATGGACGGGCAGCTTATATATTACTACACCACACCTATATGAGCGGGCAGCTTATACATTATGCATACATGATATGATGACGAGTATGAGTAAGACAGCATAGCTTAATTCTTTTATACATGACAGTTAGATATAGATGTTCCATATTGATATTTGCTTTATGTCATTGTTCTATTTCATTGTTTATGCCTCTCATACTCAATACAATATTCGTACTGACGTCCATTTTCTTTGGACGCTGTGATCATGCCCACAGGTAGACAGGGAGGAGAGCTCGACCCAGACCAATAGTAGCCGTCAGCTGATTGAAAGCACTCCTTTGTTAGGAGGTGCTTATGACGATTCTTTTATGTATATTCATGTATATGTATTTTTGGGCATGACGGGGTCTTGTCCCGTCCTTATGCTTAGCACTCTAGTAGAGGCTCGTAGATGCGCAGTGTGGGTTAGATGGTTTCACGAGATGCTACTATATGTATATATTATTTTGATGGCCGAGAGGCATATGTATATAAAGGTATTTATGTTCCCATATAAAATATGATTTTCCTACAATTTGAGTATAAAGCTGATAAAAGACCATTAAAATGAGCAAGATGAGTAGTAGCACAAGTGGTGCTCGGTGGCTAGCCCCGGGTACCCATCGCGGCCCCTAGTTGGGTCGTGACAAAAGTGGTATCAGAGCGGTTCAGTCCTAGGAAGTGTCTACGAGCCGTGTCTAGTAGAGTCTTGGTTATGGTGTGTTGCGCATCACATCAATAAACAAGAGGCTACAAGGCATTTAGGAAAAATGACCATTCTTGTTCTCATGAGATCTTGCGATAGAGCCATGTTTAAGATTTTATCCTCCCTAATAGTGTGTTGTGATTTCAGAATGCCGCCAAAGGGAAAGGCTACGGCTGCCCAAAAGGGCAAGACTACGACAAAGAGGCGGGTAGAAAGAGAGCCTCCGATGAACATTGAAGAAAGCGAATCACACAATGAGGCCTTGTTTAATACTTCTTCTACCCCGCCTAATGTGGAAGAGCAAGGAGGTGCTCCAGCTCCAATTCCTCCACCGGTTGCTCCGGGCCAACAAATGACCGAGGCCATACATCTATTGACACAGTTGGTTGCTGCTCAGGAGCAACGACAAAGTGTGAGTTCAAGTGATCGGGCAGCAAGTACCAAAGCCCGTGATTTCATGAGTCTAAATCCTTCGGAGTTTTTCGGGTCAAACCCGGATAAAGACCCGCAAGGTTTCATAGATGAGGTACTGAGGACATTGAAGATTGTCCATGCCTCTGAAACTGAATACGTGGAGTTGGCATCTTATAGACTCCGGGATGTGGTTGTTTTGTGGTACAACAATTGGGTATTATCAAGAGGGGAGAATGTGCCTCCTCCGATTTGGCAAGAATTCGTGGATGCATTTATTCGTCACTATTTGCCACCCGAGGTCCGCCGAGCTAGAGCGGACAGGTTTCTAAATCTGAGGCAAGGGAATATCAGTGCCTGGGAATATAGCATGCAATTTAATTCTTTGGCTAGATATGCCCCGGCTATTGTGGCCGACATGGGAGATCGGGTACATAGATTTGTAAGTGGCCTAGGGCCGCATTTATTCAGAAAATTCTTTAACGGCTTCCTTACAAGAGGGGATGGATATTTCCCGAATACAATCCCATGCTCAGAATTTAGAGGGGCGACAACAACCACCAAGGAGTGGCCGCGATAGTGATAGAAGGCAAGGCAAGAGGGATAGATCTATGAGATCAGGTAGTGGTTATAGAGGGGGATCAAGACAGACATATTCTGGGTACTCGGGCCAGTCGGTGACGAGTGCACCTCCCCGGTTCGCAGGTAGGAGGATTGATTGCTCCTTCCGTTCAGGACAGGGCCAGAGTTTGAGGGCCTCGGGTTCCCAATTCAGGGAAGATTATAGTCAGAGGAGACCCCCAGTACCGCGATTCAGCCAGTGCGGTAGATTGCATTCCGGACAGTGTCGCCAGGGTTCGGACGCTTGCTATACTTGCGGCCAAGTTGGGCACATGATGAGAGATGGCCCGTCGATGGGTGGTAGTGTTGGAGTTCAGCCCACAGGTTCGGCTGCTGGTTCTTCCTCAGCACGCCCGGCAGGACAGATTCCCCAGATGTCAGCAGGCTGAGGTAGAGGTAGAGGGGCAGAATCTACTTTAGGTGCCACTCAGTCCCGGGTATAAGCTTTAGCCAGACGATAGGATCTTGAGTCCTCCCCGGATGTGGTTACAGGTACATTGTTTATATTCTCCCGTGATGTCTATGCATTGATAGATCCAGGTTCTACGTTCTCTTATATTACTCCACATGTTGCTGGTTGTATTGGGGTGAAACCTGAGTCAATTAAACCTTTTGAGGTACTCACTCCGGTTGGTGATCCCGTGATAGCAAGGCAAGTGTACAAAAATTGTGTCATTGTGATATGTGATCGTCAGACTAAAGCTAATTTGATTGAATTGGAAATGGCAGACTTTGATGTAATCATGGGTATGGATTGGTTGGCCTTGTGCTATGCCAATGTCGATTGCCGGACGAAAGTGGTTCAATTCCAATTTCCGGGAGAACCCGTATTTGAATGGAAGGGTAATGCAGCATCTCCAAAGGGTAGGTTTATTTCCTACCTTAAGGCAAGGAAGATGATAGCCAAGGGTTATATTTATCATTTAGTTCGGGTTCATGACACCGAGTCAAATCCACCAACTTTCCAATCAGTTCCAGTCGTGAACGAATTCCCCGATGTATTTCCTGATGAGCTTCCAGGTCTTCCTCCAGAAAGAGAAATAGATTTTGCTATTTACGTGTTGCCGGACACCAAGCCTATTTCTATTCCTCCTTATCGAATGGCTCCGGCGGAATTAAAAGAGCTAAAGGCGCAGTTGAAAGACTTGCTTGAAAAGGGGTTTATTAGGCCCATTTCATCACCGTAGGGAGCACCGATCTTGTTTGTAAGAAAGAAAGACGGATCTCTATGAATGTGTATTGACTACAGGCAATTGAATAAAGTGACGATAAAGAACAAGTATCCTCTTCCAAGGAGCGATGACTTATTCGATCAATTGCAAGGTGCTAAGTGGTTTTTAAAAATGGATTTGAGGTCGGGCTACCATCAGGTGAGAGTTAGAGAAGCGGATATTCCCAAGACGGCCTTCAGAAAGAGATATGGCCACTATCAATTCCGAGTGATGTCGTTTGGGCTGACTAATGCTCCGACCGTGTTTATGAATTTGATGAACAACGTATTTAGGCCTCTCTTGGATCTATTTGTGATAGTGTTTATTGATGATATTCTGGTGTATTCTCGCACGGAATCAGAACATGCAGATCATTTGCGAATTGTTCTTGGTATTCTTCGAGCCCGTGAGTTGTATATAGAATTTTCAAAGTGTGAGTTTTGGCTGAATTCTGTAACATTTCTGGGCCATGTCATTTCAAATGATGGCGTTCGAGTCGACACTCAGAAAATTTAACCTGTGAAGACTTGGCCAAGACCTACAACGCCTACAGAAGTTCGTAGTTTTCTGGGGTTGGCAGGATATTATAGAAGATTCGTAGAGGGCTTCTCTTCTATCTCAGCCCCATTGTCGAAGCTAACCCAGAAGTCAGCTAAATTTCAGTGGAATGATGCTTGTGAGTGCAGCTTCCAAGAGTTGAAGGCCAGATTGACCTCAGCTCCGGTCTTAATGCTTCCAGAAGGGTCCGATTGTTATGTGGTATACTGCGATGTTTCGGGTGTTGTGTTAGTATGTGTGTTAATGCAGCACGGCAGAGTTATTCCTTATGCCTCGAGACAGATGCGAAAGTATGAACAGAACTATCCAACTCATGACCTTGAATTGGCTGCGGTTATTCATGCCTTAAAAATATGGAGGCATTATTTGTATGGTGTGCATGTTGATATCTATATAGATCACAAAAGCCTTCAGTAAATTTTCAAGCAGAAGGAGTTGAACTTGCGGCAGAGGTGGTGGTTAGAATTATTGAAGGATTATGATGTGGACATTTTGTATCACCCCGGGAAAGCGAATGTAGTAGCCGATGCGCTTAGCCGCCGATCAATGGGCAGTCAATGTGAAGTCCCTCCGGAAAAGAAAGAGATGGTTCATGAGCTCCGCCAACTAGCTAGTCTTGGGGTACGTGTAATAGATGCGGGTAATGTGGGGATTAGTATCAGCAATCCCACAACTTCGTCCTTGGACATAGAAGTGAAGGAGCGACAATATGAAGACTCCCAATTGTGCCATTACAGAGACCTATCTCATAAAAAGGAGAAGGCTCCATTTGAAGTTTCTATTGACGGAATTCTTAGGTACCGAGGCAGATTATGTGTGCCGAATGTAGCAGAATTGCGCCGACGAATTCTAGAGGAAGCACATTATTCTCGGTATTCCATTCATCCGGGTGCGACCAAAATGTATCATGATCTCAAGTTAATATATTGGTGAGATGGCATGAAGAGAGACATAGCAGAATTTGTAGCACAGTGCCCAAATTGCCAACAAGTAAAAGTTGAACATCAGAAGCCAGGAGGCTTATTGCAAACAATGGAAATCCCTACTTAGAAATGGGAAGTGATCAACATGGATTTTATTGTAGGATTACCCCATTGTCGAGGCAAGTATGATTTGATATGGGTGATTGTGGACAGGCTCACAAAAGCAGCCCATTTTCTTCCAGTTAGAATCACGTACTCAGCAGAAGACTATGCGAAGTTGTACCTCAAGGAAATTGTGTGACTCTATGGTATACCATTATCTATTATAACGGATAGAGGAGCACAGTTTATAGCCAGGTTTTGGAAGTCCTTCCAAGAAGGTCTAGGCACTCAAGTGAACCTTAGCATGGCATTTCATCCGCAGACTAACGGACAGGCCGAGCGTACTATTCAGACCTTGGAAGATATGCTACAAGCATGTGTGCTGGATTTTGGGTGGTAGTTGGGATGAACATTTACCCCTTATTGAATTCGCATACAACAACAGCTACCATTCAGTATTCAAATGGCTCCGTATGAAGCTTTGTATGGAAGAAAGTGTAGATCTCCGATTGGTTGGTTCGAAACCGGAGAAGTGCAATTAATAGGCCCCGAATTAATTCAACAAGCAGTAGAGAAGGTTAAGGTGATCCGAGATCGACTGTTGACAGCTCAAAGTCGCCAAAAGTCTTATGCAGATAATCGGCGACGAGACTTGGAATTTCAAGTGGGCGATTGGGTGTTCCTGAAGGTATCGCCGATGAAGGGAGTGATGAGATTTTGCAAGAAGGGAAAGCTAAGTCCCAGATATATCGGACCCTACCAAATCATTCGCAAGGTGAGTCGAGTAGCCTATGAATTGGACTTGCCTTCAGAGCTCGAATCCGTGCATCCAGTGTTCCATGTTTCGATGCTCCGCAAGTGTATTGGAGACCCAACACGAATAGTTTCGGTTGATGATGTGCAAGTAACAGAGAAGCTAACATACGAGGAAATGCCCATTTCCATTTTGGATAGACAAGTACGAAGGCTTCGGAATAAAGAGGTTGCTTTAGTCAAAGTTCTATGGCGGAACAATAATCGGGAAGAAATGACTTGGGAAGCAGAGGAGAAGATGAAATCTATGTACCCCCATTTGTTCCAATCCCCAGAAGAGATTCAAGATGAGACGTCGATGGTGTAAGGTATGTATGTTTTAATTTTATGTTTTTGGTCGTGTGTGGCCATAAATGTGTTTATATTATGATATGGCCCTGTGTGGCGAAGATATTGTGGGTTGTTGTAATGGAAAGGTAGTGTCCAAATTACAAGGGAAACTCTGGCAAAATTTTTCCAGAATCCCCGAGCGTCGAACATTCGAGGATGAATGTTCCAAAAGGGGGGAAGAATGTTACACCTCAGAAATTTCTCCGTACTTGTATGATGAGTGGAATGATGAAAAGTTGAGTGAATGATGTTTTATTAAGTCGGGAATGGCTAATTAAGAATTTTTGGAAATAAGAAAGTCACGGAAAAATTTTCAGCCCAATGGTCGTATATGGCACTATACGGCCCGTAAAGTGATTTACGGACCGTATAGTGCAATCGTCCTTCAGCTTGCCAAAAATCTCAAGTTCTGCCAAGTGTTGAATATGGTTAAATACGACCCAGTTTACGGCCCGTAAACTGGTTTACGGACCGTAAACCAGGTCGTAAACTGCCATGTTCCTCAGCAAAAACTTTCTGTTTTTGAAATGATTAAATACAGCCATGGAGGACGAACCGTAAATCAAAATACAGTCCGTATATAGTGGTTTACGACCACTGTTCATCCCGACAAGAATTCATTAAAGACCAGATTTTGTGATTTTAAAAAGGGACTTAGACTTCATATTATTTCATTATTCATCCAACAACTCAAGAGACCTCTAGAACTCTCCAAATATTTCCTCCACAAGAATTCAAGAGAATCAAAGGGAATATCAAGATCATCACCACTAAATTCATGAAAATAAGTGTAAGAACACATCAAAGGATCTTCTAAGTCAAGAAATTCCCAAGAAGGTGGAACTAGGGTTTTGGTTAATTGAAGTATTTCAACTTAAGGATTGTTCAACCATCATCCAAGGTAAGTTTCATGATTATACCATGTTGTTTGAAGTATTGGAAAGCTTAGACACTTGAAATGTGAAAGAACATAGAAATGGGTCATTATTGAGTGAATAGTGACATAAATGAATGATAGTGGAATTGAACTATGAATGTTGAAGTGTTGTGAGTACAAATACATTATAAATGATGTTTATATCATGAAACAAGCATTAAATGCATGAAAATGCAAGGATGAGTTAGAAGTAGAAATAAGGGAAAATTGGAGGAAAATGGTGGATTTTGCCAAATGTACGTAAATGACGATTGTCGATTATGATATTGCGAGTAATATTATGAATGTTGGGAGTTGATATAAAACATGAGCAAAATGGTATGAGCGAAGGAAACGTTGTCCGACTTTTCCTAGAATTAGCGATGCGTTCTTTTAGTTAGTTTACTAATGTTGATACGAATTCTCTTATGAAGGTAACGACGTGATATCGACGGAGAACAAGTGAGCGATATCTTAGCTAAACGACCAAGGTATGTGAGGCTAGTCCTTCTTTATGATGGCATGAATCTTTTAGCTTGAATCCCTACTCCTTTCATGAATTCTTACATTCTAAGAAGTTAAAAGCTTATACCTATGAATGTCTATATGAGATAAGTTATACGATATGATGACACTAGAATGATGATGATGTTATTCCTTGCCTACACTCACCTTATGTACTAGTCCTTTCAAGGTGAGGCAGAATGTCCATGATGGTTCCATAATGTAATCGGGGGATCACGACCTTACGTCACCCCTTTAAAGTAAAGTTGATCATGAGTCTTATATACGCATTCTGATAAGATAAGTATTTTATGATAAGCATATTACTATGAACATTTTCATAAGCATGTCATGATTGCATTCACACCGGGCCTAGTTGGCCGGGCAGACACCGCTTCGGCGGGCGGCGATACGGATACACCACGACCTACGGGCGTGGGCAGACACCACTAGTGGGCGGCATGAGATGGTACCCTGGACGCGGGAGGCTTGGGCGCGGGCTAATATTATTGATTATCACACCGTTCCGACATGGACGGGCAGCTTGCATATGATGCATACATGTTATGATGATGAGTATGAGTAAGACAGCATGTATTACTTCATTTATGATTATCAGTCAGATCCAGATGTATCATGTTGACGTTATCCTCATAGTATTGATGTTCCTTTCATTATGTATGCCTCTCATACACGGTACAATATTCGTACTGACGTCCTTTCTTCAGACGTTGTGTTCATGCCCACAGGTAGACAGGGAGGAGAGCTTGGCCCAGGTCCTCAGTAGCTGTCAGCTGATAGATAGCACTCCATTGTTCGGAGGTGCTTATGGCTATTCTTTTGATGTACATTCATATATGCATATTTTGGGCATGACGGAGTCTTGTTCCGTCTATGTATTCATTATGTTAGTAGAGGCTCGTAGATACGCAGTGTTGGTTAGATGGTCTCACAAGATGTTCTCATATGTATGTATATTATTTTGATGGCCAAGAGGAAAATGTATATAAAGTATTTATGTTTTAATTAAATATGATTTTCCTACAATTGGTATGTAAAATTGATAAAAGAGTATCAAATGAGCAAGACAAGCAGTAGAGTAAGCAGTGCTCGGTAATTGCTCCGGGTACCCGTCGCAGCCCCTAGCTGGGTCGTGACAGTTCTTGAATTGCTTCACCTCTCCTGAGCTATTAAAAATAAATGACATAAAGATCTGGGATATTTGAGACACTCGAATGTTGAGTTGAGCTTCGTTCCTCTGAGATAGCGCATTGAATTGAGATGGTAAATCATTGTGTTCATTGCTTGAGCATTTATACCATTTTATACATCTCTTATGCTTTATTTGGAGTTGTTTCCTTTTACTTGAGCTATTATGCTTAAAATTAAGTCAAGACAGTTATGGTAATTGAATTAATGATAATTATTGCCACATTATTCTATGGTGAGGTTTGGCCTTGATTTAGTTATACACGATGTTTAATGATAAAAATCACTGGGTATGTTTTGTCTATTAGCCACATGAGCCGGTGAAAGTCTATGGACATGTTTGGTCTAGCCTATGTAAAGACGAGGGCCCATGGGTATATTTGGTCTATCCTGAAAGATGGTGAGGGCATATGTTGATTATTTGGTCTAGCCTAAAAGAGGGCGAGGGCCTATGTTAATTATATGGTCTAGCCTGGAAGAGGGGAGGGACTATGTTGATTATATTTGGTCTAGCCTGAAAGAGGGTAAGGGCTTATTTTTATATTTGGTCTAGCCAGAAAGAGAGTGAGGGCCTATATTTCTAATATGTGGTGTAGCCTGAAAGAGGGTGAGGTTCTATATTGATTATTTGGTCTAGTCATATGTGTCAGTGAGGGCCAGTTATTGAGTTGTGATTTGATGAGGAGATCCTTGAGTATATTATCTTTTATATTGATTATCAGATATTGATATCTATTCCATACTTAGGAGATTGCACAAATTTGGTGAAAAGGCACTGATTTCATTGCATTTTAGATCGACTGAAAGTGATAAGGATAGTGGAATTGTCAGTGATCCTATGAGTCTAGTGAGACTCACACCCTTACAGTTTGGCTATAGGTTTTACCTTTCATTGACGTCTTCTTGGTTATGTTCGTGACTATCTCTCAGCGGTGTCGAGTCGAGCTGCCACCTGTTCGTGGTAGAGTCTATCTTTCATATTACATTTTACTTTTATGGTTGTACTTTGAAAACTCTGTAGATGCTCCATGACTAGAATGAGTTGGGATTTGGGCAGGTTTTGGTTTTATTCTTTACGTAGGAACACTTGCATCGGATTCTTAATTTATATTACTTCCGCGCATTTAAACTACTTTTATTGATTGAATATTGTTTTTTTTAACTTATTTTCACGTTCTAGCCTTGGTTTTTCCATTCAAAAAAGGGACAATTCTCTTTAAACTTGTTGAAATAGATAATGATTGAAGAGTTCCACCAATGGGGTATGGCTCATTAGGCACCTTAGGGTCTCGTGAAAGACGGGGTGTTACAAGAAGATCATATCGGGCCTAGTCTGGGAAAACTTTTGGGTAGTATAGGTTTAGAAAAAAATATTTTCTACGTAAACCGAACTATGGAGGGGCCTGATTTCCCGCGGAGGGATGCGTAGGCAGTCTACGTAATACTCGGTCCCTATATTATATAAAATATATATTTTCCCATAATTATTTAGCGTAAGCAGGCGTCAAGAAGACTGTCCAAAGCAAGTTAGCCATAGACTGTCATATCGAAATTCAAAGTTACTCAAAGAGCCAAAAATACCTAGAAACCTCGGAACAAGGGATCGATCAAATGTTCAAATCAAATACATGAATTTTGTGTGCTCTATGTGCTTATATGCCAACTACATGTGATATTTTTCTTTTTATTTACTATCTAACGCACTAATGTTATTTGCTTTTGAGTTGTTTTTCTCTTACTGAAAGAGGTTGATCTGTGTTTTTCCACGCTGGCATACTTCACTAGATCCAAAGCTGCAATAGCATCCCTTTCTCAACAAGACAAAGGCAAAGCAACAACGACTGGTACTTCGGAAAACGGGCATAATCAGAACCAACTCGTCATCAAGGACTCTCTCCCGTTAAGCCCGAAAAAAACTTCGCACTCCGAGGATGTAATAAGCATGCTGCAGGAAAAAGTTGCTGATCATCAGGGGAAGGTCACAAGAGTCGATTTGGTTGACGAAACATTTGCTAAAGAAAGGAGGCCTCCTCCGCCTTTTCCATCTTTAAGCTCACTATTACCCCACCATTGTGCCACCTACCCTGCTGGAACAATGTCACATACTGCTAACCCATGCATATCTTACTATACCTCACAACCACTCAACACTGTCCAAATTTCTGGAACCGTCCATTCAGTACCATCATACCAAGCACCTCAGCCCACTCACACCCATGCTACTGTGAGTCCAAACATCGTCTCTCTACCCACTGCAAAGACTACCCCACAACCAAAAGCCACCCCACATACCCAGCCGTTTCTTTCCATACCCTGTCACGCTAAGCGTTCTCCCCAGATCATCAAGAACTTGATCACTATGAGGAGATGAAAAGGCCTGGAGAGCCGAGCTGGATAGGCACGATAAAGAAATTGAGCGCAAGGTAACAGAAAAGCTTGTACAATCAATAAGAGCTACTCGAAAAGCAACAGGGTTGAGCTATGATAATCTTTGTCTTCACCCAGATTTGGACTTGCCAGGGGGGTTCAAGGTGCCCAAGTTCGAAATGTTCAATAGGGCAGTCAATCCCAAGGCCTGAGTGTGAGCCTATTGCGACCAACTGGTCAGAGTAAGAAACAACCCAGCACTGATCATGAGGCTTTTTAGCCGAAGCTTATATGGGAAGTTTCCGAATGGTTCACGACACAAGATATATGTCGATGGGCCTCCTGCGAAGACATGGTGGAGTCCTTTATGGAAAGGTTCCGATTTAATGTTGAAACCGTACCAGAATGCAGTTTGCATTTAACAATAATTGCTCAGTGCATTGAACAATAATTGTTCATTGACATGTGGAGCATAATGTTATAAATACCCAGGTCTTTCCAAAAAGAAGTTTGTGCACCCACAAAGGAGAATTCAAAATATCGAGCGAAGAAGATATATCCAAGAATATTCAAGAATCCGGGGTTCGGTCCCTAGTACAAGAAGATGGATTGAAGGAGTTGTTCTACTTAATAATATTTTCCAGTTCTTAGGTCTAGAATCTTGTATTAGGTTTGTGCTATCAAGTTGTATCTTTATCATCTTATTTAGAAGCATAAAAAGTAGATACAAGCTAGCTTGACGATAGCTTGCTAGTCAGAGTTTGAGTAGCAAGGTAGTTGTAGGAATTATGTTGCAGAGTTTGTAACTTAATTTGGAGGTGCCTCAGTTTTAGTTAAGTTTAAGGGAAACCCTGCAGATTTGTAGGTCGTGGTTTTTATCACCTTTGAGCCGGGTGGTTTCCATGTAAAAATCATATGTCCTTTACCTTCCTGTTTGTTTTTATTCCGTAAACACGTTTATAGAACATGTTAGGTAACGTGTTTTGTCCATAGGCCAAAAGTAGGTACATATTGAGACAGACACTTAGGTCATGCAAAGCTAACAAGAAGAAAGGTAGCTAGGCATGCTCTTATGTAATGAATTTCCAAGATATCAGGAAACCAACAACCAAAGACCATGGTGCAAATTAACCTCCAAAATATTTTTTTTCTTTTGTGTGTAATAATAATGAGCGCAGTAAAATTGTATATTCACAAAATTAAAATCCTGAACCTACTTCTATAATGCGAGGGATGAAATATTTATCATAAAAGTAATTGACCAAACACAAAATTTTTTGATGTAAGAATCTAGCTACATATAAGTTTTCCCTTTTCCTCTATGTGAAATGAGTATTTCGATATTTGATGGACATTTGGGGACAAAACTTAAAAGGTAAAAGATAAATTGTCTGTTATTGGCTCGGGCATGAGTAATTAATTCAATATCGTAATCTATTTAATTTAATGGGCTCAAATTTTATTATTTATTTTTAGGTTTAATTTCATATACGTCCTCTTGGTTTGTTTCGTAGCACTAATGTTTTTATTTACAATAGTTATGTACCTAAAATTATTAATTTACGACGTTTATGTTATTTCACATTTGTGATTTTGGCCATGTGCTTAACTATGTTTTGAGTTACTAGTTACTGAATATGTGCGTTGAACGTGCATCCCATGCTAAGTAGTATAAATATTTTAAAAGGTATAATTAATCATCTCATATTTATTATCATCGTAAAGCACATACTACTAAAAATTGCTTTCCGAAGAATGTGAAAAAATATCCTTCATACTCAGATTTGTGAATATTGAATATCAGGGAGAAGAAAAATTTTCTTTTGTATTACCTTTTTCTACTTCTATGCTAAGAGGGGGTTTCTCAAATGTTAATCACCTTCCCCCTCCAACCCGAAGGTTGTGGGTTCAAGTCACCAAGAGAGCAAAAAAGGGGGGGGGGGGGGGGGGGGGGGGGGGGGGAGGTCCTGGAGGGAGCGGTACACAAAAGTTACAATTGTACACAATTGAATTTTCTCACAGTGTCTCGTCTGGTTAAAATTCACGTTTCGATCTACTGTTATTTGTTGTTATATTTATATATATATGTTAACATTGTCATATAATTCAATGCAACAAAGTAGTATTAGAGGGTAGACCAATTTCAATTATGTAGTTCTTCTAAAAATCATTTCAACCTAACAATTTCCTTATTTTTTACTATATTTTAACAATGGACAATTTATATTTGAATATTTGCAATGTTGGTTATGGTTGCAAATACTTCACATTCTTTCTTGTCTTTAAGAAACGGTAACCTCTTTTTTTATAGTTTCAAACATATCAAGAAATTGTTGTTTAATAAAAATATCATTCTATAGAAACTGTACAAAAATTCATTTGGCATATATCCCTTAGGACATGTAGTAGATCATAGACAAGTTTATGGTACACATATGCGAAGAAGCAAAAGTTAATTGTTATAGAGAAAGTTAAAATTTATTGAAATTAAAAAAATAAATTAATGTATGTAGTTACACGTATAGGTATCCTTTGACTGGATTATAAATATCCTTTTTGCGCCTTAGGAAGGACGATAACAGTCTTTCTAACGACTACAAGGTTATTCCGAGCGAGAACCTTACGACTGTCATGCCCGAAAACGCACCCTGGATGCAACAGGCATCCGATGCTATGAACAATACCAGAAGCACCTTATAAAATCAATAAATGTCTAATCTCTTTTTAACACTCTTTCAGCATTTACTTAAACACGTTATTAAGGTTAAATGGAAATGTGCTCGAACTTAGAAGAGTAACTAGTGGAAGTGCAATATAAGTACTTAGTCATAAATGTGGAAAAATTCCCAACAAGCTATACGAGACTTGAACACCTACTCATAATTTTGACAACTATCTATGGAGCTTCTGAGATAAATAAATAAATGAACTAACTTTGGTACATAGGGTGTCCCACGAACAAGGTACATAGGGTGTCCCACGAACAACGGGGTGGGCTCACCAATCTGTTTGGAAAGCAGCAAGTTCTCCTACTCCGTACGCATATCACGAACCTGCTCTTCTTTGTTACTTAACATACCATCAAAAACAAAAATGGTATGCCTGAGAACTACGTACTCAATGAGTGTCTCCGGGACAATAATTAATAGCAAAATATATAAGTAATAAGTGTAATTGAAAATAGTATTGAGAAGCAGTTCAAAATAATGATGACATATCATAAATGTCCATTATAAGTCAACGATGATGAAATAATTAGTGTGAATCCTTAAGTCATTCTTGTTACCTTAAAGTCTTTCCAAAAAGTTCGAAATCGAAAGATAGAGTAAGTCAATACATTATTAAAATCACCAGTAAAAGCCAAAAACACATGAATATGTCAACTTCAACTTATTATACCTTTTAACACGTTACATCCTTTTAATCATGAACTCAATATCATGAACAAGCCACTCATGGGCAAGAAAAACACAACAGATGCCAAAACAGGCCCAAATCAATAAAATAAAGGGATGACCGCTTAAGGTTCCCTAAACTGCATAGAAGCACCACATCAGAACTATCAACTCACGATGGCTATCCTTCCTCCCGAATAGCTAGACCAAGACTACATTAGGGCTACAACCCTCGATGACCACTCTACCTCCCGAATGTCTAGGCATGAACTACACCAGGGCTATCGACCCTCAATGACCACTCTTCTTCTAGAATGGCTAGGTAAACCCCACTAGGATCCATATTCACTACCTTACCTCTCGAGTAGCTAGGCCAAACACAAACCATGGAATCATGGCATATTAGCCGAATCATAAATCATGGCATGGAAGCCGAATAATTATCCCGTTAGTAAGGGTATACCAACATCATTAATCGATTTAGAAAACCAAGTTCAAATCATTAATCAATTTTAATTCAGCGAGACCCGTTCGTAGGGCAAAACACTTCAAATATCCAATCCTTCAAAAACAAGTTTAAAGCATCCCTTATAGAGGTAAATCATATCAGAGTTCAAAGATTTATCATTCAATTCAATCATCATTTGATAGGGATAATCACGTAAACATAGATATAGTATAATACACATAAGGTTTAATGCGATCTTGTCCCTCACACACAAAAACCTTGACAAAGAAAACCATTTTTAAAGATTGTAACGAATATCAGAAAGGAGACATACAAATCACCTTTATAGTCTAAAAGGATTTTTACAAGAGACATACCTCAATTTTCGCTAAAAATGCTACCAACTAATTTTTCCATGTTCAACATTGCTCTACAATTAAACTTCCATCTAATTCCACCTATCTCACCCTTTTTGGAAAAACTAGGTTTTTAAAGTTAACATTTATGTTCTTTCTTTCATATGATTCTCCCATGGATTCTAATCACTTGTAATAAACCACACTAGTCTCAATACATTTAGTAAACACCATTAGAGGTCAAAGATCTTACCTTTATTGAGACCCCCCCCCCCCCCCCAAGTCCTCCTCAAATTTTCTCCCTTTTATTTTCAAGAATCTATGGATTGGAATGATAATCTAGTGTTAATACTTGTTACTTTGATATAGTTTAATCATAGGATGGTTAGGAACTCACCTTGTACGGTTTGGAGAAGCCCTAGGTTGATTTCTACTCAAAAAGTCTTCCAAAAAGAAGTAGGTTTGAAAATTTCTAGAATCTCGTTCTCTGTCGAGTTGGGGACTCTACGTAGCATATACAGTCACATTCTGAGTTTGTAGCCGCATTCTTGTTGCCTACGCAAACCAGTAACATTTGAAAATTGACCTGAAAAGTGAAGTGGACTTGCGGCGTGGCATTTGGAGTTTGGATATAACACCTAGTGCAAAGCTCCATTTAGGCTCCACTATATTTGGTTGGAAGTTATTTCAAAGATCAACAACTTTCATGATTTAAGTTTTCTCAAATTCTCAATGGATTTTCATATAATTAGGAAAGAAGTCAGACCTAGCATAATTTTGGTTAGTTCAATCGAATCTTATGCACTACACTATTCGTCTTGATCTTAAATCAACTATTTCCACCCGAACTCGTCTTGATACTACTTCATATGTCTAAAATGTCACATTAATACTTATTTAATGCACACTACATTCCCGGTCGATGGGCCTCCTGGGAAGACATGGTGGAGTCCTTTATAAAATGGTTTTGCACAACATTATGACCGCTGAGCAATTATTGTTCAATGCACACTGCATTCTTGCATGTATCAAGACCTGGCTTATCTTCTTCATGGTATCACTCATTGTTTGCCCATTTGTCAATCATCAAAACTCATGTATGCATTAGTCTAGCTAATGCCAATACTTCTTGCCTAAACAAAGTAACACAGGCTTCCCCAATTCATTCATGGATTCATTATAACATATGAAAGTATAAAAACATAAGATATGACTACACTGTATGGTAAAGTATTTAAAGCCATCAACATGGAGTGTTATTGCCTACCTACTAATCCCATTTTTTTGTATCATATCTTTTGATTTCTTGCATACCATTCTAGCGATCGGAACACATTGCATCATTTCTAACAAGCCCGCAATGTCTCCATCCCTCCCCCAAAAACAGAAACATAAAGAAAGAAGTAGTTCGAAATAAAGTCTTGGCAGGCCAATTAGGAGGGTTATTTATATTATTAATCTTCAGTTTTGTTCATTTTTTTTAATCAGATCCATCCATCCTGACTTTCACCTCCTGTGGTGAGGGGGGTTTGACGCATACCCATACCGAGTTTATTACCAAAAAAAAAAAAAAGTACATTGGAGGGGGAGATGAACCAAAAACCTCCGAGAGCTAGCAACATTAATTGAAGAGCTATATGAACTAACTCTACTATGATGGATAGGATCTTGGACATTGATCTGCCAAATAATATACAAAAGGGTATCCTATACGAGGAAAGTCCTTATATTACAAGCTCCTAGAAGAAGCATCCTATCTCCAAGAAAAAACTATGTACAGATCTTTTCTAAGGGACATGAAAAACATAGTAAGTCAAGGTACCGATAAAGTAAGTTACATGGCAAGTTATAGCTATTAACCCAATGTTGAGATGAATGGAAAAAGAAGAAGAATGTAACCAGCTCTTCACAAAGGTTGTAGGTTGTCCACAAGGTACAACCCTTTTAAAGAGTCTCCAACCTTTGGGGTTTAGTTGCTAAAATGGGAAGTGTGACCTGTGAAGGGATGAAAAAAACAGCATATTGGCAAATATCAAATGCCATAAGAGTCACAAACATAGAGCATACAGGATAATAAAGCTAGATAGTGACATAGATGGTTAGGGGGAATTAATCTATGAAGACCAACTGTTTGGTCTTAGAATGTCTGTAGGATGGGAAACCAACCTTATCAAGTATCAGGTGTACCCTAATAAGACCTAGGAACTCCTACATATCCTAAAGAAAGACGGTACCCTGTTGATCGTGTCTAATTTTGAAGAGTGATTCCGTATGCATGTTACCTTCCCTATATATATGAGAGAACTTAATCTCATGAACTTGTTAGCAAAGATGTTTGGTCTGGTCTAGTAGACTGATAAGAGTCGAATGAGGATGAGCCATGTTATTTAGCCAAGAAACCATCGAATAAAAGTCAGTCTCCAAGTGAATGTTATTGAAGCCATTATTAATACACCATTGTATGCCTAATAGGATAACTTCAGCTTCAGCATGGTTGTTGGATCCATGCAAATGGGCTTACACATAGCAATAATTAGACCCTCTAAAGAGTTTCTGACCACTACCCGTGCACCATTAGGGCCTGGGATAGAGAGTGCACACCCCTTACTATTGCATTAACAAAACTTCCATCAGGTTTGTTTTAGCTAACCTTCACAGTCTTGGTGATCTGCCTAGGTCTTTCAATATATGGATATAGGATAGGCCACCTGGAAGGCCAGTGATGTAAGGGTTGGAGATCTTAAGAAGAAAATGGCAGAGGGTACTGGTATGGATGGGGGAACGAAGATCAATTGGGAGCTAGAAAGAAAAGGTCAACTGGGCAAACTATTGGGCTAAGCAGAGATCAGGTAAAGGGAGAATCATCAACTTCTTATTTGCTATGGTTGTTATCATTATCCGGAGGGAAAGGAACATGATGATATTTCAAAAAGGCATCTATCAACGTGAGAAGATATGCCAAGGAAATAGTTATATTCATTCACATCAGATGAAAGGATCTGAGGAAATGGCAACCCTGAAAGGACTTACATCAAAGGAAAGGCCTGCAGTTGTAGAATAACGTTTTCAAATGGTAGTAGCAAACTAGCCATCATCGAGGATATGTTTAACTGAGGATGTAGTTAACAATCTCATTTGATGACAAAATTAGGAGATTCTATCATCATGGGTAGTTTATTTCTCAAGGCTCACCAAAAAAATAAAGGAGCATTCCAAGGGGGTGTTCTTATGCCAAGTGACAGTATTAGTGAAAAGAACAAGTCTCATTTGACTAATAATGTCTTAGGCAGAGGTGCCACTAAACTTTCTAAAAGTATTAGGCATCCAGATGGGGTGATATCTGAGGATAGAGCTATAGTGGATGTGGGTATTCAGGATCTGCTCAACTCTATGAGGAGAAGCAATTAAGTTACCTAAGTGATGATTCCAGTGCCTATCAGTCCAAAGTTGAGAGACTATCAACTTTTTGTTATCCTTTTATCTTAGACTGGAAAGTGAACCAGTCCGCAACCAGTTATCCCACCAAAATCTAAAATTTCCAGAGTGAAGCCTCCAAGTAAAGCATTGCTCAGCATCGTTCTTGTTAATCATCACTTTTCTCCAAGGATAGGAGTCAATAGATTGACCTTTTTATTGGAAATGGAGTTTGGCCTCTTACAGTATGAACTGACCCCAAAGTGAATCATTAGTCCTAAAGTTCCACCACTATTTGAATTCAATAGATATGTAGACATCTTTCACCCTCCTGAAACCAACGCCACTCTCTTTGAATGGATAATAATATCATATTCCAAGATACTGAATGGTACTTTTTTTTATCATTATCTAATCCCCAAAAAAAGTTGGCTACCAATCTTTCAGTGTTTTTAATGACAGTCTTAGGGGTGTCATAGCTGATACAAGATGAATAGGCATAGATTGGAGAACATATTTAATAAGGGTAGCTCTACCTCCATAGCTGTCACGCCCCAAACCAGGGGAAGCATGACGGGCACCCAGCTTTACCGGCTGAGCAACACCTGACGTTCATTCAACCCACTCCACCTTGTATAATTTCGGACAACTGTGTAACCTACGTGTAAAGTAAAACAATCACCTGCACGCTGAAAAGGCCCAACACAGTATATATATATATATATATATATATATATATATATATATATATATATATATATATATATATATATATATATATATATATATAAGCCGAAAAGGCTGCCACCAAGGTCTACATACAACAATGCGATCGACAAGGTCATAACAACAGTAGTAGTACCAAACTAAAGCCGACAAGGCCACATATGACATCTATACATATAACACATATAACATCTATCTATAAGCCTCTAAGAGTACATAATGTAACATAACGGCTAGGACAGGGCCACACCATATTCAAAAGATATATAAACAATATGTACATAATAGCATACCCATAACCGAGCAAGTCCGAAACAAGTGGAGCTTGCTGACTATCCGCTGAACTGTTGGAGTCTACAGAGAGGGTCCTCCAAGCTGACTATCAACGCCTGCAGCATGAAATGCAGTGTCCCAGCAATGGGACGTCAGTATGGATAAAAGTACTTAGTATGTAAGGCAAGAATATAATAATAAAACAGTGAAACAAACATAAGTAGTAGAGGAACCACTTGAAAACTGAACTCGCCACGAAAGAGGTAAGACATGCATGTTGTAACTTTCAAAACATAAATATACATAAATACATAAGTAGCATCAACATCATCATAGTAGGGATCGATGGAATCGTACCAGGCTATGTGAGGCTCGGTGGTAATACCTAACTAATCAGTAGTTGCATAATAGGTGTCGCACCCAGCCGACTATAGCGCGGCTCGGTGTAGTAAAATAAGTGTTTGTGTGTGTGCGTGTGTGTGTGTATTGATGTGGCGTGATTTTACGCCACAATCGATGTTTTTCGGCTATAAAATTTACTTGTTTTTAAGCAAGTCTATGTGATTTTACGTGTTTTTATTATTTTGTAGGTAATATGAGGTCCCTAGAGTCTAAGTGTAGAAAACAATCCAAAAAGATGAAAAAGAGTTGATCACTGGAAAAACTGGAGATTCTGGAAATTTTGTTGGAAATTTAGATGCGCAGGCATGTCACGCGTTCGCGCACACGTGCGTCAGTGACTCTACGTGTTCGTGCTAGTATGTCACACGATCGCGCTGAAGAAGAGCAGGGGTACTGACGTCATCCACGCGTTCGCACTGCCACGTGGCGCGTTCGGCTGAAGGTCTTCAGCCCAGTCCGAGCAGAACTTGGATTTTGATTATTTTTTTCTATTCCAGTTCATTTAAAAGCCAACTGGGAGCATTGTAAAATTATCTTTGTCATAAAACACAAGTTTGGAGGCTAGGGTTCCTACGTATAATTTCTTTCTTTTATTCAAACCTTGTTTATGGGAATTTCTTGGTGACAGTTGAGATTGAAATTCTTGTTGTGCTTATTTATTGATCGACATTATTTTTAATCAAGTAAGTTATTGTTATTTTAATTATTCTTGTTCTTCAACGTTTCTCAAGGGAGTAGCTAACCGTAGGACTCACCCATTTACTTTGTTTGAAACTCGGAAGAGAAAGAACGGGGTTGGGATAGAATTGTTAACATGAATTTGGTGCGTTAACCCTCATCTAACGAAAATTGACCTAGGAATAAGCGATACCACTTGTAGCCATAGTCGGGTGTTCTTAATGCTCCTAATTGCTTTAGGGATATTCAATTAGGTAGTCTAGTTAATCTTCGAGAGAAGTTAATTTAGAGTCATTATCCGAGGCTAATTAACATAATATTACCATTATCTGTAATTCGTGAAATATATTGAATCGTTACTTGAGAAGAGGTTTCTTTTATTCCATTCTTGTGGCCATTGATCAATTTACTTGCTTTCTAGATTAGATTTTATATTTTTGTATTTTATCAACACCATATTTAAAAACCGCCATTGATGTGTTCGGCCTAGCTGTTGTTGGTGATAATTCTTAATCTGCTGAAACGCCTACATATTGTTCTCTGTGGGATTCGAACCTAAACTTGTTGGGTTACTATATTTGACAACGTCCACGTTATGCCATTAAATAGTGTAATTTGAGCGTATCTGTCACGACCCAACTAGGGGCCGCGACGAGTACCCGATACTTGTACCGAACACCCCTTATCTATCATTTTACCTCTATTACTGAGTGGGCCGTATGAACTATGACATATCTTTTTTTTTGTTGCTTAACATTAACACTAGTAGCATAATTATAAACATAGGCTAGAAAACTTTGCTAGCACATTATACAGCGACGAGGACCATCAAAAGTACAAAACATCTAACTGCACATGTCTGTCTACGAGCCTCTAAACATAGTACACATATACATAGGAAGGGCCGAGTACTGCCGTGCCCGAACATATATACCCAAAATTGTACCAAGAAACTGAGGCTCCGGAACAACTGGAGCGCTGCTACAATACTGCTGATGAAGCTCCTAGGAGTCAAGTCTGTCTACCTGCTGACCTGCGCGGCATGGAACGCAGCGTCCACAAGAAGGGACGTCAGTACGAATAGTGTACCGAGTATGTAAGGCATGAAAGATAATACAAACAGAAACATAAGGTATGATTAATAATATCATGGATCATAGGACATATAGTGATACAAGAAAGTAACCTGTACATAGGAATACCCTTTCAGGTCGGATACCATGCATGCTTGTCTTTCCCTTAAAAAAAATATTTCTTTTTCATAGACATAGAAAATAGAACTTATATCATGTCATGTCTTATCATATCATATCATATCATATCATATCGTATCATATCATATGAGATCATGTCATATCATATCATGTCATATCATATCAGGTCATAGCATAGCACCGAACGATGTCGGCTCGCCCACATAGCACCGAAATACATCGGCTCGCCCATATATCCCGTGTTTGGGCATCCCGCGTCTGGGATGATAAGCCAGCTGACCAGGTGGCAATGAAACATGTTTCCCTTCCCATCCCATGTATCCCTTTCCCCCACCCCATGTACATATTCATATCTCATATACATATGTCATATAAGCATGCAGGAGAGCCCAAAGAAAATCATGTATCCATCGGAGTGACGTGAGGTCGGTGACCTCCGATTACATTACGGAATAACCGGGATCGCTTTGTCTCACCTTGAAGTAACGAGTATTTTAAGGCGAGACTATCAACGGAGAATAGCACTAGAAAATAACATAGTATGAAACCAGGGGCATCATAGACATCAATTCATGTTTTGAAATCTTTAGAAAATAGTGTCATGACCAAGGAATAGAATTAAAGATCAAGAACTAGTTGGACACTTTCATACTCATATTGAATCCTTAGCTTAAGACTCTTAGTCATGGAATCATTCTTGTCATACTTATCATAGACGTATTCTCTTCCTTAGCATCATCGTTATCATGGTCATCATAGACATATTTCCATTAGAATGGTACAGTACTTATCGTTTAATAATCGGGATAAGGATCAAAAGTTTCCTTTGGATTCTACTTCAAAATAAGTTAAGCGGAACAATAAGGAAAATCCGGGAACAATGGGCCCACCTCGGGCCGAATGTGGTAGCGTACACAATTTGCATATGTTACATGTCATGGCGTTACTTGTGAGGGTTTTTTAAGGTAGTCGGGTCCTATTTGTGCAAGTTCTAGAGGTTTAGGAAGTTTTTCCAACATTTTACACAACTTTTAATTCAATTCTTCTGAATGAAAAAAAGGAAACTTTAGGTGCGGATTCCGGAGAATAGGGTTGTCCCCGAGGTTCATATCCAACCTAGTATGTTTAAGACATGCCAAAGAAGGAAGAGTAAAGCCTTACATACCTCTTTCCGCTCCTTATGCTACTCCAAATTCAAGTTGCAAATCCGCCACAATCTACAAATTGGTCACATTTACCAAACCTTAATTAGAACATTTAGAATTGGATTCTTAAAGTGACACCTGGCTACCGAAATTTCGACAGCACTTCCCGTGTAAATACACAATCCCCAAAGTTCAACTCTGCCAATTTTTAATCAACAACAATCCGGGAATTCAACCCGGCCAAACTATCAACATAATGTCAATAACCATACTAACAATTTCCATATTCAATCCAAGATACATTATAACAACTTAATCTATTTATTACTTCCTTCAAAACCTTCCAACTCCAGTAAAAACAATAACAACCTTGTAATATATATTTCAACAACACCATACTAATATCATTGTCTTCCACATATGTAAGAACATAATATTCGATTTACATAAACTTCACCCACAAGTCTCCAACTTCTACCATTTCACTAAGATTATTAAGCTTTTAATAGCAATATAGAACCCACACAACAACAACCAATACACTAAATAAAATTAACTCATTTTCCTCCTCACCACACCACAACTACACGGCCAACATCATGCATACACAACTACAACCTCTCCAAAATCATTCAACTTCCATTATCAACATAACATTCACAACAATAACAACCAAACACTAAATAAAATAATTAGCACATAATTTCTACACACACATATACACATACACGGCCACCACCCCCACTTCCATATTCCTCATTAATTTCACTCATTTTTGTATACTACAACATGCATAAACATCCATGACATATAAGAAAAGAGTTAGACCTTACCTTTTTCTCCAATTCTTCACTTGACTAAAGTTGGCAACTTGTATGATTATGGGTTTTTCTTGTTCCAACAACCCCTTCAACTTGCTAAGAACCTTTTAATGGATTGTTTGGCTAGGAAGAACAAGTTGAAACTCTCCTTCTTTCTTTCTTTTTTTTTTTTTTGATTTTTCTCCAAGGGGGCCGAATGGTCCTTGGAGTTTTTCTCGTTCTTTTCTTTTCTCTCTTCTCTTGAAATGTCTAGAAAGTTATGGGACTATTTAGAAGACTTAGTCTTCTTTTAATCCCATAAATTTTAATACCACATGGGCTTGGCCCATCAAGAAGGGTGAACGGCCAACCTTGGCCCAAATCAACACAAGCCCATTTTTTTTGAGTTCTACAATTCATGAAAAATTATTTTCCATATTCCAAATTTGCCCTTCGTCTTCCTCCATATTTTCCACGAATCATATTGCGAATTTTCCTTTTATACCCTTGACCTTTCTTAATATTCCCAGTTCAAAATTTTCATAAACAACTTATGCACCCAACAAGATCAAAATTATAGTCTTGCTCTTAACCTCCCGCCATTATCTCAAAATATCCAAATACGCAAAAATGCGGGATATAACATCCTCCCCCCGCTTTAGAACATTCGTCCTCGAATGTTAAACTGGCCTCATAGTGTATTACAAGGCTTCCGGGGGGGGGGGGGGTCTCCCTTATAGTCATCACGTACGATCACTCGGTATATTCATTTCAGAAGCTTAGGCTGCCTGTCGGCCAAGTGACTTAGCTCCGCTAATACCAAACCAATCGATTAATGACTTACACATCCTACTATACCAATCCTGCACCTAGTGCCGTCTCAGTTGTCGTTTATATTCGGCGACCTTTCCAGGTATCTTTTGTAGCTCATATTACAACCGTTGTCAACTTATTCTTGCGTCCGTTCGTAACCTTCCCAATACGCCAATATACTTCAGACTCTAGTCCTGAGTTACTAGGTCCCTTTTGATGAAGTCTGAATCATCGTAGTTCATTTTAGGTCTAATATGTTCTCCCCCCCTTTATTAAGAGGGTCTACGCACGCCTATGCCTTTTAAATAATCGTCGCCTTCCGCGATCTTTTTACAATTGTAATTCCTTCTTCGCGGAGTTTGTGCATCTATTCCCTTGCTAGATATGTTCCCGTGTATCACCGCATTAGAGCTTTCTAGCCTTAACTAGTGTGGATTCAATATCGGTCTTACCCTGTAACATCCGTACTTATATTCTTCATCATGTCTTTTGAATTTCATCCAGCTAGCATATTCTAGGAATCGCGACACTGTTTGTTAGGGTTCTACCGTCACAGATAAGATGTCATGTACATATATACATTTTCACCACCATTTTACTTACAACCACTTCCGAACACTAATCAAACTTTCTTTAATCCCAAAGCTCTGTCATGCTTTCTCCCTTTCTGCTAGTCTAGTCCGTCTCAGCCTACACGACTTCTATAGGGTTTCTAACCACTTCCCGGGCTCTAATTTACTTTAGGCTACCTAATTTCACATTCGTCTCTTGTTCCCACATTTACGAAATTTTCAGCGTATTTCCCAGGGGGTCACCCATCCTCCCACCTTAGCACGTTTAACCTCGAAACTTTGGTGCATTTAAATGCGTGAACGCTAGTATAATTACATCGACTGCCCCGCACGACCTTTGTCACATAATTTAAGGTAAGTCGGGGTTCTAACAACTTCCAAAACGTCCTCACAGCGGGTCCCACTCCTGTCTTCACTTTCCTGACCATACAATTACCATATTGCCTCTGTTTAAATCTTCACTATTTACTCTCATCCATACATATAATTATCTTTTATCCGGGGTTTCTAAATTCGCACTGGTGGCGGAGACATCTCAATCGCCATTACTCACAACCGCTAAGTCTTTGGCCCCTTTTGAATTTCTATCTGCCGTCACTAATTAGTATTTTGCAAAGATTACGTATACATAGAAAATTTCAAAGAAAATCTCATATACCTGTAGCCGATCAATCTCGAGCCTGGTCCAGGGAGCTGCCATGTGAAGTATGCTCCTCATCCTCGTCTGTCTGCTCTCCGCTCGTTTGACTCTCGTCATTTCTCGCATCCGAATCGGAAGAGTATAGATAACCAGGTGATTCCTGGTTCACTGATGACCAGGACAAAGGACAGGAGTAGTCCGTAGCACTCTCCGAGGTGGCCTAACTGACATAGTGCTCCATCACAAGAGCAGCTGGCATATCCCCGGAAGTCTCCTAATCCGTTGTCCCAGAAGAATGCTCTGTTGGGTCTGTGTCGTAACTATCCTCCTCTCTGGAGGTAAGAAGCTCTGGAGGAGTCATCGTCGGATCCTCCGAGGGATCTGTATCATAGCCACCCTCCTTGGAATCCCCTGCTCTAGGGGTCAGAAACTCTGGAGGAATTGTGGCTGGGTCCTCCGACGGATCTGTCTCAATCGAATAGCCGAGGCTCCCCTTACTCGGCTCTGGAGATACTCTAGGGGCCTTCTTGGTGCCTCCACTATCTGAAGCTGCTCTCTTCATCGACATTACTGAAACCATAACAAAGGATTAGGAAAAGAATAAGGGAGCCTAGTAGCATAGCTCTATCGCACGATCTAGAAGACAAAGAAGGTCATATTTCCTAAATGCCCTGCAGCCTCCTGCCTATAAGTGTGGCGCGCTACACACCCATAAACAGGACTCTACTGGACACGACTCGTAGACAAACCCCTAGGACCGCCTACTCTGATACCACTTCTGTCACGACCCAACTAGGGGCCGCGACGAGTACCCGATACTTGTACCGAGCACCCCTTATCTATCATTTTACCTCTATTACTGAGTGGGCCGTATGTGTTATGTCCCGTGTTTTCGCATAATTGGAAATCGAGAAATAATTAAGAATTGTATGTTATAAGGGAATATTCTGATTCTAGTTAATATGATTATGTTGGTTATGAAACTATTGGTGCTAAGACATTGGGGAAGGCCGAGGGTAAAATTGGAATTTCGGAAATTAGTTTCGGGAATTACAAAAGACGGGGTTTTAATGAATCGGGCCAAGGAAATTGAACAACAAATTTAGGCCCAAAGACTAAGGGTGGCCGGCCAAGGCTTGGCCCAAGCTCTTATTAAGTGGTCATGTGATTTTCACATGACCCTTAGTTGGATATATATCAAGTTTCCTTTGTAATTATCAAGATCAATCATTTCCACATAAAGAAATTGAAGAGCACCCCCTTAAAGAAGGTCTCGGCCGAAACTTAGAAAGAAAAAAAAAATTCTCCAAGCTTTGATTCTAATCCAAAAGTCTTGTTCTTTCCATATTTGTAGAGTACTCAAAACGCTCCTCAACGGGGTACAATTAGTTTGGTGAAAGGAGAACGTTTGCGACAAGTCGGAAATTCAAGAAAAGGTATGAATTTTGTTACTTTAATGTTATGGAATTGGTGTGAATGTGTTAAGGATTGAGAATAGACGAGAATCCCGTAACTTTGATGTGTAAATGAAACCGTATGTGTGTGTGTGGTTAGTGTTGGGGCCGTGAGCTATAAGAAATAGAAGGCCATGTGAATTTGATTTTGTTTAGTTGATTAGTTGCGTCGTTGTGGTATTTATGACGTAAATGAATGTTTAATGAATTGAATTGGTGTTGGAAAACGATTTCGGAACATTATGGGAAAGTATATACCTTTGGTATATTTGTGTATATCATTGTATATCCATGATATTAAGGCTTTAAATATGACTTATGGTTGTTGTTAATGAATTCGGAATGAAATAATGCAAGTTAGTATGTTCGTCGGAATTGTTGACGTTTTGAAAGAAATATGGAAAGTGACGAACTTCTTGAATTTATGTATAATGTTTGGAACATAATTGGGATGTGATTGAATAATCTTGAATGATTGAATGAATACAATAATGTGGACATAAGTTTGGAATTGTGAAGTTTGAATGAAAGTTGCCAACTTTTATAGTAAAGAAGAATATTGGAGTTAGAATGATTTAGTTGTGGTTTATGTTGTTTGTGACGTTTGGGTTGTTGTTGTTGATGTTTATTGAGCCGAGCTACGTCTCGGGGGTGTTAGATATATAGGGGAAGTGCTGCCGAAATTTCAGTAGGCGAAAATGAATTTTAGGGCATTTTAAGCTTAAGAATCTCTAATTGGTAACTTTGACCATTTGCAGATTCTGGACGAAACGGGATTTGATTTTGGGGTGAGCATAAGACGTTTCTAAGGTATGTAAAGCTTCCCACTTCTTCTTTTGGCATGTCTTAGTATGTTAGGTTGATATCGGAACCCCGGGAGCAATTCTGCTCCTCGAAATCCGATCTAGAAAATGGCTACTATTCATTCAATTCAATTGAAGCCTAATGTTCTTATTTTGGCTAGAAAGCAATCAAACGTCCGAAACTTATGCAAATGCAATCGGGCTACTTTGAAATCTTTATGTATGATCTTATAGACCCGAAATGTTCATAAATTAGGTTTTCCACCTCGACTTGACCCGGGGTGGGCCCGCTAACCCCGAGATGCCTTATTTGTCCAACTAGGCTCTCTTTTTGGATAAGCTTCGACAAAGAATCTTCGATTTTGAAATTGTCCTTTATGAAATAATGTTCGAAACACTATGATGTAACAAACTATGTTTTGAGCCATACGTACCACTTTGGAAACATTTTGCGAAATAAACGTTCGTACTAACTAATTATTTGACTATTTTGGTTAATGAACTGACTTATGAAGTAATCAAGTTTTGAAAGGCTATTTTGATAAACAAAATTGCCTTGTTTGCTCACGACTCCGCTCGTGCCTTATTATGACTTCGTTCACCGGTTCCCGGGCCGGTTATGATTCGTGCGCTCTATGATGATTCAGCCGTATGCTGTGTTACGGGTCCCCGAGGCCTCGCCATAGGGCCGGGTTCCGTTTGGAGTTATGCTGTGATATGGCTGTGATGTGATACGCTCATATGTGTGTGTTCGGGGATGTACGGAGATTTGAACCTTCTGGTGTTATGCTATGTGTGGCACCAGTGTCGGAGTGGTGACCACGTTCCTGAGCTTTGCATGATTTTGTTTGCATTATGTTTATATGACTTTGATAAACATTTTTATATACTGTTCGGCATTTCTCTCTTTTGTATTCTGTTCGCTTTCAGTTGTGGCCTATATTTTTGTACTCCATGCTTTACATACTCAGTACATCTTTCGTACTGACCCCCTTTCTTCGGGGGCTGCGTTTCATGCCCGCAGGTACAGACGCCGGTGATCCACCACTGTAGGCTCCACTTCTGCTATTTCGGAGTACTCCTTTGATTCGGAGTCCTCTTTTGGTATATATATCTTTCGCCATGTATATATTTCTGCATATCTGACTATTTGGGTACGGCGGGGCCCTGTCCCGTCATATGATTCTGTCGGTCAGTTTATAGGTCTGTGGACATGTCTGTGGGTTATGGTTTGTCTGTATGCTTATGTGTATATATTGTTTGGGCGATCCCATACGCCGAGGCGGCCGGTCCGCATATGTTTATACGTTGCCTTGTTAGCCCTGTGTGGCCTTTGCTGGTGTTTGCTGTGTGCAGGATTATTCTGGATAGTCCGAAAAACAAAGGAGACTCTGCCGAAATTTTTCTGGAAATTGTCTAAATTTGGAATATAGTCTGTTGGCTTCTGCTATGTGTTTGAATACGTTTGATAGATGGGTTTGGGTGCCCAGATCGGGCACTAGTCACGGCCTACGGGGTTGGGTCGTGACAAAAGTGGTATCAGAGCAGTTTGTCCTCGGAATGTCTACAGGCCGTGTCTCGTAGAGTCTTGTTTATCGATGTGTTGGGCACCACATCTATAAACAGGAGGCTACAGGGCATTTAGGGTGTTAATTTTCTTTGGAATCTTAGATCGTGCGATAGAGCTGTGCTATTAGGATGATTCTGATCTGACCCGTTCTTGTGTTTGCAGTGATGCCTCCGAAGAAGGCAACGGCGGCCTAGAAGGGCAAGGCAAGGATGGGAGAGACTAGTCAGGCACAGCGAGCTACCCGGGCTCGTGTCTATGATTTGCCTGAGGGTGTGCCTCGTTCTGAGGGGTCCGCTACACCACCATTGGTACAGCCTGGAGCAGGTCCTTCAGCAGCTTCAGAGGCCCGAGTACCCGCTCCCGAGACTCCAGCTCCTCAGCCAGGGGCGGAGGACAGGACCCTGAGGGAGGTTGTACAGTTGCTGACCACATTGGTAGCAGGGCAGGCTCGCAGGCGCGGGCGGAGGGACGATGATGATGATGACAGGCGGGACAGCCTGAGAGTTCGAGGGTTCTTATTGTGTGGCCCTCCAGAGTTTTTCGGGTCTAAGCCCGATGAGGACCCCCATGATTTTATTCGGGGGATGGGGCGCTCACTAGACTTGGTCAGGGCTTCAGAGACTGAGTCAGTCGAGTTGGCCTCGCATAGACTTCGGGATGTTGCTGCTCACTGGTATGAGACCTGGGAGTTATCTAGGGGCGAGGGTGCTTCCCCAGATACTTGGGACGAGTTTGCGACTGCTTTCACCCGCCATTTTCTGCCCCCAGAGTTGCGACGGGCGCGGGCTGATCGATTTTTACATCTGCAGCAGAGGGGTCGGAGCGTTCGTGAGTATAATCTGGAGTTTGATTCCCTGGCCCGGTATGCACCTGCCGTAGTAGCAGATATGTCCGATCGGATGCACAGATATGTTATGGGATTGGATCGTTATTTGATCGACGGCTGTATGGCAGTGTCATTGCAGACGGATATGGATATTGCCCGACTTCAGGCTTATGCGATGGGTATGGAGGACCGTCACAGGTCTGATTATCCTAGCAGAGATCGGGACAGGAGGCCGCCCAAGAGGGCCAGATCTGCAGGGTATTCTGGAGATTCTTGAGGCGGACAGCCTCAGCAGCAGCAGTCAGGCAGGCAGCTTCCTCCGTCCGGCCGGAGTACACAGTCAGGCGGCAGGAGATTTGATAGTGCAGGACCGTCTGGGGCTGGTCAGAGCTCCAGGGCGGCAGGTTCACAGGTGTCTAGAGGCTCCAGCCAGGCCAGACCACCCAGACCCCGTTGTTCTCATTGCGGGAAGTCTCATCCTGGGGAGTGCTATCGAGCTACTGGAGCTTGTTTTTCGTGCGGTGGTCAGGGCCATTTTATGAGAGATTGTCCGTTGGCTAGTGGTTCTGGTAGTGTGGCTCAGCCGACAGGGTCAGCCGCCGGTTCATCATCTGCTCCATCTGTTGCACGCCCAGCAGGGCGAGGTATGCCAGCACCGGCGGGACGCGGTCGAGGCCGCGGTGGTGTTTCAGGTTCTAGCGGTCCCTCGAACCGCATATATGCATTAGCCAGCCGACAGGATCAGGAGGCTTCGCCAAACGTCGTCATAGGTACATTACTGGTTTTCTCCTGATTTGTATATGCATTGATTGACCCTGGTTCTACTTTATCATATATTTCCCCGCTCGTTGCTAGAAAAAATTGGGATAGTGTCTGAGCCTATAGAGCCATTTGAGGTAACTACGCCGGTTGGGGATTTCGTTATAGCGAGGCAGGTCTATAGGGATTGTTCTGTGACCATTTATGATCGTTGCACTAAAGCTGATCTGATAGAGTTAGATATGTTGGAATTCGACGTTATTATGGGTATGGACTGGTTATCTTCCTGTTATGCTAATGTTGACTGCCAGAAAAGGGTAGTCCGTTTTCAGTTTCCAGGGGAGCCAGTTATAGAGTGGTTCGGGTCTACAGCATCGCCGAGGGGTAAGTTTATTTCATACCTCAAGGCTAAGAAGATGATCCAGAAAGGTTATATCTATCATTTGGTCCGAGTGCACGATACTGCAGCTGAGACACCTACCCTTCAGTCTGTTCCGGTCGTTAATGAATTCCCAGATGTATTTCCTGACGAGCTTCCTGGCTTTCCGCCTGAGCGGGAGATTGATTTTACTATAGAGTTGATGCCGGATACGCAGCCTATATCTATTCCTCCGTACAGAATGGCACCGGCTGAGTTGAAAGAGTTGAAGGAGCAACCGAAAGATTTGTTGGATAAGGGCTTTATTAGACACAGCACATCACCCTGGGGAGCGCCGGTATTATTTGTGAGGAAGAAAGATGGGTCACTGCGGATGTGTATTGATTATCGGCAACTGAATAAGGTGACTATAAAGAATAAATATCCCCTCCCCCGGATTGATGATTTGTTTGATCAGTTGCAGGGTGCTAAATATTTTTCGAAGGTAGATCTGCGCTCAGGTTATCATCAGGTGCGAGTGCGAGAATCAGATATCCCGAAGACTGCTTTCAGGACCCGGTACGGGCATTATGAATTCAGAGTTATGTCTTTCGGGTTGACTAATGCTCCAGCAGTATTTATGGATCTGATGAATCGGGTATTTCGGCCTTTCTTGGATATGTTCGTGATTGTGTTTATTGATGATATTCTGATTTACTCGCGATCAGCAGAGGAGCATTCAGATCATTTGAGGACGGTACTTGGTATTCTTCGCCAACAGAAATTATATGCTAAATTCGCCAAATGTGAATTTTGGTTAACTTCTGTGGCATTCTTGGGCCATATTGTCGGCGCAGACGGTATTCGGGTCGATACGCAGAAGATTGAGGCTGTGCAGAATTGGCCCAGGCCTACTACACTGACAGAGGTACGCAGTTTTCTGGGATTGGCCGGGTATTATCGCAGGTTCGTGGAGGATTTTTCTTCTATGGCAGCACCACTGACGAAGCTTACTCACAAAGCAGCAAAATTTCAGTGGACTGATGCCTGCGAGCGCAGCTTTCAGATGTTGAAAGAAAGACTAGTTACGACCCCAGTTTTGGTTCTTCCCGAGGGATCAGACGGGTATGTTTTCTATTGTGACGCCTCTGGCATTGGGATAGGTTGTGTGTTGATGCAGCACGGTCGAGTTATAGCCTATGCTTCCCGGCAGCTCAGACCGCACGAGAAGAATTATCCCACTCATGATCTTGAGTTGGCCGCGGTGATTCATGCTTTGAAGATTTGGAGGCATTATTTATATGGGGTCCATGTTGATATTTATACGGACCATAAGAGCCTCCAATACCTTTTTAAGCAGAAGGAACTAAATTTGTGGTAGCGGAGATGGCTTGAGTTACTGAAGGATTATGACGTTGATATTTTATACCATCCTGGAAAAGCCAATGTGGTAGCGGATGCGCTTAGCCGCAAGTCCATGGGCAGTCTGGCTGATGTACCATCTGGTAAGAGAGATTTGGTTCGTGATATTCGTCAGCTGGCCAGCCTTGGAGTTCGTCTGGCAGATTTTGGAGATTCTGGGATTTCTGTTCGTGCAGTTGCTGAATCATCTATTATTCAGGAGGTAAAGCAGCGTCAGTTTGAAGATCCTACTCTGGTTCAGTACAGAGATGTGGCCCTTAATAAAGACAAGACTCCGTTTGAAATTTCACCTGAAGGGGTATTATTATATGAAGGCAGATTCTGTGTTCCGGATGTCGCAGGCTTACGGCGACAAATCATGGGCGAGGCGCATAATGCACGGTATTCTGTTCATTCTGGTTCCACTAAAATGTATCATGATCTCAGGTGTTTGTATTGGTGGGACGGTATGAAGAAAGATATTGCCGAGTTCGTTAGTTAGTGCCCGAATTGTCAGCAAGTTAAAATTGAACACCAGAAGCCCGGTGGGTTATTACAGGAGATGGAAATTCCAGCCTGGAAATGGGAGATGATTAATATGGATTTCGTTGTTGGGTTACCGCGCACTCCACGCAGGTATGATTCTATTTGGGTTATTGTTGACAGATTGACGAAATCAGCCCACTTTCTCCCAGTCCGGACTACGTATTCGGCTGAGGACTATGCTAGATTGTATATCAGAGAGATAGTCAGACTTCACGGAGTCCCTATATCCATTATTACTGACCGAGGTGCCTAGTTTTCGGCAAATTTCTGGAGGTCATTTCAGGAGGGATTGGGGACTCAGGTGAGCTTCAGTACAGCTTTTCATCCTCAGTCCGACGGGCAAGCCGAGCGCACTATTCAGACGTTGGAAGATATGTTACGGGCCTGCGTAATTGATTTCAGGGGCAGCTGGGATGATCATTTGCCGCTTATTGAGTTTGCCTATAATAACAGTTATCACTCCAGCATTCAGATGGCACCGTATGAAGCCCTTTATGGCAGAAAATGCAGATCTCCTATTGGTTGGTTCGACGTGGGCGAGACTAAGTTAATCGGGCCAGATGTGATCCAGGAAGCAGTAGATAAGGTAAATCTTATTCGGGAACGATTATTGGCTGCTCAGAGTCGACAGAAAGCTTATGCAGATAGACGACGTCGACCGTTAGAGTTCTAGATTGGCGACTGGGTATTCCTGAAGGTATCGCCCATGAAGGGTGTCATGAGATTCGGTAGAAAGGGTAAGTTGAGCCTGCGGTATATTAGGCCGTATCAGATCGTTCGGAAGATAGGCGAGGTTGCCTATGAGCTAGACTTACCATCCGACTTGGAGGCCGTACACCCGGTATTTCATGTGTCTATGCTGCGAAAATGTATCGGTGACCCTTCCAGGATATTCCCAGTGGATGACATTCAGGTAACGGAGCAGTTGTCTTATGACGAGCAGCCTGTAACTATTCTGGATCGACAGGTAAGGAGATTGCGCACTAAGGAAGTGCCTTCTGTCAAAGTCCTGTGGCGCAACAACAATCGGAAGGAGATGACTTGGGAGGCGGAGGACGAGATGAAGAAGAAATACCCCCACTTGTTCCCGACGTCCACAGGTAATCTAAGCTTTTTAGTTTGTTGTGTTAATTGACAAATGAATTGCGTATGTCATTAGTAAGAGGGACTCCCCCTCCATGATCATAAGACCTTATAAGATTAATTTAACATTCGGGGACGAATGTTTTAAGGGGGGGGAGAATGTTATGTCCCGTGTTTTCGCATAATTGGAAATCGAGAAATAATTAAGACTTGTATGTTATGAGGGAATATTCTGATTCTAGTTAATATGATTATGTTGGTTATGAAACTATTGGTGCTAAGACATTGGGGAAGGCCGAGGGTAAAATTGGAATTTCGGAAATTAGTTTCGGGAATTACAAAAGACGGGATTTTAATGAATTGGGCCAAGGAAATTGAACAACAAATTTAGGCCCAAAGACTAAGGGTGGCCGGCCAAGGCTTGGCCCAAGCTCTTATTAAGTGGTCATGTGATTTTCACATGACCCTTAGTTGGATATATATCAAGTTTCCTTTGTAATTATCAAGGTCAATCATTTCCACATAAAGATATTGAAGAGCACCCCCTTAAAGAAGGTCTCGGCCGAAACTTAGAAAGAAAAAAAAAATTCTCCAGGCTTTGATTCTAATCCAAAAGTCTTGTTCTTTCCATATTTGTAGAGTACTCAAAACGCTCCTCAACGGGGTACAATTATTTTGGTGAAAGGAGAACGTTTGCGACAAGTCAGAAATTCAAGAAAAGGTATGAATTTTGTTACTTTAATGTTATGGAATTGGTGTGAATGTGTTAAGGATTGAGAATAGACGAGAATCCCGTAACTTTGATGTGTGAATGAAACCGTATGTGTGTGTGTGGTTAGTGTTGGGGCCGTGAGCTATAAGAAATAGAAGGCCATGTGAATTTGATTTTGTTTAGTTGATTAGTTGCGTCGTTGTGGTATTTATGACGTAAATGAATGTTTAATGAATTGAATTGGTGTTGGAAAATGATTTCGGAACATTATGGGAAAGTATATACCTTTGGTATATTTGTGTATATCATTGTATATTCATGATATTAAGGCTTTAAATATGACTTATGGTTGTTGTTAATGAATTCGGAATGAAATAATGCAAGTTAGTATGTTCGTCGGAATTGTTGACGTTTTGAAAGGAATATGGAAAGTGACGAACTTCTTGAATTTATGTATAATGTTTGGAACATAATTGGGATGTGATTGAATAATCTTGAATGATTGAATGAATACAATAATGTGGACATAAGTTTGGAATTGTGAAGTTTGAATGAAAGTTGCCAACTTTTATAGTAAAGAAGAATATTGGAGTTAGAATGATTTAGTTGTGGTTTATGTTGTTTGTGACGTTTGGGTTGTTGTTGTTGATGTTTATTGAGCCGAGCTAAGTCTCGGGGGTGTTAGATATATAGGGGAAGTGCTACCGAAATTTTAGTAGGCGAAAATGAATTTTAGGGCATTTTAAGCTTAAGAATCTCTAATTGGTAACTTTGACCATTTGCAGATTCTGGACGAAACGGGATTTGATTTTGGGGTGAGCATAAGACGTTTCTAAGGTATGTAAAGCTTCCCACTTCTTCTTTTGGCATGTCTTAGTATGTTAGGTTGATATCGGAACCCCGGGAGCAATTCTGCTCCTCGAAATCCGATCTAGAAAATGGCTACTATTCATTCAATTCAATTGAAGCCTAATGTTCTTATTTTGGCTAGAAAGCAATCAAACGTCCGAAACTTATGCAAATGCAATCGGGTTACTTTGAAATCTTTATGTATGATCTTATAGACCCGAAATGTTCATAAATTAGGTTCTCCACCTCGACTTGACCCGAGGTGGGCCCGCTAACCCCGAGATGTCTTTTTTGTCCTACTAGGCTCTCTTTTTGGATAAGCTTCGACAAAGAATCTTCGATTTTGAAATTGTCCTTTATCAAATAATGTTCGGAACACTATGATGTAACAAACTATGTTTTGAGCCATACGTACCACTTTGGAAACATTTTGCGAAATAAACTTTCGTACTAACTAATTAGTTGACTATTTTGGTTAATGAACTGACTTATGAAGTAATCAAGTTTGGAAAGGCTATTTTGATAAATAAAATTGCCTTGTTTGCTCACGACTCCGCTCGTGCCTTATTATGACTTCGTTCACCGGTTCCCGGGCCGGTTATGATTCGTGCGCTCTATGATGATTCGGCCGTATGCTGTGTTACGGGTCCCCGAGGCCTCGCCATAGGGCCGGGTTCCGTTTGGAGTTATGCTGTGATATGGCTGTGATGTGATACACTCATATGTGTGTGTTCGGGGATGTAGGAGATTTGAACCTTCTGGTGTTATGCTATGTGTGGCACCAGCGTCGGAGTGGTGACCACGTTCCTGAGCTTTGCATGATTTTGTTTGCATTATGTTTATATGACTTTGATAAACATTTTGATATACTGTTCGGCATTTCTCTCTTTTGTATTCTGTTCGCTTTCAGTTGTGGCCTATATTTTTGTACTCCATGCTTTACATACTCAGTACATCTTTCGTACTGACCCCCTTTCTTCGGGGGCTGCGTTTCATGCCCGCAGGTACAGACGCCGGTGATCCACCACTGTAGGCTCCACTGCTGCTATTTCGGAGTACTCCTTTGATTCGGAGTCCACTTTTGGTATATATATCTTTCGCCATGTATATATTTCTGCATATCTGAATATTTGGGTACGGCGGGGCCCTGTCCCGTCATATGATTCTGTCGGTCAGTTTAGAGGTCTGTGGACATGTCTGTGGGTTATGGTTTGTCTGTATGCTTATGTGTATATGTTGTTTGGGCGATCCCATACGCCGAGGCGGCCGGTCCTGTTATATCCCGTATTTTTGAACCTCGGAGTATCTGCTGGGGTGGGGCCCACACACCGAGATTTTTTTTTTTGGAACATCTGAAAAGTCATATGAATCACATATGCAAAGTTAAACACAACTCATGAAGTACCCTTGGTCCAAATCAAAGTGGAAGCCCTCCAAACGAATATTTTTAAGAAAATGTTTTCGGGTGACCTGACTTTGAGGGGCAAAAACGGTATTATAAGTTTGGAATTTGGAAAAATACCAGGAGATAGAGGTTATAGATAATTGAATTAGCTTTCCAACCATAGGTCGTGGGTTCCTAGGTGACGTCGGTACAAGGAGATATGGACGTTTTAAGGTCGAAATGTCAGTGGGCTATGCCCAATTCGGGACCAACCGGGTTGGCCCAAGAAAAATGAAAACAAAAATCAAGCCCAAAAGAGAAGGGGTGGCCGGCCATCATAGGCCCAAGACCACAAAATTAATGAATATTTTCCATGTGCCAATTAATTATAAGTAGCCTTTATCCTTTAGAAGGTTCATGAAATTAACAAGGAGAAAAACAAGAAAAACAAGAACAAAAACTAAGGGCCATTTCGGCCAAGACCCATGGAAATTAGGTACCTTAAATTTTGTTCCAAAAATTATTTTCTTTTAGTATTCCTACCAATTCAAGTACCCTCTACAACGTGGTATAATTATTTCGGAAGGTGGTTCATCCGTTTCATCGTTTCCGCACTTGGGTTAAGTGAAGAAGATTGGAGAAAAAGGTAAGAATTCATTCCATGTTATTATGTTATGAAGGTTTGTTTGTGTTGTAGTATGTAGAAATGAGTAGAAAGTATGGAAATATGGAAGTTTACAAAGTGGGTATATAAGTTGGCATGTAGCCATGTGTGTATAAATGTTATATACCTATGGTGAGTTGAATTTATGTTGTATTGTAGTTGAGTATGATGGAATTCATATTGAGAATGAAAGTTGAATGAATTTGGTTGAAGTTGGAAATGTATGTGTTGGCCGAGTGGTGTATTGAAATTGAAATGGAAATGCATTAATGTTGTTTAATATGTTAGTTGTGTTGTTGTGATCTTTGCAATGTAAATGAAGGTGAAATGATGTAAGTTTGCATTGAAATGGAATGTAGAAGCTTATGCCATTTTAGTATGATTTTATGAAATTATGGAAATGAAGTTGTTAAGGTGTAAATTATGATGATTGTTGATGAACTTGGAAGATGGAAACATGTTATGAAAATGTTTGTTAAAGATTAGAAGTTTTGGAGGAATTATGACTTTGGTGGAAAGTTTGTATATTTGGTATATCTTGTGAATATTTTGTAAAAATGATATGAAATGCTTCCGAATTTTATTGTAATGATCTTGATTAGTAATGAATACGAGAATGTTGATATTGATTTGAGAATATGAAGTGGGAATGAAGTTTATGACATTATGTCGGAAAGAAGGCTAGTTGTGCCATATTGTGTGTTTTGTAGTTGTTGTTGTTGTTGTTGTTAGTGTTGTTGTTGGGTTGTTGATGATTATTTTGGCCGAGTTGAATTCTCGGGGGTGCTATATGTATAGGGGAAATGCTGCCCAAATTTCTGTAGAAAAGTGTTGATTTGAGATTTAAGCCTAAAGCCTTATAGTTAACATTTGGTAAATGTGACCATTTGCAGATTTTGGACGAAACGAGAAGTGAACCTGGGAAGGCGTAAAGTGCATAAAAGGTATGTAAAGCTATCCCGATTCTTCTTTTGGCATGTCCTAGGTGTACTAGGATTGGATTTGCACCTCGGAAGACATTCTGTCCATCTGAATCCGCATTTGAAATTACTCTTTTTTCGTTCAATAGAATTGAACCCCTTAAGTATGCTTTATTGAAAAATTATGCAAACTTCTCCAAACTGCCTAGAAAGTTATGGAATATCCCTAAGACCGATGTAGGTGACCTCATAAGCTTAATATACGTAATTTGAGCCCGCCGCTTTGTTTTTCCCGAGGTGGGCCCACTATTTCCGATTTTACCCTTATGGTAATTTGTAACTTGATTTCAAGCGATTTTTAAGGAAACGTCTTAACTACTTTTCCAACTACTAATGATACTTATTCTGAATACTATATTGAGTCTCTGTAAAGGTACGATATTTCGTATTACATTTAGTTTCCCACTATTCCCGCTTTGCTCTATTATTATACTATTGCTTTATTTTCGAACAATATAAAATGAAATGTTTTAACTATCCTTCTAACTTCTGAAGGAAAATTATTTTAATGATTCCCTCGAGTCTGGTAAACCATTTTGGGAATATGAAAATGATCCCAGAGGGATTATTTTCCGTAACTCATTATGACATACGACATACACTTACTATGATTCTGTCCGATCTCATTGATTTAATTTGTCCTTCGATATGCCTCATTGAGTCTCTGGAAACCTATGATATTTTTATTGCATTTAGTTTCTCACTACTCCATTCGTGGATGCCTCAATGTTTCCCACACTGAGCCCGGGCCAGGATATGTTGTCAAGCGTAATCCTCTGCATTGTTCGCCATGCCTCGATGTGAGGGGGCAGGTATACATGTACATGGGTTTGTGGAGTATGTTGTGCAATGTACACACTCTGATATGATATGATATGATCTGATATGGCCATCTGATATGCTATGTTATGTTACGGGGTTATCCCCTACTCTGTTCCTTATGTATGGTGGCACCAGCGTCGGGGGGGGGGGGGGGGGGGGTGGCCACGTTCTGTTTGCCGAGTCCCTTGGCAGGGGCCGGATATGATATGGTATATGTTTCTGCACATACTCTTCATGTTTTGAAAATACGCATTTGATACTTCGGACGTCACACTCACTTCTCTGTAAGTTCTGTTTCGGTTATGATCTTGTTCCGTAATGGGACCAGGTACGACATATGTTTTCAACAAATACTATTTATGCTTTATGATCAGCATTTTGCTAGTCTGGATATTCTGTCCATTTTCTGTACCTTCTGCTTTGATTATGACTTTGTTACTACGTTCTGTGCTTTACATACTCAGTACATATTTCGTACTGACCTCCTTTCTTCGGGGGCTGCCTTTTCATGCCGCGCAGGTACAGAAGACAGATTTGCTGACCGCCTGCCTAGGACATCTATTCTGCTATATTGGGAGCTCTCTTTTGTTCAAAGCCTGTATATTGGTACAGTCTGCCGCTATTATGTATATGTATGCTATTCAGGGGTATGACGGGGCCCTGTCCCGTCTTATGATTCTATTATGATCTGTAGAGGTCTGTAGACATACTTGTGTGGGTTCTGTATATGTTCGGGTATGATACGATCTGTGACAGCCTCATCGGCCTCCATGTACTGTGTCGGTTCTTTTATGCTAATTACTAACGTCAAGTGACTTTTATATTTGAAATATTCTGTCATTTTGCTAATTTGGGTTATCGGGTACGTCTGGGTGTCCAGCACGGACACTAGTCGCGGCCTACGGAGTTGGGTCGTGACAGGTCCGCATATGTTTATATGTTGCCTTGTTAGCCCTGTGTGGCCTTTGCTGGTGTTTGTTCTGTGCAGGATTATTCTGGATAGTCCGAAAAACAAAGGAGACTCTGCCGAAATTTTTCTGGAAATTGTCTAAATTTGGAATATAGTCTGTCGGCTTCTGCTATGTGTTTGAATACGTTTGATAGATGGGTTTGGGTGCCCAGATCGGGCACTAGTCACGGCCTACGGGGTTGGGTCGTGACAGTATGAACTATGCCATATCTTTTTTTTTTGTTGCTTAACAATAACACTAGTAGCATAATTATAAACATAGGCTAGCAAACTTTGCTAGCACATTATACAGCGACGAGGACCATCAAAAGTACAAAACATCTAACTACACATGTCTGTCTACGAGCCTCTAAACATAGTACACATATACATAGGAAGGGCCGAGTACTGCCGTGCCCGAACATATATACACAAAATAGTACCAAGAAACTGAGGCTCCGGAACAACTGGAGTGCTGCTACAATACTGCTGATGAAGCTCCTAGGAGTCAAGTCTATCTACCTGCTGACCTGCGCGGCATGGAATGCAGCGTCCACAAGAAGGGACGTCAGTACGAATAGTGTACCGAGTATGTAAGGCATGGACGATAATACAAACAGAAACATAAGGTAAGATTAACAATATCATGGGATCATAGGACATATAGTGATACAAGAAAGTAACCTGTACATAGGAATACCCTTTCAGGCCGGATACCATGCATGCTTGTCTTTCCCTTAAAAAAACATTTCTTATTCATAGACATAGAAAATAGAACTTATATCATGTCATGTCTTATCATATCATATCATATCATATCGTATCATATCATATGAGATCATGTCATATCATATCGTGTCATATCATATCATGTCATATCATATCATGTCATATCATATCAGGTCATAGCATAGCACCGAACGATGTCGGCTCGCCCACATAGCACCGAAATACATCGGCTCGCTCATATATCCCGCGTCCGGGCATCCCGCGTTCGGGATGATAAGCCAGCTGACCAGGTGGCAATGAAACATGTTTCCCTTCCCATCCCCATGTATCCATTTCCCCCACCCTATGTACATATTCATATCTCATATACATATGTCATATAAGCATGCAGGAGAGCCCAAAGAAAATCATGTATCCATCGGAGTGACGTAAGGTCGGTGACCTCCGATTACATTACGGAATAACCGGGATCGCTTTGTCTCACCTTGAAGTAACGAGTATTTTAAGGCGAGACTATCAACGGAGAATAGCACTAGAAAATAACATAGTATGAAACCAGGGGCATCATAGACATCAATTCATGTTTTGAAATCTTTAGAAAATAGTGTCATTACCAAAGAATAGAATTAAAGATCAAGAACTAGTTGGACACTTTCATACTCATATTGAATCCCTAGCTTAAGACTCTTAGTCATGGAATCATTCTTGTCATACTTATCATAGACGTATTCTCTTCCTTAGCATCATCGTTATCATGGTCATCATAGACATATTTCCATTAGAATGGTACGGTACTTATCGTTTGATAATCGGGATAAGGATCAAAAGTTTCCTTTGGATTCTGCTTCAAAATAAGTTAAGCGGAACAATAAGGAAAATCCGGGAACAATGGGCCCACCTCGGGCCAAATGTGGTACCGTACACAATTTGCATATGTTATATGTCATGGCGTTACTTGTGAGAGATTTAAGGTAGTCGGGTCCTATTTATGCAAGTTCTATAGGTTTAGGAAGTTTTTCCAACATTTTACACAACTTTTAATTCAATTCTTCTGAATGAAAAAAAGGAAACTTTACGTGCGGATTCCGGAGAATAGGGTTGTCCCCGAGGTTCATATCCAACCTAGTATGTTTAAGACATGCCAAAGAAGGAAGAGTAAAGCCTTACATGCCTCTTTCCGCTCCTTATGCTACTCCAAATTCAAGTTGCAAATCCGCCACAATCTACAAATTGGTCACATTTACCAAACCTTAATTAGAACATTTAGAATTGGATTCTTAAAGTGACACCTAGCTACCGAAATTTCGGCAGCACTTCCCCTGTAAATACACCATCCCCAAAGTTCAACTCAGCCAATTTTTAATCAACAACAATCCGGGAATTCAACCCGGCCAAACTATCAACATAATGTCAACAACCATACTAACAATTTCCATATTCAATCCAAGATACATTATAACAACTTAATCAATTTATTACTTCCTTCAAAACCTTCCAACTCCAATAAAAACAATAACAACCTTGTAATATATATTCCAACAACACCATACTAATATCATTGTCTTCCACACATGTAAGAACATAATATTCGATTTACATAAACTTCACCCACAAGTCTCCAACTTCTACCATTTCACTAAGATTATTAAGCTTTTAATAGCAATATAGAACCCACACAACAACAACCAATACACTAAATAAAATTAACTCATTTTCCTCCTCACCACACCACAACTACACGGCCAACATCATGCATACACAACTACAACCTCTCCAAAATCATTCAACTTCCATTATCAACATAACATTCACAACAATAACAACCAAACACTAAATAAAATAATTAGCACATAATTTCTACACACACATATACACATACACGGCCACCACCCCCACTTCCATATTCCTCATGAATTTCACTCATTTTTGTATACTACAACATGCATAAACATCCATGACATATAAGAAAAGAGTTAGACCTTACCTTTTTCTCCAATTCTTCACTTGACTAAAGTTGGCAACTTGTATGATTATGGGTTTTTCTTGTTCCAACAACCCCTTCAACTTGCTAAGAACCTTTTAATGGATTGTTTGGCTAGGAAGAGCAAGTTGAAACTCTCCTTCTCTTTTTTTTTTTTTTTTTGATTTTTCTCCAAGGGGGCCGAATGGTCCTTGGAGTTTTTCTCGTTCTTTTCTTTTCTCTATTCTCTTGAAATGTCTAGAAAGTTATGGGACTATTTAGAAGACTTAGTCTTCTTTTAATCCCATAAATTTTAATACCACATGGGCTTGGCCCATCAAGAAGGGTGAACGGCCAACCTTGGCCCAAATCAACACAAGCCCATTTTTTTTTTTGAGTTCTACAATTCATGAAAATTTATTTTCCAAATTCCAAATTTGCCCTTCGTCTTCCTCCATATTTTTCACGAATCATATTGCGAATTTTCCCTTTATACCCTTGACCTTTCTTAATATTCGCAGTTCAAAATTTTCATAAACAACTTATGCACCCAACAAGATCAAAATTATAGTCTTGCTCTTAACCTCCCGCCATTATCTCAAATTATCCAAATACGCAAAAATGCGGCATATAACAGTATCAAAATTTGGCGTCGTTGCCGGGGAACAATTGGCATATTTTTGCTAATTTAGGAAATAAGATAACTTGCTTTGAACCAAACCTGTGAATATTTGTATGGCTATTTTTTGTGTTTTATTTTATTTTTAGAAGGTAAAAAATGGCATCTTTCCGTCAAAACTTGTTTAGTAGTGATTTTTATTGTGAGCATGGCCAAATTGGTTAGTTCAAAATCATGATGGAGTGTCTTCTAGGTGAGGGTAATGAAAACCAAAAAGCCTTAGAAGAATACTTGGAAACTAGTCTCCAACTTGGTTTGATGATAGAACAAGAAAATCCACCATGGGTAGTCGATCCAGATCAGATTCAATATGAACTCTCCAGTGCTCAAGTTGAAAAAGTAATCCCTTTGTTGGGGGTCAATCATGAAGATGAGTTTATTGGGGATGCCAAAGAAAAAAATAAATCGGAGTCGACCTTTGTTCTGAAAAATATGGTTGTTGTTGACTCCAATCCGAGGAAAAAGGAGGATGTTGAAATTGAAGAAGTTCAAACACCATATATCCTGCAATTTGAAAACTCAAGAAGGCAGAACGACATTCCTCACTTAAAAGCCAAGAAGTGTAAGATGAAAAATATTATGCTTGGCTTGTTCATCTACTTACCATCCTCCGCCGCTCATGGTCACAAACTTGAATCCAAGTTAGGTGCCCAATTCATAAGCTCCAAATGGCGAGAAAAGCGGTAAAGTTGGTAACCGTCATGCCGCGATGTTAAATCAAGCGCTTGGTGGGAGGAAACCTATTGTTTATGAATTTTTAGAATATTTTATTTATTGTTTTTGACTAACCTACATTGTTTCAGAATTTTAGGAGTTAATTTGAGCAGGGAAACAATTGTCATACCATACTCCTGAAAACGGCGATCTGGAAGAAGGGGGGCTCAAATACCTCTGCGCAAACGCATTTAACCAAAAAAAAAAGAAGGGAAAATTGGTCAGCGCGACACGCCAATGCAGATCCCCTAGGTAAGCAAAGCGTTAAAAACAAAAGCAAAAGAGGTATCAACAAAAAAAAAAATAACTCCCATTTCTCTCCCTTTTCTCTTAAACCCAACTTCAATTATTTAGAGATTCTTCAACTTGCAACTACAAGGTATATGATTCTCTCACTCTCTTGTTCATAGAGTTGTTTTTATCTTCTTGTGGTGTGAAAATTTGTGGAAGAAACTATGTTTACTTTCTCTTGTTTAAACACTAGAATTGGGTGGAATTGTTAAATTTTATGTGAAATATTTGTTGTTGGTTCTTGTGTAAATGAGATGAGAGTGTTGGGAGTTTATTGTTGATAAAATTGAGGCAAGAAATACTTGCTAAACCACCATGAAAAAGGGTGAAAATTTTCAAACCCCTAAACTGTTCAACAATATTCCTCTAAGAATGCTGACACGTTGTTTAGCGGGATCGCGCAGGTCCCTAGTGCGAACGCGCAGAAAGAAAAAATAAAATGAGCGCGATCGCGCCGTTGTGTTGCGCGAATGCGCTGAAGGAAAATAGGTAGTGCAAAAACAGAATGCTCGCACAGAGTTGCCCGAAACTTTTGTGACCGAGTTCTTTGTCCTAATTGCCTCATTATACATTGTTTCAGGTATCCAGACTTATGTTCGACATGTGTGTTCATTTTGTAGGTACTTAAGCTTGAAAAATGGCTACAAAATCCAATGTTTCCCAAGTGCCCCAGATTGAATACTATGATACCACAACCTTTCAGTCAGCAAATGTTATAAGCTCTATGATAGACTGCTAGGAAAGAGCTTCGTCGAAGAAAGGGGCATTATAACAGAAAATTTGGAAGAAAAGATGCATGAGTTCTATGAAAGGCTGGTAACAAGCAGATGGATACGCTTTTCGGATGAACTGATCAAGAAAAATTATACCGTTGTGAGGGAATTCTATGCAAATACTGCAGAGGCGGACATTATAGATCGGGTGATTGTCAAAGTGAGAGGCGTAGATGTCCTGTGTAATGCTTCTCGAATCAATGCATACTACGATCTGCAGGATGGTGATAACAGTGAGATGGCGCAGAGGCACGAACAAATACAGCAACAATGGTTTGTGACCTACCTTCACGGTGAGGAGCAACCAATGTGGTTGACTACCATGTAAAGAAAGATTGACTCCATAGAGTTCACTGCTGAGGCCAAAACTTGGATAGATATTGTGACATCCATGGTGCTACCTTCCAAACATGATTCAGAGGTGCCCCTTGAGAGGGTTAAATTAATTTGTGCTATGATGGAAGGGTTTCCCGTAGACGTAGGGAGGCTTATTATTCAAGAAATACGGGAGGTGGTGCTTGAAAGGACTAAGAGTCTATTCTTCCCATCGTTGATCACTTATTTGTGCTCCAGTGATGGGGTAGCCACGAGGCTAGGTGACAAAGAAAAGGGGCCCAGTGGACCGATTAATCCAATGAAGAAGAGAGGGCCCGGTAATGTGCAGAAGAAAAGGAAGATTGATGTAGCAGCGCCGTCATTTAGGCAGTTCACCTCTACTACATCGGATTCGACTTCCACCTCTTCCACTGATGGGGAGCCTGCTCTTACTCCAGCTATACTGTCACGACCCGACTAGGGGCCGTGACGGGTACCCGGGACTAACCACCGAGCACCACCCATTCAATTACTTCTCATACTTACTATACGATTCTTCATTACTCTTGTGCTCATAATCATAGGAAAATCATTTTTTTTCCATTTGGAAACATAACTACTTTTATATACATAAGCCCTTCGACTATCAAAACAATAATACATATACAATAGTAACATCGTGAGACCATACTACCCACACATGCGTATCTACGAGCCTCTACTAGAGTACTAGACATATGGACGAGACAAGACCCCGTCGTGCCCAAAATACATATATATATATATATGTATTACATACATATATATATATATATATATATATATATATATATATATATATATATATATATATATATATATATATATATACATAAAAGAATCACCCAAATAGCACCTCCGGAATAATGGAGTGCTCCTGTAAATCTGCTGATGGCTCCTATGGATCTGCACCGTCTCCCTGTCTACCTGTGGGCATGAACACAGCGTCCAAAGAAAACGGGCGTCAGTAAAAATATTGTACTGAGTATGTAAGGCATGAATTAAATGAACATAATAGAGAAATCATTAGACATAAGATGAAGATATAACCTGCGTAACTCTTAAGGGTGGATACCTTTCATGCCTATATCATATATAATCATAGTACATGTATCATCATAGCGTATACATCATCGTATCATATGTATATTTATCGTAGTACCGTATCTGCTCATACACATAAAGCATTATCCGTATTCGGCCACGTATTGGCTCAACAATATCCATATTCGGCCACGTAGTGGCTCGACAATATCACATACATTCCTTCCGTACCCGGCCATAACAAGGCTCGGTATATCTCATCATCATCATTTCCATCACATACATCTCATAAGCTTATCATAACTTTCCATAAGGCATACATTTGAATTTAAAGACAATCTATGAAAATCATATCATATTCGTAGCATGAACTTCGTATAAATATCGTATGATAGACTTTATAATCTCTAGAATTAGGCTCATCATTACCATCCTCGCATCTATAGCATATCTCTTACCTTTATCTCATATGAAATCCTCTATGAACATAGACTCGTAATTTTTCGGAACATTGGTCATAGGACACGCATTAGAGCTTATAGACAATCTATAACAATATCGTGGTGACATAAGGTCGAGAACCCCCGATTACATTATGAACTGACCGTATTCATCATATCTCACCTTGAAGGAACTAACATTTTAAGGTGAGTGTACACCATGAACAACATCAAGGGATCGTAAATAGGATCATTAAATTCAGACATCATTCCTTGCTTTAGAATCTCTAGGCTTAAACTTATCATCATTATTATCACATTCATGACATATTCCTCATATTTATCTCATAAGAAGATCTTTATCAATGTTGACTCATAGTTCCCGGAATGTAAGAAAGTCATGGAGAGGTAGGGGAAATAATATTATAGGAATCATATAAGGATCATCATATTCGTAGGAATGTCATTCATGAACTTTAGTACTTCTAGACTTAGATTCTTCATCAATATTGTCGTGCTCGTGACGTGTCTATTTCCTTTATCTTGTATGAAACTCTTTATAATCGTAGACTCATAGATTCCGATATGTAGGAAAATCATGAAAAGATAGAAGGATTCATGCTATAGGAGTCATGCCTTAGAAAGAAAGGACTAGGCTTACATACCTCTTTCGTTTAACAATTTCCATCGCTTGATTGTTCTCTTTCAATGCTCACGTTTCTACCTTCAAGAGCATTCGCATTCACATTAGCTAATCGATTATATGAACGTGCTTACTAAAGCTAGAGAAAATTGGGCAGCATTTCCTTTGTTTATACAACCTTCCCCATATTTTATATCAACTCCAAACATTTATAATAACGTTAACAATATCATAACCAACAATCTTCATTCATCTGCATTACCCTCATTTCACAATTCCACTTCAATTCATCCATAATCATGGTCATAGTATACTAGTACGTTTTGTCACATATAATGCTTATCCCATGCCCCTAATATCATTTATAACCTAACCATATCACAACACATCAATAATTATGACGCAATTCGAGTTATTAGTCAAAATGACACCATTCCCACATTCATGACCCATTTTTCTATATTCTTCTACAACCCAAGTGTTTCAACTTTTCAATACCTTATAAAACATGTAAATACCATAAAACTTACCTTAGATGGTGTAGGAATGAACCTTGAGTGCAAACACTTCGCTTTAGCAAAATTCTAGTTTCACCTTCACTTGGATTCCTTGTCTTGGATGAACTTTAATGAGTTTCTTACACTTGATTTCCTTGGCTTGATGTAGTTGATCACTAATATCCCTTGAATTCTTGTGGCAGGAGTGTAGAGAGATGTTTTAGAGAAAAGGGGAGTGAAGGGGAAATGAAATGAAATGAACTTGGATCCCTTATTAATACACAAAATCTGACCCTACCAGTTTCTACGGACCAACATACAGTCCGTATAAATTATACTAACCGTATGTCTGGCCGTAGATTTGGTCCAGAGAAGGTTACCCATCTGGGCTAAATATACGGCCTAACATACGACCAGTATAATTTATACGGCCAGTATGTTGGGCCGTATAATGCCCAGCTATTCCGATTTCGTTCTCGTCGACTCGTTTGATCTCCAATCCTTATGGAACCTTCTTAACAATTTTTTATCAACTCATTAACAATCTAAGGGACGTTATAACTCTTCTCTAAAGCATCATTAAATCATCATTAACTCGTTACTCATAAAACCTTTCCGATACATAACGTATGCCTTGCCTTCTTTAACAACTTCCGTCTCCTACTTCACATGTCTTTGAAATCTCATTTAGAATCATCAAATGTTATTTCTTACTCATCAAAACATAGAATACGTCACGCCCTTCGTTATTCTATTCACTGAGCATGAACGAAAATATACATGTATACATACACATCTATACATATACATGTATCCATATCCGTATCCGTATTCTTAATCGTACTCATTTACATATCGTATCCATAGTCATTTTCATATACATATCATTTACATGGCATGCCCGACCATGAAGGTTCGGTGTTTCGCGTGCCCAACCATGGCTAGGCTCGGTGATTACATATACCTAAAATTTTTTGTCTAGCTGTAGTAACTTATCTCGTCATGCTCTCTTCCTTCCTTTATTTTTCCCTTCATTATCATATCTTATGTCCTACTATAGAAAGCCTTAGGTCCCTTCTTAATTGCCACTCATAAATAGCAATATCATTAACAACGACTCTACCATTAGTGCCTTTGTCTCCATTTTAGTATAGCATCACTATCTTTTACAATATCCCTTGAGTTATTTTGTCTCAATGTCACGTGGTTCAAGGTATTCGCGAATGATTTCCCGTATAGTCTCAGATGCTTGCTCAATTCGTGTTCGTTTATTCACTAGTTATTAGACTCATTTCTTCGTAATTCTCACTCCTTGTTTTAGAGTCTGTATCTGTCACTTCTTAGGGTCCATTGTTCCAAATATCTACACTTGAATTCCCTTTACTCGCTTCCCCCTTTAAGGGTTTTACTTGTACCATTCTCAAATCCGTTGCCTCTCCTTCAAATCTTGAATTCATATATCCCTTACTATACTACATCTTATTCATGCCATTTCTCGTAATTTATAGCTACGATAATTCATGTGTAAAGTCTTAACATACTCATCTTGCGGTTTTGTAATCAAGTAATACAACCGACATAGCAACCCGAACAAGGATGTATTTTTACTTAGCTCATCGGGTCAATGTCTAAATCCGCTCCAATTAACAACTTCTGTCCCATAGGGATGCTTGTTATACCCCATTTTAATCGGGTCAAAGCGGAGTACAACATATTGGTGATTCCTAATTATTTATCTTAAGGAGTCGCCACCTAATTATTTTAACGGTGAATTAGGACACCTATTTTAACTAAGTAAATGCCTAAAATAAACTCCAATTTTAAAGGTCTTACTAACCTAATAAATTCTAGGTAAGGGCTCTAAATATCCTAATGGGAAGGTTTTAGGCATCCATTAGAATCCGTTAATATGGTTACCGACCAAACTTAGGTTAATTAATCTAAAGCCGATTATACGAGAGTTATATAAAGTATATAAAACTATAATATATAAAATGAATAGTACCTTTTCAGTTAAATTAGGACAGTAGTTAAACATTACTTTCAAAAGTAATCAGTCATGAATAAGTTTGAAAATCAGAGTTGCGTTTAAACGAGAATTAATTCTAGCTAGAAAAAGTGTCATTTTAAAGATTGAAATTTTGATCTTTTAAACAATGTGAAAAGGACTAACTAAATTATTGGTTGAAAGTTAGGCCAAACAAAATCACTTTCTGGACATTGAGATCATCTTTAAACTTGAGACCAAGAATTCCATGCTAGTTTAAATTATGAACGTAAAATGTGACTTAAATCACCTATGAGAAAATCTTCCGAACTTGTCTAAAGAGCTAAACGAATACATGTAGAGATACTAACTAATTAATTACTTATTAACTCTAACTGATTAAGCTCTTGAATTATATCTTAACCGTAACAATAATTCTAGGTGAACAGACTGTGAATAAGTTACCCACTACACACTCAAAGGTCCCATAACAGGCAGGGCAAATAAAGCAACTAAAAGAGATCGACACAAAGTAGCAGGAAGGCCTTTGTATAGGCTATCCCAAAATAAGAGCCTTGGATATCTAAGATGTGATCCATTAGAGAAATGAATTTGAACACGAGAGGAAATGCAGTGGTTGTGTCCCGATATACCGGCCTCGTCGAGTCTTTCGTGAGACTCTTCATTGCTCCGGTAATTCATGCAAGATAGAAAATTGGGTTTCAACAATGCTCACAATAGTAGTATGCCTAGTTATCCATACCATCCATGTAAGGTCACTTGCTCTCTCCTTCGGTGAGCAAAATTCACTCGTAACGTCATCTTTGTTTCCAGGGCCTAAGTCTCATGCGCGACTAATACCCCTTATGCCTCATACTCTTTTACCCTTGTGTTGCCCTCAACATTGATTTCAAAACCAATCATAATCATATTGTATTTTTCGGTGATGATAGCTTTACTCTCTCGCTTTATCGTCGCACGGTAAACTTATAACTCATGGCCACCTTTTCCCTTTCAACTCATTACTTCATATACTTTACTCGTTCTAACTTGGTGTAGGATATTCGTAGGAGATGCATCTTCCTTTAACCATAGCACGACTACTTCTTAAGCACACGTACTTTGCGGCACATTTCCTTCTTTTTCTATTCCCATTCTTATTCCTTTACTTTCCTTCCTCCTCAATTTATGTTCTTTCCTCCCGTTTTATAATCAATCCTTTATTCTTCGCACGAGGAATCCTATCCTTAACTTAATACCATTTTGTCCCTTAGAAGATACTACCTTTGTGCAATCCATTCGTCGCTTCCAAAGCTTATTCTATTCATCCTGATCATCCTCTCTCATTCTTATTGTGTTGATCCTTTTTCTAACAATCGTCCCCTTTCGTCATTCATCTTTCTGTAGTCTTGGTCTTTTACATCCAGCTAAAGATATCACTCATGCCCTCAATTGTACAAATCACAAACTACTACTACTTTTCTATGTCACATTTCTCTGATCCCTTTTTCGAGCTTACTTGCTATCATTCCTATCATTGCGAAACCTCTATGCTGGATTTTTTATTTTTTTAACAAAGTCTTATAATCTTTCTCATCTACTGCCCCATGGCTCGCTTGTTGGTTTCACACCTGCACTCACTCTTTAAACATATAGAACATGTCACATCTTTAGTCGTTTCCTCGCTATACTTTGTATTACAATTCTTGTTACGTTCTCATTATATCCCGATCATAATCAACTCTATAGAGTGAAACTTCTTGATCTCATTCGCAATCCCGCTTATGAAATAGAATAAACCTCATGAAGTAAGCATGAACACTTTTTCTGATCTGCCCTATTACACTTACCACATAAGTTATCTTATCAAGGTATCTTCATTCGTTATACTCCTTTGTACTTCACACCCTGTCTCAATCATGTTGTTACTCTATTTTTCCAATAAACGTGTCGTATTTTACTTGTACTTATCCATCCAATCAATACTTCAGTATCACACTCTATTTGTCACGACCCAATCGGAGGGTCGCGACGGGCACCCGGTGCTAGCCCACCCGGGCACCCCTTAGCGTACCTTTGCACTTACATCTAGGTGAGCCACATATTAAAACATACATTTCTATTAATCAATCATACTAGTCCCACTGGACAACAATACCTTTATATCATCATTGGCATCTTTGCCTATATCAATGTACATAAGCCAACGAGGCTAACAAAATGAAATCAAAAATATAGGCCGACAAGGCCAAACACATCTAACCATATACACATGTCTACGAGCCTCTAAGAAGAGTATGACATATAATATAGACGGGACAGGACCCCGCAATGCCCATAAATATATACACAAAAGAATCAATACCAAAAGCTATAGCTCCGAATGAAATGGATCTCCGCTATGTAGTCCCTGAGAATGTAGCTATGGATAGAGTCTGTCTCCCTGGCCACCTGCGGGCATGACGCAGCGTCCACAAATAAAAGGACGCCAGTACGAAGAATGTACAGAGTATGTAAAGCATGATCAATATTGTCACACCCCGATCTTACTAGGGTGTGATGGGCACCCGACCCTTACTTAGGGCCGAGCGAACCCTCAGAGCCTTAGTGCACACATAATCTTCTTGGACTTTTAAATCAAATAAAGATGAAATACATAGTACAGCTTTCAGAAATATTCTTTTCATCGTTATTCTCAAATCAAACAAAATCTGTAATCATGTAGAATTTATCACATAAAACAGAATGACATATCGGCTGATGGAGCTGCTCACAAAACTGACATTCTATACCCACGACTCTGTCTGCAAAGTCTCTAACTTCAAACAAAACATCATAGCACGTATACTCTGACTCGGCAACACTTCAGGAGCAAATGGAGTTGCTAATCCAGCTGAAGCATCTTCTAGCAATGTTTTTTACTCATCTGGGTGTACCTGCGTGGCATGAAACGCAGCCCCCGAAGAAAGGGGGTCAGTACGGAATATGTACTGAGCATGTAAGGCATGGAATACACAAAAAAAGAATCATAACTGAAACAGAGATTTACCAGAATCAAGTATGACCCTTTAAAACATCAAAGTACTTGCTTTTTTTTTAAGTGAAGATCATGCATATTCACATCATATCATATGTACAGATAACGTGTCCCGACCCTCCAGCGAGGGACTCGGTGAATAAAATCATACATGTCCACATCATATATCATATATGCGTAACGTGTCCTGGCCCTCCAGTGAGGGACTCGGGGGATAGAATCATGCATGTCACATCATATATCATGTATACATATAACGTGTCCCGACCCTCTATTGCGGGTCTCGGTGAATAAAGTCATCATATGCCATCCTGGCCGCCATCCCCGTATCATCATATCATCATATACATATACATATAACGTGTCTCGGCTCGCAAGTGAGAGGGACTCGGTGAACAATGCAGAGGAGTGCGCACGATAACATATCCTGGCCCAGGCTCAGTGAAGGACATACTGAGGCTTGCACGAACAGAGTAGTGCGAAACCATATGCACATAAATCAAGACTTAATAGACAAGTATACTTACCGACATCTGAAGGCTCAGAAACAAGTTTCGGGTCAATCCGACTTAGTATAAAAAAGTTATGAGCATTTGAAGTACAGAATCTTCTACGAACGTTTCAGAAGCCATTTTTGGAAAATCAAAGCAACAATCATATCAAGTACCTTTCGGATATCGTTATGGATCAAGTCAAATATAGCTTTTGGAACCATATGTACATATCAAAATATATCAATGACTTAACGGAATAATCAGACGTGCTATCATTTGAAAATCAAGACATTAGTCATATCACTTATCTCTCGAATGCCAATTCGGAAACATATCAAATAGATCTTCGGACATCATAGATACGCATCAAAATCATATGAATCAGCTTATGGAAATCAAGGATATTAGCCATCCTAGTGGCTCTAAGAATAGGAATTTTTTTGAAATCATACATATACGTCATTTGTTCGTTTCATCAAGATCATGCCAAAAGAAACAAATGGTAAGCCTTACATACCTGTTCCACGTCCAACTAGCTACGCTTATTTGTCCAAACTTGCTAGTCTACATTCAAGAGAATTGACATATTCATTAGACTCATCGACATATACTTGTCTTAGTATTCTAGATGAGTTCACTTATATTCTACCGAAATTTCGGCAGCATTTCCCCTGTAAATACACCATCCCCGAGAATCTAACTCGGCCAATTTATCAATCAACAATCCGAGAATTTAACTCGGCCAAATTATCAACAACAATACCAACGATCATGCCAACAATATCAACAATCAACTCAAGACGCATTCTAACATTAATGACCCTTGTCACATAATTCAACGGCCTTTCATTTATATTCAATTCAGTCACATATAATCAAGCCAATACCAATGATCTCATATTCAAGTGTTAGTCTGAAATCTTTCTAACATGATTCAAGAATACTTCAAACAATTCACATAATATTCCAACAACCCAATCAACATATTACTTCACCCGAAACCTTCCAAATTCAACAAGAATAATAGTGACACATTTCCTTCTTTCAAGTTCATGAATTATACCTACTGCCCGAATCCTTCTCAACTCAACATGACCAACAACAACACATTCTTTCCATCCAAACTCACGAACTATAATAATAGTCTATGCATTAACAAATTTATTCTCATAATGACAAGAAACTATACTAATATCAAATCAACTTCTTTAACATTCCCACAACAATTACAACTTCATTTCAAGCCATCAAATCTTCATTTTTATTATGGAATTCACAACAACAACAATCAAAATACTAAATAAAATCAATTCATTTGTTCTTCACAACTCAACTATGTTCGGCCACAACATCAACACACACATGTACCATGAATTCTATCCATTTCTACATACTTCAACATACATAAGCATCTCTAACACATGTAAAAGAAGATTAAACACATACCTTTTTCACTCAACTTCTTGGCTTGGCTAAGGTTCTGAACTTGCACAAATAAATGGTTTTATTGCTCCAACAACCACTCCATATTAAAGAGGACCTTCCAATTGCTTGGAATACTAGAAGAAATAATTTTTTGATCAATCTTGCAAGGGGTGAATTTTTGGGGGCTATGGCCGAATTCCCTTGCTCTTCTTTCTTCTTTTTTTTCTCTCTCCAAGGTTCTAGAGTTTTGTGTGGAGAATATGACTAATATGTCTTATATATGCATACATATAATTCATCCATATGGGCCAATCCCACCTCAACTTGGACGGCCACATGGCCAAGATGGACCATTCAAGAATTTTCTTGTATTGTTGGTGAAATTCCCATTTTGCCCCTAGCCTTCCACAATTTTACCATGAGCCACTTTGCGAATTTCCCTTTTTACCCTTAGCCTTTCTCAATATTTTCATACTAATAATATTCATAACCAACTTGTGTATTAAAAAAGATCAAAATATAGCTTTGCCCTTAACTTCTCACAACTATCTCGAATTATCCGAACGTACAAAATACGGGCTATAACAAATATCAATATAGAAGCATAATAAGAAACATAAGAAATAACATAAGATGGGAGATAGTCGTATTATCGTCATGAGCACTTACTTGCGTCTCATAGGAACTTTTCATTTCTAACGTGGAAACGTGTACATACATCCATGTCTGTATCCGTACTCATTTACATTGCGTCCATAATCGTATTCATATACATAGTCTTATTCATATTCATATCTATATCATATACATAACATTTACATAGCATGCCCGACCACGAAGGTTTCGGTGTTTCACATACCCGACCATGACTAGGCTCGGTTATCATACATACTTGCCAAACCAAGGCTCAAGGTTACACATACCAGGCCTTACCAAGCCTTCACGGTTATCCGTACCATCTGCAGAGGTGTGCGCGCTTTACATCAATATATACATATTCTACCCGGCCTTATAAGCTCAGGGTTCCATAATAGTCATGCATAGATACATATTCATAATAGCTCATAAGCATCTTTACTGTTATCATCACTATCATTATTGTCATCATTATCGTCATCGCAGTTATCGTCGTTATAGTCATTACCATTATAGTCGCCATCAATATCATTACCACTATTATCGTCATTCATTACATCTATCTTTATAGGCTTACTCGTCATATGAGGAACTTAGTACAATCGTAACTTATCGAGAATCATGAGCTTAATAGCTTTGAAGATAGAGTCATTTGAAGGACATCATATAATTATATAAGATTTAGATATTCGGCCAAAGAACCATGCCTTATGAAAGAAGGGTTAGCCTTACATACCTTTCCGTTCAACTATTTTACCACTTGCGCGTTCTCCTCGAACGCTCACGTCTCTACCTTCATTAAAGTCATACTATCATTAGAAATCGATAGCTAGCATACACGATTAAGACTTAGAGAAAATCGGATAGCATCTCCTTTATTTATACGACATTCCTCCATATCGGATATCAACTCCAAAACGTCAATAATACATTCACAATATCATAACAATAGTCTTTATTCATCCACATTATCTATATTTCTCAATTCGCTTCCAATCACCCATACCCATGGTCATAACACACGACTACGTTCATTCATATACATTGCTTATCCCATGTTCTTAAAATCATTTATAACATATCAATATCACAACACATCAAGAATCATGACTCAATTCAAGCTATTACTCAAAATGACACTAATCTACATTCATGACCCATTTTTCTATAACCTTCCACAATCCAAGTATTTCAACTCTCAAATACCTTAAACAACATATAAATACCATAAGTATTACCTTAGATGTTGTAGGAAAAAGCTTTGGGTGGAAACACTTCACTTGAGACAAAACCCTAGTTCATCTCTAATGAGATTTCTTGACTTGGATGATCCTCAATGGGTTTTCTTACACTTGATTCACTTAGTTTATGTTGTTGAGCACTAATACCTCTTGAATTCTTGTGCAATAAATGTAGAGAAATGTTCTTGAGACAAGGGGTGTGATATAGAAATGAAATGAAATAACTGTTGTCCCTCATTAAATACACCAATCTGTTCCCGACCAGATCTACGGACCAACATACGGTCCGTATAAATTATACGGACCGTATGTTTGGCCGTAGAATTGGTCCAGAGGTTGGTGACAATCTAGGCTGATTGTACGGTCCAACATACGGTTCGTATGTTTTATACGGCCAGTATGTTTGGCCGTATAATCCCTAGTGTTTCGACTCGTTTGATCACCAATCCTTATGGAACATTCTTATCACTTGTTTATCACCTCTTTAACAATCTAAGGGACTTCATAACTCTTCTCCAAAGCATCATTAAATCCTCGTTAACTTGTTACTCGTAATTCCTTTTCTATACCTATCGTATGCCTTGCCTTCTCTTGGTAACTTTCTCCCCGCTTTCTCGAATATCTTTGAAATCTTAATTAGGGTCATCAAATTTCATTCCTTACTTATCGAAATACCGTATAATTCGTGATCTTCATTATTCTATTCACTGTGCATCAACGGAAAATTTTCCGAGGTGTAACGTTCTCCCCCCTTAAGAATATTCGTCCTCGAATGTTAAGTCCTCAGGGATTCTATAAAAATTTCGCCAGAGTTTCCTTTGTAATATGGCACTACCATCCTGTCTCAACAACCCATAATAAAAATGCCTCACAAGGCCACAACATAATAGCAATAGAATTTTGCCACACACGACCCAAAAGCACAAAAAGGAAAACATACATACCTTATGATTTTGATGTCTCATCTTGGATCTCTTCCAGGGGCTGATATAAATGCGGGTACTTGGATCGCATAATTTCTTCCGTTTCCTATGTCATTTCTTCTCATTTATTGTTTCTCCACAAAACCTTAATTGAGGCCACCTCTTTGTTTCTAAGCCTCCGTACTTGCCTATCCAATACGGCAATGGGTACCTCTTCATAAGTCAGCTTCTCTGCCACTTGAACATCACTTACTGACACGATCCTAATAGGATCTCCAACACATTTACGAAGCATTGAGACATGGAAATCTTGGTGAACTGACTCCAAATCAAGAGGTAAATCTTACTCATAGGCCACTTTGCCTATTTTGAGTACAATCTCAAAAGGCCCAATGTACCGGGGACTAAGCTTCCCCTTTTTACCAAATCTCATTACACCCTTCATTGGTGACACTTTCAAGAATACCCAATCTTTCACCCGGAACTCTAAGTCCCTTCGACGATTATCCGCATAGGACTTTTGACGACTTTGGGTTGCTAATAACCGGTCTTGTATGAGCTTGACTTTCTCTATGGCTTGCCGGACCAAGTCTGGCCCTATCAACTTAGTCTCTCCTACCTCGAACCACCCAATTGGGGATCTACACTTTCGCCCATATAAAGCCTCATATGGTTCCATTTGAATGCTAGAATGATAACTATTGTTATAAGAAAATTCAATGAGTGGCAAGTGATCATCCCAATTACCTCCAAAATCTATCATGCATGCCCGTAACATATCTTCAAGAGTCTGAATGGTGCGTTCAGCTTGTCCATCAGTCTGCGGATGAAATGTCGTGCTAAGGGTCACTTGGGTCCCTAAACCCTTTTAGAAGGACTTCCAAAAATTAGTTGTAAACTGAGTCCCTCTATCAGAGATAATAGATGCTGGGACGCCATGTAGTCGCACTATCTCTTTAACATAAAGCTTTGCATAATCTTCCGCCACATATGTCGTTCTGACTGGTAAGAAATGAGCTGACTTCTTGAGTCTATCCACAATCACCCATTTAGAATCATACTTACGTCGAGAATGGGGTAAGCCTGTAATGAAGTCCATGTTAATTACTTCCCACTTCCAAGTTGGAATCTTTATAGCTTGCAACAATCCGCCCGGCTTTTGGTGCTCGATTTTTACTTGTTGACAGTTGGGACATTGAGCTACGAATTCCTCTATATCTTTCTTCATCCCATTCCACCAATATATAGATCTAAGATCATGATACATTTTCGTCGCTCCAGGGTGAACAGAATAACGGGAACAATGAGCTTCTCTCAATATTTGGTGGCGTAAACCTGCCACATCGGGAACACATAATCTGCCTTGGCATCGAAGAACTCCGTCTTCTGAAATCTCAAATGATGACTCCTTCATCTGAGGGAGTGTATCTTTGTAATGCATTAGCATGGAATCTTCGTAGTGTCGCTTTTTCACTTCCGCTACTAGCGACGAAACTGCTGAATTCTGAATGGTAGTTCCCCTGCTACCCGAGTCTACTACTCGAACTCCTAGGCTAGCTAACTGCTGGAGCTCACGAGTCATTTCTCTTTTCTCTGGTCGTACATCATTCAAACATCCCATAGATATGCGGCTAAGAGCGTCATCCACGACATTTGCCTTTCCAGGGTGATATAGGATATCAACATCACAATCCTTTAGCAATTCCACCCATCGTCGTTACCGCAAATTCAACTCTTTATGCTTGAAGATATACTGAACACTTATGATATGTATAAATATCCACATGGACACCATATAAATAATGTCTCCATATCTTTAATGCATGAACCATTGCGGCCAATTCTAGATCATGGGTTGGATAATTTTTGTCATGTTTCCGTAATTGCCTTGAAGCATACGCAATCACTTTACCATGTTGCATTAACACACAGCCTAGCCCAATGCCTGAAGCATCGCAATAAATAACATATCCTTCCAATCCCTCTGGAAGTGACAGGACTGGGGCAGAAGTCAATATATCTCTTAACTCTTGGAAACTACGTTCACAAGCATATGTCCATTGAAACTTTGCTGATTTCTGGGTCAACTTTGTGAGTGGTGCAGAAATAGAAGAAAAACCTTCAACAAATCTCTTGTAATAACCTGCTAAGCCCAGAAAACTACCGTAGGAGTTGTGGGCCTTGACCAAGTCTTCACGGCCTCAATCTTTTGGCTATCTACCCGAATACCATCGGCTGCAACAATGTGTCCCAGAAATGTCACCGAGTTCAACCAAAACTCACACTTAGAAAATTTTGCAAACAACTCTCGAGTTTGAAGAACTCTAAGGACAGTACGCAAATGATTCGCATGTTCTGCCTCGGATCTAGAATACACCAAGATATCGTCGATAAATACAATCACAAACAAATCTAGGAAGGGCCTGAACACATTGTTCATCAAATCCATAAATACTGCCAGTGCATTAGTTAGCCCAAATGACATTACCCGGAACTCAAAATGGCCATATCTTGTTCCGAAGGCTGTCTTAGGGATATCTTTCAGCCTTACTCCCACTTGAAAGTAACCGGACCTCAAATCGATCTTTGAAAACCAGTTGGCACCTTGTAATTGATCAAATAAGTCGTCAATCCTCGGAAAAGGATATATGTTCTTAATCATCACCTTATTCAATTGCCGATAGTCAGTGCACATTCTCAAGGAGCCATCTTTCTTCTGGACAAACAATACGGGTGCTCCTCACGGGGATGAACTAGGCCTAATAAAGCCTTTCTCAAGCAAGTCTTTCAATTGCTCCTTCAATTCTTTCAATTCTGCGGGTGCCATTCTATAAGGAGGAATAGATATGGGCTTAGTGTCTGGCAGCACGTCAATAGCAAAATCAATCCCCTGCTCGGGAGGAAGGCCTGGAAGCTCACCGGGAATACATCCGGAAATTCATTCACCACGGGAACCGACTGAAGAGTTGGCGATTTAGATTTTACATCTTGAACCCGAACTAGATGGTAAATACATCCTTTCGTGATCATTTTCCTTTCCTTTAGATAAGAAATAAACCTACCCTTTGGTGACGCAGTATTCCCTTTCCATTCTAAAACTGGTTCTCCCGGAAATTGAAAACAAACCATTTTCATTCTACAACCAACATTGGCATAGCAAGAAGCCAACCAATCCATGCCTATAATAACGTCAAAGTCTACCATTTTAAACTCATGCAAGTCAATCATAGTACGACGGTCACAAATCACAACTATACAATTTCTATATACTTGGCTAGCTATTACCGATTCACCAACGGGTGTAGACACCTCAAAAGGTTTGATCGACTCCGGTTCGACTCTAAATCGACCCGCAATATACGGAGTAACATATGACAATGTAGAGCCCGGATCAATCAAAGCATATATATCATGAGAGAATACCGATAATATACCTGTGACCACATCAGGAGAAGACTCAAGATCTTGACGTCCAGCCAAAGCATAAATACGGTGTTGAGAACCGCTAGAACTAGGGACTATCCCTCTGCCTCTACCATGGCTGACTGGCGAATGTGAACCTGGCCCCATAGGATGAACAAATGCTGAAGATCCGGCTACCGACCCTGAAGGCTGGGTCCTACCTCTACCATGAACTGAGGGGCAATCAGGCATAATATAGCCCGGTCGACCACATGAATAACAAACCTCTTAACCCAATCGGCATGGACACCAATGTAACTTCCCACATTGGGAGCATCGTGGCACGTGTGACCTCGCCTGACCCGAATCACCTCTAAACTATGATCCCGAAAAGCTCTGACTCGGCCCAGAATAAGTGGATCTATCAAATCTCAGGCCTGAAAACCATGGAGGCACACTAGTCATAGAATGGATGGAATGCCTAGAAAGCTGTTTTCTGTGCCCGCCTCTAAGCTCACTCATTGGACCCGAAGATCTAGCCCTCTTGTTATGTCCCCTATCATGCTCACGTTCAATTCTTTGCTGTTGTAGACTTTCTTCTAAATTTTGAGCATGGGCCTGAATGCGTGCAATATCCATATTGTCCTGAAGGGACGCAGTCAAGCACCTATCCATCAAATGTGGCCCTAGGCCTTTCATAAATCGGTGCACTTGGTCTCGCATATCCGCTACCACGTCCGAAGAATACCTAATCGAAGAATTGAAGCGGAGACTATACTCTAGAGCACTCATGCTACCTTGCTTCAAGTTCAAGAATCTATTAGCTCTAGCTCACCGAACTTCTGGAGGCAAATAATGACGGAGGAAAGCATCAAGAAACTCTTGCCATACCGGGGTAGGTGCATTGGCTTCCCGTGAAGCCATCCAAACCGTGTACCAATTGATCGAGACATCCCTCAATATATGGGACGCTAACTCCACCTACTCGGTGTCCGAAGCATGTATCAACCGAAGCGTCCTCAATATACCATCAATAAAATTTTGAGGGTCCTCTTTGGGCTTTGATCCAAAGAATTTCGGAGGGTTTAAGCTAATGAAATCACAGGCCCTTGCACTAACAGCCCTATCACCTTGCCCTGTACTTTGCCGCTGAGTCTGGGCAGCAACCAATTGAGTAAGCAAATGAATGGCCTCTTTTACATCTTGGCTGGAAGCATCCGGTGGAGGAGCCGGAGGTGCTGAAGCTGGGGCTGAGGCTCCCTCATGCTCCTCAGAAATAGGCACTGTCTGGGAGGACTGAGATTGAGCCGCATTCTGGGACTCACTTTCCTCTACAACTGCTGGCGGTGCTCTTTCAACCCGCTTTTCTACCGCTGTCTTGCCCTTTTGGGCTGCTGTAGCCTTTCTCTTTACAGGCATCTCTAAAATACACAGTACATGGTTAAGGAGAAGGAAGTTCTTATATCACAGCTCTATCGCACGATGTTATGAAAAAAGAAGGTCAATCATTCCTAAAATGCCCGCAGCCTCTTGTTTATAAGTGTGGCGTGTAACACACCCATAACAAAGACTCTACTGGACACGGCTCGTAGACACAACCTAGGACAGAACTGCTCTGATACCACTTTTGTCACGACCCAGCCAGAGGGCAGCAACAGGCACCCGGTGCTAGCCCACCCGGGCACCCCTTAGTGTACCTTTACACTTACATCTAGGTGAGCCACATATTAAAACATACATTTCTATTAATCAATCATACTAGTCCCATTGGACAACAATACCTTTATATCATCATTGGAATCTTTGCCCATATCAATGTACATAAGCCGACGAGGCTAACAAAATGAAATCCAAAATATAGGCCGACAAGGCCAAACACATCTAACCATATACACATGTCTACGATCCTCTAAGAAGAATATGACATATCATATAGACGGGACAGGACCCCGCTATGTCCGTAAATATATAGATAAAAGAATCAATACAAAAAGCTATAGCTCCAAATGAAATGGAGCTCCGCTATGTAGTCCCTGAGAATGTAGCTATGGATAGAGTTTGTCTCCCTGGCCACCTGCGGGCATGACGCAGCGTCAACAAACAAAAGGACGCCAGTACGAAGAATGTACTGAGTATGTAAAGCATAATCAATATCAATATACAAGCATAATAAGCAACATAAAAAATAACATAAGATGGGAGATAGTCGTATCATCGTCATGAGCACTTACTTGCTTCTCATAGGGACTTTTCATTTCTAACGTGGAATCGTGTACATACATCCATGTCTGTATCCGTACTCATTTACATTGCGTCCATAATCGTATTCATATACATAGTCTTATTCATATTCATATCTATATCATATACATAACATTTACATAGCATGCCCGACCATGAAGGTTCGGTGTTTCACATACCCGACCATGACTAGGCTCGGTTATCATACATACTTGGCCAACCAAGGCTCAAGGTTACACATACCTGTCCTTACCAAGCCTTCACGGTTATCCGTATCATCTGCAGAGGTGTGCGCGCTTTACATCAATATCTACATATTCTACCCGGCCTTATAAGCTCGGGGTTCCATAATAGTCATACATAGATACATATTCATAATAGCTCATAAGCATCTTTACTGTTATCATCACTTTCATTATCGTCATCGTTATCGTCATCGCAGTTATCATCGTTATCGTTATCGTCATTACCATTATAGTCGCCATCAATATCATTACCACTATTATCGTCATTCATTACATCTATCTTTATAGGCTTACTCGTCATATGAGGAATTTAGTACAATCGTAACTTATCGAGAATCATGAGCTTAACAGCTTTGAAGATAGAGTCATTTGACGGACATCATAGAATTATAGAAGATTTAGATATTCGGCCAAAGAACCATGCCTTATGAAAGAAGGGTTAGCCTTACATACCTTTCCGTTCAACTATTTTACCACTTGCACGTTCTCCTCGAACGCTCACGTCTCTACCTTCATTAAAGTCATACTATCATTAGAAATCGATATCTAGCATACACGATTAAGACTTAGAGAAAATCGGACAACATCTCCTTTATTTATACGACATTCCTCCATATCGGATATCAACTCCCAAACGTCAATAATACATTCACAATATCATAACAATAGTCTTTATTCATCCACATTATCTATATTTCTCAATTCGCTTCCAATCACCCATACACATGGTCATAACACATGACTACGTTCATTCATATATATTGCCTATCTCATGTTCTTAACATCATTTATAACATATCAATATCACAACACATCAAGAATCATGACTCAATTCAAGCTATTACTCAAAATGGCACTATTCTACATTTATGACCCATTTTTCTATAACCTTCCACAATCCAAGTATTTCAACTCTCAAATACCTTAAACAACATATAAATACCGTAAATCTTACCTTACATATTGTGGAAACAAGCTTTGGGTGGAAACACTTCACTTGAGCCAAAATTCTAGTTCATCTCTAATGAGATTTCTTGACTTGGATGATCCTCAATGGGTTTTCTTACACTTGATTCACTTAGTTTATGTTGTTGAGCACTAATACCTCTTGAATTCTTGTGGAATAAATGTAGAGAGATGTTCTAGAGACAAGGGGTGTGATATAGAACTGAAATGAAATAAGAGTTGTCCCTCATTAAATACACCAATCTGTTCCCGACCAGATCTACGGACCAACATACGGTCCGTATAAATTATACTGACCGTATGTTTGGCCGTAGAATTGGTCCAGAGGTTGGTGACAATCTGGGCTGATTGTACGGTCCAACATACAGTCCATATGTTTTATACGACCAGTATGTTTGGCCGTATAACCCCAGTGTTCCGAAGTTCGTTTTCGTCGACTCGTTTGATCTCCAATCCTTATGGAACCTTCTTAGCACTTGTTTATCACCCCTTTGACAATCTAAGGGATGTCATAACTCTTATCCAAAGCATCATTAAATCCTCGTTAACTTGTTACTCGTAATTCCTTTTCGATACCTATTGTATGCCTTGCCTTCTCTTGGCAACTTTCTCCCCCCTTTCTCGAATATCTTTGAAATCTTAATTAGGGTCATCAAATGTCATTCCTTACCTATCGAAATACTGTATACTTCGTGCTCTTCATTAGTCTATTCACTGTGCATCAACGGAAAATTTTTCGAGGTGTAACACTATTGGAGTTACCCTTCCTCTTCTATGTCATATTTTAGTACTATCAAGCATTTCTCTTTACCGTATCGATGTCGATCTTATAACTACTGTTACTATCAATTCAATAGTATTTAACTTATCTCTTGTAGTTGTTAAAGATACTTCTAACTTAATCTCGTCCTGCCATTACCTTTTTGCATAACATCTTTTCTCGTTAGGACATATTACAAGCATATATCTTATCTCCTTTAGATTCTAGGAAAATTTCGGCAGAGTTTCCTCTATAATTATTACTATCCCAAAACCTGCACGCAGCAAATACCAATAACACCTCACAGGGCCAATATATGTACGATATATCTCAGCCACATAGCGCTCCCACATTCAAATAAAAGCACAAAGATGTCGAAACTTACCTCATATATCACGCTTCGAGATGCACCTGATCCTTTAGCAATCTGCCCTGTTATCCCTTTCTATTTACTTTCTCTTTCATCCTTCAGCTTTGCATTTCAATCATATCTCAATATTCTTACTTTATTCGACACACATCTTTTGTACCGTCGCTTACCTTTGTTCTGATTCATTCAATTTTCTTAGTTCTCAACTTATAACTTAACTTATCATCAAGAGATACATTTAATCAATTTCTCTGTTGTACTTACATCGATTTACCTCTATGACAACCAATTCATTAACATATGAATACGTACCCTGATAACGTGGTCTCAATGAAGTGACATAGCTCTGTAACTTCAATATCATCAATCACTTTCTTCGGTCAATACCATTCTTCTACTGCAATCAAGGGTTAGTATAAGGAATCTCATTTCCTATGGCTTAGCTCTATCGCACGATCTTAGAGATAAAAGAAGAGTAACCATCCTAAATGCCTTGTATCCTCCTGTTTATAGATGTGGCGCGCAACACACCATAAACAGGACTCTACTAGACACGGTTCGTAGACACTTCCTAGGACTGAACTGCTCTGATACCACTTTTGTCATGACCCGACTAGAGGCCGTGACTGGTACCCGGGGCTAACCATCGAGCACCACCCATTCCATTACTTGTCATACTTACTATACTATTCTTCATTACTCTTGTGCTCATAATCATAGGAAAACCCTTTTTTTCCATTTGGAAACATAACTACTTTTATATACATAAGCCCTTCGGCTATCAAAAGAATAATACATTTACAATAGTAACATCGTGAGACCATACTACCCACACATGCGTATCTACGAGCCTCTACTAGAGTACTAGACATATGGACGGGACAAGACCCTGTCGTGCCCAAAATACATACATATATATATATATACATATATATATATATATATATATATATATATATACACACACACACAAAAGAATCACCCAAATAGCACCTCCTGAATAATGGAGTGCTCCTGTAAATCTGCTGATGGCTCTTATAGATCTACACCGTCTCCCTGTCTACCTGTGGGCATGAACACAGCGTCCAAAGAAAATGGACATCTGTACGAATATTGTACTGAGTATGTAAGGCATGAATGAAAGGAACATATTAGAGAAATCATAAGACATAAGATGAAGATATGACCTGCGTAACTTTTAAGGGTGGATACCTTTCATGCCTATATCATATATAATCATAGTACATGTATCGTCATAGTGCATACATCATATATATATATATATATCGTAGTACCATATTTGCTCAAACACATAAAGCATTATTCGTATCCGGCCACGTAGTGGCTCGACAATATCCGTATTCGGCCACTTAGTGGCTCGACAATATCCGTATTCGGCCACGTAGTGGCTCGACAATATCCGTATTCGGCCACGTAGTGGCTCGACAATATCCGTATTCGGCCACGTAGTGGCTCGACAATATCACATATGCCTTTCGTACCCAACCATAACAAGGCTCGGTATATCTCATCATCATCATTGCCATCACATACATCTCATAAGCTTATCCTAACTTTCCATAAGGCATACATTTGAATTTAAAGACAATCTATGAAAATCATATCATATTCGTAGCGTGAACTTCGTATAAATATCGTATGATAGACTTTATAATCTCTAGACTTAGGCTCATTATTACCATCCTCGCATCTATGGCATATCTCTTACCTTTATCTCATATGAAATCCTCTATGAACATAGACTCGTAATTTTTTGGAACATTGGTCATAGGTCACGCATTAGAGCTTATAGACAATCTATAACAATATCGTGGTGACATAAGGTCGAGAACCCCCGATTACATTATGAAGTGACCATATTCATCATATCTCACCTTGAAGGAACTAACCTTTTAAGGTGAGTATACACCATGAACAACATCGGATTGTAAATAGGATCATTAACTTCATAGACATCATTCCTTGCTTTAGAATATCTAGGCTTAAACTTATAATCATTATTATCACATTCATGACATATTCCTCATCTTTATCTCATAAGAAGATCTTTATCAATGTTGACTCATAGTTCCCGGAATGTAAGAAAGTCATGTAGAGGTAGGGGAAATAATATTATAGGAATCACATAAGGATCATCTTCTTCGTAGGAATGTCATTCATGAACTTTAGGACTTCTAGACTTAGATTCATCATCAATATTGTCGTGCTCATAACGTGTCTCTTTTCTTTATCTTGTATGAAGCTCTTTATAATCGTAGACTCATAGATTCCGATATGTAGGAAAATCATGAAAAGATAGAAGGATTCATGCTATAGGAGTCATGCCTTAGAAAGAAAGGACTAGCCTTACATGCCTCTTTCGTTTAACAATTTCCATCGCTTGATTGTTCTCCTTCAATGCTCACGTTTCTACCTTCAAGAGAATTCGCATTCACATTAGCTAATCGATTATATGAACGTGCTTACTAAAGCTAGAGAAAATTGGGCAGCATTTCCTTTGTTTATAAAACCTTCCCCATATTGTATATCAACTCCCAACATTTATAATAACGTTAACAATATCATAACCAACAATCTTCATTCATCTACATTACCCTCATTTCACAATTCCACTTCAATTCATCCATAATCATGGTCATAGTATACTAGTACAGTTTCTCACATATAATGCTTATCCCATTCCCCTAATATCATTTATAACCTAAACATATCACAACACATCAAGAATTATGACTTAATTTGAGTTATTACTCAAAATGACACCATTCCCACATTCATGACCCATTTTTCTATATTCTTCTACAACCCAAGTGTTTCAACTTTTCAATACCTTAAACAACATGTAAATACCATAAAACTTACCTTAGATGGTGTAGGAATGAACCTTGAGTGCAAACACTTCACTTGATCAAAACCCTACTTTCACCTTCACTTGGATCCCTTGTCTTGGATGAACTTTAATGAGTTTCTTACACTTGATTTCCTTAGTTTGATGTAGTTGATCACTAATATCCCTTGTATTCTTGTGGGAGGAGTGTAGAGAGATGTTTTAGAGAGAAGGGGAGTGAAGGGGAAATGAAATGAACTTGGATCCCTTATTAATACACAAAATCTGACCCGACCAGTTTCTATGGACCAACATAAGATCCGAATAAATTATACTAACCGTATGTCTGGCCGTAGATATGGTCCAGAGAAGGTTGTTGTTGCTCCCAAACGCACACGAAAGTATACGCGGTCGTACAAGTAATATAGACTGTTAAGCCCAGATATCGATCCCACAGAGACTTAGATTCTACTGTTAAGCTAATTCAAATTCGGATGAAACTATTCAAGAAACTGAAAATCAAGATGTTTGTTGTACTAAACTAAAACTGAAAAGTAAACAATTTGTTATGGGTGTTTTTATGACTGGGACTATGCTGACAAAGATTGTAAGAATTATCAGATGAGACAAAGATCTAGGGTTATGGCTTTCGACAATCCAGTTGATCTTCAGACAATTCCACCAATTTTATTTCCTGGGTTACTAGTTAACGGGTTAATTATGCTTTATGATATTCTCTCGAACTACTCACAAGCCTGTAGATGTTACTATAACGCCTATATATCTATGGTCATCAGAGGTAACAAGAACACATTTATTTCTCCGTATTCAACTAAGTAGGGCTAAAGGGTATATCTCTATCCTCATTAGCGAAACGATTAAATCGAACAAACTCTATTTATTCTTATTACGTACGTGAATTCCCTTTCTCAAGTTCAATTCACGCACCACAGATAGTATCTAACTATTGGCCAGATAATCAAACAATTAAGCTCAAGAATAAATAAGCAACCCAAAATATGAAAAAACAATAGATAAAAATTGTCATCAAATCAACTTTCAAGTCTTTCGCCACAACCCTAAAACTAATGAGTTCAGTTACTCATGATTCGATCATAGACAAAGGAAATCATGAATAAACTAGGGTTGAAAAAGATGAAAAATAAAATAACCTACAGAGAGAAAAGGAGAACGGTGGCTTACAAATCCTTGAATAATCCCAGCACACCGTTCTCAGCTCTTAAAACGTTTATTTATAGGCTAGGGTAAAAATAACAAATAAGGAATCCAAATCCTAGTCTAATCGGGATAACTTTCGCACATCCCCGCTTTCCTTCCGCATCGCGGAAGGATCGCGCAGAGTACTGAGGCTTCTCGCTTTCCTTTTGCGATGCGGAGGGATCGCGAGATGCTGATGACTGAGTTGGTTGGTCCGCTTTCTTCAAGCGATGCGACTGGATGTCCTGATGTTCTGAGGCTTCCTGCGTTGCTTCCGCGATGCGGAAGAGAAGCGAGGTTCTTCAGTCGATTCAATCTCCTTCTAGTTCATCCTTTGTGGTCTTCGACTCGTCACCTCATCTAATCGCCATATGATACGAATTCCAATCATTTTAAGTACAGTCTCCATCGTTTGTCGTCATCGTACCTATACACATGAAATACAACGACATAAGTTCAAATACGACGGTTACGCCCTCGAGCAAACACAAACCAACACTAGACTACACTTCTAGCTCAACTCATTCAAACAGGTCTGCAACGGGATTCGACTAGTATGGCTATCTCTGAAGAAAGATTTTCAAAACCAAAACAATGACCCAAATTGCGAAAGCCATGCCAAAGGTTTAAAAGCCTCATTTTCAGCACCAAGTACTTCTTCCCAAAGAAAACATTTCAAATTTTCAAAATAGTTGACTCAACGACACCACTTCAACGCATATAAGCAATCTTATGATCAAGAAATCAACACTTCACCACTCTATTGCTAATTATGTGCCCTCACCACAACAAAGTAGTCCACATCTCATCAAGAATCACATATGTTTAATTCAATGGACCTGAAATCAATAAGTACGCTCACTCTCACAAAGAACATCACATGTAAAATACGACATACCATAGGCTTGCCCGTAGTGTAACCACTCTACTAATGCAAGTAAGATGAACCTAGAATCAAGTAGGACTTCGAGGGTTGTAATGTAGGCTAAGGGACGGGTAGGAATTATTTGGATAATAGTGACTAACCTCCCTAAGAACTTTAATACTTATACTTTTATCATTCTTGCACGATTCTTCATTAGCCCTTATTCAATACCAACCAACCTTTAAATTTCTCCCCAATTCACCCCATTTTCTTTGTTTAAGCACCACTCTTTTTAAAAGTCACACAAGTTAGAAGGGAAACTTTTTCGCTATAATTTTTTTTTCTTTTTCGACTCCCAACTAACAGGTGAACTAGTTCTATTCATTCGGTGCTCCCATCGTCTTCCTAGATTACAATTAATAACCATTTCCCCTCTTTATTTCTCATCGCAACCCCCATTATACTTGTAATTGATTAAAGTGCTCATGGAGTGTTTTGGATCAAACATCAAGTGTTATAGAATGAAGGGGTAAAGGCTAAGTAACTGCTATCAAAGAAAAGGCTAAAGGCTCAAAAGGGTTAACTAGGGTGCTATTTGCGAGTTGGTAGGATAACTTTTTTGGCTTTTTAGTGACTAATAAAAGAAACGCCTCTATCACTTTCTAGGCTCAACCAAATTTCATTTCGCTTTGTGAACAAGCAGGACAAGTTCTAGATGTCAATACCAAACATGGATTCAACTACGAAACCTTACTCACACATGGCACACAATCAATGCAAGAGGGATCCGGTTGTCCCTCGAAACAATCAAACAACAATGACAATAAACAATGCCAAGTGGGTCATACGAGTCAAAACAAAAACCATTTTCTAGTGCTTCCAAGAAAAGTGATACAATTTCACGGCATGCTTTCACAAAAAATTTCAAGATCACTCATATGCCAATACTTCACCTATCCCATGCACCTAGCATTTGAATACGCCTAGCCTAAGGACTAATTTTCCCTCAAGCAGGTTGTCATCCACCCGTCATCAGGAACAGCCCTTCGTATGACTATAAAAGAAAAATCTACCTACGCCCGGTTCAAAGGCCCTCCCTCGGGAAAGAACCGAGGCCATAAGAAAACCAAAGGGGGTGGATGATGAATGCCTACTAATGAGGGACTTAAGAAGTTATCAAAGAAAAATAAAGAAAATAAAATCTTTTTGAAAATTTTCCAACTTTTTCTATTTTTTTTTCGACACTAAGATGCAAAACTAAAAAACAAATCCTAAGGCATACTAATCATCATCCGCAACGTCAAAACATGTTGTTACAAACCAGGGACGTATTTTCCCACCCCACACTTAAAATTATGCAATGCCCTCAATGCATATATATTTGAAATCAAATAAAGCGCAAGCAAGGTAAGAAATACTCCCTGGGGCCCACTAGTGCCTAGTCGTCCTCATCGAGGAAACCCTCATCATCAGCTGCTCTATCATCTGGCTCGGCGTCCTCTTCCTCTTCATTGTCGTTGCCTTGCATCAGTCACTCTACCTCATCCTCGTCTTCGAATGCAGCCATTACTCGATCAACCGAGTTCTCATCCTCATCTGCAGGTAACTGAGACGGCTCGCCCACCAGTGCCCAAGAATGTGGAGTGTGGGGGTTCTGAATAAAGACCCTTGTGAGATCAATATTAAAGTGCTCACTCGCAACCATCATTCCCGAGTAAAGCTGAGCTAGTACGGTGGACTGGGCGGACCTCTCCGCTGCCGGAGTCAAATGATGTCCGGATACACTCGCTGGGGCCATGACATTTGAGATGTCGAGCGGGTCAATGGGCGCCTCAAGTACTCTATCAGTAGAGTATGCTAACTCCTCGTCGAGCTGCATTAGGTAGGAAGTGAGAGTGTTCCCATAACTTAGCCTTTTTGACTTCGTAGCACGCACTCAACGAATTTCCTGCAGCATCCAATACCCGATGTTCACCGGCTGCCCTGTCATCAGGAAGTACACGATGCACACTCTCTCCCGTTGTACCTCTGAGAAGTGATCAAGTGGCATGATTCTCGCATTTAGAAGGCGCAACCACACTCGGGCCTCTCTATAAAAGTTACTCATGCTCATGCTCCGATGCTACCGAAAAGGCCCTGAGTATCGTGCCCATTGAGCTTTTGAGTTGGCTCCACACAGAGTTTCTCAGATAGCCCTATAATTGGGCCTTTTGATGAATTATAGTAATGGCTCAACAGGCACATCCGGGACTCCAATTGCCCCGCACAAGGTTGATGCCGTCAATGGCACCCAATTTTTTCGAATGAACATAGAATCAGGAATCCTGCAGATTGGCATGCTAGCATAGAGTTCCATGACCAAATAAATGTTCACTGGGCCCGGTTTCTCAAACACAGACGTCCATCCCATGGAGACTATGCGGTTATAGATGTCTCGAAAATTCTTCTTCAAAGGGACTCGACTGATCGCTCGCTCGTGACTGTAGCCCTTCGAGGTGTCAAAACCTGAATACCACTCTGCCCCTTCCTCTGAGAGATGGGGGTGGGTTGTCCTTTTAGATGCCGAAGGAATGACAACCGCGGGATGCTTTCCTTTTCCGGATGTTTGCCCCTTTTTTTCTTTGGCCGGGTTTTGTGCTCGCCCTCTTTTTGTACCTTGGGAGGAGGAGGTGACAGCTTTGCCCTTGGACTTGGTGTGAACCATTTTTCCTGCAAGACAACGCATTACCAAATGAGAGGTATAGGTTAGTAACGACGGGGTCGTGGTACAACCCCACACTTACTTCAAACTACATTATGAAATCAAAAGAAGTTAACTACTCCTAGATGACCAAGCAAACAAAAACAAAGTACTCTATTTTCATGTTGTAGGGCTTGGTATGGACAAATTACAATTCGCCAATCCTCCCTCACAATTCGAATTTTAAGGTGAGAGGAGATGCACAAGGGTTCCAATGTTCGGTTAATGTTCCATTGCTACTCAAGACTTCACAATTTCACAAAAACATGGTTTAGGACTTTTATCGAACACCTTGTGGGCGTAAAATCGTCCCTTAACTTTGGATAACAATGGTGGGTTGAAGAACCCTCCCTTGTGCAATGGGAGTCACTTTCTAGTCACATTCACGCCTATCACACAAGCAATACCAATCCCCGCCCAAAATTCGCCCATACCCATATCCCTACTTTACAACTACAAACATCAATAACAAGGAGAGAGAAAAAAAATGAAAGATGAACACTTACCTTGTGATGTTAATGGTGGATGGATTAAAGCAACTTGAAGTTATTTTTGTGAGAGAGGGGATGGGGATGGGTATTTTTTCGTATTAGAGGGAATGGGGTGAGTTGGGGGAATATTGTATGATGAAAATTAGAAGAGAGGGGGGAAGTTTATAACCTATATACGAAAAAGAACATACAAATTGGGTCGACCCACGCGATCGGTCCGCATCGCGGAAGGAAAGCGCGAGGCTACAGAACTCCACGCGATCGGTCCGCATCGCGTTTGGATCGCACAAATCACTGAACACTTCTGATTTTTTATACGCGATCTGCCCGCATCGCGGGAGTAAAGCGCAAATCACTGGGCACTTTGTTTGTTTTCTTCTTTTCGCCCAATTCCTACAACATGAACAAACGTGACCTATATCATATAAAAGGTTGGGTTGCCTCCCAACAAGCGCCTTAGTTAAGGTCGTGGCATGATACTTTTTTTTTTGTATTTTTTTACACGGGTTGCCTCCCGAGAAGCACCTGATTTAACGTCGCAGCACGACGTAGGCTTTCCTCAAGCCTCTTCTAGATCGATGGTGGTTCTTGCGCGGTCAGTGGCCTCCGCGTAGTAATGCTTCACTCTTTGTCCATTCACCAAGACTGTCTCATCCGAGTTAGGTCTCTTTAGCTCAACTGCTCCATGTGCCGTCACACGAACCAGCTCGAATGGCCCAGACCACTTACTCTTCAACTTTCCCCCAAAAATCTTCAGCCTAGAGTTATACAGCAAAACTAACTGCTTGGGCTCAAAATCACGAGATTGAATGCACCTGTCATGAATTGTCTTGGTGCGCTCCTTATACATTTTCGCGTTTTCATAAGCATGATAGCGAAATTCCTCCAACTCGTGCAGCTGCAACAGTCTCTTCTCTCCACCTTGAACCATGTCTAGATTCAACTTCTTGATCGCCCAATATGCTCTATGCTCAAGCTCGACTGGTAGATGACATGCCTTACCAAAGACGAGCTTATAGGTAGATGTGCCAATCGGAGTTTTGTAAGCTGTTCTGTATGCCCACAGAGCGTCATCAAGCTTCAATGACCAATCTTTTCTACTTACACTCACAGTCTTCTCCAAAATCCTCTTGATTTCTCTGTTCGATACCTCCACTTGACCACTCGTCTGAGGGTGATAAGCAGTCGCTATCTTGTGTTTCACCCCATACTTGAGCAGCAATTTATCAAAGAGCCGATTGCAAAAGTGCGTACCTTGATCGTTGATGATGGCCCGAGGGGTCCCAAACCTTGTAAAAATATTCTTTTTCAGAAATCGCGCCACCACACTAGCATCATTGGTGGGAAGTGCAATGGCTTCCACCCACTTCCAGACATAGTCTACACCAACCAATATGTACTATTCCCATTGGATGGTATGAAGGGACCATGAAGTCAATACCCCACACATGAAACAACTCGATTTCTAAGAGGCCCTTCAAAGGCATTTCATGACGCTTGGAGATATTTCCGGTCCTCTGGCAGCTATCACATGCTCGCACAAATTCATGAGCATCTTTGAACAAAGTTGGCCAGTAGAACCCGGACTGAAGTACCTTTGCAGCTGTTCTGTCACCCACATGATGTCCCCCATAGGGTGATGAGTGACACTTCTCTAGAATCGCTGAGACCTCTTCCTCTGGAACACACCTTCTGATCAGCTGATCTGTGCCAACCCGGTAGAGATAGGGCTCATCCCACACATAGAAACGGCTGTCGTGCAAAATCTGCTTCTTCTTCACGTGATTAGCACCCGGGGGGTAAATCTCACTTACTATAAAGTTCACCATGTCTGCATACCATGGCACCTCAGCTGATTGAAGAGCAAAGAGTTGCTTGTCGGGAAAAGTCTCCTTAATCGCCACTGCTTCATCCACATGTTCCCGATCTTCTAATCTCGATAGGTGATTTGCTACCTGATTTTCTGTGCCCTTTCAATCAAGAATTTTGATGTCAAACTCTTGCAGTAGCAACACCCAACGAATAAGCCTCGGCTTTGCATCCTTCTGTTACACCTCAAAAATTTCTCCATACTTGTATGATGAGTGGAATGATGAAAAGTTTGAGTGTATGGTGTTTGTTAAGGCGGGAATGGCTAATTATGAAGTTTTGGAAAATAAGAAAGTCGCGGAAAACTTTTCTGTCCAGTGGTCGTATACGGCACTATACGGCCGGTAAAGTGGTTTACGGACCATATAGTGCAATCGTCCTCTAGCTTGTCCAAAATCTCAACTTTCTGTAAATTGTGAAAATGGTTAAAAACGACTTGGAGGACGGCCCGTAAACTGGTTTACGGACCATAAACCTCGATCGTCAACTGCAATATTCTTCAGCCAACTTCTCTGTTTTGGACATGCTTAAATACGACCAAGGAGGACGGACCGTAAACCACAATACGGTCCGTAAATTGTGGTTTACGACCACTGTTCACCCCGACTGGAATTCATTAAACATCAAACTTTGAGTTACTAAAAGGGACCAAAGCCTCATTTTATTTCATTTTTCATCCATACAACCTTCAAGAACACTCTAGAAGCTCTCCAAATATTCATCCACAAAATTCAAGGGATCAAAGGGAAACCAAGATCATCAACATCTAATTCATGAGAGCAAGTGCATGAGGCTCTATTGGAAGTCATCTTCTTCAAGAAATCTCAAAAGGGTTGAAATAGGGTTTTGGTATAAAAAGAGTATTGTTGCTCAAGGCTTGTTCCACCATCATCCAAGATATGTTTCATGACTATACCATATGGTTCAAGGTATTGGAAGTCTTAGACACTTGAAATGTAGAAGAACATAGAAATGGGTCATTATTGAGTGAATAGTGACATAAATGAATGATAGTGGAATTGAACTATGAATATTGAAGTGTTGTGAATGCAAGTACATTATAAATGATGTTTATATCATGAAACAAGCATTAAATGCATGAAAACGCAAGGATGAGCTAGAAGTAGAAATAAGGGAAAATTGGAGGAAAATGGTGGATTTTGCCAAATGTACGTAAATGACGATTGTTGATGATGATATTGCGAGTAATATTATGAATGTTGGGAGTTGATATAAAACATGGGAAAAGTATTAGAAATGAAGGAAGTGCTATCCAATATTCCTTAGAAATAGTAGTCCGTCATAATTTCTTAGCTAACGACGACATGAACTCTCTTGAAGGTATATACGAGTGCATTAAGGGCGAACGAGCAAGAAATAAGAATTGTAAACGTCGAAGGTATGTGAGGCTATTCCCTTTCTTTCAAAGGCATGATCCCTAGCTTACGATTTCATAAATGCTCCCATCTTTTCCTTGCTATCAAAGGTTAAATAGTCTAAGATTCCGAAGCACGATTTCCTTCTTGATATTCCATAAATGTTTCCCAAAGTACTCCCATTTTCCAAAACCAAAGGTTGTGATTATGTGAGCGTTTATGATAACGACCGTGGATATTGTTTTCAATAACAATGATGATGTCAAAAAAATGAGAATATTATTACGCTAACCATGATGAGAGCAAATCTTATGTTTAAAAGTTTCAAGTTTACGATTTCAATGACTATATGAGGATGTCGAGCTATTTACTGATTTCTCAATTTATTCATGGATGGTGACTTTATTTCTAAATCTTCCAAAGTATATGAATGGATGCCTTATGAAGTTCATGATTTTATTCTATGCTTTCTTTTAATGCTATTCTTCATTGATAGTCTCGCCTTATAATAATTGTTCCTTCAAGGTGAGACAAAGCGACGATGATTACTCCATAACATAATCGGAGGCTTTCGACCTTACGTCACTCCGACGTACTTACAGCTTTTCCTTGGGCTCTCAAGCATGCTATGTATATTATGTATGTATATATATGATATGAAAATGTTTTCAGGGGAAATGGGGAAAGGTGAGGCACTATAGATGCATAGCCACCTGGTCAGTTGGCATATCATGATTTCATCCTGGACGCGGGATGCCCGGACGCGGGATATATGGGTTATGGATCGGGCCATACGTTCCTCGGCACTAACTTATTATATTTATGGATTGGGTCGTACGTTCCTCGGCACTAACTTATTATATTTATGGATCGGGCCGTACGTTCCTCGGCACTAATATATGATGACATATGGATCGGGTTGTGCATTCCGCAGAAATTTACTATATGATGCTTTATGAGTATGCATGCATGGATCCTCCTTAAGAGGCAAGCAGTTATCGATTATCTCCTTGTACTTACTTTACTTTCTTATTCTTACTTTATTTCTTGATGTATGCCTTACATACTCAGTACAATGCTCGTACTGACATCCTTTTCTTTGGATGCTGTGTTCATGCCCACAGGTAGACGGGAAAGTTTTCTAAACTGATAGGAGTCACTAGCCGAGCTGAAGAGCACTCCATCTTCTGGAGGTGCTAATTGGTTGTTCCCTTTGTGTATATATTTGTATGTCACTCAATAGAGGCTCGTAGATGCTCGATGTGGGTTGTGTGGTTCCACAACGTGGGTAGTACGCATGTGTATAAGTATATTAAAATATGTTTTTGTATCAACGCGTTATATTTTTGTAATGAAAAGCAAATCCTCTTTTTAAAGTTAACCGAAAATAGATGAATGATTGTTAAATGGGTTAGGTAAATGATAGTACGAGCGGTGCTTGGTGGTTAGCCCCGGGTACCCGTCGCGGCCCCTAGCCGGGTCATGACACCTTCTTTGCAAACAAATAACGAACTGCAGTGTGATCAGTATAGACAATCGCCTTCGTGCCCACCAGATACGATCGAAATTTGTCAAAGGCGTAGACAACCGCCAATAACTCCTTCTCTCTGACAGTATAGTTCATCTGGGCTGCATCAAGTGTTTTGCAGGCGTAGTAAATAGGATGAAAAATCTTGCCCTGTTTCTGACCAAGGACAGTTCCCACAGCAAAATCACTTGCATCACACGTCAAAATAAACGGCAGAGACCAATCGGGTGCGATGATAATAGGTGCCGACACTAACCTTCATTTCAGCTCCTCAAAAGCCTTCAGACAGGCTTCATTAAACACAAACTTCACATCTTTCTCTAACAGCTTGCACATTGGATTAGATCCTTTAGAGAAGTCTTTGATGAATCGTCGATGGAATCCTGCATGCCCAAGAAAACTGCGCACTCCCCGAACTGAAACAGGTGGTGGTAATCTTTCAATTGCTTCAATCTTTGCCTTGTCAACCTCGATTCCCTTGCTAGATTTCTTGTGCCCAAAAACGATCCCCTCTCGCACCATGAAGTGGCATTTTTCCCAGTTAAGTACCAAGTTTGTTTCTTCACAACGGGCTAATACGGTATCAAGATGATTTAGACAGTCATCAAAAGAATCTCCAAAAATAGAGAAGTCATCCATAAATACCTCCACATAATTTTCCACCATATCGGTGAAAATAGCCATCATGCATCGCTGGAAGGTACCTGGAGCATTGCACAAACCGAAAGGCATCCTCCGGAATGCAAATGTGCCATATGGACATGTGAATATGGTTTTCTCTTGATCCTCCGGCGCAATCATGATCTAGTTGTAACCCAAATCTCGCTTCTTTTTTGCGATGCGGAGGGATCGTGAGATGCTGATGACTGAGTTGGTTGGTCCGCTTTCTTCACACGATGCGACTGGATGGCCTGATGTTCTGAGGCTTCGCGCGTTGCTTCCGCGATGCGGAAGAGAAGCGAGGTTTCTTCAGTCGATTCAATCTCCTTCTAGTTCATCCTTTGTGGTCTTCGACTCGTCACCTCATCTAATCGCCATATGCTACGAATTCCAATCATTTTAAGTACATTCTCCATCGTTTGTCGTCATCGAACCTATACACATGAAATACAACGACATAAGTTCAAATACGACGGTTACGCCATGAATTAAGCGATAAAAGTCATAAGAGTAGGCTGTAATACGACCCAAAACATGATATTTGTGCCAAATATCAGTTGCCCATCTGGGCTAAATATACGGCTTAACATACGACCAGTATAATTTATACGGTCAGTATGTTGGGCCGTATAATGCCCAACTATTCCGATTTCATTCTCGTCGACTCGTTTGATCTCCAATCCTTATGGAACCTTGTTAACACTTGTTTATCACCTCATTAACAATCTAAGGGACGTTATAACTCTTCTCCAAAGCATCATTAAATCATCATTAACTCGTTACTCGTAAATCCTTTCCGATACATAACGTATGCCTTGCCTTCTTTAACAACTTTTGTTTCCTACTTCACATGTCTTTGAAATATCATTTAGAATCATCAAATGTTATTTCTTACTCATCAAAACATCGCATACGTCGCGCCCTTCGTCAGTCTATTCGCTGTGCATGAACGAAAAATTTTCTGAGGTGTAACATATACCGCCCTTGCTGCCACTGCAATAAGCCACCAGGCCTTTTCAGTATATCTCCACCCAGATCCATAGGGTGGACACTCGGATTCAGTGGCTAGTCTCCCTTCGGGCCCATCTAAAGAGGGCTCATCTATAGCTCCTTCTGGATCTAGTGGTTCGACATAAACAAGCGTAGTGGAGAAGCTAAAGCATATAAAAGAAAAACAGGGTAAGATGGAGAGGGGGCAGAAAAGGGCAAAAGAGCACGCCAAAAAGTAGGGTAAGTTTTTGAACAAGATGATGAATATTCTGAGGGGTGTATGTGGAGCACAGAATGAGGAGGATAATGAGGAAGATTTGGTCCTGCCAGAGCCCAGTAGCTCCAGCTCCAAGGGTGAGCAGAGATGACTCCAGCACTCAGTGCTAGCAGGTATGCCTAAAAAATTTTGTATGCTTATGTGATGCAGTGGGGACACTGCAAATGTTTTAGTTGGGGGTAGGCTATATGGTATTTTTGTATTGTAAATATATGTTTAGGAACCCCCCTCGGCTTTTCTTTGCCAGAGTTCTTTTCATGAGGGGTTTTATTTTGTTGAAACTAGCATGTTTAGGATGTTGCTTAGGTTGAATAGAGTAGTTTTGACTTATTTGGTGTTACTCTATAAGAACTGGCATGTTGTTATGGTTTGTCGGAAATTATCGACCCTTTGAAAATTTTGGACCCCTCGAAAATTTGACAAATGCATACTTAGAACAGTTATTGGTTGACATGATTGATTCTTTATATGACATTATGATTATTGCGGTATTGTGTGTGATGAATGACTAGTTAGGAGGTCATAAGTGTAGAAATAATTGTCCTTATGCCAATGTGTCTGTGAGTGGTTAGTTTGGTTCTGTTTATGCATGTATAATCTAGAACTCGCCCAGTTGGTCTTGTTTGAAATCCGAAAGTTAGTTTGTTTGTGAGATGATCTTAGGCTTTCTTTGTGTAAATAGTCACTTTGCCTAAATAAGCCTTACCAAAAATTTCAAATATCCCTAGTTTCCCTTTTTTAGCCTTTTAACCTTTTTCTTGGCTAGCCAATTATGAAACCTTACCCTTTGTGCAATCAATCCATCTTCGCACCCGTTCGCTCCTTGATGCTACTAGATAGATGAGGCAAAATGCTTAAGTTGGGGGTGAATTAAATGTGGAGTAGATGTTAAAAACATAAGTTTGGGGTGGTGGAGTTTGCTAGTGGAGATTCGATGTGGTAGTTATATATATATATATATATATATTAAAAAAAAGAGAAAAATCAGAAAATTGTAACATAAAAAGATTTGTAAGTTGGTTAGGAATAAAACCACATCGAGGTCAAAAACTTGAAAGAAAATAAAGGGGTTGGAATGAAAAGAGGTGAATTAAGGTGAAGACATGTTGTAGTGTTCAAGGAGGGTGAGTCACTACTATCTAAAAAGTATCCTACCCGTCCTAAGCCTACATTACAAGCCAAAACAAGTCCTAATGTGATCACAATTGAACGAGTCTAAGATGAAAACATAGGAAATAAGAGCAAGCCTATGGTATTTGCACGTGTATATATGAATTTCTTTGTGAGTGTGAGTATTTTCTCTTCTCATTCGTCTTTGTCCCATTCTTATTGGACTTCTTTGATCTATGTGAGGGCATAAGGATGATAATTAAGCAAAATAAAGTGACCACCTAAAGTAGCATTTGTGTGCATCATAATATGTTCGATAATGTAATGTCATGCATTGAAGCTTCATTGTTATTCATAGCGTTCTTGAGTTGTGTATATTGTTTTGAAAATAGAAAATTGGGGTGGTCCTTGGAAGAAAAACGTGTATGCCGGTAGTTGAGAGTCAAAACCAATGTAGACATTATTAATCTATGCTATCTAGGTGTTAGATTGAGTCGTTGTTTTCTATGGCTTGCTTGAGGACAAGCAAATACTTTTAAGTTGGGGGTGTTGATGTGGCGTGATTTTACGGCACAATCGATGTTTTTCGGCTATAAGTTTTACTTGTTTTTAAGCAAGTCTATGTGATTTTACGTGTTTTTATTATGTTGCAAGTAATATGAGGTCCCTAGAGCCTAAGTGTAAAAACAAGCGAAAAAGAGGAAAAAGAGGAAAAAGAGTTGATCACTGGAAAAACTGGAGATTCTGGAAATTTTGTTGTAAATTTAGCCTGCGTGTTCGCGCTGCCACGTGGCGCGTTTGCGCTGAAGGCCTTCAGCCCAGTCCGAGCAGAACTTGGATTTTGACGATTCTTTTCCTATTCCAGTTCATTTAAAAGCCAACTGGGAGCATTGTAAAATTATCTTTGGCATAAAACAAAAGTTTGGAGGCTAGGGTTCCTAAGTATATTTTCTTTCTTTTATTCAAACCTTGTTTATGGGAATTTCTTGGTGACAATTGAGATTGAAACTCTTGTTGTGCTTATGTATTGATCGACATTATTTTTAATCAAGTAAGTTATTGTTATATTAATTATTCTTGTTCTTCAACGTTTCTCAAGGGAGTAGCTAACCCTAGGACTCGCCCATTTAGTTTGTTTGAAACTCGAAAGAGGAAGAACGGGGTTGGGATTGAATTATTAACATGAATTTGGGGCGTTAACCCTCATCTAATGGAAATTGACCTAGGAATAGGCCATACCACTTGTAGGCTGTAGCCATAGTCGGGTCTTCTTAACGCTCCTAATTTCTTTAGGGATATTCAATTAGGTAGTCTAGTTACTGTTTGGGAGAAGTTAATTTAGAGTCATTATCCGAGGCTAATTAACATAATATTACCATTATCTATAATTCGTGAAATATATTGGATCGTTACTTGAGAAGTAGTTTCCTTTATTCAATTCTTGTGGCCATTGATCAATTTACTTGCTTTCTAGATTAGATTTTATATTTTCTTATTTTATCAAAACCACCATTGATGCGTTCGGCCTAGCTGTTGTTGCTGATAATTCTTAATCTGCTTAAACGCATACATATTGCTCTCTGTGGGATTCGACCCCAACCTTGTTGGGTTACTATATTTGACAACGTTCGCGTTATTCCATTAAAAGGTGTAATTTGAGTGTATCATGTATGTATGTATCTATGTATATATATATATATATGTGGGGGGGGGGGTGTGGGTGTGTGTGTGTATGTATATATATATGGCATGCTGGACTCATGAAAGACATCTTGAATCTTCGGAGTGACGTAAGGTCAGTAAACTCGAAAAGTCATATGTAAACTAACATCAACATAACCTGGGACTCATCCGGACTAGGAACCAATGTCAATTAACATCATCGTAAGTGAGACACAAGAAGCATGAGTGGATCAATTTCTTTATGGATCGTTTGCTAAAGGCAGAGTTGGATTCGTGCCAAAGAATAAGGAATACAAAAACCTTACAAACCTTGTATATAGGGAGGTGGCCTTGCGTCACTCTTTAACCCGATGCTTGACCAATGTTTGGACCTATATTTAAGAGTATATCTTTCGTTAGGCCAAGATACACTCATATATCATGTATATACTAGGTATATCTCGAATGGCAATTCGAGTTGTTAGAATTCAAGCAGCATTTCCTTTGTTTCTAATACGTTTCTGAGTTCACAACAACAATCAATAACTACCTTCAACATAAATTAATTTTGTTTCACACCCAGCTCATCTTTACAACAACAATAATACAATTATACATCACCGTCCTCTCAAATTGGCTTAATACGTGTCGTTTTCGTAACTATCATGTTGATGAAACTTAATTATGTCACAAAGAGGGAGAAACTTACCTTGATTTTGCTTAATTGACCTTGATTTATCTTAATCCTCGAAATTCTACTTCCTCAAATCGATTTAAGGGAGAATACAAAGTCTGCTAAGCTACCGCGAACTTTCCCGAACTAATTTGCATTAGAATCTTTGGGGAATTTGTGAAAAAGGATAAAAGGGTTTGTAGAGGTGTATGAGAGGGTATTAGGATCAGATAAGTGTTGGAAATGTGATAAAATAAGGGAGGATGACGTATTTATACTTGAGGAGGTCGGTCACCGCCTATATTCTACGGCCCAATATACGGACCATAAAAATTATACGGTATGTTGAATTGGACCGTATAATTGCATCCCAAAAATCAACATTCTATTTCAATTATATGGTTGCCCTTCTCTAAATATACGGTCCGTATAAATTTTGTGGACTGTATATGGCACAGTAAAATTGGGCAGTTTTCCCAACTTTCGTTGAAAAGTATTTCTTCGATTTGTTCAACTTCTATACTTCCTAATACTCATGAAACATGACCTTGGCATCTTGATAAATGCTAGTTACAATACATATAACTTGCGACTTCGAGAATACCCTTATTTTATGAGCGTATGTCGATAAATATATAACGAACATATCTCTCAAAGGGCGAGATGCAACAATAGCTTAGGATTTTACCCTGCCAACCCCTAATCATACTAATAATCTTGTTAGTAATTCCATTTAAATAAATTATTCTCTTTATTCCTTTTTATAAAGTATAAGACCCCAATAATTGAAACCTTCAAATAATCAAGATCGAAAATGTGGAGACCACCCAATGAATTCAAAGTCAAAAAGTAATTAAATGGACTAGGATGGGTGTGGAAGTACTTTGAACAATAAAGGTGAAAACAAAATAATTCATAAGAGGTCTTCGAGTTTTGTTTCCAATCCTCAAACTACTTGTCATTTGGACTTTCCTATAAGAGGATATGATTGTTTTACTGGAATATAGCAGATCAGGGAAATCTCATTAAATTATAATTTGATTATAAAAAATTAGTTGCCTTAATCTTTATGAAATATTAGGGCATCTATTAATTTTATATGATATGTATAATTTATTGATATTTTAATAGAGATATTTAAGCCTAGCCATGTAGATAAATTATTAATTACCTAGGCAATTTGGTTAATTCTTGAAATCAGTGAGAGAGAAAGGACTGTAATGAAGGATGAATAGATAATTAATAGGTTGACAACAATGTTTTCACGTGGGTACATGGCAAAGAGCAACAAGTGACTCTTAAAAAATATATGCAATCGTTGGTTACATCTCTGGGATCGAGCAACTTTGACACGCCTTAAACATGGGTGAGGCAAAACAACACTAGGTGCCTTAACTTGACCGAGCGAATGGGCACTTGGTGCATTAACTTGACCGAGCGAACCAACCTTTCAATCTCATAACAATCACAAAATGTAGAATGTATGAATAGAAGATATATTATGCTTCTAGGATAAACTGTCTGTATGTATATAACAAAAACTGAAGGTCTGAGTACAAAAGACTGAAATTAGACACATCTGAAAGTTGTGCAACATCATTTGAACAGTCTGAAAATATCAGCATGTGTCTATGAAGCCCATAAGAGAAATTAGAACTGTGATTTGTCAGGACAGGCTCCCACCTACCCATAACTACTATATACAAAGCAAGGAATCTAGACCTAGCTCCAGGAAGTAGGTAGAGCTCATCATAATAACTGAACATGACATCTGGTGCCTTCCTGCATAGTCTGCACCCCAACAAAAGGGACGTGAGTACTGTAGAATAGTACTCATATGAAAGGATACTGAACAACATACATAATCAATGAATCTCATAAAAGATAGAGAGAAGCATGAAAATATGCTATACTAGAGACATCTGAGAAACCAGGAAACGACCGGTAGATCTGATGTCATACTGTACTTAATTCATCTTTGACTTCTTTTGGATTCTTATACTTATTTCTTTTAGGTTACTATGTGGAGAAACGTCATGATATCATTATATGATATCACACATTGGATCTAGATAAATTAAGTCTCTTTCTTTTAGATCTTTAGAAGTGATATGACCTCATCCGGACTTTGGACTGAACACATCATTTGTGGTCCACAACGGGAAACCAAGAGTATCTAATAGAATCTTGGATGTGATTCCATAGGGTGTACAATAACACGACCACATAAGGTACTCACGGCTCACACGACATCAGTGGACTATTATAAGATTGCCAACGGCTGTGCAATAACATACCAAACAGGGCCTCATGGCTTACACTTAACCTATTAATTCTCCATGTTATTCCCTCCATGAATATGAGTTTCCCATAAGTTATTGTGCTCCTATTGTTGTTCAGCTTCCATATTTCCTTGGATTGATTATAGTGCCTCTTTTTGAGATGTCTAGTGGCATGTCTATGTAAGTGAAATGTTTTCCAAAAGTGTTGCGATCATAACGAGCTATATATGCATAATGAATTCCAAATGTTTAATGTAACGCAATGTGTTTCCCAGAATCGATATTGTATATCTTGGACCTTCTATGGTCTACTAGATCCTGCTATACACATAGGCTGCACTAGGCAGGTACAACTATTTGATCGTGCTATGCACATAGGCCGCACTAGGAAAATACTTTTTGATAGTGATATGCACACAGTTAGCACTCGACCGATACTATTTGACCATGCTATGCATCTAGGCCATACTTGGGCAGATACTATTTGACCGTGCTATGCAGATTGGCCTCACCTGTAGATACTACTCAGACATGCTTTGCACATAGGCCGTACTCGGCAAGATAATAACTTAAAAGATTAAGAATTTGTTAATCACACAGATCCCAAAGATACGTATGCATAAAAGACCTAGGAAGATGTTATCATATCATTAATAAGACTTAGCCTAAGTATCCAAAATAAGTTAAGTATAAGATTCATCAGATGTTTCTAGTTACAGATATTATCAATATATCTCTATTTCATGTTTCTATCTTATATGAGCTTCTTGTTTATCATATGTTATTCAATATGCCTAATCATACAATTATTATTTAATGGCACTCACGGCCCTTTTGCTGGGGATGCTGCATTCACACTGCAAGTACAGGTCCTCAGAGTAGCAAACCTTCTCGATAAGCATTAGTTTAGGTCTTCAGCTGCTGTGGTGAGCCCCACTTACTTCCTGGGGCTAGGTCTAGTTCTTGACATATTGTATATAGCTGTTTTGTGTAGGTCGGGGCCCTTTGCCGACACTTCATCTGTTTCTAGACTATTGTAGAGGCTTCAAAGGCATTTATAACTAATTTCAACTATGTTCAAATGTTTTGACTCAAGGTCAATTAGGTAACGTATGAGTCTTTAGTTTCAGGCCCTTAGTTTATGTTATGTACAGATAGTTCTTTTCATAGGCTGATGTTGCTATCTTATTTTTAAATATTCCATTCTAGGTGAATGTTATATGATTCATGACAAGTTGGTTTGCTCGGTCAAGTTAAGGTACTGGTTGCTGGTCCGCCTCACCCAGGTTTTGGGGCATGACAAACTTTGTATCAGAGCACTAGATTCATGTATTGCAGGGAGTCTATGAAGCCATGTCTACCTAAAATAGTACTTATGGGTGTGTTGCGCTCCACACTTATAATTGGGAGGCTATAGGACAATTGGAAAATGTTACATGGCTTTCATACACTATATCGTGCAATAGAGCTAAGTCTTAAGATATTGATTCTAACTCGTGCCTTGTTCTATGTCCTACAAAATATGCCTACGAGGAAGAAGAATAAAGCCAGCCAAGGGTGCAGTATTGCCCTGGAAGTTGATGCCAGTAGGTTATCACCTAGTGTTGGAGTTTAGACCAAGGCACAGAGTGGTCCATCTAGCCAAAAATCCCCAGCGCCTCAACCATGGAGACTAGAAAGACTCAAGGAAGCCCTATTGCTATCTGCTTTATAACCCAGTTCTTCTGATCATGATATAAGCAGAGCCATCCAGATGCTCACCCAGTTGGGGGCTGCTCAGTCGATATTGGCATAACAAGAGGCCAACCAATCCATGCCCATAATCACATCAAAATCTAACATTTATCAGCTCAATTAAATCGGCACTAGTCTGACGATTACATACCACCGCCACACAATTTTTGTACACTTGTTTAGCTATTACGGGATTACCAACGGGAGTAGATACCTCACAAGGTTTAATTGGCTCGGGTTTCACCCCAATACGATCAGCAATATACGGAGTGATATAAGACAACGTAGAACCCGGATCAATCAATGCATAAACATCATGAGAGAATATAGTCAATATACTTGTAACTACATCTGAGGAGGACTCGAGATCTTGAAGTCCGGCTAAAGCATAGATACGGGGCTGAGTGCCACCGGAACTGGACGCTCACCCTTTGCCCCTACCATGGCCTGCTGGAATCTGGATAATCTGCCCTATCGGGTGTACAGATGGGGAAGAACTAGCTGCTAATCCTGTGGGCTGAACCCCACCTCTACCATACCTCAAGGGACAATCACGCATCAAGTGCCCAGTCTATCCACAAACATAACAGGCATCTGAACCTTGGCGATACGGGCCCAAATGTAACTTTCTGCACTGGCTACATCGCGGAACCGGTGGTCTCCTCTGACTATAATCACCCTCAAACTAGGAACCCGAAGCTCTCGAGCTCTGACCCTGTCCTGAATGAATGGAGCGCACCGCAGATAGAAAAGCACAAGCAAAAGACCGAGCCGATAGAGAGAGAGAGAGAGAGAGAGGGGGATAGATCAACTGGAAACTATGGGGGAATTCATGGCAGTAGCGACACTTCTTTAGTAGGCGAGTAGCAGGGCCTTCACAGTTAGCAGCCTACTCTACAGCTAGTGCACCACCTTAATTTTCGAGGCTTAGGTATGATCAGGGTGATCAGTCTATACAGGTCAGAGTTCTATGGTGCCAGGCCCGCAGACTCAGAGCAGTATGAGATAAGGTAGGCCCCCCAGGATCCTTGTAGTCAGTATGGGAGATACCATTCAAAGGTGTGTCAATTTGGCTTAGATACATGTTTCAAATATGGGGTTCCCGACCATCACTAGATATTTTGTCCAGAGGAACGACAGGGGACTAGCGGTTGTAAGGCTTAGACTACAGGGTCAGCAACAGCTTCATCAGCAGGTCCGTCCCCAGCCCGTGGTCCTTAGAAGCCACCAGGTCTAGGCACAATTAGGGGTGGAAAGTCAAGTTCAGGCGGAGGTCAGAACTGCATGTATGCTTTTGCAGGCCGTGAGGACTCAGAGGTGCCACCTAATGTTATATCGGTATATTGTATGTCTTTGATCATAATGTTTATGAATTGGTCGATCTAGGTCTATCGTCCTATATCACTCATTTTATTTCTGGTAAATTGGGGGTCAAGCAGGAACAACTATGTGAGCCATTCTCCGTGTCTGCCCCAGTTGGCGAATCAGTTGTAGTCAGACCAGTATATACAAATTGTAAAGTTACTGTATGTCACAAGGATGATGCAGCTAACTTGATTGAGTTAAGAAATATCGACTTTGATGTTTAATATGGGTGTGGATTGGTTATCATCTTGTTATGTTGTGCTTGATTGTCAAACCATGATCATGATATTCCACTTACCATATAAGCCAGTCCTAGAATGGGAAAGTGACGCTGCAATGCATATAGGTATGTTTATTTCTTACCTTAAGTTAGGAAACTAATTTCCAAAGATGTATATATCATCTAGTTCGACTCAGATATATAGATGCAGAAGTACCGACTCTTCAGTCCATGCCAACAATGAATGAATATCTAGAAGTATGGCTTAATGAATTTCCTGGAATCCCTGCAGATGGAAAACTTGATTTCGGTATCAATGTGCTTTCAGATACCCAACCAATATCAATTCCTCCTTATAAAATGCTTCAGAAGAACTGAAACAATAACTGGAAGACCTTCTTGATAAAGGTTTCATCAGACCCAACATCTCACCTTAAGCTGCACTAGTCTTATTATTGGAATTTGTATAGATTATCGACAACTGAAAAAAAAATTATGATTAAGAATATGTATCTGTTACCCAGAATCTATGATTTGTTCGACCAGTTGTAGCGTGCGAAGTGTTTCTCTAAGATTGATGTCATACTCCGAAACGTACCCTGGCGCAACAGGCATCTGGTGCTAAGAAACAACATCGGAAGCACCTTACTAAGTTAAATAATCGATGATCTCATTTACGTCTTTCAAAATTTATTTAAAATAAGTCATTTAGGGCAAATGAAAACCTGCTCTCACTTATAATAGTAATCAGGGAAGTCTGATATAAATAACAAGCCGTAAAATGTGGCAAACGCACCAATGAGTAAAATGATGAATTCAACAACTATCCACAGTATTAACATCTATCTATGGAGCTTCTAAGTTAAATCAATTAGTAGTCTACTTCAGGACACAGACCGGAAGAAAAATAATAAACTAAGATAGAGGGTTGTCCTACGAACAAGCATCTTGGCTCACCAACAAATTGGGAAAGCATCAAGTTCTCCTACTCCATACGTGTATCACGAATTTGCTCTTATGTGTTAGCTAACACACCATAAAAAGAATAATGGTATGCCTGAGTATTGGGTATTCAGAGAGTGTGTCCGGGACAACAATTATATAACAAAATATACAAGTCTTAATTGTAATTGGAAAAAGTATTAAGAAAAAGTTTGAAACAAATGATAACATATCATGAATATCCAGTAAAAGTCAATGATAAAGAAATAATGACTTTGAATCATTAAGACATTTTCATTACCTTAAGTTCTTTTATTTGAAATCAAGTTCATCACATGTCAACTAATTGGCAACCACAGTCATGTGAATACAGGCCCACATTAATAGTAACGAAGGGATGACCGCTTGAGATTCCCTAAACTGCATAGAAACACCATGTCGGGGATATCAACCCACAATGGCTACCCTTCCTCCCGAATAGCTAAGAACAAACCACACCGGGGTTACCGACCCTCGATGGCCACTCTTCCTCCTAGATGGCTAGGCTAACCTCACTAGGGTCCATAGTGACTACCCTTCCTCCCAAGTAGCTAGGACAAACACAAACTATATAAATCATGACCTATTAGCCGAATCACAATCATAGAATGAATTCAAATCGTTCACTATGATTTATGTTCCTCATCTTGGGTCAATAAGGCATGTGATATGACACCAAAGGACACAAACCCCTCAAGGCCTTTCACTTGGAGCCAAGCTAACGAATTCCAAGCCTTGCAAGCAATGTTCCAGCAAAGAGAGACCTTGGAGTCCCTTGAAGAACAATACGGCCTGTAAAACTATTGACGACCCATAAAACTATAGGAAAGAAGGCAGAGAGGAATTACGGCCCGTAAAACTATTGACGGTCTGTAAATCTGATCGTGATTCGACATGCTAGAATGCAGGATCTGGATTGGAGTTGCAGAGCCTCATGCGGATCGTAAAATTGTTTGACGAACCGTAGAAGTTGTCATGGCAGAAGATCCTATTGGGTTATATTTTCAAAGGTTACTTTTGGGCCTAGGTTGTAATAAAAGCCCCATGCACTATATATAGTGTCTCTTAAGGCTTAGGGGAGGTTAGCTTGAACCTTGATGAGAATATATCTTTTTAGTATTATCTCTTAGTTTGTAGTGCTTAGTTTATGGTTGTTTGATTTCACTGTTGCTTAGTGAACCTTGTCCTTGAATTTCATATTGAGTTGTGACTTGTGGAATCAATTGGGTTGTCTCTTTGTTGAATTCAAATATTATTGGTGCTCTTAGTTGAATTAGATTGGGAGGATATGCTATCCAGTCCAAGTTTGTCCATAAATTCATTACTAATTGTGTTTTGCTTCTATCCTACTTTCCTTGCATTTAATTTGTTATTGTCTTCTTAGAGTTTCTACTTAGTAATTCTATCATTTGGTATCAGGGCCTAGGCTAAAGGATTGTTTCTACAATTCTTAATCCTTGGTTCTTCTTACTTTAAAAATACAAAAATCTAAAAAAATTGAAAATTCAAAAACAAAAGTTACTTGTTGTTTGATATGAGAGAAATTGATTGTAGATTTGAGTTCCTTGATGTTAAATCTACCAAATCCCAAAGTTTCAAGTTGATTGGAAAAGTTTTGATCAAGTTCACCATTGAAGACCTTCAAGGTTTGAATAGCATCCAATTGGGTTATTAAGATTTGAGGTCAATTGATTCTAATTTGGAAGTGGGATTTGTTCTCCTTGTTGAGTGGAAGCTTGATCTAACATTTGGTGGTATTTGGAGTTGATTTGACCCTAACAAAATTTCGGGTGTTCTTCATTGTTCTATATTGTTCTTGGTGAAGAAGAAGGCAAAAGGTAGGGTTTTGATCCGAAATTCTCAAGTCAAAATTGGAGAAGTGTTTTCAGACCCAAAAGGAGTAAAATCTAGGAGGAGTAGGCCTAAGTAGGTCATTAAGTCAGAATTCCTAGCCCAAAGTACAAAAGGAAAGATCCAATGCAAAATCACTAAAGGAGTTTCACAGAGGTGAATCACAGATCGTATAAGTGATTTACGTGTCGTAAAATTGTAGCGTCAAATTTGTACTAGAAATCTGAACTCTTTGGATCTTTTTATGGCGTCATCATTACTGATCGTAAAAAATTTGACGGTCTATAAAAACTCAAGGCAGGCTCATCAATTGTGGTTGTAAAATAAATTACAGTATGCAATTTTGTGTTATGGACCCTGAAACTGTGTCGTTCTCCCATAACTTAGAACTGATTTCTTCTTTTCTTAAATTTCTTTTCCTTGACCTTCCTAACTAATTAACAACTAGTAATTGACCTTACTTGTTGTTAGCTATTTCTTGTGTCCGCATTTCATTTTGTGCTAATTTTTTTCTGGCTTTTCTCGTTAGAATTCGTTGCTAATTTCTTGGCTTAAGTCCGTTAGTTTTATCGAGTCGTTAGTTGTTCGATTTAACAAGAATCTATTCCTCCCCATAGGCTTGTTAACCTTGTGAATTGATTGGACAAGTAATTCTTTACCAACTTTGGAAAAGCACTAGAGAGTGGTAAGGATTGAGCGCAAACAGAAGTGACGTGAAGAACTTTTGCTACTAACATCGTTTTTTGAGTTTTACAGGTACAATGACTAACTCTGGAGAGCATTCTCAAGAAGGGGAGGACCCGATGTCCCTCATCCTTAAGGAGTTGGCAGGGTTGAAGGCGAAAGTAGGAGGGATTAAGGAGCAAATGGGAAGTTTTGAGTCTAAGGTGGTTCAAGTTGAGCATACTAGTTGAGTGGGAACCCCACACTCAAATGTTGGAGAGGAAACAAAAAAGAACCCAAGTACATCAACGACCCTTACTCAGGGGAAAATGCATACGTTATGCCTTCCTCACACCACCACCTTACCTACCCAACACCCACAAGAACCTAGTTTCTAAATACCAACACTCAAGCCTTTGTGAGACAAGAAAATCCTCAAACACACCAAAATTTATTGCCCGTACTAAGATGAACCACCACCGAATGACCCCATGAGTAGGCCACACAATACTCCCCAAGCACCAGCCCCTACACCCCCATAATACCCTCTACAAGACCTTTACCAACACTAATTTCAAAATCCCCTTTTTGATGATAAGGTTGAGGAAATCGCGCAAGAGCGATGGTGGGAAGAACCACATTATGGAGGAAGACATGGGCATGTTTCCAATCGTGGTAGAGGCAGACAAAGAGGTATTGGGAGGCCACAAGGTTATGAAGATCGAGGTAGATGTCAAGGTCGTGAAGATCGGTGTAGATAGAAAGGTTAAGAGGATCAGGGTAACTAAGCCCGTAGTTTGAATACATCAAGGTGAACCTTTCCTCGTTCAAAGGAAGTAGTAATCTGGAAGAGTTCCTTGAGGTGAAGTCACAAAGTGAGAGGATCTTCCTCACTAACAATATCTCGGATGTTTTTAAGGCAAAATATGCCCTTACCCAATTTGAGGGATATGCCTCCACTTGGTGGGAATCCGAAAGGTGAGATAGGGCTCAACAATATATCTATGACACCCCTACTTTGCAAGAGTTGGTTGAGCGCATGGAAGAAAGGTATGTGATACCCAATTATACTAAGGATTACTTAAGAAGGTGCATATGCAAGGCAATGCAACAAAAGTGTTGAGGAGTACTTTGATGAGTTTGAGAACTTACACATGAAATCCAAGATTGAAGAGCATTTGAACAACACGGTGACAAGATTCTGGCCAACTTGAATTATGAGATAGACAAACCCATGAGGCTACAAACTTATAGGAATTTAAAGGAATCTTTTCATGATTCTTCCAAGGTTGAAGCGAATTTGAAGGAAGAAAAGTCATACAAGGCCAAGAATACTTCATCATCTTCATGGAGTAAGAATAAAGATAAATGGAAATCCTCAAGCACATGGGAGAAGCCCGAGACCACCACCCACACTCCTCAACCCAAAGTTGATTAGAAGACTAGGGGAGACGACAAATGAAAGGGAGCTAATAATGTTAAGCCTAACTTCCCTCGTCCTTCTACAATTTAATGTTTCTAGTGCCAAGGTAGAGGACATACTACAAGTGAATGTCCTAATAGAAGGTCGATTATGGCCTTACATGATAGCTACCGGACCTATGATGAGGAAGAATGTGGTGTCGAAGGTGATGATGAGGGTCAAGAGGTGAACATGAGTGAGAGTCTCTAGAAGGGGATGATGAGCGACAATTAGAGGAGAGGGTGAATTTGGTTTGTATGCTACGGAGAATCATGGTTGCAATGACAAGAGATGAACTTGATCAAAGGGAGAACCTATTCCATGCTAGATTGAAGATCATGGATAAGGTGTGCTCCTTGATCATTGATGGCTGGAGTTGCAAAATTATAGTAAGCAATACTTTGGTTGAACATATGAAGTTTCCCGCGAGGAAGCATCCTAGCCCATACAAACTCCAATGGTTCAATGATTGAGGTGAAGTAATGGTGACTAAGTGGGTGATGGTCAAGTTTAGCATTGGTAAATACCAAGATAAAATTATCTGTGATGTCATACAGATGCAAGCATGTCATATGTTGCTTAGGAGGCCTTGGCAATTTGATGGGGATGCAGAATATAGTGGAAGGTCCAACAAGTACTCCTTCGTGTTTAAAGGTCAGAAACATATCCTTACCCCCATTGACACATTTGACCCGAGGGGACTGTTGACCCACTTCCCGAGGTCTTTGGATATGATTTGGGTGATTTTGTGGGAAATTTGGGCTTAAAGCGAAAAAGAGTTGACTCAAAGTTGACTTGTAGGTAAATGGATCTTTTTCAGGAATCAATCGATTCCAAGAGGTCCGGATGGTCTTTTAGAACTGTGTGTATATTCGGTTCGGTTCCTAATGCACTCGGGTTCATTTTCGGACTTGGGTTGAAAAGTTAGTTTTGAGGTATCCGGGGTTGACTCAATCAACGAGACCTTCGTTGGGAATTCCAAGTCCATGAATGCGTTCGTAGCGTATTTTTATGTATGTCTGCAAATATGATTTGTGAGCATATGGTCTCGGGGGATAGTAAGAATTTCGGGTAGACTTGATGAAACTTGAGAAGTTTCTAGTGTCCCGCTTTAGCGCAACCAGGACAGCACTAGCGGTACCGCTATAGCGGCCTTGTGCATTTGGGCATGGACCGCAGAAGCGGTCATGGGACCAGGGAAGCGAGACCGCTGAAGCATTCGAGTGAGCGCAGAAGCGAGTGGTAGGCAATTGGGTTCATTGAATATGTGTTAAAAGCCCTAAGTCTTTCATTCAATACCACTCCAAAAATAGAGGTAATTGGGAGTATTTCAAGGCATTTCTTGGAGGAAAATCATTGTGTTAAGTCCTTCCATCTTCATTGCTATTCCACATCCCATTAATCATCATAGGAAAGCTCTAAATCATGCTAGTTTCATTAAGAACTTGAGGATTAAAAGAGGGTTTTATGAGTTCTTTATTCTAGACTATGAAACCTTGAATTATTGATTGGGTTAGCTTCATTAAGCATGGAATTGATGATTAGAAATGTCACGACCCAACCCGAGGGCCATGACGGGCACTCGGAACTAACCTTCCAAGTACACATGACATGCATTCCATAATCTATATCTAAGTAGACCACAAAGCTAACTCATGAATACCATATTATGAAAAGGGCATAAGTCCAAGAGATATGGGCACATGTATGCTTACCATCAAACTATGCCCATATATACAAGCCGACAAGGCTACCAAAGATGGCATAACAAAATGTGAACCGAAGAGGTCATAAAACATCTAACTATATACATCTTTCTACGAGCCTTTACATGGAGTGCATAACATCATAAGGACGGGACAGGACCTCGCCATGCTCATATATATGCAAAAGAATAGTACCAGCTAAACTGCAGCTCCGGAACAAGCGGAGTGCTCCTGCACAATTGTTGATGAAGCAGCCTAAGGGTCTAGTCCGTCTCCCTGTCTACCTGCGGGCATGAACTCAACGTCCACAACAAAAGGACGTCTGTACTAGTAATGTACTGATTATGTAAGGCATGAATAATAACGTAATAAAGATATGAAAGAAACATGGGATAAGAGAAATAACATGTGCATCTGAATGCCTCTTAAGGTGGATTTCATGCATGCTTAACTTAAAAAAAAAACATTTTCATACATACATATATATAGTACCGTACCCGGCCATATAGGCTCGATGTTATCATCATATCATCATCATCTTGTGTCCGGGGCATCCAGCGTGTTGACACCTAATTTTTGACCTCCCATAATTCATTTTAAGTACTCGGAGTCCTTGGACAATAAATGAAATAAGTTGTGCGCCCTAAATGGGCCTATGAAAATTATTTAGGATAATGTTTCACCCCTTTAAATTGATAAAGAGATTTACAGGATATTTTGAATTGTGTAAAATTAATTGGGGATTTATGACATTTAGGGAATATTTTATGGGAATTAATCAAAGGCAAAACAATTTTGAATAATTATTTAATTAATTTGTTAAATCAAGGAAAATCAGAATAATTAGTGATTTATTCTATTTATTGTTCGAGGTAATTTGAGTAATTAGAAGAATTGACCATTTTACCCCTCAAACTTTGATTCTGTGTATTTTTCATAGTGGTTTAATTAATAAATTATCTTGATAATTAATTTGGTAAACTATTGGGGCCATTGTCTGCAAAATGATTTTTTAACAAGTCATGTTTTAAAAATAATTGAGTCCTAATAGGCTAATAATTGTTTTTTTCATTTGGGATATATATATATATATATATATATGTGTGTGTGTGTGTGTGTGTGTGTGTGTGTGTGTGTACCAGGCCCATCATATGTTTTAAAAAAGGACCAGGCCCAGTCCATAATGGACCAGACTCGGTTCGCTAAACGTTTTAAAGATGGGGGGGGGGGGGGGGAATACATATACCCCTCCCCCTTTGTCATTTTCAGACCCTAGGGGTCGTAAATACAAAGAGAAATAGGAGGAGGCGGCTAGGGGAAAACCCTAGTGCCACCCCGCTGCCCTTCCCCTCCCCCCCCTCCTATTTTGGTTATGTCCCATCGCATTTTGAGCATATAACATGGGAGAGGACGAAGCATTAATGGCTTCATCCTTTTTCTCCACGAAATCAGGCCAAATGATCCCTTAAGGTACAACTTCCTTTTTTTATGATTTATGCCGATTGCAGTAGTATAGGGAAGAATTGAACCATTGATTTTGTTGTTGCTTTTAATCTAGGCCGTGTATTGAGGTTTTCAAGTGAAGACTTGTGAAAATCCACAAGTCCCAATCGGGGTTTTGAGCCATGAGATGTGTTCTGGGTTTGTATAAATAGAATCCCGTTTTCATTAAAAGATAGAGGTTGGAACTTCAAAAGGATTGAAACTACAATTTTTGTTCAAAATTTAAGTTCCATCGATCATTTTTAAGCTTTGACCGAAAGGTTTAAGTTTCCCAAGTTCTAAAAAATTCTATACTTTTATTTGGTTTTGGTTTTGGTGGCTGAGTCTGGTGTTGGAAGCAAGAAGGAATCCAAGTCCATTGTTTGCCCCAGTTGCATTTGAAAAAGGCAATTTCTTATTAGTGTATTGCTTCCATTTAAATTTCTGTCCATATTAGTGTAGTTTGATATGATTAAGTGTCTTATATGTGTGGTTTAGAGTGCAGTTCAAACTGGTATGCTTATTTAATGTGTGAATAGTGACTTGTGTGTTTGGATTATGGAAAAGGTCTATTGTGCATTATGCTTGGCTTAATCCTGTATGTTCCATTTAATAGTACTTGGTCTAGAGCTTGGCTTAAGGTTACAGGGTCATTAAGTAATATGCTTGGCCTAAATTCTTGTCTGTTCTATTTAGAAGTATGCTTGGCTTAAAGGATAATTCAAAAGGGGTTAAAGGTCTGTTAAGTGAGGTGTTTTGTTTGTTTCTAAGTGTTCTATTTAGAAATGTGCTCGGCTTAGAGATTGTTTAAAGGTTAAAGGTTCGTTAGATGTTGTGTTTGGTCTGACTCTGCTTGTTTCACTTAGGTAATAGGTTTGGTTCAATTCCTGATTGTTCTATTTAGTAGCATGCCTAATTTAAAGTTTGGCTCAAAGGCTAAAGATTTGTTATGTGTTTTGTTTATCCTGATTCTGCTTGTCCTAGTTGGTAATGTGTTTGGCTTAAAGTGTGCTTAAACGCTACAGATTGGTTAAGCAAGATGTTTGGTCTAATTCTGTTTATTCCATTTAGTAGCATACTTGGTTGAAAAGTTGGTCTGAAGGGTTAAAACTTGTTATTTTTATTCCACATTAGTAATATGCTGAGTTGGAGACTTTATATACTGGTTTGGGGAAGGGGTCTGAACTTGGTAAAAATTGATCATTAATACTGAACTTGTCTGATTGCTTTTGATTGTAACAAGCCTTGGAAACTGTTGAGATCAACCTCTGAGTGGAACTTGTAGAGTGGGAATATGCTTGGGATGATTTGAAAGGTCTTTGACACTCTCATAGCAAATTAGATTCAGGGCAGCCCTGATATGGCCCTTGCTTGGTCCAAAATGGTCAATCAATTAGTTTAATAGGTTTTTCAAGTAGTAATAATTGTTGTACTTGTTTTAACTTAGTAATGAGAAGCTCAAATCCTGGAAAATGGTATTAAGAGAGAATTTTAAAGATTAGCTGGGTTTTAAGTCTGTTTTTTCACCATGTGTAGAAATGTCTATGAATGTGCTATCTGCAGAAAAAATCATGTTTTTTAAGACTGATCACATAATCTCTAATCAAAATAAGGGCACAACCAAGGAGGGAGAATATCTTGCGAAGCCGAAACCCTAAAAATTTCAAACCTTTTCACGGCAACAATGGCCTCTCCGGCCACTGGACAGTCGCCTATTATGGCTGTCCAGGCTAACACAACAACACCTACACAACCTACTCACCTCTTACCGAACCAAACCTATGCAACAACCCTTAACCCCAATACTTCTACTACTACGTATAGCCCTACACTGCCCATGAAGAATATCACATATTTGCATGGAGAGCCCATGGTAGTATGGGATGAAGAGGAGATTGAGCAGATGATTATTAAGGAAAAACTACAATATGCTGTCGTTGGGAAATTCTCATATGGATGGCCTGACGTAAAAGACTTGAGAACATTAATCCCAAAGCAATGTGGTTTGAAAGGAGAGTCTATTATTGGCTTGTTGAGCAATAGGTATGTACTAATACGTGCTTTTTCTTTGGAAGATTACGTAACCTTACTGTCCAAACTTGCATATTACATTATGCATAAGAACTGGTCCTATCCCATGCGTACGTTTAAATGGGATCCATGGTTTGATCCAGAGGAGGAAACGAAGATTGCAATTGCATGGATATCATTCCCATCATTACCTCCTAACTATTTTGTGAAAGAAGCAGTTTTTTCACTTGCCTCTGCTGTTGGAAAGCCCCTACAAGTTGATATGGCTACAGTCAATAAAACCAGGCCAAGTTGTGCGAGAGTGAAGGTCGAAGTAGACTTGCTTGGAGAATTCCCAAAGAGAATCAATATAAGAATGAAGAAGAAGAGTACTAGGGAGATTGTGGATAAATGGATAAAGATCAATTATGATTATGTTCCTAAGTACTGCAAAAACTGTAAACTTCAAGGACATAATGAGCAAGATTGCTATGTCATTCATCCAGAGTTGTATCCCAAGGAGGAAGAACCAAGTTCAGACAAAGAACAGAAGGAAATCAGCAAGGCAGATCAAAAGCAAAATAAGGAACAAAAGAATGCAAAAAATAGCAGGTCTGAGATTAAGGGGTTCAAAGGGAGTAATGCTAACATAAGGAAAGGGAAAGAAGGAGCAGATAAGGTGCAGCCTGTAGAGGGAAATGACAATGATGGATTCAAGGAGAAGAAAGGAAAACAAAGGAATAACAGGCACTTTCATAGAGGTAAATATGATGAAAATGCTTGGACACTGAAGGAGAATCAAACTTTGCAAAATAATCAATATGCAGCACTGCAGAACACAGATGAGGATATAATAGATGTGATTGATGTGCAGAAATCCTCAGATGCAAAGGTGTCTGATATTATAAATCAGATAGTTACAGTGCAGCAAATTGTAGAAAATATTGAGAAGGTCAAGGAAAAGCAGATGGAAGAAGCAAAGGAAAAACAGATAGATGAATCAAACAAGGTAGAGAAGATATCAGCAAAAGCATGGATTGAGAAGAACATTGGTAAACAACTCAATGATAAAGAGGAGATTTTATCCCAGCAGGTGTCTATGGTGATTTCAGATACATTTAGTCAAGGGAAGGAACATGATTCAGAAGAAACTAGTGACATCTTAATCCACAAAAACTTAGAGGAGGAAAACAAGTTAGGTGATGTGTTGCAGGAGGATGTTGAGCATGATGAGTTTCCTATATCAGAGGAGGAAGTGGAGGATAATGAAGGTAACGAAGGAAAAGAAGGTACAAGGCCACCAGAGAGTAACAATTCTTTCATCTTGCCAGTGGAACAAGTAGAGAATGCACAGCATGGAAAGCAAAATGAAAAACAGGCCCAAGCTGATCTCAATAGCCAAGATGAGGAAGATTTAAATTAGAACATTGATGATATAGCACAGGAGGCAAATCCCCTAGAAGTGTGCACAAATTGAAACAGGCAACAAATAAATAAAAACCTGTCAGAAGTAGAAGTATTCCAGTGGCAGGAGTGTCAACAAGGAGGAGTAAGAACAAAACTAATAATTCTCAATGATAGACAAAGATTGATTTTGGAATATTAGGTCATTTAACACTCAGAAATCTTTTGAGAGGTTAATTGAACTAAAGAGGAGACATCATTATTCTATCATAGGCCTAATGGAACCTTTTCAAGATCCCAGTGCTATTGAACAGGATAGAAGGAAGTTAGGCTTTCAGAATTGCAAGGTGAACTGCTCAGGAAAAATCTGGATTTTCTAGACAGATGAATGGCTTGGTGTAGTTATATCTGAATCAGAACAACAAGTTACTTTGCAACTAAATCACTCATCCTTGAATCAATCAGTGCTGGTGTCAGTAGTCTATGCTAAATGTGATAGAGAAGAGAGGGAGGAGTTGTGGGAAACTATGATGGACTTAGCAAATCAGCAAGACCTTCCTTGGATTATAGGAGGGGATTTTAACGTCATAGTGTCTGATGAGGAGAAGCAAGGTGGCCTTCCAGTCTCATCTAATGAGACTTTGGATTTTTCTACCTGTATACAAAGTTGTGGTTTGATTGATGTAGGATTCACTGGAAGTACATTCACCTGGTGGAATGGGAGGACTGAAGAAGCTTGCATATTCAAAAGGTTAGATAGAATACTGGTGAATCAGCAAGTGTTAGATATCATGCCATCCACAGCAGTGACTCATATGATTAGACCTGGTTCTGATTATGCACCACTGCATCTTTAGTGTAACAGCAATGCACATCATATTGTCAAATCTTTTAAGTTTCTTAACTTCTGGACAAAGCATCATACATTTATGGACGTGGTAAGGGAGAATTAGACTACTGATTTCTGTGGAAATCCATTTTATGTATTTCATCACAAGTTGAAGAAACTTAAAAGAGCACTGGTTCAATGGAGCAGGAACACATATGGGAATATATTTCAGCAAATTGCCACTATTGAAAATACTATAAAAGTGAAGGAGTTGCAGTTTGAAAATAATGCTTCAAGGGAGAATAGAATGTTGTTACATCAAGCACAGGCTGAACTAACCAGGTTTTTACACCTGGAGGAGGAGTTTTGGAAGCAGAAAGCTGGTATGAAATGGTTCAATGATGGAGATAGAAATACAAAATTCGTCCATTCATATGTCAGGGGCAGGAGGAATAAATTAACTTTGAAAATAATACAAGATCCTTCTGGTACATGGTTAGAAAATGAAGTAGATATTGGTTATGAGGAAATCAGGTTCTTTCAGTCACAGTTTAGTGAAGAAAATTCCGAAGGGGATTATGTATTGTTGAAAAATATTCCTAAGCTGATAAGTGAAGAACAGCAAAAGAATATGAAGGAGTTGCCATCTGAAAGTGAGGTAAAGGAGACTGTGTTCTCACTCAATGGGGACAGTGCTAGTGGGCCTGATGGATTCACAGGACAGTTTTATCAGAAGTGTTGGGAGGTTATCAAGCTGGATGTGATTCAAATGGTTAGAGCTTTCTTTTGTGGATCTGAGATACCACATTTCATCACACATACTAATATGGTTTTGTTTCCAAAGAAGGAGGTGATTAATACTTTCAGTGATATGAGACCTATCAGTCTCAGCTCCTTCTCCAATAAGATACTGTCAAAAATACTGCAAATAGATTGGCAAAGGTTCTTCCTAATATTATTTCTCACAATCAGACAGGATTTGTGAAAGGGAGGAGCATTGCAGAAAACATATTACTGGCACAGGAGATCATCAGAGATATTAATTTGAGAGCTAAACATACTAATGTGGTGATCAAATTAGATATGGCAAAGGCATATGATAGACTTTCCTGGATTTTTTTGACTAAAGTATTAAGACAGTTTGGGTTTGGAGAGGTTCTCATTGATTTAATATGGAGATTGCTTTCAAACAACTTGCATTCAGTATTAATCAATGGTCAAAGTCATGGTTTTTTCAGATCAAGTAGAGGGATAAAGCAAGGCGATCCAGTTTCTCCTATATTGTTCATTATAGCTGCAGAGGTCTTAACAAGGAGTCTGAACAAGTTACATGAGAAGCCAAGTTTCATAGGCTATGGAATGCCAAAGTGGAGTCCTCAAATCAATCATTTATCTTATGCTGATGATACAATCTTATTCTGTTCTAGGGATGGCTATTCTTTAAAGAAAATGATGAGGAGATTGAGGAATTATGAGAAGGCTTCAGGACAGCTGGTCAATACTGATAAAAGTTGTTACTATATCCATCAAAAGGTTTCTGCCAGAGTTAATAGAAGGATTAAAAGACATACTAAGATGAGAAATGGATCCTTTCCTTTCACATATTTAGGTTGTCCAGTGCTTTATGGAAGAAGGAAACTGATATATTATGAGGATAATAAAAAAAGTGATGAAAAGGATTTTGTCTTGGCAAAACAGACTGTTATCTTTTGGAGGTAGATATCTGCTGGTCAATCATGTGTTGCAAACCATGCCAGTATATTTACTGTCAGCCATGAATCCTCCTTCTGGGGTGATAAGGCAGCTGCATAAGATTTTTGCAAAATTCTATTGGAGCAATAAAGTGGGGGTGAAAAGCAAACATTGGGTGGCATGGGACAGATTATGTCTACCAAAGGATGAAGGAGGGATTGGTCTTAGATCACTAACTGATATATCTAATGCATTATTTGCTAAGTTGTGGTGGAATTTTAGATGTGGAAGAAGCTTATGGGGTAGCTACATGTTGAACAAACACTGCAAGAAATGGCATCCTACTATGGCAGTAGATAAAGGAGGATCTCACACTTGGAAGAAGATAGTGAATATAAGAGATGCAGTTGAGCCACAGATCTTTTGGTATCTAAGAAATGGAACTTCATGTTTCTGGTATGAGAACTGGACAAGACTTGGGGCATTATATAATATCATTCCTGATGCTGCTAGAGAAGAAGAAATAGAGGTTAGACAGTTTGTGAAGAATGGGGAATGGAGCATGGAACTGTTAACAGTCACTCTTGATCAGGAATTGGCTCAACATATCAAGGAAAATATCAAAGTACCAGTTGAAGATGAAGATGATGAACCATGTTGGATGTTGGAAACAAATGGCAGATTCTCAGTTAAATCTGCATAGGAGTTTCTCAGACAGAGAGAGAGAGAGCAAACAAACAAGTTATAAGTTCATGTGGGAGAAAGGTTTGCCAATCAAGATAAGTTTTTTCATGTGGAGAGTGTGGAAAGGGAGAATCTCTACAAATGATATATTGAAAAGGATGATGATCAATATACCATCAAGATGCTGGTGTTGTGAGGAGCATAAGGAGGAAACTGTGGGTCATTTATTTCTAACATCTTCCATAGCTATCAAGTTATGGAAGTTCTTTGCTTCTTATGCAGGTATTCCCACAGATGGAGTTGGTCAACTTCAAATGATCATGGCACGGTGGTCTGCTGAGACAAAGCCAAAATTGCAGCCTATATATAGAGCAATGCCTGCAGTGATCATGTGGTCATTATGGAAGAGAAGAAACTCCATTAAACATGGAGGATCAGTCGCTTTCTATAGACTGAAACAACAAGTACAACACATACTACATCAACTGACAAGGAAGAGATTCCCATGGCTGCAGAATCTATCTGGTGATTGGGAAAATATGCATCAGCACCTTAGTAGATATAAACCAAAAGTTTATTATGCTAAGATGGTTTGGAGAATGCCACCTTCAGGGAGACTAAAATGTAATACAGATGGGGCAAGTAGAGGCAATCCTGGGTTCAGTTCATATGGATTTTGCATCAGAGATAGTAATGGGGATTTGGTTTATGCAGAAGCACAACAAATGGGAATAACAACAAATGTGGAAGCTGAAGCTGAGGCTATAAAGCAGGCACTGAAGTTCTGTAGAGATCACAACATTCAACAGGTGCAACTGGAGACTGACTCACTTGTCCTTGTAAACATCTTACAAGATACATGGATCATTCCATGGGAACTGAGAAATCAGATTGAAGAGATTAAACAGGACATGAGAGTAGTACAGGTACAAATTAATCATATTTTCATAGAAGGCAACATGTTGGCAGATTTTCTAGCAAATCATGCTTTGGATCATGCAGAGATCAAACTACATGAATTTCTACTCATGCCACCAGAAGGAAGAAGAATTCTCATTATGGACAAATCACAACTGCCTCAACTGAGGATTAGAACAAGGAGGATTGAGCAGCTTGATCATCAACAATGATATTACATGTATGGATCATAATATGGTGTGTGCACAGTTTTGGACTATCATCAAAGCTGACTCAATATGATCACAAAGTGCATACTAGCTTAGGCACACAGGATAGATATGGAGGACAGTCTCTTATGTTTTTAATTTTAGCTAGTTCATATTATAGGCATGATGTAATAGACTATTTTTACATTATACATTTATTAATAAAAAGTTCTAACAGGCCTGGCCTGCTAGAACACAATTTATTTAAAACAAATCACATAATCTCTGATAATTATAAAGATAAGAGAAAAAAGGAGGGGGTGGGGGTGCAATGGGAAACCTTGATACAAGTCTGTCTATCTTGTCTTTGTGAATATGTTTTGGATGCTTTTTCTTTTCTTGGTGTTGTGGATTGAGTTCTTTAAAGGAGTAAGTGACTAAGGCCAAGAAGGGGTTAAGGATAATGTCTCAAGATTTTCTAAGGCTAGAGTAATTGGGATTTGAGCCTGTTTCTACTTGTTTCTGTACGAATTAGTCCTAATATAAGAGCATGTTTCTTTAGAGATGCAGTGTGGTAATAAGAGCAAAAAACCTTTCATAATTATAAACTTGTTTTGAAGTTGCTTTTAAACATAAGCCTGATATTATTGTTAAAATGCTTATGGTGGGTCTGTCCTCGTGCTCATGTTTGAAACTTGGCAACAAAAGTCTTTAAAAGGTTAGACATAGTTTCATGAGTCAACTGTGGAAGCTTAGTGATCGAGCTAGATTGTTTTGAGCCTTCCTATGGTCCTTAGTGTTGTCACTGGAACATGAGGATAAGGCCATGGGATGGGGGAAAAGTCATGGGAGAGTAAAAGGTGAGCCTGGGCATGAATTGGAGGCAGTGACCAGTGGAACCCAGGATTCTTTTTTGCTAAAAGGAGACTCAGGAAAAAGGAGGTGGGGAGGTGATAACCCCACCCTGTCCTGCTTCCCTTTTAGGATCCTGAGATTGTTTTCTCATCCCTTTTGACTTTCTCCTCAAAATCATGGGACACAGAAGGGTCTCAGGTGGATTAGAACAATTTAACTATATCCAAAAAAAAAAAACGGGGGGGGGGGGGGGGGGGGGGTACACCTACAGTTAAATGAACTGCTGTCGGTATTTGTAATGCCTAAGTCCTGTTTGCTTTCACTATGTCTCCTAGAAGGCTTTAAAATCTAGGGAGTTTGTTGCCTGAATTTTGTGGTTTGAATTAGGTGCTTTTTTGCAAGGAGATAGGATTGATAAGTGTATTGGTACTGGTCTGAGTCCATATCACAAGAAACTCAGTTCCAACTTTGTTGATTATCATTTGCTTCTATTTGTGATCATGTGTCTTTTATCTACTTTTCCTTAGCATGTTCATCCATGACTTGCATCTGGGAATATGGTCCTTTGGTTTGTTGTTTGCTGTTGTAACCTGTCTCCTTTGTGATGATTAGATCCTTTTGCTTAACAGAACCTGATTATGCCATAAATCTAACTCTTTTTTTTTTCTTTTCTTAGCCCTTGTGAAAAGATTCTGATTAGACTAAGTATCTGAAAGGCCATTATTAAGAACCACAATTGTCTTAAGACTGTTTTGACTAATTGCTCACATAACCTACCTGTTGAAATCCCTTTTCTTTACTTAAGGTCTTTAGAGTTCCTCTATATGTGAGTTAACAGTAATCCTAATTGGCTAACATGTTTGTTGTGTGCTTGGGTTGATAAAGGAGAGGTAAGTTTTAGAGCTACCAGGTTTAAATGTATGCTCTAAGTCATAGACTCTGCCAAGATATTCTTTATTTGAAATAAGTAAATACACTCCCTAAGGTTTCAATTGCTTGTTGTGTCTTCCCTAGGTCCTTTTGCACCTCTGATCTGGGTCCAAGTAACTTGCTTATATGGTTGATGTCATCCCTTGCCTGTCTTGGGCATCAACCCCTTGAGAGAATGCTATGTCTGCTTGTTTACTAATTTGGTTGTGTGTACACTTGGGGTTAGTTTGAATGAGACTTATGTCATGGTTTGAATCTATGGGAAATATACACCTACTTGCGATGAGGCTGGGAAGCAGTTACACCCCTCGGCTTCGTAGTAGTAGAACCTATGGTTTCCTAGCCGGGTATGCCCTTGGAATAGAGACCCTAGCCCGAGTTTGGAGATAGAAAATGTCTTACCCCGTGTACAAGAATACTAGTATGTGTTCTGGGAAATTTACAGAGATAGAAGTTGAGCGAATCAAGTCGATGCAATCGGAACTGAACCAGAAAACCAGCAGGACACCAGTCATCGTCGACAGGTCTTCGACAAGTTCGATGGACCGTTGACGTGCGGCGTCGATAGGATTCCGTAGCCATGCATCTGCAGGCGCAGGTCGACGGACCGGATCGCTGTAGCCTTTTTGGCTTCCAAGTATAAAAATGCGGGTCACGACTTCATTTCATATTTTCTTCCATCCAAAAATAAAAAAAGCCTAATATATTTTCTCCTAATAGTTTCCATCATATTAGTAAAGATTTGACAAGACCCGGACCTCGTAAACTCGGGATGGTAAAGAAGAAAGGTTGCTTCTAAGGTTTCTTCAAGTTGTGGAGCTTAGAGAGTTAAAGTGAAGTGATTCTTGGGATTCTAGACCCCTCAAGGTATGTAAATGATTTCTACCCTTGTATTTAAGTTGAGTATCAAGAGTTTTAGTGAATTTAAGTAAAGAGGGGGTAGTTGTAAAAATGGTAAGTTGATGAAAGACAAAATGGTAGCTTAGGGTTATTTGGAGAGATGATTCGGAATGGATTGGAATATATTTTGATATATAAGTGTTGTTATTGTTGTCATGGTTGGTATTAAATGAATGAAAAGTTGAAGGGTTGTTAAGCTATGAGAGAAATGTTGCCTATGATTCGTTAAGCTCTCTATGCATCTAAAGGAGGTTAGTAAGTGAAGTACGTGGTCTAATGAAGGTTTATGTTATCTTAATTGTAGATTTACCAGTCGAGAAGTAGTTGTTGGTCGATTTGATATACGTTAAGGTATGTTAAAGCTATCTTTCCATTCTTTTGGCATGATCCTATGATGTGATCCAAGAAGCGAGTAAGCGAGATTTCATATTACTCTACTCTTAGAAGTATTAGGAGTATTTCAGTCAGTGATGCTCATGTACCCCTTTATGATTAGTCCTTCTGTTCATGGGTCTAGTTTTATGTCTACAATTATTCATGCATTACATTCATTTATATATATATATGTACGTTGACCCTTGACCAGAAGGCGTTATATACGCAAGTATTATATGTATATGGGGTATGGAAAGGAGCAGGCGTTATATACGCATTACTACCTGATCAGCTGGTGCACTATGATGACGATATGAGAATCAGGCTGCCAGTATCGTAGGAATGTATATGATGATGGCCGTAGAGAGGCCAATATAATATGAGAAAAGGGACAGGCGTTATATACACACCTATATACATATGTTTGACCTTCGTTGATAGGCATGAGCATGCATATTATGTGCCCATAGAGGCATTGTCAGTTATACAGGTTTGCACAGATTCAGGCAAATACTAGTTCATACAAGTACATGCATTCAGTTATTTCAGCTTATGAGTTCAGGTCTTATCCATGATTCTCATGTGTTTACATATATATGATGTTACTCTTATGCTTTACATGCTCAGTACATTATCCGTACGGACTTCCCGTTGCTCGGGGGGTTGCGTTCATGCCTGCAGGTACAGGGAGACAGACATGTGGTCCAGCTCAGTAGGACCTCTAGATCTAGCAGTGGTCGGTACGCTTTATTCGATCCGGAGCTACAGTCAGTTTTGGTATGCCCCTTTTGAGATGTGTATGCATATGGGTATGACGGGGCCCTGTCCCGTCCTTTCTACAACTTTCGTTCCAGTAGAGGTCTGTAGACAGTTGTATGTAGTAGTCAGATGGTGTACCCTTGTCGGCTTCTATTTTTTTGTGTACAGTATCTGTAGCAGCCTAGCTAGCTTGCACTGTTCTTCCGCATGTTGTGTATATATATATATATATATATGCAGATTGTACCGAGTTTTGATGCTTCCTTTTTATGAGATTAGTTGTGCCATTTATGGGACTTCGATGTTCAGTATGATTCAGATATAAGTATAAGGGTGTTTGGCCGCTAGAGGTCAGACTCTCGTCGCGGTTCATCGGGTTTGGTCATGACATAAGTGGTATCAGAGCAGTTTCGTCCTAGGGTTGTCTACAGACCATGTCTAGTAGAGTCTTGTTTATGGGCGTGTTGTGCACCACACTTATAAACAGAATGCTACAGGACATTTAGGATGATGTCATTCTTTCTCTCCTTGATTGTGCGATAGAGCCATGTGTTAGGCGTTCGCTTTCTGATGAATTGTCATGATTTCAGCGATGCCTTCCAAGAAAGCTACAGCTGCCCAGAAGGGCAAGAAAGCCACAGGTGAGGCCACTAGTCGCACTCGACGGGCCACGAGAGCCAGGATGAGATTCAGAGTGAGGGGCCATCTGAGACATCGCATACACCGCCTCCATCACCTGCCCCAGTTCCTCTGCTGGATGCACCGGGCCAGGATGTGCGGGACGCCGTACGTTTGTTGACTAGATTAGTAGCCGCCCAGGCTCAACGGTAGGGATTCGGTGTTGACCAGGTAGACGGGACTGGTAGTTCGATGGTTAAGACCTTCCTTGGGTTAGGTCCTCCAGCGTTTTCCATGGTAAAGCAGAATATGGACCCCCAGGATTTCATTGATGGTATGCAGAGGACTTTGAGGGTTATGCATGCGGATGAGGTCGAGTCCGTAGAGTTGCAGTACAGTGGTATCAGACTTGGGAGTTATCTAGAGGAGAGAATGCCCCTCCAGCTCTGTGGCGAGAGTTCTCAAATACCTTTATCCGCCATTATTTTCCTCCTGAGGTCAGGCGAGCCCGAGAAAATAGATTCTTACGTATTTAGCAGGGAAATATGAGTGTCCATGAGTATTGCGTGTATTTTGATTCTATGGCCAGGTATGCTCCAGTCATGGTGGCTGAGATGGAGGATAGAGTTCATCGTTTTGTGGCTGGTCTAGGGATACATTTGATTGATGCTTGTACGACTGCCGCATTACAGCCAGGCATGGATATCTCCCGTATACAGGCATATGCGTAGAATTTGGAGGATCACAAGCGCTAGAGAAGGACAGATCGTGACCGCGATCGGGGCCATGGTAAGAGGTCCAGATCTTTTGATAGTGGGGGGTGAGATTAGGGGAGGACAGAGACAACAACCTTCTCGATATCCTTTCCATTTAGCAGGGAGTGCATCTTCGCGGTTTTCAGGTCCGAGATTTGACCGGTCTCCTTATTCTGGAGCAGGCCAGAGTTCTAGAGCATCAGACTCTCAGTACAGACCGGAGACAGGCCAGATGAGACCCCTTTTGTCGCGATGTGCCCAGTGTGGCAAGTTACACGCCGGTCAGTGTCGACTGGGATCAGATGGCTGTTATGCTTGTGGTCAGCTAGGCCACAGGGTAAGGGAGTGCCCGATAAGGATTGGTACAAGTATGGTTCAGCCTATAGGGTCTATGGCTGGCTCTTCGTATGTAGTGCGCCCTTCAGGGCAAGTTTTTCATACGCCAGCAGGGCGACGTAGAGGGAGGAGTGGAGCGTCCAGCTTGAGCGGTCCTTAGCACCGCGTGTATGTATTGGTTGGTAGACAGGACTGCGAGACGTCTCCTGATGTTGTTACAAATATATTATCGGTTTCCTCCCATCATGTTTATGCACTGATTGATCCAGGTTCCACTTTATCATATGTTACACCATTTGTTGCTGGCAAGTTTGGGGTAGAGCCACTATGAGTTCCGTGTTATGTCGTTCGGGCTAACTAATGCCCCAACTGTATTAATGGATTTGATGAATCGTGTATTTAGACCCTTCCTAGATTTGTTCGTGATTGTGTTTATAGATGATATTTTGGTTTATTCACCGTTAGAGGCTGATCATGCAGAACACCTGCGGACAGTGATCAGAATTCTTCGAGGGAAAGAGTGGTATGCCAAGTTTTCTAAGTGTAAGTTCTGGTTGAACTCTGTGGCTTTTCTGGGTCACATTATTTCAGATGAAGGCGTTAGAATGGATGCCCAAAAGATTGAGGCTGTGAAGAATTGGCCAAGGCCCACGGCACCAACGGAGATACGTAGTTTCTTGGGCTTGGAAGGTTATTATAGAAGGTTTGTAGAAGGATTTTCCTCTCTTTCAGCCCCATTGACCAAATTGACTTAGAAGTCAGCTAAGTTCCAATGGACAAATGCTTGTGAGCAGAGTTTTCAGACGTTGAAGGATAAGCTAACTTCAGCACTAGTTTTGACTCTTCCGGAAGGAGTAGATGGCTATGTGGTATATTGTAATGCTTCAGGTGTTCGATTGGGCTGTGTATTTATACAGCATGGTAAGGTTGTTGCTTATGCTTCTAGACAGTTGAAGAAGCACGAGAAGAATTATCCAACCCATGATCTTGAGCTAGCGGCAGTGATTCATGCCTTGAAGATATGGATGCACTAATTATACGGTGTCCATGTTGATATCTATACTGATCATAAGAGTCTCCAGTACATCTTTACACAGAGGGATTTGAACTTGCGTCAGAGGCGATGGTTGGAGAGGCTAAAAGATTATGATGTGGATATTCTGTATCATCCCGGGAAGGCTAATGTAGTAGCCGATGGCCGCAGTTGTAAATCTATGGGTAGCTTGTCATACGTGCCACCAGAGAAAAGAGAGATGGTCCATAAGGTTCTTCGATTAGCTAGCCTCGGAGTTCGATTGATAGATTCAGGTAATGCAGGGGTTACTATTCAAGACACAGCGGTATCATCCTTGGTAGTTGAGATAGAGGAGCGTCAGTATGAAGATCCTGCTCTAGTTCATTACCGAGATACGACACCTTAGAAAGAGAAGACACCCTTTGTGATCATAGGTGCTGGAGTACTCAGATGTCAAGGTAGATTGTGTGTCCCTAGTGTTGCAAGACTCCGTCAGCAGGTTATGGGGGAGGCACATTACTCCCGCTATTCTATTCATCCAGGCTCAACAAAGATGTACCATGATCTCAGGGAAGTTTATTGGTGGGATGGTATGAAAGGAGCTATAGCAAAATTTGTCGCTCAGTGTTCAAATTATCAGCAGGTCAAAATAGAACACCAGAAGCCTGGAGGTCTATTGCAAGCTATGGAGATCCCGACATGGAAGTGGGAGGTAATTAATATGGACTTTATTACAAGGTTGCCCTGTACTCAGCGGAAGTGTGATTCGATATGGTTCATAGTTGATAGGCTCACAAAGTTAGCTCATTTTCTGCCTATCAGAACTACTTATGCAGCCGAGGATTATGCGAGGATTTATCTTAATGAGATTGTACGACTCTATGGTGTTCCTTCAACCATTATTTCAGATAGAGGAGCACAGTTCACAGCCAGATTCTTGAAGTCTTTTTAGCGGGGATTGGGGACTCACGTGAGTCTTAGCACCGCCTGTTATATCCCGTATTTTTTTGCGCGTTCGGAAAATTCGAAATAATTTTGACTTGTAAGAAATAAGGCCATGTTTCTATTTTATTTAACATATGAGTTGTTCATGAAAGAATATTGATGCGGAAATATTGAAGAAGGCTAAGGGCAAAATTGGAATTTTGAAAATTAGTTTCGTGAATTACAAATTATTGAACCAAGTAATTGGGCTAGAGAAAAAGTCACAAATTAGAGGCCCAATTTAAGGGCTTGGCCGGCCATGGTCCAAGAAAAGGGGTCCAAGCCCATGAATTAATTAAGTCATGTGATGGATAAATATAAGGGACCATTAGTCATCTTCAACTAGAAGATTCAAGAAAAACAAAAAATTGAGAGCCCCTCCATAAGGCCATTCGGCCGAAGCTCAAGAGAAAAAAAAATTCTAGCCTTCCAACTTTGATTCTAAAATCTCATCCTTCCCGAATTCTTAACAAGTTCAAGACGCTCTTCGACGTGGTATAATTAGTTAAGCGAGAAAACAACATTTGCGGCAAGTGAGAATTTGAAGAAAAAGGTAAGAATTCTATTCTTTTGTGTTATGGGATAAGTGTATACGTTATAATAATTGGAATTGGATGAGAATTATGGAATTGTGGTGTGTGTGCATGGCCGTGCGTGTGTGTGAAGTGGTTCATGGCCGTGAGCCATAGTGGAGTGAATGTAAGGTGAAGTGAAGTTCATTTAGTTTGTTAGTTATGTCGTTGTGACCTTTGTGACGTAAATAAAGGTTTAATGAATCGAGTCGGCATTGAAATTGGTTGTATGTTGTTATGGGAAACTATATACTTCTAATGTAGTTTTTATGTAACCATGGAAGTAAAATTCTAAAATGTGAATTATGGTTGTCGTTAATGAATTTAGAAGAAGACAATGCGACTTTGTAGCTTCGTTGTAATTGTAGAAGTTTCGGATGGAATATGGAGTTGGCGGGGTTGCTTGAATCCTTGAATATTGTTTGGGATGCTATTGAAATATGTTTGAATAATCTTGAATTAGTTAATGAATATGGAAAATGTTGATATTAGTTTGGTAATGTGAAGTTGGAATGGAAGTGTGCATTATGTAGGAAGTAAGAATATTTATGTAAGCATGCGTTTTGTTGTGGTTGTTGATGTTGTTGGTATTGTTGTGGGTGTTGTTGTTGATATTATGGCCGAGTTAATTCTCAGGGATGTTGAAATTATAGGGGAAATGCTGCCGAAATTTCAGTAGACAAATATGGATTTAAGTTTGAATTCTTAAAAGCTTGTAACTCATATTTGGTAACTATGACCAATTGTAGATTTTGGTGTGGAAACGGGAGTTGAGCTCGGACGAGCGTAGGAAGCGAATAAGGTATGTAAAGCTATCCCTTTCCTTCTCTTGGCATGTCCTAGGTGTACTAGGTTTGGATTTGAGCCTCGGGGGTTATTCTGTTCATAGAAATCCGAGTTTACTTTTGGTACTATTTCATTCAGCAAAATTGAATTAGAATCTTTTACTTTGTTGGAAGGAAATGTTCAAACATCTATAATTATCATAAACGTAACCGAATCCCCTTGAAACTTTCATGGGTGACTCCATAAAGTCTAATGTTTGTAAATTACGTATGCCACCTCGACTTGACCCGAGGTGGGCCCGCTAGCCCCGAGATCTCATTCGTTCGTCCTAATCGACTTATTTTTTCATGATGTCAAAAAGGAACTTTTGCTTATGATTCTGGCTACCAAAGAATGACGTTTTAGCGGCTCCATTATATTCTAATATATACTCTAAGTTACAAATCTGATTTCAGAAATACTTTTGTGAGACAGATTCCATATTGTTCGGTTATTCAAACTAGTTTACTTAGTTTGTTGTCATATGATCATACCAAGTCTTCACCATTGTTTTTATATGTAAATTGCATTGATTTCTCACTACTCCGATCGTGCATGTTATTATGATATCGTTCGCCGGATCCCGGGCCAGTTTTGTGATCGTGCGTATTATGACATATTCGGCAGTACGATGTGTTACTGTTCCCGAGAACTCGCCATAGGGCCGGGTACCATTTATGGAGTTATGCTGTGATATGGCTTACGATATGTTTTGATGATATGATATGTTGTGATGATGTGTTATGTTCGGGGTTGTACGGAGATTTGAAACCTTCTGGAGTAGGCTGTGTTGTGGCACCAGCGTCGGAGTGGTGACCACGTTCTTGAGCCTTATGCATGATTTGTTTTATTTTGCACTATGTACATATGTTTTCAGCACAAGTTTTGGTATACTGATTCGGTATTCTCTTTCTGTATCTTTCACTTTAGTTGTGGTTTGGATTTCTGTATTCTATGCTTTACATACTCAGTACATATTTCGTACTGACCCCCTTTCTTCGGGGGCTGCGTTTCATGCCCGCAGGTACAGACATACGTGCAGGAGACCCGCCAGTGTAGGCTACATATTCTGCTATCTTGGATTGCTCCCTTTGATCTGGAGCTCATCTTTTGGTATATATCTTTTGTACATATGCCTCTGTATATTTGACTGTTGGGGTACGGCGGGGCCCTGTCCCGTTATATGTTTCTGTTATGGTTTGTAGAGGCCTGTAGATATATATGTGGGTCATGGGTCATGTTTGTCCGATTATGTTATGGTTTGTGTCTTAAGCGGTCCTGTCTACCATTATGGCCATAACGGCCCACATGTTTGTATATGTATGTGTATGTTTGGGCGATGTGTATTCCGCCAGCTTACCAGTTTTGGTATGATATTTCTGTATAAGTGACCGCTTAAGATGATGTTTGCTTTTCAGTATTTGCTCAAACTAATGTATGTAAAATTTGAACAAGTCTGTGATATGTCGATTTGGTAAGTAAGTTCGTCTGGGTGTCCAGCTAGGGCACCAGTCACGGCCCACGGGGCTGGGTCGTGACAAGAGTGGTATCAGAGCGGTTTGTCCTCGGAATGTCTACAGGCCGTGTTTCGTAGAGTCTTGTTTATCGGTGTGTTGTGCACCACATCTATAAACAGGAGGCTACAGGGCATTTAGGGTGTTACATTTCTTTGAATCTTAGATCGTGCGATAGAGCTGTGCTATTAGGATGACTCTCATCTGATCGGTTGTTGTGTTTTTCAATGATGCCTCCGAAGAAGGCAGCAGCTGCCCAGAAGGGCAAGGCGGTGGTAGGAGAGACCAGTCAGATGCAGAGAGTTACTTAGGCGCGTGCTCAGACTATGCCCGATGTTGTACCTCAGTCAGAGGGTTCAGCTACACCACCATCGGAGGAGCCTGGAACAGGTCCATCGTTAGCTCCAGAGGCTCCAGCGCCCAAGCCTCCAGCTCTCCAGCCCGGGGCAGAGGATAGGGCGATGAGAGAGGCCGTTCAGCTATTAACGACGTTGGTGGCAGGACAGGCTCGCAGACGCAGGCTGAGAGGTGATGATGATGACAGGCGTGATAGCCTGAGGGTTCGTGATTTTCTGACATGTAATCCCCCAGATGTTTTCGGGTCTAAGCCCGAGGAGGACCCCAGGAATTTATTCGGCAGATGCAGCGCTCGTTGAGACTGGTCAGGGCTTCAGAGACCGAGTCTGTTGAGCTAGCTTCACACAGATTACGAGACGTTGCTATTAATTGGTATGAGTCCTGGGAGCTGTCCAGAGGTGAGGGTGCTCCCCCAGCTACGTGGGACGAGTTTGCAGCCGCTTTTGCCCCCGGAGTTGCGGAGGGCGAGAGTTGATAGATTTTTGCAGTTGCGACAGAGAGGTCGGAGTGTTCGTGAGTATAATTTAGAGTTTGATTCCTTGGCTCGATATGCACCTGCTATAGTAGCGGATATGGCTGACCGGATGCACCGGTACGTGATAGGGTTGGATCGCTACCTGGTTGACAGCTGTATGGCGATGGCATCGCAGACTGATATGGACATCGCCCGATTACAGGCTTATGCCCAGGGGATGGAGGACCGGCATAGGGGAGAGCATCCCAGTAGGGATTGAGATTGGAGGCAGTTTAAGAAGGCCAGGTCAGCCGTATATTCAGGAGATTTTCGAGGCGGGCAGCTTCAGCCGCAGCAGTCAGGCAGATATCCTCTTCCGTCAGGCCGGGGTACACAGTCCACCGACAGACAATTTGATGGTGCAGGATCGTCTAGGGCCGGCCAGAGTTCCAGGGCACCAGGTTCACAGATGACCAGAGGTTCCAGCAAGTCCAGACCACCCAGGCCCCGTTGTTCATATTGTGGGAGATCGCACCCAGGGGAGTGCTACCGAGCTACAGGAGCCTATTTTTCTTACGGTCGTCAGGGTCATGTCATGCGAGATTGTCCGTTGGCCAGTGGATCTGGTGGTACAGTTCAGCCGACGGGATCAGCCGCTGGTTCATCCTCTACTCCTCCAGTTATGCGCCCTGCGGGGCGAGGAATGCCGGCATCGGCGGGCCGCGGTCAAGGCCGTGGTGGGGTTTCAGATTCTAGCGGTCCTTCAAACCGCATATACGCATTGGCTAGCCGCCAGGACCAGGAGGCGTCGCCAAATGTTGTTACAGGTACATTACTTGTTTTCTCCCGATCTGTATATGCATTGATTGATCCTGGTTCTACTTTATCATATATCTCCCCTGTCGTTGCTAGTAAAATTAGAATAACACCTGAACCTATAGAGCCATTCGAAGTAGCTACGCCGGTTGGGGATTTTATTATAGCGAGACAGGTATATAAAGATTGTTCTGTGATTATATGTGGTCGCTGCACTAAGGCTGATTTGGTAGAGCTAGATATGACAGAATTTGATGTTATTATGGGCATGGACTGGTTAGCTTCCTGTTATGCTAATGTTGACTGCATCGCCGCGGGGTAAGTTTATTTCATACCTCAAGGCTAAGAAGACGATTCGGAAAGGCTATATCTATCACTTGGTCCGTGTGAACGATACTAAGGCCGAGACACCTACTCTCCAGTCAGTTCCGGTTGTCAATGAATTCCCAGATGTATTCCCAGATGAGCTTCCAGGTCTTCCCCCTGAACGGGAGATAGAATTCACGATAGATTTTTTGCCAGATACTCAGCCCATATCTATTTCTCCGTACAGAATGGCACCAGCAGAATTCAAAGAATTGAAAGAACAGCTGAAAGATTTACTAGAAAAGGCTTCATCAGACCCAGCACGTCACCCTGGGGAGCTCCGGTATTATTTGTAAGAAAGAAAGATGGTTCGCTGCGAATGTGTATTGACTACAGACAACTAAATTAGGTGACTATCAAGAATAAATATCCCCTCCCTCGGATTGATGATTTATTTGATCAGCTGCAGGTTGCTAAATATTTTTCGAAGATAGATTTGCGTTTGGGCTACCATCAAGTACAGGTACGAGAGGCCGATATTCCGAAGACTGCTTTCAGAACCCGGTATGGGCATTATGAATTCAGAGTGATGTCTTTTGGGCTGACTAATGCTCCAGCGGTATTCATGGATTTGATGAATCGGGTATTCCGGCCGTTCCTTGATATGTTCGTGATTGTATTTATTGATGATATTTTGGTCTATTCACGATCAGCAGAGGAGCATTCAGATCATCTGAGAACAGTACTTGGCACACTTCGGCAACAAAAATTATATGCTAAATTCTCCAAATGTGAATTCTGGTTGACCTCAGTGGCATTCTTGGGGCATATTGTCGGATCAGATGGTATTCGGGTCGACACACAGAAGATTGAAGCTGTACAGAATTGTCCTAGGCCTACTACACCGACAGAGGTACGCAGTTTTCTGGGGTTGGCCGGATATTATAGAAGATTTGTGGAGAATTTTGCTTCTATTGCGGCGCCATTAACAAATCTAACTCAGAAGGCAGCAAAATTTCAGTGGACCGACGCCTGTGAACGTAGCTTCCGGATGCTGAAGGAAAAATTAATTACAGCCCCAGTCTTAGCTCTCCCAGAAGGGTCAGATGGGTACGTCGTTTATTGTGATGCCTCTGGTACTGGGACAGGTTGTGTGTTAATGCAGCACGGTCGAGTCATAGCCTATGCTTCCCGGCAGCTCAGACCGCATGAAAGGAATTATCCCACTCATGATCTGAAATTAGCCGCGGTGATTCATGCTTTGAAGATATGGCGACATTATTTATATGGGGTCCACGTTGATATTTATACGGACCATAAGAGCCTCCAGTATATTTTTAAACAAAAAGAGCTGAATTTGCGGCAGAGAAGATGGCTTGAATTATTGAAAGATTATGACGTCGATATTTTGTATCATCCGGGGAAAGCCAATGTGGTAGCTGATGCACTTAGCCGCAAGTCCATGGGCAGTTTGACTGATGTGCAGCCTGATAAGAAACAATTGGTTCGTGAGATTCATCAGTTAGCCAGCCTTGGAGTTCGTTTGGCAGATTCTGGAGATGCTGGGATTTCTGTTCGAGAAGTTGCTGAATCATCAATTATGAAAGAAATAAAGCGGCGTCAGTTCGAAGATCCTGTTTTGGTATAGTACAGAAGTGTGGCCCTTAATAAAGAAAAGACTTAGTTTGAAATTTCGCCTGAAGGGGTATTATTATATGGAGGCAGATTATGTGTACCGGACCTTGCAAGGCTACGGCGGCAAATCATGGGCGAAGCACATAATGCTCGGTATTCTATTCATCCTGGATCCACTAAAATCTACCATGATCTCAAATGTTTATACTGGTGGGACGGTATGAAAAGAGACATTGCAGAGTTCGTTGGCCAGTGCCCAAATTGTCAGCAAGTTAAGATCGAGCATAAGAAGCCTGGTGGATTATTGCAGGAAATGGAAATTCTGGCTTGGAAATGGGAGATAATTAATATGGATTTTATCACAGGTTTTCCGCGCACTTCCCGGAAGTACGATTCCATATGGGTTATTGTTGATAGGCTGACCAAATCAGCCCATTTCCTTCCTGTCAGGACCACTTATTCGGCTGAGGATTATGCCAGACTGTATATTAAAGAGATAGTAAGGCTTCACGGAGTTCCTATATCCATTATTTCTGACAGAGGTGCACAGTTTACAGCTAACTTCTGGAGCTCATTTCAGGAAGGATTAGGGACTCAGGTGAGTCTTAGTACAACATTTCATCCTCAGTTTGACGGACAGGCCGAGCGTACTATTCAGACGCTGGAAGATATGTTACGAGCCTGTGTTATTGATTTCAGAGGTAGCTGGGATGATCATCTGCAATTTGTTGAATTTGCTTATAATAATAGCTATCATTCCAGCATCCAGATGGCGCCGTATGAAGCCCTATATGGTAGAAAGTGCAGATCTCCGATTGGTTTGTTTGATGTGGGTGAAACTAAATTAATTGGTCCAGATGTGGTCCAGCAGACAGTCGACAAGGTGAGACTCATCCGAGAGCGACTATTAGCGGCCCAGAGTCGACAGAAATCGTATGCTGATAAATGACGTCGACCTTTGGAGTTTCAGGTTGGAGACTGGGTATTCCTAAAAGTGTCGCCTATGAAAGGCGTAATGAGATTCGGCAGAAAGGGAAAGCTCAGTCCACGATATATTGGCCCTTACCAAATTGTTCGAAAGATTGGGAATGTCGCTTACGAGTTGGACTTGCCACCCGATCTGGAAGCAGTGCACCCGGTATTCCACGTATCCATGCTCCGTAAATGTGTCGGTGACCCTTCCAGAATATTTCCCATAGAAGATGTTCAGGTAACTGAAGAGCTATTCTATGAAGAACAGCCTGTAGCCATTCTGGATCGACAGGTGAGGAGACTGCGCACCAAAGATGTGCCTTCTGTGTAAGTCCTGTGACGAAACAATAACCGGGAAGAATTGACCTGGGAGGCAGAGGATAAAATGAAGAAGAAATATCCTCACTTGTTTCCTACACCTACAGGTAATCTAATTTCTATGTTTGTTATATTGATTGTTAAATAATTTATGTGTGCTACTCATAAAAAGGGAAACTCCCCCGCAATGCTTGTAAAGCCCTATAAGGTTAATTTAACATTCGAGGACGAATGTTTTAAAGGGGGGGTGAATGTTATATCCCGTATTTTTTTGCGCGTTCGGAAAATTCGAAATAATTTTTATAGGGTTGGATCGCTACGTGATATGGCTGACCGGATGCACCAGTACGTGATAGGGTTGGATCGCTACCTGGTTGACAGCTGTATGGCGATGGCATCGCAGACTGATATGGACATCGCCCGATTACAGGCTTATGCCCAGGGGGTGGAGGACCGGCATAGGGGAGAGCAGCCCAGTAGGGATCGAGATAGGAGGCAGTTTAAGAGGGCCAGGTCAGCCGTATATTCTGGAGATTTTCGAGGCGGGCAGTTTCAGCCGCAGCAGTCAGGCAGATATCCTCTTCCGTCAGGCCGGGGTACACAGTCCGCCGACAGACGATTTGATGGTGCAGGATCGTCTAGGGCCGGCCAGAGTTCCAGGGTACCAGGTTCACAGATGACCAGAGGTTCCAGCCAGTCCAGACCACCCAGGCCCCGTTGTTCATATTGTGGGAGATCCCACCCAGGGGAGTGCTACCGAGCTACAGGAGCCTATTTTTCTTGCGGTCGTCAGGGTCATGTCATGTGAGATTGTCCGTTGGCCAGTGGATCTGGTGGTACAGTTCAGCCGACGGGATCAGCTGCTGGTTCATCCTCTACTCCTCTAGTTATGCGCCCTGCGGGGCGAGGAATGCCGGCATCGGCGGGCCGCGGTCGAGGCCATCGTGGGGTTTCAGATTCTAGCGGTCCTTCGAACCGCATATACGCATTGGCTAGCCGCCAGGACCAGGAGGCGTCGCCAAATGTTGTTACAGGTACATTACTTGTTTTCTCCCGATCTGTATATGCATTGATTGATCCTGGTTCTACTTTATCATATATCTCCCCGGTCGTTGCTAGTAAAATTGGAATAACACCTGAACCTATAGAGCCATTCGAAGTAGCTACGCCGGTTGGGGATTTTATTATAGCGAGGCAGGTATATAAAGATTGTTCTGTGATTATATGTGGTCGCTGCACTAAGGCTGATTTGGTAGAGCTAGATATGACAGAATTTGATGTTATTATGGGCATGGACTGGTTAGCTTATTTTTATGATAATGTTGATTTCCAGAAAAAGGTAGTTCGTTTGCAGTTTCCAGGGTAACCAGTCATAGAATAGGCAGGAAACACTGCATCGCCGCGGGGTAAGTTTATTTCATACCTCAAGGCTAAGAAGATGATTCGAAAAGGCTATATCTATCACTTGGTCCGTGTGCACGATACTAAGGCCGAGACACCTACTCTCCAGTCAGTTCCGGTTGTCAATGAATTCCCAGATGTATTCCCAGATGAGCTTCCAGGTCTTCCCCCTGAACGGGAGATAGAATTCACGATAGATTTGCTGCCAGATACTCAGCCCATATCTATTTCTCCGTACAGAATGGCACCAGCAAAATTGAAAGAATTGAAAGAACTACTGAAAGATTTACTAGAAAAGGCTTCATCAGACCCAGCACGTCACCCTGGGGAGCTCCGGTATTATTTGTAAGAAAGAAAGATGGTTCGCTGCGAATGTGTATTGACTACAGACAACTAAATAAGGTGACTATCAAAAATAAATATCCCCTCCCTCGGATTGATGATTTATTTGATCAGCTGCAGGGTGGTAAATATTTTTCGAAGATAGATTTGCGTTTGGGCTACCATCAGGTACAGGTACGAGAGGCCGATATTCCGAAGACTGCTTTCAGAACCCGGTATGGGCATTATGAATTCAGAGTGATGTCTTTTGGGCTGACTAATGCTCCAGCGGTATTCATGGATTTGATGAATCGGGTATTCCGGCCGTTCCTTGATATGTTCGTGATTGTATTTATTGATGATATTTTGGTCTATTCACGATCAGCAGAGGAGCATTCAGATCATCTGAGAACAGTACTTGGCACACTTCGGCAGCAAAAATTATATGCTAAATTCTCCAAATGTGAATTCTGGTTGACCTCAGTGGCATTCTTGGGGCATATTGTCGGATCAGATGGTATTCGGGTCGACACACAGAAGATTGAAGCTGTACAGAATTGGCCTAGGCCTACTACACCGATAGAGGTACGCAGTTTTCTGGGGTTGGCCGGATATTATAGAAGATTTGTGGAGAATTTTGCTTCTATTGCGGCGCCATTAACAAAGCTAACTCAGAAGGTAGCAAAATTTCAGTGGACCGACTCCTGTGAACGTAGCTTCCAGATGCTGAAGGAAAGATTAATTACAGCCCCAGTCTTAGCTCTCCCAGAAGGGTCAGATGGGTACGTCGTTTATTGTGATGCCTCTGGTACTGGGACAGGTTGTGTGTTAATGCAGCACGGTCGAGTCATAGCCTATGCTTCCCGGCAGCTCAGACCGCATGAAAGGAATTATCCCACTCATGATCTGGAATTAGCCGCGGTGATTCATGCTTTGAAGATATGGCGACATTATTTATATGGGGTCCACGTTGATATTTATACGGACCATAAGAGCCTCCAGTATATTTTTAAACAAAAGGAGCTGAATTTGCGGCAGAGAAGATGGCTTGAATTATTGAAAGATTATGACGTCGATATTTTGTATCATCCGGGGAAAGCCAATGTGGTAGCTGATGCACTTAGCCGCAAGTCCATGGGCTGTTTGACTGATGTGCAGCCTGATAAGAAACAATTGGTTCGTGAGATTCATTAGTTAGCCAGCCTTGGAGTTCGTTTGGCAGATTCTGGAGATGCTGGGATTTCTGTTCGAGAAGTTGCTGAATCATCAATTATGAAAGAAATAAAGCGGCGTCAGTTCGAAGATCCTGTTTTGGTATAGTACAGAAGTGTGGCCCTTAATAAAGAAAAGACTTAGTTCGAAATTTCGCCTGAAGGGGTATTATTATATGGAGGCAGATTATGTGTACCGGACGTTGCAAGGCTACGGCGGCAAATCATGGGCGAAGCACATAATGCTCGGTATTCTATTCATCCTGAATCCACTAAAATCTACCATGATCTCAAATGTTTATACTGGTGGGACGGTATGAAAAGAGACATTGCAGAGTTCGTTGGCCAGTGCCCAAATTGTCAGCAAGTTAAGATCGATCATAAGAAGCCTGGTGGATTATTGCAGGAAATGGAAATTCTGGCTTGGAAATGGGAGATAATTAATATGGATTTTATCATAGGTTTGCCGCGCACTTCCCGGAAGTACGATTCCATATGGGTTATTGTTGATAGGCTGACCAAATCAGCCCATTTCCTTCCTGTCAGGACCACTTATTCGGCTGAGGATTATGCCAGACTGTATATTAAAGAGATAGTAAGGCTTCACGGAGTTCCTATATCCATTATTTCTGACAGAGGTGCACAGTTTACAGCTAACTTCTGGAGCTCATTTCAGGAAGGATTAGGGACTCAGGTGAGTCTTAGTACAACATTTCATCCTCAGTCTGACGGACAGGCCGAGCGTACTATTCAGACGCTGGAAGATATGTTACGAGCCTGTGTTATTGATTTCAGAGGTAGCTGGGATGATCATCTGCCACTTGTTGAATTTGTTTATAATAATAACTATCATTCAAGCATCCAGATGGCGCCGTATGAAGCCCTATATGGTAGAAAGTGCAGATCTCCGATTGGTTGGTTTGATGTGGGTGAAACTAAATTAATTGGTCCAGATGTGGTCCAGCAGACAGTAGACAAGGTGAGACTCATCCGAGAGCGACTATTAGCGGCCCAGAGTCGACAGAAATCGTATGCTGATAAACGACGTCGACCTTTGGAGTTTCAGGTTGGAGACTGGGTATTCCTGAAAGTGTCGCCTATGAAAGGCGTAATGAGATTCGGCAGAAAGGGAAAGCTCAGTCCACGATATATTGTCCCTTACCAAATTGTTCGAAAGATTGGGAATGTCGCTTACGAGTTGGACTTGCCACCCGATCTGGAAGCGGTGCACCCGGTATTCCACGTATCCATGCTCCGTAAATGTGTCGGTGACCGTTCCAGAATATTTCCCATAGAAGATGTTCAGGTAACTGAAGAGCTATCCTATGAAGAACAGCCTGTAGCCATTCTGGATCGACAGGTGAGGAGACTGCGCACCAAAGATGTTCCTTCTGTGACAGTCCTGTGGCGGAACAATAACCAGGAAGAAATGACCTGGGAGGCAGAGGATGAAATGAAGAAGAAATATCCTCACTTGTTTCCTACACCTACAGGTAATCTAATTTCTAAGTTTGTTTTATTGATTGGTAAATAATTTATGTGTGCTACTCATAAAAAGGGAAACTCCCCCGCAATGCTTGTAAAGCCCTATAATGTTAATTTAACATTCGAGGACGAATGTTTTAAAGGGGGGGGGGAGAATGTTATATCCCGTATTTTTTTGCGCGTTCGGAAAATTCAAAATAATTTTGACTTGTAAGAAATAAGGCCATGTTTCTAATTTATTTAACATATGAGTTGTTCATGAAAGAATGTTGATGTGGAAATATTGAAGAAGGCTAAGGGCAAAATTGGAATTTTGAAAATTAGTTTCGTGAATTACAAATTATTGAACCAAGTAATTGGGCTTGAGAAAAAGTCACAAATTAGAGGCCCAATTTAAGGGCTTGGCCGGCCATGGTCCAAGAAAAGGGGTCCAAGCCCATGAATTAATTAAGTCATGTGATGGATAAATATAAGGGACCATTAGTCATCTTCAACTAGAAGATTCAAGAAAAATAAAAAATTGAGAGCCCCTCCATAAGGCCATTCGGCCGAAGCTCAAGAGAAAAAAAAAATCTAGCCTTCCAACTTTAATTCTAAAATCTCATCCTTCCCGAATTCTTAACAAGTTCAAGACGCACTTCGACGTGGTATAATTAGTTAAGCGAGAAAACAACATTTGCGGCAAGTGAGAATTTGAAGAAAAAGGTAAGAATTCTATTCTTTTGTGTTATGGGATAAGTGTATACGTTATAATAATTGGAATTGGATGAGAATTGTCGAATTGTGGTGTGTGTGCATGGCCGTGTGTGTGTGTGAAGTGGTGCATGGCCGTGAGCCATAGTGTAGTGAAGGGAAGGTGAAGTGAAGTTCATTTACTTGGTTAGTTATGTCGTTGTGACCTTTGTGACGTAAATAAAGGTTTAATGAATCGAGTCGACATTGAAATTGGTTGTATGTTGTTATGGGAAACTATATACTTCTAATGTAGTTTTTATGTAACCATGGAAGTAAAATTCTAAAATGTGAATTATGGTTGTCATTAATGAATTTAAAAGAAGACAATGCGACTTTGTAGCTTCGTTGTAATTGTAGACGTTTCAGATGGAATATGGAGTTGGCGGGGTTGCTTGAATCCTTGAATATTGTTTGGGATGCTATTGAAATAAATCTTGAATTAGTTAATGAATATGGAAAATATTGATATTAGTTTGGTAATGTGAAGTTGGAATGGAAGTATGCATTATGTAGGAAGTAAGAATGATTATGTAAGCATGCGTTTTGTTGTGGTTGTTGATGTTGTTGGTATTGTTGTGGGTGTTGTTGTTGATATTATGGCCGAGTTAATTCTCGGGGATGTTGAAGTTATAGGGGAAATGCTGCCGAAATTTCGGTAGACAAATATGGATTTAAGTTTGAATTCTTAAAACCTTGTAACTCATATTTGGTAACTATGACCAATTGTAGATTTTGGTGGAAACGGGAGTTGAGCTCGGACGAGCGTAGGACGCGAATAAGGTATGTAAAGCTATCCCTTTCCTTCTCTTGGCATGTCCTAGGTGTACTAGGTTTGGATTTGAGCCTCGGGGGTTATTCTGTTCATAGAAATCCGAGTTTACTTTTGGTACTATTTCATTCAGCAAAATTGAATTAGAATCTTTTACTTTGTTGGAAGGAAATGTTCAAACATCTATAATTATCATAAATGTAACCGAATCCCCTTGAAACTTTCATGGGTGACTCCATAGAGTCTAATGTTTGTAAATTACGTATGCCACCTCGACTTGACCCGAGGTGGGCCCGCTAGCCCCGAGATCTCATTCGTTCGTCCTAATCGACTTATTTTTGTATGATGTCAAAAAGGAACTTTTGCTTATGATTCTGGCTACCAAAGAATGACGTTTTAGTGGCTCCATTATATTCTAATATATACTCTAAATTACAAATCTGATTTCAGAAATACTTTTGTGAGACAGATTCCATATTGTTCGGTTATTCAAACTAGTTTACTTAGTTTGTTGTCATATGATCATACCAAGTCTTCACCATTGTTTTTATATGTAAATTGCATTGATTTCTCACTACTCCGCTCGTGCATGTTATTATGATATCATTCGCCGGATCCCGAGCCAGTTTTGTGATCGTGCGTATTATGACATATTCGGCAGTACGATGTGTTACGGTTCCCAAGACCTCGCCATAGGGCCGGGTACCGTTTATGGAGTTATGCTGTGATATGGCTTATGATATGTTTTGATGATATGATATGTTGTGATGATGTGTTATGTTCGGGGTTGTACGGAGATTTGAAACCTTCTGGAGTATACTGTGTTGTGGCACCAGCGTCGGAGTGGTGACCACGTTCTTGAGCCTTATGCATGATTTGTTTTATTTTGCACTATGTACATATGTTTTCAGCACAGGTTTTGGTATACTGATTCGGTATTCTCTTTCTGTATCTTTCACTTCAGTTGTGGTTTGGATTTCTGTACTCTATGTTTTACATACTCAGTACATCTTTCGTACTGACCCCCTTTCTTCGGGGGCTGCGTTTCATGCCCGCAGGTACAGACATACGTGCAGGAGACCCGCCAGTGTAGGCTACATGTTCTGCTATCTTGGATTGCTCTCTTTGATCCGGAGCTCATCTTTTGGTATATATCTTTTGTACATATGCCTCTGTATATTTGACTATTGGGGTACGGCGGGGCCCTGTCCCGTCATATGTTTCTGTTATGGTTTGTAGAGGCCTATAGACATATATGTAGGTCATGGGTCATGTTTGTCCGATTATGTTATGGTTTGTGTCTTAAGCGGTCCTGTCTACCATTATGGCCATAACGACCCACATGTTTGTATATGTATGTGTATCTTTGGGCGATGTGTATTCCGCCAGCTTACCGGTTTTGGTATGATATTTCTGTATAAGTGACCGCTTAAGATGATGTTTGCTTTTCAGTATTTGCTCAAACTAATGTATGTAAAATTTGAATAAGTCTGTGATATGTCGATCTGGTAAGTAAGTTCGTCTGGGTGTCCAGCTAGGGTACCAGTCACGGCCCTCGGGGCTGGGTCGTGACATCGCCCCCCCAGACAGATGGACAAGCAGAGCGTACTATACAGACCCTTGAGGATATGCTCATAGCTTGTGTGCTTGACTTTCAGGGCAGTTGGGAGGATCATTTGCCTCTTATCGAGTTCACGTATAACAACAGTTACCATTCCAATATTCAAATGGCTCCTTATGAAGCCTTATATGGGCAGAAGTGTAGATCGCCCATAGGATGGTTTGATGTTGGGGAGAATCAGTTGCTAGGCCCAGACTTAATTCAACAATCAATTGATAAGGTGAAGGTAATCAGGGAGAGGCTGCTAACAGCCCAGAGCCGCCAGAAACCATATGTAGATAATCAGCGACGTAAGTTAGACTTCAAGATGGGCGACTGGGTGTTCCTGAAAGTTTCTCCTATGAAGGGAGTGATGAGGTTTGGTAAGAAGGGTAAGCTGAGCCCTCGATATATTGGGCCATATAAGATCATTCGTGTAGTGGGTACAGTGGCATATGAACTAGAATTGCCTTCTGAGTTAGAATCGGTACATCTAGTATGTCATATATCAATGCTTCGTAAGTGTATCGGAGATCCTTCAAGAGTTGTACCACTGAATGATATCTAGGTGACCAAGCAGTTATCGTACGAAGAGGTTCCAGTGGCTATATTGGACAAGCAGGTCTGTCGGTTGTGAACCAAAGATGTAGCCTCCGTGACTTGGGAAGCGGAAGAAGCGATGAAGATTAAGTACCCGCAATTGTTCCCAGCAGTACAATACGTGCAGTCGGAGGCATCACTTTCCCTAGGTATTGTTTACATTTCAGTTATCATGATTTGGTCGTGTGAGGCCATGGTATTGTGTGTTGTGGTGTGCGGCCCTGTGTGGCATTATTTTGGGTTGCTGTGTACAGGGCAGATTGGTATAAGTACAGGGGAGACTACCGAAATTTTATAACCCAGGATTGTTCGAACACCCGAGGACGGATGTTCCTAAGGGGAGAGAATGTTACACCCCTCGTCTTCGTAGTAGTAGAACCTATGGTTTCTTAGCCAGGTATGCCCTTGGAATAGAGGCCAGAGCCCGATTTTGGAGATAGGAAAAGTCTTACCCTATGGACAAGAGTACCAGTATGTGTTCTGGCAAATTTACAGAGATAGAAGTTCAGCGAATCTAGTCGACGCTATCAGAACTGAACCAGAAAACCTGTAGGACACCAATCATCGTCGACGGGTCGTCGACATGTTCGACGGCCCGTCGATGTGCCGCTTCGATAGGATTCCGCAGCTATGCCTCTGCAGGCGCAAGTCGATGGGCAAGTCGACCCGCTCGTCGAACCGGACCGCTGTACCCTTTTTGGCTTCCAAGTATAAAAATGTTGGCCACGACTTCATTTCATATTTTCCTCCTACCAAAAATCATAAAACCCTAATATATTCTCTCCCATAGTTTTCATCATATTAGTGAAGATTTGACAAGACCCGGGCCCCGTAAACCCGGGATGGTAAAAAAGAAAGTTTGATTCTAAGGTTTCTTCAAATTATGGAGCTTAGGGAGTTAAAGTGAAGTGATTCTTGGGATTCTATACCCCTCAAGGTATGTAAATGATTTCTACCCTTGTATTTAAGTTGAGTATCAAGAGTTTTAGTGATTCTAAGTAAAGAGGGGGTAATTGTGAAAGTGGTAAGTTGATGAAAGACAAAATGATAGCTTAGGGTTATTTGGAGAGATTATTGGGAATGGATTGGAATATATTTTGATATATAAGTGTTGTTATTGTTGTCATACTTGGTATTAAATGAATGAGAAGTTGAAGGGTTGTTATGCTATGAGAGAAATGCTGCCCATGATTCGTTAAGCTCTCTATGCATCTAAATGTGGTTAGTAAGTGAAGTACGTGGTCTAATGAAGGTTTATGTTATCTTAATTGTAGATTTACCAGTCGAGAAGTAGGAGTTGGTCGATTTGATATACGTCAAGGTATGTTAAGGCTATCCTTTCCTTCTTTTGGCATGATCCTATGATGTGATCCAACAAGCGAGTAAGCGATATTTCATATTACTCTACTCTTAGAAGTATTAGGAGTATTTCAGTCTGTGATGTTTATGTACCCCTTTATGATTAGTCCTTCTGTTCATGGGTCTAGTTTTATGTCTGCAATTATTCATGCATTACATTCATTTATATATATATGTACGTTGACCCTTGACTAGAAGGCGTTATATACGCAAGTATTATATGTATATGGGGTATGGAAAGGAGCAGGTGTTATATACGCATTACTACCTGATCAGCTGGTGCACTATGATGACGATATGAGAATCAGGCTGCCAGTATCGCAGGAATGTATATGATGATGGCCGCAAAGGCATTGTCAGTTATACAAGTTTGCGCAGATTTAGGCAGATATTAGTTCATACAAGTACATGCATTCAGTTATTTCAGCTTATAAGTTCAGATCTTATCCATGATTCTTATGTGTTTACATATATATGATGTTGCTCTTATGCTTTACATGCTCAGTACATTATCCGTACTGACTCCCCGTTGCTCGGGGGGCTGCATTCATGCCCGCAAGTACAGGGAGAGAGACAGGTGGTCCAGCTCAGTTGGACCTCTAGATCTAGCAGTGGTCGGTACGCTCCATTCGATCCGGAGCTACAGTCAGTTTTGGTATGCCCCTTTTGAGATGTGTATGCATATGGGTATGACGGGGCCCTATCCCGTCCTTTCTACAGCTTTCGTTCCAGTAAAGGTCTGTAGACAGTTGTATGTAGTATTCAGATGGTGTAGCCTTTTCGGCTTCTATTCTTTTGTGTACAGTATATGTAGCAGCCTAGCTGGCTTGCACTGTTCTTCCACATGTTTTGTATATATATATATATATATATATATATATATATATATATATATATATATATATATATGTAGATTGTACCGAGTTCTGATGCTTCCTTTTTATGAGATTAGTTGTGCCATTTATGGGCCTTCGATGTTCAGTATGATTCAGATATAAGTATAGGGTTGTTTGGCCGCTAGAGGTTAGACTCCCATCGCGGCTCATCGGGTTGGGTCGTGACAGAAGCCAAGGGAACCTGAATAGTTTATGGTGGTTGAACCTGAACCTTGCAATCACTTGAATTATTTTAGTTGACCTTAAGGATTTTAGGAAATGGTCCTAGTCTCAGTACAAATGGACAGGTTTGCTTGGTTTGAACATGTGCATTTGGAACCGTTTTTAGATTGAATTCTAGGCTAACTAACTTTAAAGATACAAACCTCCATGTGATCTTAGAGAAGGTTGGAAATGAACCAAAGCCACGTGACCTAAGAAAGGCCTTTTAAAGGGGCCTTGGGGAAAGGAGAAGAGGAAAGCCAGGCCCAGCCTGGCTCATAACATTTTCCTTCAAATAAGAGGTCCCATGGCACTTCTGTGGTATGTGGGGTTGGGTGTTCATTTCCAAGAACTCTAAAACCATATGGATTCTTCCCCTAGGCTTAGTGAGACCCCCTCCCAGCTTAGAGTTAGGTGTCCTAGCAAGATTGATTGTAACTTTGACCAAGAATTGAGCATCTGTGTTTAGGTTAGAAATAAATTGGAAAGGTAGGCAGAAGTGTAAAACTAGGTTGCTCAGTTTCCTTAGACTGGTCTTGTTTACTTGTTCCTAAGAGTACATTAGCTGCCTTTAGTTGATTTCAGGCTTGGTACATAGAACTCAGACAAAGGAGGACCTCAGTCTTGCCCCCTTTCTTGCCATGTCCACATCCCTTAATTGATTGGTTCTGTGTGCTTTCTCACTAGCAAGGTGTAAAATGCTCAGTTTCATTTTAGGATAGCATTAATGCAGATCTGCCTCCCTTGTGTGTCACATCTTGTGTGTTTTCTCATGGTTATGTGTCCTTGATTTATTATCCTAGGTCATCCCATATCTGATACTGCAGCTTATGTTGTTTTTCTCTCTATGACCATGTTGCCTTGTCCTGTTCCCATTTGTGAGCGATAGGCCCAATTGTGTTATCCCCAAGACTATGCGTTTTATTCTTTGCCCTTTTGGTTCCTTTTAGTCTGCCTTGGGCCTTTTTCATGAGTGTGTGTTTGGCCATATTTTGCTACTGCAAGTCTATGAATTTGTTTGCTCTGGTTCTTGAATTGCATTGTGTTGTGAACCTGGACAGTTATGTGGTATTTTATCCTAAAATCTGCTTGTGTTCTTGGTGGCTAAATTGGTGTGGGACACGGTAATTTGAGGTAGGGTCTAGTCTTAGCCTGCGTCGGTGACCAGCCATGCCTGGGGTTTATGAAACCCCATGGAACTTGTACAGTATCGGGAATACGAGGGAAATGACTCTCCCTTCCTCTTTGTTACTAAAGACCTGCCAATAGGCCTTGTGGCATCTATATATAAGCATTAGCACAGCTACCTTACTTCATTGACTTGTAGAATCTATTTGATATGTATGTGTATATTTGATATATATTGCCTTTTTTTTAGCATAATCGTGATAAGTTCAAAAAATTATAAACTAACCGATTTCCCATTTTCTTTTACTCCCTCACCACATGACCACTCGGGTCGAGTCAGACTGCCTATTGGGCCTTAGGCCCAATAAGGAATATTCTTTCCTTTAAGATATTGAGTCCGCAAAGATGAATTAAATTGCTTGGCGCGCAGAAGGCCCAGCCATGGGTGAAAATGGCCGGCTAGGGGCTTGGTTCCTTTGTTTGGTTCTTGTCTTTCTTCCATCTTTTAGCTTTTATGTATTAGTAAACTTGTAGTGGAATCCTTATTGTGTGAACTAGTAGTCTTAGGACAACGGTACTTATGCCGTTTAGACTGATTCTTAGTACCAAAAACCATTTCTTTCAAAACCCGGATATAGTGTAATGATTTTTGACAAACTTGAATAGGGGATTAGTTAAACTAGTAGACACGGTATTTTAAAATAAGAACAAAAAGAGTATTTCAAAAACCACAAATGTTGCGATATTGTTCAAGAAAGTCGGACTGGTTTTCAAAAGCTGAAGCATTTTTAAAGAACAAACCAAGTTTGTTTCCTAACTAAGGCTAAAATAAAATAAGTGTTTTTGATCAATTTCAAATGACAATATTTGATAAATATTGGGCCAAAAACCCCACTGATTTTAGCAGAAAAATGAATAAGGCCAGAATTGGCCAAAACAAAAAGGGGATTTTTGGGCCAAGGCCCTTTCACGGACAAAAGGGGATGATATCTCAAAAAACAAAAAAAACCCAAAGCTCATTTTGACCCAAAAATAGGCAGGCCTCTTCAAAAAATATATATAGTATTGGGCTAAAAACCCAAAGACGAGACCAATTTCACAATTTGCCTTAAAAATGCATTTTCCAAAAAATAAATGCATTCGTGTATATGATTTCTCGGACAAAGTGTTCCCAAGAGTATTTTACGGATTAAACCAAATAAAGTATGAGTTAAGCATAGACAGAATTAGACATTTAAATCATAATAAGTTTATATTTTCAAATAAATTGTATAGGGATGACAACTTTATACCCGTTTTCCAAACGAAATACATCATCCCTAAATACAAAAGGGGAAATTATTTTATCCGGATATCATAAATCCGAATCTACGTACCCTATATATAAAGGGAACATATTCAAATTCTTTTTTCTTGAAAATGATATGCGAAAGGACAAATTTTTTTCGTGAATAAACACTAAATAGATAGTTCATAATAATACTCATACTTTGGAATTCGAAGGTCAACCGTCTAGTACAAGATCCTTAATACTGGGGTGCCTAACACCTTCTCCAGGGGATCATCAGAACCCTTACCTAGAACTCTGGATTACGAAGGATTTTGCACTATATCTGAATAAACCCTTCACCCCCGATTTTCCTAATTTCCTAAAAATTAGGTTGCGACTCTTTTCAAAACAAATTCTGAAAGAGCACCAATGAGCTCGTAGTAGCTTTTTTGCCTTAACCAGCATAAAAAGCGAACCGTTACAGGTGGCAACTCTACCGGGGAATTAAAGGTTCTAACCATAAGGATTTCAATATAATATGAGTATATTTGCCTTAACTGTCTATGTGTTCACTTTCTCGTAATTATTAACTGTCATTGCATGTATATCATAACTCCGCCACTCCTGGCATTTATTTTACACTTTGTTCCAAAGGCGACTTCGCGGAGCACGCGATCGTTCCTTCACAATAAAATAAAAAAATTCTTTTGGAACTGTTATAAGGCGGGGTTGGTACGCGGTCATCCAACAGCCCTAACAGTTCTGCCCCAGTCGTCCGCTCGGGTTCCCGATCTTTTGTGAAAAACCACTCTAGTGAAACTAGGTTAGAGCTAAGCCAAATCCCTACTGGACTAGAGCATTATACTTAGATGGTCCTTGGGTATCTCATACCTACCTAAGGCTCATTAAGAGTGAATACCTCGTGTTCGGACGGTCTATGACCCGAAGAACATCGCATCTCATTTATATGCTATGTAGAAACATGTTTGTGCCTATGTGATGAACCATTGATCCTACAGGGACAAGGGAATCTTAACCGTATTTTGTTTTGTCGATGGAATGAAGAATCCGTTTTGACATCGTTATTGAGGCTCCTGAGTTGCTAAGGGCTTGGTATGAATGGCCGGGTGATACTTACCAGAGAATGATAAATTGCACTTTGGGACACTTTCCTTCTATCATGACAATGAAAGGTCACCCGGAGCTGATAGAGGTATTGGCGGGGTATTGGGATGACAAAGAAATGCTGTTCTATTTCAGTGATATCGAGATGACTCCTACCCTAGAAGAAATCAGAGATGCCATAGACAACAATGGAACCTGTCTAAGAGGCGACACAAGCCGGATCACAATCTGTTATTTCCACGTAGGCCCACCATCGGCCAAATCATGAGATTTCTTATTTTGACTGAGGCGCCCTACGCACAAGGGCCCACCGTAGCCTTCAGAGATCTATACTGGAGATTCGGGGATGTCATCGGGTACACTCTATATCAAAGGAAATTCAAGAGCCGAGAAGAATTGGAGACCACTAGGCCTTTAGCCTTCGCCATAGCAATGTTAGGCACTATGATGTTTCCCTAGGATGGGTCATTGGCCATAGACACCCGGGTAATCTACCTGGCCCATGAAATCTTCCACGGCATAACAAAAGATCAAGAGACAAGGTATTTTGACCTAGCACCCATCATATTGGCAAACATCTTTCGGGCTCTAGATAAGTGTCGGAATCATTTCCAATACTTCCAGGGATGCAATAAGTTGCTACAATGGTGGATTATCAAACACCTTAACATGGCCAAATAAATTCAGGGTTGGAGTCGACAAAACCGGATAGATCGCCTCGAGAATTACTGTCCAACTCTCGGGTTCATGTCCAAAAATGTTTTGGTTGATTTCTTCACTGACTTGACTGAAGATCGGATCCATTGGATGTTTCCTGACTTTATATCCGAATTTGTGGTAGTCTGAGGATAGAATTGCACATTTGTGCCACTAACTAGGATTCGAGGGGTCCGTCCTTATTATTCGTCCCTGTTTTTGAGACAGTTCGGTAGAAGGCAAGTGATACCTAAGGTAGGAAATCCTGAGCAGTTCATCATTAAGCACACCGAACAAAAAATCAAGCACGCAGGAGTGATCCTCAGGAAATGGAATGGCCGTGTAACCTAGGGCCCAAGTACTCTAGCTCCAGACAAGCTCAAAGCAGGGTGTGACCCAGGGTATTACGCATGGCGGTAGGGATACTTGGCTCGCACACTTACACTAGGACCCGCACCTCCCCAAGAGGCCCAAGAAGAGGAACGTATGAAAGAATGCTTGGAAGGTACAGACGAGCATTTAACCGGGATCTTGGAAGAAACAGACCCGGTGATTGTCAGAATGGAGCTATATCAGGCACACCTTCATTTCTAGACCACCCTTTGAAGGGTCAAGAAGGCCAGGACGAGCCAATCCTCGACATCAGCCGCTGGAGGACTTCCTTAATTGCTGCTTTTGTTATAATAAGCCTCGTGTCGGCTTTATCATCACTTTTGTTATCCCTTCTGGGAATATATTACTATTATTTATTAATCATGATGAATTTTTCAGGGCAATGGTTCACCTTCACAAATGGCACTTACATGTTTCAAACGATAAAGAGAGCCTTGACTCAAAAGGCCTTAGGGACACGAGTAGTGTAAATACCTGTAAACTACGTTCTTATTTGCTACGTGCCTCGTATTCTTACCTGCTATGTGTATGATAATATATTAAAGCTTGAGTACGATTAGTCCAATAATCTAAACTACGTACCTAAAAGAGAAACCATGAGGCTTAAAACTTACCCGAATTTATCTCCACTAAAGGTTGACTTACAATGGGGAATCAAGGAGGGCATGAAGAGCGGACTTTAGGGGAGACAGCTGAGATATTGTGAGACAAGGTGCTGCAGATGGAAAAACACCTCCAGGAAATAGGAAAGAAGATTGTGGAGGTAGACGGATTACTGGGCATGGTTAGGAATCCACCGGAAGGCATAACCCAAGAATAGTACTATGGAAATGTCCCTAAAGAGGTGAGGGAATTGGTGCTAAACTACATACCGCTAGAGAGAAGGTCTATAACACCGAGAAAAGGAATCCCAGAGGGGACCAATGAGGAACTATGAGCCGGTTTGGATCCGTGGGTGTTCGTATCAGACCCACAAGAAGGAACAAAGCCCCAAGAAAAGGATCCCGAGCCCATTGAGGAAGGAGAGCCCGAGGAAGAAAAAGAGCCGAAAGAGGAAGAAGAAGAGCTAGAGAAGGAGGAGAAAGAGCCTCGGGACATGGAGGAAACAGAGCTTATCGACCTAGGGGCCGAAGGAAAGGAGAACCCGTTTGCGATGTTTCCCGAGTTTCAGGGGAATAACGCAGGTGATGAATCTGGTTAATACGCCCCAACTGAGGAGGGAACATATTTCTATGCACCCTCGTCCATGCTAATATCTACTGCCTCTACTATGGTTTCGGAGAACTTTGGAAGGGCAAACCTTCCTACGCTAGCTCCGTGGAGCATAGCTTTCAGAGCCCAATTTTTCCCATTCAGAGTAGCTCCGTTGCCCGTCACTTGCAAGGAAGTATTCAGGAACATGATGGCCGCTGGGATTGATTGCACCACTAGGGTTAGACTACTGGTCCCTGACTTGGTATACACTTACAAAACATGCCTGTTTCACCTCAATCAGGCAGGTCACACCTTGAATGAATGTTTAGCATTAAGGAGAAGAATTGTTAGTTTAATTGATGACAAGATCATCGGGACTTTATGGGGGCCGCATACCTTGCTGGTCCATGAACCCATCACCCTAAGAGAGGGATTTACCCCCGAGACCCATGTTTGACGGTACGATTTCACGATTTTTGAGGAATCGTACGGTCACCTTTTCTCGACTTTGGCTTCGTTGAATAAAATCAGACCCGTGGAACCTGTTTACAAGGCTGCGCCTTTAGGGCCCAATAGAAAAAATTTCTGCCTATACTACTGGAGCCGGGGGGAATGATATTGAATGATGTCATGCCTTCAAACTTAAGCTCAAAAATATGATCAGGACCGGACAGATTTTGGTCCTACTCCTACCATGGTTCTAAGGAAAAGAAAGATTCGACATGAGAAAGCAAGATCGTAAGGACAACGACTTGCAGAAGCTATACTTTTAGGTAGCTATTAGGTGTCCTCTCTTTTGCACAAATGTTATCCCCACCCTCATAAATTTGTAAAGGAACTGAACTGACCTGATGTCCTAATGGAGGGATACACGGAAAGCCTTAGTCGGGCTTGGTTTAGGGATGTCTGTAGCTAGGATTAGCCAAAGGATATTTCTATATCCTTCTTTTGTTATCGAACTACGTAAGGCTTGATTTCCCCGGCGGGATACGTAGGCAGTCTACGTAAGAGTCGGTCCCTTCTTGGTTCGAATTATAATCCCCCCGCTTACTTAATTTTTTTTATGACAGGTAAAAAAAGTTCGCCGTAGTAAGTCAACCGCAAGACCACCAAACCAAGATCCACCCGAACATAAAATCCCATGATATCCCAAGACCTTAAAAGATCGGATCACGAGTACTCAAGCTTCAATATATGACTTTGTGTGCTACTTGCGCTTTAAATACCCATATGTGATATTTTGCCTTTTATATTTGGTGTCCATAAACTAACTTTCTTTACCATTGAGTTATTCTTATCTTATAGAAAGGGGTCAATTAGTGTGACATCGAAAGCGGGCATACTTCACGAGATCCAAGGCCACGTTAGCATCCCTCCTCAACAAAGAAAAAGAAAAAATGACTGGTACCCCCGAAGAGGCAAGAAATGAGCTTATTCTCCGCAACTGAGACACCCAAGACTCACAAGAGACAACATCCCAGGAGGATGTGATTGCAATGTTGTTAACTACCGTCGCCATTCTCTAGGAAAAGGTAGCCAGGAAGGAAGCAGCTGATGCGGAAAAGAATATCTCAACCGAAGGAAGGAGGCCCCCTCCTCCCTTCCCCTCGTTGAACTCTCTAGTGCCCGATCACTTTCCCGTCTACCCACCAGGAACCATACCCCCTCCACTAAACATCGCCAATCCAAACCATATTCGGCCCTCTTACTGTACACCACAGTCGATTAAAAATGCTCAAATTCCAGGAACCACCCACTCAGTTCTCTCGTACCAAATACCTCAGCTGGTATTCTTCAATACGACAAGCCAAGCACACGCGCTGGCCCTACCGGCTGGGCGAGCCATCACCATACCGTTAAACTATTCCAGTCACCAGGTGTCCTTCTTCACTCCCAACATCCTAAACGAATCCTCCCCAGGGCACAAGGAGTTGGATCTTTATGAGAAAATGGAAAGGACTTGGAGAGCTGAGCAAGACAGACGTGAGAAAGACATGGAGAGGACGATGGAGGAATTGCTAGAAAAATCCAATAGGCCCGCAAGAAAGGTAATAGGCCCTAGGTACGACGACTTGTGCATGCATCCAGATTTAGACCTGCCAGAAGGGTTCGAAATTCAGAAATTCAAAATGTTCAACGAGACAGGGAACCCTAAGGCACTTCTCCTCCCGTACTGTGACCAGTTAGTCAGAGTAAAAAAGAATGAACCCTTGATTATGCGACTATTCATTCATAGCCTGACTGGCTAGGCAGCCAATTGGTTCACCACACAAGACATGCGCTAGTGGTTCCTTTGAGAGGACCTGGCGAAATTCTTCATGGAAAGATTTCGTTTCAATATCGAGACTGTGCTAATTGTTGCTACGTCGAGAAGGTCAACCAAAAGTCAACGAAGAACTATAGGAAATTCGCCAGCAGATGGAGGACCGATGCGGCCCGTGTGCAGCCACCGATGTGCGAGGGAGAGTCTGCCCGGGCCATGGCCGTTGTCCATGGCCGGGAGGCCGTTCTCCGAGTTGGTAAAAAAGGGGACGGCCATAGAAAATGGTCTCAAATCTGGAAAGATCATCAGTATCTTCAACAAAGCATCTGGGTAGGCCGCTGCGGGAGTCTTCCGATGAAAGAAAGAGGATATGGTGAGCATATCCCACATTCCGAATCAAAACCCAAAGGACAACTATCTTCTCACCAAGCTCTGCCCTTCCTAAATTACTTTGCCCCTCCATACAGCCTAACACTCGTGTATTACGCACAACCATCCTTCACCACTACTGTACCAGCATACACGGCTCCGCCCAGTGTCCGTGTGTCCGCTCCTGCTTATCAATCACCACCATAAAAAACATACCAACTACCACCGCAACAAAACTACTGCCCACTACAAAATAACCCACCACAAGCCTATCAACCCCATAATTACTAAAATCAACCACCAACCCCAACATATAATGCTCCACGTCCAGCTTTCTAGAAAAGTCCCTTAAGGGAATTCATGACACTCCTCGAACTGAGGGCTCGTCTCCTTGAGAGACTACTGACTGCGAGATTAATTCAGAAAATCCCATCAAAGCCAGCATAGCTTGGAAGCTCATTCTATAGGGCCGATCAGACTTGTGCCTACCATTTAGGAGGGAATGGGTACAACACAGAGGATTGCATAAACCTAAAACACAAAATCCAGGATATGATCGACAAAAGAGAAATCATTCTGGAAATTGCCGCTCCCAACGTAAATACGAACCTGCTACCGAATCATGGAAATGGCGGGGTTCAAATGATAGAAAGGAATGAAGACTGGGTGTCACGACCTATTTTGGCTAAGCTGTGCGGGTACTTACGTTTCCAACCTCGGTAAGCAAACCCTCAACCATATGATATGTAAAGACATGAATAAATAATCGAACAAGCGAAAAAGAATAAATACGTAAGTCTCAAAATATTATATAATAGAAATAGTGCGGATTAAAAAAATACCCCAGGGTCTAGTCTAAGTCATACAAGAGCTTCTAATGAAAATATACAAGTCTGGAATACTATTACACAAATCTATCTATGTCTCAGAATAGCAAAAATAATACATAAAATGGGAAGATTTTTCAAAGCAGCGAATGTTCGTGCTCACCCTGGAAACTCACAACAATGCTGAAGAAGACAATAAGCCACGAGAGATGGAAGCAGACCCAACCTGATACTCTACATTCATAAAGGAATGCAACAAGTGCAGGTTAGTACAATACAATGGTACTAGTAGGAATCATGGGCCAACTAAGCATAGCTAACATAATCTAGATTATAAAGCAACATAGGCAGATAAACCAACAAGTATAAGTCAAACATAATCGAAGCCAAGTACATGTCATCGCCTAAATAGAGCATCAAATCCCAAATGTGCCAAGTCTCAATGTATCAAATCCGGGCCTAACATCACAAGTGCAACGCCAAATCATCTCACCGTGTTGCAATGCAATGCAATAATGTATGGATGCAATGCAATGCCATGCAAATGTTGTGTACACATGTACTCCGGACGACAATATCGACATCTCGGTAGCACAACCCGAAGTAACCTCGGGCTGGGTCTGAACTGAGGCCATGCCATCCCCTGCGGCTTGACCTCGATCCGGCTGATACTCAGGCTCGGGAGCCGAAGATCTCTCCCGTCGCTGTCCTACCGCAGGAGCCTTACCTCTGGCCGGGGCAGCCCCGCGACCTCTAGCTCTGCCGCGCGCTCTGGCTGTCGCTCGCCCTCGGGTCCCAGCCTTAGTTGTAGGCTCTGGAACCTGTCCTCGGGCCATAGTAGATCGAGTCCTCACCATCTGTGAGAGAGGAGATAAGAGTCAGATACCAATTTTATCTTTCTAGATACCAAGTAGAATAAAGTAGCACGAAAGAATCAAAGAAAGTGAGATTTCCTAAATGTCCTATAGCCTCTTACAGATAAGTACGGAGCTCATCATACCGATCCACGAGACTCTACTAGACACGCTCTTATATTTTAGACCGGGTAACCTAGGGCTCTGATACCAACTTGTCACGACCTATTTCGGTTTAGCCGTGGGGGCACTTACCTTTCCCACCTCAGTAAGAGAACCCTCAACCATACGATAAGTAAAGACATGAATAAATAATCGAACAAGCAGAAAAGAATAAATATGTAAGTCTTACAATATTATATAATAGAAATAGTGCGAAATAAGAAAATAACCCCAAGGTCTAGTCTAAGTCATACAAGAGCTTGTAATGAATATATACAAGTCTGAAATAATATTACACAAATCTGACCATGTCTCAGAATAGAAAAAATAAGACATAAAATGGGAAGAGTCTTCAAGGCAGCGAACGTTTGTGCTCACCCTGGAAACTCGCAACAATGCTGAAGACGACAATCTGCCACGAGAGATGGAAGCAGACTGTTACACCTCGCACTTTTAGAGCATGAGCATGCCATGTATTTCACCATATTAATGGAGTATCAGAGATGTCCCATGAAGTTTTGGAAGGTACAAGCCATGTGAAGTACATAACAATGAAGTAAAGGATGAATTACGATCTCGTAAGTCGTAACCGGGAAGCATGACCATGGAACCAAAGGACATGACCATTATCAAATATAATTAATGATAAATATCATGTATGGATAGTTTTGGAAGATTTCGGGACCAAGCAAATCGAAGAAAATAAGTTGGTCGAAAATTTGGGAAAAAGTTGGCAGAATTTTGGATAGAATTTTGGGTCCAATTGGGAGGGGTATATCTCCAGGTATATTAGGAGTTTTAAGGTTTTCAAAATCCTAAAATTAATTTCATCGAGTCTAGTTTACAACGCAATAAACTACTCATCAAAACAACATCGGAGCAGGGAGTTATGGCCATTTTAAGATAACCCATCCAAGCTGACAAATGGCTTCCGCGGGTCCCACTTGGAAGAGTCGGTAGAACCGACTTATGAGGGGTATAAAAACTCCATCAATCCCATTTTTTCATCATTCTAAATACTCATGAGTCCTAGAAAGTTCCTAACACATCCCCCAAACATTTATAGCCCATTAAATCAAGAGTTTAACAAGATTACACCAAACTAGTCCATGAAAGGTGATTGTTCTTGCTTCTACTTGATGTTGTGGTGAGTTTGGTCTTGAAAAAAGTTGGTGTGGCTAAATTTATTCATGTATAAGGCATGTTTTTCATCCTATATCTTATGTTGAGTTGATTTGAAGGTTTATCAAGTCTTAAAAGAGAAAATAGTTATGAAGAAAAGGTCATAAAGTGTTGTGTTGTAGTTGTTGTGTTTATGGACTGTTTTGAGCATGTTGTGGCCGCGTGGTTGGGATGATTTATATGTATATGGATGGTATCTAATGTTGTTGGTGTGTTGATGAGATTATGCTCTTGATTGGGAAGAAAGGAAGTGTATATTGTCGTTGTATGTTGAAAAACATCGTGTGCGATGTTTTATGGAATATTTTCGTATTGATGATGATGTGGTTGATATTAGTATTGCTATTGTTGTTGTTTTGTTGGTATTGTGATTTCGAGCTAGGGATATAAACAGAAGAAATGCTGCTCGAATTTCAGCAGATTTTAATAGGAAGTAATTTGAGGGCTTAAGACAAGCATATGACGATAAGCCTAACAATAATAAGAATTTTCTTGAATGTAGATTTACGAGCTTGGGAGGATACGCGTTAAACATTTAAGGTTAAGGCGACTGAAAAGGTATGTTAAGGCTAGTCCCTTTCTTTCTAAATGCATGATTCGTTTCTTGTGAACCCTACATGATTTCCATAATGTCCTTATTCGCAAAAAGCTAGAAGTTCATGATTCTCACAGTTCTTATGAAAATTGTTCCTTCTTTTCTTGGCATGCTTCCATATATGGTAAGAGCGTGATAAACCTTATGATTCTAGATTTGTCAAAGTATAGCCTGTCATATCATTGTCATGTATTCGAGTGTTATGTTGTTCTTTCTGAGGGGCCACGTCCCCTCCCTATGTCCTTGAGTTATAGAGAGACAGAAGAGACATGTTACAGAGTCAGTACTTTTCAGCACATGCACGAAAATCTTATATTTACATTTTATATTACCTGGCCTATGAGCCACGGAGTTATTACCTGGCCTATGAGCCACGAAGTTATTACCTAGCCTATGAGTCATAGACTTATTATCTGGCCTACGGGTGATGGAGTTGATTATACCTGGCCTATGAGCCATGGAGTTATTACCTGACCTATGAGTCATGGAGTTATTTATGCCTGACCTTCAGGTCACGGAGTTATATCTATAGAGTTATGTTATCTTGCCTCAGATGAAAGGCAACCCAGGTAGAGTACCTCCAGATGCTTCCTTGAAATATCCAGAGTAGAGCTTGTTATTTCATTTCAGTTGTTATCTTGCCTTACATATTCAGTACATTATTCATACTGACGTCCCTTTGTCTGGGGGCGCTGCGTTCATGCCCGTAGGTCCAGGTAATCGGACAGAAGATCCAATTCAGTAGGCCTTCCACTCAGCTACAGACAGTGCACTCCACTTGGTTCGGAGCTGCAGCCCTTTTTGGTATGTTATTTTGACATGTGTGTATACGGGGATGACGGGGTCTTGTCCTGTCCTTTCTGCAGCTCGTGTTCCCTAGAGGTCTGTAGACAATTGTATGTAGTTGGGATGTTATGTAGCCTTGTTGGCTCTTAGTTTTGTTGTTCAGCTACATAGCAGCCTCGTCGGCTTGCCTCAATTGTGTATATATATTTTGGGTGTGTGTGTGCCCAGTTCAGACGAGATAGTCAGCATTTATGTACCTACATATATATCCATCCAGATTACGACCTCGCCGGCTTGTTGGTATTATCTGTGTGTAGGTAATCCTTAGCAGAGAATCAAATTTAGAGTGGTTCGCTCGGGCCTAGTTTGGCACCGAGTGCCGGTCACGCCGCTCCAGGTTTGGGGCATGACACAGACCCTACCTGATACTCTGCATTCATAAAGGAAAGCAACAAGTGCAGGTCAATATAATATAATGGTACTGGTAGGCATCATCAGCCGACTAAGCATAGCTAACATAATCCAGAAAATAAAGCAAGATAGGCAGATAAACCAACAAGTATAAGTCAAACATAATCGAAGCCAAGTACATGTCATCGCCTAAATAGAGCATCTAATCCTAAATGTGCCAAGTCTCAATGTATCAAATCCGAGTCTAACATCACAAGTACAACACCAAATCATCTCAAAGTAACCCGTGATGTGACGCAATGCAATAATGTATAGATGCAATGCAATGCCATGCAAATGTTGTGTACACATGTACTCTGGACAGAAATATCGACATCTCGGTAGCACAACCCAAAGTGACTCGCGAAGTCTAAGTGCCACTCATCTCGGATCTTTGCCCAACAGGCAGATTAGACCCTGAATTTTTGACCTCGGGGGGTTCTCACAGCCACCACCTTGGGGCCCCGCGGAGTCCATGCACTCACTCAATTCATAATTCCAGAACTAACATCAGATATCGGATATCAGACTCTCACATCACTCTCATTTTAAAACCGAGCCAAGCTCATCACAATGTTTCATCAAGTATCATCAGTATCTCAACAGTATATCATGAAGAATGAGAGTGCGTGCAATACATGTATCAACATCAATAATCATGCTCAATATCACAAGTACCAACAAAGGGGTAAGCCAATAATAAATCAGTGTCACAAGTACCAACTGTGGGTACGCCAACAATATCATAATCAAGAAGGAACAACAGATCCCAATATCTACTAGCAACACGTGGCATCAAGCCAAGACAATAGAACAATCAAATCACAACACAACGGGGTGGCTAGCCCCAATCATACAACAGGGCCCAACCTAAGGTGATATCTAACCCCAACTTCATACCCGAAGGTTTACATGCTTTATTTGAAAATACAATCTAAACATGTCACGACCCAACCAGAGGCTATGACGGGCACCCGGAGCTAACACATCGAGCACCACTAAACATACATCTCATAAAAATTTCTGGGTGGACCATAAAGAGAGCTCACGGATTTCATAATCTATAAGAACATATATCACAACATAACGGCAAATCTCTAGATAATCTTCAACAATTATGACCATCGTCACCAGTCGACAAGGCTACTAGAATATTATACAACGATAAGAACTAATAGGGTTATGAAATGTCTACTATACACACTTGTCTACGATCCTCTACATAGATTACAAGTGACCATGAAGACCGATATCAATAGACTACAGCTCTGAAGTAAGTGAAGTGCAACTGAGATTCCGCTGTTGAAGCTCCTATGGATCTGATCCATCTACCTATCTACCTGCGCGCATGAGCGCAGCATCCACAAGAAGGGACGTCAGTATGAATAGTGTACTGAGTATATAAGGCATGAATTATAATATAGTAAGAGATAGTGAACATGAAAGATAACATATGAAAGTTTGAAGATAAAGTAGTATAAAATAGATCAACCTGTGCCTCTGGATGCCTTTTAAAGGCGGATGTCATGCATGCTTAGCTTTAAATAAAAAAGACTTTTCCATATATAATATATAATATCTGTCTGGCCGTTAAGGCGCGGTAATATATATAGCATCTTGTCCGGCTATGTAGGCGCGGTGTTATATATATAGTATCTTGTCCGGCCATGAAGGCGCGGTGAAATATATGTAGTATCTTGTCCGGCAATTAAGGCGCAATAAAATATATATAGTATCTTGTCCGACCATTAAGGCGCGGTGAAATACATATAGTATCATGTCCGGCCATTAAGGCTCGGTAAGTATCTAAATTACACATATATATAAATACATATAACATGCACGAGAGCCCAATTAAAAGTTAATACTCTATCGGAGTGACGTATGGTCGGTAACCTCCGATTTATATTATGGAGCAATCATCATCGCTCTATCTCACCTTGAAGGAACAAGTAACATAAAGTGAGGCTAACAACAATGAATAAAATTGAGAAATCATGAAATAACTCAACATTCTCATATCATCATTGAAATCATAACTTGAGACGTTTAAACATAAAATCATTATCATCATAATCATCATAGAAACATTCTTATCTTTAACACCATAAGAAGCTTTAAGAGTCATGAACTTCTAGCTTTTGAAAACAAGGAGGTTATGGAAACATCTATGGAATCATAACATAGGAATCACACCTTTGAAAGAAAGGAATTAGCATTGACATACCTTCCGGTCGCCTTAGTTGTGCAATGTTTATTCTTCCAAACACGGAACTCTACACGTAAACCATCTATATTATCATTAGGCTCAATATCACGCACTTGTCTCAAGCATACAAATGAAATCTTTTTAGAATCTGCCGAAACTCGGGCAGCATCTCCCCTATATTCTTTACCTCCTCCAAATACCAAAATAACTCCCAAACAATTCCAACAACATCAACAATAATATCAATACCAATATATTCAATAAAACATTCCACACGATGTTTCTCTAATTTCCAAACCAACCATAACACTTCCATAATACCATAATCAAAGAATTATATTCAATTTAATCTCAAATTAATCCAAAATTCTCTTTCAAGCTCACCTCATGGCCATCAACTTCAATTCAACTGTTAGTGATTTTTCTCCTATCATTCTTTCCTTTCTAAGAATTGCTAAACCTTTACATTATCTCAATCATGTAAATAATAATAAGAAAAACATACCTTATAGTAGAAGAACTCCACTTCATTCACCCCTTTACAAGATCAAGTTCACCACCACCTTGAAGAGAAACAAGAACAATTATCTCCCATGAATTTTCTTTGAGATTTTGATGTTGATATTCTCTCTTCTCTCTTGATGATATGGAAAGGTTGTGGACAATTATGGAGGGTTATGGAGTATTATGGAGGATTAGGGAAAATTATAGGAAGTTATGGAAAGTTATAGAACTCTCAAGAGCTCTTCAAGAACTCTCTAGAAATGTAGAGGATGCGAAAGTGGTGAAAATTGATGAAAATTAATGGGTTAGAGGGGTATTTATAGGTGTATATTGGGTCGGGGTACTGTAGCACCCGGGTACTGTAGCACCATCCGCCTAACTTGTAACGTCCATAGCACCTGCTCCGATGTTGTATTGACGAACAGTTTATTGCGTTGGAAATTAGACTCGAAGAAATTCCTTTTAGGCTTTTGAAACACATTAAAACTCCTTATATACCCGGAGATATACCCCTCCAAAGTTGACCCAAAATTTTGTCAAGAATTCTGCCAACTATTTTTTCCAAATTTTCGACAAACTTATTTTGTTCGTTTTGCTTGGTCCTGGAGTCTTCTGAAACTCTTCATACATGATATTTATCATTGATCATACTTGATAATAGTCATTTCCTTTGGTTCCAAGGTTTTCCTTCCCGTTAACGACTTATGAGATCATAACTCATTCTTCATTTCATTGTTACATAATTCTCATGGCTTGTTCATTTCAAAGGATGTCTCCGATACTCCACTAATACGATGAAATATGTGGCGTGCTCATGCTCTGAAAGTGCGAGGTGTAACATCCTTCCCCCGTTAGAAACATTCATCCTCGAATGTTGTAGCTTGCGAGCTTACGATGCTATTATTAATTTCTTGAAATGGTTGTCCTCCTTTTGTTCCGGATCTCCATGTTCTTATACTATAGGCTCATTAGTCTTCTTTCATATTCTCCCAATTATTTGTCGAACTCATTCATTAGGTCCATATCCTCTTGTTCTTATGTATGTACCTAGTGGTCGATTGATATCTAGCTACCGTCCTGGGACCTATTGGCATAAGATGGTCTTAACTCATGATTGCTACGGCTCCCTGCCGATCTGTGAGCGCTCTTAATTGTTGTACTATTTTGCCTTGCTCCTTATTTCTCTTCCCTTCATTTCATGATATCATAACCTTTTTTTCCTAATACTCGTGCTTAAATATTTGGTTTCGCATATTTGGTTTCGCTATCGCTATCCGACTTTAATTTCCGAGAAAACCCAATCCTGAATCTCTTCCGTAGTGCTTGCTACCTCAACTTTGACATACAACACAATTAATACTTTTAACATATCGTAACATCAATCATAAAGGTATACATAATACTCGATGTAGTCACTTGTGACTTATCTTTTTATTGCTTTTCAACACCTTTTCCTTGCAAGATATCCTGTTGCCATTGGATTTTGTCCTGAATCTGTGGCTTCAATACGTCTCCCTTCTCTTTTCCCCAGCTAGCCAGAGAATTCCCATTGTAAAGATCATATGCTTCTAGTTTTTCTCGGGCTATTCTGGTGTCTCATATTTTTTTTTCGTATGTCTAAATCTGTAGGTGCTCCTAACATATCTTTCTATGTCCTAGCTGTGAATCCCGGCAATATAACTTTACTTAAAAATCTTTACTCGTACTTGTACCCTGTCTCTTTGTCGAAAATAATCAACCTCACATCCTTTACTTTCCTGTAGCAACCGAATCAATCCTTACGATATTCTATGTTCACTTGTACCCTTACTCTCTTCTCTCCTTACCCATAAACCGACATCGCACCTAATTTCTCTATCGTCAATAACCTTCACAACACCCATCTGAAAAACAAATTAAGGTAAAGCCTTCTTATAATGGATCAACTAGAAATGCACCACATATTCCTAAGGCTGATACAATCTCTACTTCCTTCGTCGACCAAGTAAAATCACATTTTGAAGTTATATAAACTATCCAGAAAATGATCATAATTACAATCCAACCTACCTAACCATTTCTCATTATTAAGTTCAAGGTCATCATTAATACCCGAAGCAACTTAGCAATAATAATTCTCAGAATTAGATATTTAGAATTCCTTTGAAGTCGAATGACCGGAAACTTCTAAATCCCAATGCAACCCACATCATATGGGAAAGTTTGATAACATGAGCCTGTGTGCCTGTCATTAACCCGTCCCGATCTTATGTATATGTATAAACCTCTAGAGTAAAACTTTCCCCTACTCGTTAACTTCGTTTCCCTTATCAATATCTTATCTTTATCTCTTACTCACCAATCTATAAATCGTAATACTGCATTTGAATTCTTAGTGTCAACTTTCCCCTATATCATCAATAAATCTCAATTCTCCGAAATCTCAAATGCACTCATTCCAACTCCTTTAATTACTAATCATTTTTCCCCTCTAGGGTTCTTCCCTTAAATTAAAATAAAATTATTCTAAAACTTCTCTTGGAAAGCGTCTCATAATGGTTCATTCAATCATGACTTACCAAATGTCCGATTGTCACATTTTCCCTTCATTCTTTATCTATAGCATAGATATTCAAACAATTCAATTTGTAAAAATTTTGGCAGAGTTTCCTCTATACTTCTTACCGCCTCATTCCTGCACACAGCCCATAAAACACATCCAATGCCTCATAGGGCTATCACAAATGCTCGTAACATCTAGCTCGAGTTGTTATATCCAATTCTATCAATATCAATAATGCAGGAAACATGCCTTTCAGAGTAACAACTTCAATTCTCATCAATTACCTCATCGCGGCATAATTAACTGCTCGTCCACAATCAAAACACTTAGGATTAGAGTCAGAGACATCACATCCTATAGTTTAGCTCTACGACACGATCTAAGATGAGAAAGAAAGTTCAATGGTTCCTAGATGCCCTGTAGCCTCTTATTTATAAGTGTGGCGCACTTCAAACCCATAAACAAGACTTTACTGGACACGACTCGTAGACACTCCCTAGGACGAACTGCACTGATACCACTTTTGTCACGACCCAATCAGAGGCTATAACGGGCACCCAAAGCTAACACACCAAGCACCTCTAAACATACATCTAATAATCATTTTTGGGTGGACCATAAAGAGAGCTCATGGATGTCATAATCTATAAGGAAATATATCACAACATAACGGCACATCTCTAAATAATCTTCAATAATTATGCCCATCGTTACCAGCCGACAAGGCTACTAGAATATTATATAACGATAGGAACTGATAAGGTTATGAAACGACTACTATACACACATGTCTACAAGCCTCTACATAGATTACAAGTTACCATGAAGACTGATATCAATAGACTGCAGCTCCGAAGTAAGTGGAGCGCTCCTGAGATTCCGCTATTGAAGCTCCTATGGATCAAATCCATCTACCTGTCTACCTGCGGGAATGAGCGCAACGTCTACAAGAAGGGACGTCAATACGAACAGTGTATTGAGTATGTAAGGCATGCATAATAATATAGTAAGAGATATCAAACATGAAAAATAACATATGAAAGTATGAAGATAAAGTAATAAAAAAAAGATCAACCTGTGCCTCTGGATGCCTTTTTAAGGCGGATGTTGTGCATGCTTAGCTTTTTTTTAAAAAGACTTTTCCATATATACATATTTAATATCTTGTCTGGCCGTTAAGGCGCGATAATATATATAGCATCTTGTTCGGCCATTAAGGCGCGGTCTGGTCCGGCCATATAGGCGCGGTGTTATATATATATAGTATCTTGTCCGGCCATTAAGGCGCGGTCTTGTCTGGCCGTTAAGGCGCGGTGAAATATGTGTAGTATCTTGTCCGGCCATTAAGGCGCGATAAAATATATATAGTATCTTGTCCGGCCATTAAGGCGCGGTGAAATATATATAGTATCTTGTCCGGCCATTAAGGCTCGGTAAGTATCTAAATTACACATATATATAAATACATATAACATGTACGAGAGCCCAATTAAAAGTTACTACTCTATCGGAGTGACGTAAGGTCGGTAACCTCCGATTTATATAATGGAGCAATCATCATCGCTCTATCTCCCCTTGAAGGAACAAGTAACATATGGTGAGGCCAACAATAATGAATAAAATTGAGAAATCATGAAGTAACTCAACATTCTCATATCATCATTGAAACCATAACTTGAGACGTTTAAACATAAAATCATCATCATCGTAATCATCATAGAAACATTCTCATCTTTAACATCATAAGAAGCTTTAAGAGTCATGAAATTCTAGCTTTTGAAAACAAGGAGTTTATGGAAACATTTACGGAATCATAACACAGGAATCATTCCTTTAAAAGAAAGAGATTATCCTTGACATACCTTTCGGTCGCCTTAGTCGTTCAATGTTTATTCTTCCAAATACGCAACTCTACACGTAAACCATCCATATTATCATTATGCTCGAAATTCGGGCAGCATCTCCCCTATATTTTCAAAGATTTATATTCAATTTAATCTCAAATTGATCCAAAATTCTCTTTCAAGCTCACCTCATGGCCATCAACTTCAATTCAACTCTTAGTGATTTTTCTCCTATGATTCTTTCCTTTCTAAGAATTGCTAAACCTTTACATCATCTCAATCATGTAAATAATAATAAGAAAAACATATCTTATAGTAGAAGAAAGTGGGCACCAGCTACAAGAAACCCATCCAAGTTTCACAACTCAATCCGATTATCCAATTAACTCCTGAGGCCATCTGGTCGCATACCACACACATAGACACACAAAAAAACATGCTATGAATGCGCTCGTGGCATCAGAATTCCCAACAGAGGTCTCGGTGACTGAGTCAACCTCCGATACCTCAATTTCAATTTCCCAACCCAAATCCCAAAATGCATCCAAATGCATTGGGAACCGAACTAGATATACACACAAGTTCTAAACGACTATCCGAACCTCTCAAAATCGACGAATTTTCGAAAAAGGTCCGTTTACCCAAAATTCAACTTTGGGTCAATTCTTTTTCACTTAAAGCCTATAATTCATAAAAATTTGCCCGAATCCGATCTAGACACCACGGGAAGCCAGTCAACTGTCCCCTCGGGTAAAAAATGAGCTAATCAATGCTCAGGAAAAGGAGAAAATGCCGAAAAGACTATAATGACCAAGCGTGCTATTACACTGGGAAGCTTGAGGAACATTGTCTCCCAAAATAACCGAGTCTCTTGAATAGGCAGTTGCTTCCCTCACCCTCCAGGAACGACCCAAATTCAAAATCCTCATCCCCGGTCTGGAAGTTCCCAAGGCTATACCCATGGTCAAGATTTTGGTTCCAGCACCCATGATAATCCAGGTGGTACAACGGATTGTGCCTGACCCCAAAGAGCCAATCACTGTGCATGCAGTAACAGTTCACATTTTTGCGAGAAGGGTTAGCGCTTAGAAAAGCTACTTGAAAATCATTAGTGCTCTTTCGTACTTTGTTCTAAAAGAGTCGCCACCTAATTTTTAGAAAATTAGAAAAACTAGTTTTGAAGGGTTTATTCATATGCTGTAAAAAATCCCTCATAATCCAATGTTCTAGGTAAGGGTTCTGGTGATCCCTTAGGTAAGGTGTTAGGCACCCTAGTATTAAGGATCTGTACTATACGGCGTACCTTCAAATTCGAATGTGTGAATATTTGCATGAACTATTTATTTGGTGTTTATTTTCCCGAAATATCTGTCATTTTTTCATTTTAAAAGAATTGAATATATTCTCTTTACATATAGGGTATTTAGCCCAGTTTTATAATACCAAGATAACATTAGTTCCTTTCATATATAAGGATAATATGGTTTTATTAAAGATAGAAAATTTATTAAAAAAATGTGAGATGAATAAATTTGTTCATGCTAGACTCATACATGGTTCGGGTTAGTCCGTTTAGTACGCTTTCAAAGCACCCTTATCTAAACTTTTATGTTTATAAAAATCTTAAGCGGATTTAATTTATAGATTTTGATTTATATAATAAAAATTAACTTTTGATCTTGGAATTTGTCTTAAAAACCAATTTTTTTTATAATATTAGAATAACATTTTGTCATGGGCTTAGGCCCAAGTTATGCTCTTTTTTCTACAAATTGATTAAGGGGGCTTTGGCCCAAAATCTCTCATTTTTTTTAGTTACTGGGCTAAGCCCAAAACATAGTTGCACTTATCTTTTTCTGAAAAAAAATTGATTAAGTGGGGCCTAAAATATGATCTTTTGGGCCGGGCCTTAGCCCTAAAAAACACTATTTTTTGCCTGAATTATTTCCAGAAAAGAACGTGTATGTTTTGATACAACTGTATTACATATACGTATGCCTAGAAACTATTTTTTTCGCCTGGGTTTTAGCTTAGAAGGAAAGAACTCATTTTTTTTGTAAAGCATATCATTTACACACAGTTTTGAAACCCATTTTTCTGCCTAGACTGAAAATAGAACTTTTGAAAACTGAACCCAAAACTGGAAAAAAAACATTTGTTCTTAGTTTTGAAAAGATAAAGCCTGATTTGAGGAAAATGATAGCAACACATTTTTTTTTTTGGGTAAATATGAAACTGATCCTCTTTATTTCCTTACTGTTGTAGCCGTTTTATTCTCTTTCGGAAAATATTTATGCAAATCAAGGTTTTGAAAATCGCGTTAGGGCCTAAGGTCGAACTAAACGGCATATGCACCGTTCACCTAAGATGCCTAGTCCAAATATAAAGGATTGCAATAATAATGTGAGTTTTTTACAATCATACATATACAACATTTCAACCAAAACGAAAACTGGCATATAGAAATTCAATGAAAAAAGTGAGATGTGTTAGGGGTGTACCAAACCCCTTAAAAGATCATTTTTACCCATGATTGGCCTTCATGCCATTCTCACCCATGGTTGGGCCTTCAAGAATATTAGTTTCCCTTTCCTTTTCTTGGGCTTAACGATTTTTTGAAAGAATATTCCTATTGGGCCTTTGGCCGAACAGGCTGGTTGGACTCTGGCCCAAATGGTCGTGCAGTAGGAGAAGGGGAAAAAGCAAAAGGAATCGAATTAGTCTATGTTTAATGGACCTAGTACTATCAGAACTATACATATACATATACACCTCCATTTGATTGCAATTGCACAACTAAAGACTTGATCACACACTATTGCTTCACTAGAAACTCCAAATCATACCATACCAATGGGAAAGGTTTGTCACCACCCTTATTCCCCACACCGCACAAGTTCCAAGGGGTTTCATGAACCCCAGGCATGGCCAGATATCGGGGAGTGGATAGACCTATCCCTAAAACCTTCTTAAACTCTCAAACACCCAGTGTTGCCATAGTATACAACCAGAGTCTCAAAGTTGTGCACAAGCATCATCTTATGGGAAGTAATTTAAATACAAGTAAGATTAAAATGAGTTCAAAATCATGACAAAGACTGAGGCAGGTATTGTAATACAATGAGATACATAGAATAGGTACAACAGTTTCAAGGTACTAAGTCAAATATGTGGCATGGACAAATCATACTCTTTTATTTGCATATACATACTGCCTATGATTGGCCTGTTATATATATATATATATATACACACACAGTATGCCTATGATATACACATGGTATGTGTATACCAAGTATATAACATCTATATATTCCCCTTCCTTTTAATTAAGAACTGTACATATATTCTGGTATATCCACACTCTTATGTGTTCAACTTTTAGACCTCAAGATCATTCCATTTACTCAATTGAATCATGTCCTTTAAAATTAGTGTTCAAGGAGAATAACCAAAACTAATTAAAATCTAACTTTAACTCTTATACACATCAAATAAGTGACTTATCAACATTATATGTTAATAGCCCTTATAGCAGGAAACTAGTATTGCTTAATGTGATCAGAGAAGCACAATAGAAAAGTGTAGACAAAAGGGAAACTTTTATGACTTGTAATCATCCAAAATAGGATAGGAGCATCAAAAGGCCTGGACACAATAACATCACATGAACTAGGACTGTACAATTTCATGTTCTCAGGAAGGACCATAGAAAAGAATCTTTATTTCAATACAACAGTAGTAAGAACACATTACAACAAGGCTTCATCTAAGATACCACTTGAGGTAGACAGGAGAAAGGATCAACTATGTATGTTAACAAATCCTAGAAGAAATGGTATGAAGTTCAAAACAAATCTTTGCAGATTCAGATTGTCTAAATTCCTAACAGGACACTCATTATCTATAATCTTAAACCAGTTTACTTCTCTTTAATGGAAGAAAAAGATCACCCTCTAGAAACTACCAGTTTCCTTATTCTTGATTTCCTAAATGCCTCTAGACCTTTGAACTAAACTATTTTTCCTAACCCTTTTTATCTTCAACCCTTTGGTAAAGTGATGGGATTTAAGGAAGCCAATATACCTTCAAGACGAGTATTCCCCATGGTCTATAGGCTGGTCATGACACCCCTCATTTGAGGGGTAGATACTATGAGTCAAGCTGGGCTTGACTATTCTCTGCCCCCTCTTTGAGGTGTTTTGAAAAGACCATCCTAAGCCAAGTGGTCCTCACTGCCTTTAAGAATACTCACTATATCCCCAATAATCAACATCAAACCAATTCCAGTCTAACACTATTATTTGTTTTAGGACACAGACACAGTACTCAATTATTTCATCCCCCTGATTCTATATGTATCAAGATTTTAAAACACACTAATGGTATAGAATCAAACCTTACTAGATAGACAATAATTTTTTCCTTTTAATCTAAGTTATACTACAATGCCCACTGAAGTCTAGGTCGCACAGTTTAGGTTCAAGAAATAAAGGTTCTTACAAATTTTTGATTAACTAAATGCTTTTTCCTTAAGTTCAGACCAAGATTAGTACATTCACATGACCAAGTCCACTCATAAATACATCACACCAGCTTTGAACATATTCCTCAAGAAGCAAATAGAAAAGCAGACAAGTCAAACTTCTAAAAAAAAAGAAACATGAATTCAGACACTAAGTACGTCACTTACCTCTTTAGGACTTAGTTAATGGAAGTTTTGACCCCCCTAATCATGACAAAGATGTGACAGACACTTACCCCTTTATTTTGACTTAGTTTTAAACAACATGAAATCTCAAGAATTTCCCCAAGGCAAGACAAACCATCCTTGACCAATCCCAAAGTCTCAATGAACCCCACAGTTATGAGAACAAGGTCTAGGAAGATAAGAAAGCCTCCTGGTCCTGAAAGAGGAACAGGATAGGGTGAGGTCGTCACATCCTTATCCCTTTCCTGAACCTCACTTTCAGTAAAAAGGGATCAAAGGCCCCATTAGTCATTACCTCCAGTTAATGCCTAAGCTCACCTTTTACTCTCCCAAAGCAACCTCAGCCCCCTTTACCTTATTCCCACACCTAATGTCAATCACCAAACTTATCCACGAGAGTAGTTTGACACTGCCCCCTCAAACTAAATTTCATCTAGACCCCTAATTGATCACATAAATTAACAACTTCTAATCAACTCAGTTTGGGGTCCTAACTATGTAAAGCCAGGTTGAATTCATTTAGACACTAACATTTGAGAAAGTTGAACATTTAAATCACTTAAAAGCTTAAGTTCAACCTCAGCATCCACCTCCTGATTTAAAACAACCCTTTTTTTCCAATTGATCATCACTTTTAAATAGTTAAAGGCACATCAGGACTCAAATCATCTTTTTAATCCTCTTAGACTCCTTTTGAAATTTCAAGCATGAACCAGATATATAAAAGAGGAAAGTCTGATAACATGAATGTCATGGCTGAATTCTATTCAAATGAAGCAAATATGGCATATAATCTTGCTAGTGGCATATAGTATTCTACATTATTTTAAATGATTTCCACAACTTTATGGACCTTTGTTAGCTCCTAATGCACTATTTAAGGACCTGTTATCTCATGAATGAACTTGAATCCTAAAACTTCATTTTTTAGACATCTCTATCCTATTCTAGGATATTGCTACTTTAAAATTATCCTTAATGCATAACATACAACTATTCAGAATTATTTGACTAATTCAAGAACATTCAAACAGACTTGGGAAGATTCAGACCCACACAAATGCAAGCAGACCCCTAACTCTAAATGCCTTAAACACTTATCAAAGACTTCTTATAAACATGCCTAGGTTCCTTAAGCTTTGTTTTAACCTGATCATGATTTTTTCTCTTTTTATCCCAATCATAAGTTAACGTTATCCAGTTGACATTATACAAGTATACAGACCCATAAAAGAACAAATTTAGGCAATCAAAATGTCATAATCTTGTTCAAGTAAAAGCAACTTCCTCAAACGCTTTAAATAGATCATCACAGTACTTTAATGTTCTACTGCATTCAAATAGGATCATGAAAGCTAACTAAATTACTATCATGACTCATATGATCATACTCTTATCATATTTATGTGTTGGGTAGCAAAGATAGAAAACCTCAACATTCAATAGAGCACATGAAATCTGTTTCAACCATATCTAAGCAAACAATACATTATTTGAAACATGTACACTCAGTCTATCTCAAGAACTACTTATTAATGTCAAACATATGCTTTGAAAACAAAGGAAGTGAGCTCCACATCTAAAACAAGCTAATGAATCTTAATAGTACCCATGCAGTACATTTATTTAATTGAACCAAAGGCAAAACAGCAACCAGCTAACATTAACAAGCTATTATCATATAGACTAACTACTAAGCAATAAGAAGTAAGTAAATGATAGAATATTACCTTTTAATAGTGCAGCCTTGGCGAAAAATGAATTTGAAAACCCTTTTATGTTTCCAAGACCACACTCAGCCACAAAGACTCAACATAAAAGAATAAATAAATTTTTTAAACTCAGAAAACCTCAAACTAGGGAAGTCTTAAAAAAAAATTACTAAAGGGGCTTGAAATTTGAAGTTTTCAGCCTTCCTTTTAATTTTCTCCAATTTTTGACTTCTGATACTCTTGTAAAACTTTAAACTTTCAAAAAAACTCAGAATTTCTCTCTGCAAAAGGACCTCCTTTGTGTGATAGGGTTGGGGTTATATTTATAGAACCCCAACAATTGTTCAACTCTCAAAACCATCGATGTGGGACAAACATATTTCCCTAAAAATGAACATTTCAAATCGGATCTACGTCTCAAATGACTCCTCAAACATATGAACGGCCAGATCTGAACCTCATTTGGTTCGATCCAGCCTTTTCAAACCCAACCAATGAAAATCAAGCAAGGTACAATAACAAGACGTGTAAATCACATAATAATAAAGTAAAACAAAGCAAAAATACAATTCCTGTTTGGATTAAAAATCACGAATTCGAGTGAAATTAAATCTTTTCACTACAATAGACATGTAAAAGATGCGTGCATTTGCTAAACCCTGTCTTTTTACCATTTTTGGCGGAGAGACAAGAGGGAAACGCGAGGCGGCGATTAGGGTTACAACGAAGAGGAAGAGGGAGAAATGGGGTGGGGGTAGGGGTTTTCTGAAAAGGGAAATGAAATAAAGGGGAGGGGTATACCCCTTTAACGTCATTAATGATTTGGGCCTGGTCTCATCCTGGTTTGGGTTAGACTCGATCCAGATTTTAAAAAATCAAAAGGCTGGCCCTTTTCTTTTGTGTACATATATATATGTATATTAGGTGTATACATGTATATGTATACCTCGTGTATACATATATGTATACCTGGTACATATATAAAAGATAATTAAATAAAGATTAAAATTGATAATATTTTAATTATAGATAAAATTCAGACATAATTATTTTATTAAAATATTTAAAAACTGGCCACTTGTGTTAATGGGCCTAAAATTGCAAACATGGCCCCAATGGATTCTAATCCAACTAATTACTTCAATTATGGCCAAATTTGGCCTTAACTGATTTTAATTCAGCTAGTTATTTCAATTATGGCCATATTTGGTCTAATTAGTAGGTTTAAGGAATGAAATTGCATTAATGACCTTGAGTAATTTAAGCCAATGAATTTGGTTATTTCAATCAAGGCCATTAAGAGGCTAATTTTATAAAAATGACCCCAATTCCCTTGAACCATGAATTGGTCAAATTAATTGTGGCCATAACAAAAATAATTAAATATTTTAAACATCAAATTGCAATAAGGGCCACTTAATTAACTAATTAAATGTTTATAGATAATTATAAATAAATTTTGACAAACCACACAATTATGCAAAATTAAAGATTAAAGGGTGAAATGGCTAATTATTTAAATTACTCAAACTCCATGGATTAAAGGAAATAAAGTATTTGCTAATTTTGATTTTTGACAATTTAACAAATAAATAATGATTATTATCTTAAAAACAAACTGTCCTTTTTTTCTTTAATTAAATCAAATAAGTGTCTCATAAGTTTCAAAAAAATAACAATTAATTTCTAAACAACTTTGTGATGTCATGAAAAACCTTTCATCAATTCAAAGGAGAAAAATATTGTTCTGAAAAATTTATAAATATTATTTTAACCCTTTGAGATGCATAACTTATTTTATTTATTTTCCAAGGACTCTGAGTAATTAAATTAAATTATGGGAGGTCAAAAATTAGGTGTCAACAACTGCCCCTTCGGTGTTCTGGGATGGCGGGACCATCCCTGAGCAACGAAATTTGACTAACCCTAATTTTTGACTGACCCGACTCATTTCACCCTTTATCTTTTCATGCAATTTTCACATACGTGGCCGGACCCTGGTCTCTGGGTTTTCTACATATCTCAGGTTACATGAGAATTTAGGCTATTTGTAATTCGACTCAACTAAAGACTTTTAAGTGATTTAGAAGGAAAATCCTGAAACCCTCAGTGTTGTGACTGGGGTTTTTTCGAATGACTGTTAGCGTGTGACCGACCCTATGGTCTTGAGTTCACCTACATATCCCTGGTCAAAGGAAATCAGGTCGCATGTAGTTCGACTCGCTGGAGAAGAATATCTTCTTTATGCAGGAATACTTTCAGATTTCCCGGTGTGTGTCCGACCGGTCGCGATTTTTTTCCGAAAAGAAAATGAAAATAAGACAAATTGTGGCTAATTCTGAGTTCAGATGGCTTCCAAATCCTGACCGGAGAGCTTGACTCTCATGGGCACCCTATTTTGACGGGTTGCGTAAGAAAATGTTCCACGTTTTATCCATAATTTGTTTGGATCTGGTTCAGCAAGCCGGCTTCTTTCTGGCGGCTATGTGCCTTTCCCTGGATTTGACAATATGCAGATATCTTGCACGAAATTTTAGATGAATGGCCCTCTTGGCTGTTTGTATGAATGGATGGCCCTCTTGGCTGTGTGTATGAATGGATAGCCCTTTTGGCAATTTGAATAAATGGCCCTCTTAGCTTGTTTGAATGAATGACCCTTTTGGCAGTTTTTATGAATGACCCTTTTGGTTGTTTGAAAGAATGACCCTCTTATCAATTTTAATGAATGACCCTCTTTGCATTTTTTATGAATATCCCTCTCAGCAATTTGTATGAATGGCCCTTTTGGCCTGTTTGAATGAATGAATGGCCCTTTTGGCATTTTGTATGAATGGCCCTCTCGACAATTTTTTTTTTAGTGGCCCGCTAGGCTTGTTTAAATGAATGGCCCTCTTGGCATGCAGATGACAAATATGGCCCTTGTGGCTGGATAATCTTTCTTTCGTCTAATGTATTGGTTGTTGACCCTTGCAACCGGATATTCCCTTTCGTCCTTGTCATAACATTTTTGGTCTTATGTGTCTTCCTGCTCATCAATTATGACCCTCTTGGCCTGATATTTCTTTGCTATCCATTCTTTATGCGACCCTTTTGGTCGGATTCGTCTTTGTGCTGGTTTGCTCTGTGACCCTTGCGGCTAGATGTGTCTTTATTACCTAATTTTGTCGTGACCTCTTTGGTCTCTCTCTGTTGGGCTAAGTTTTTCCTTCCTCCTTTGCTGTGAGTAAACTGTGTGGCGGTGTGCTTGCTACCCTATAAAAGAAAAAACCTGCATCCACAGAAAAATTGTGAGTTTCCTAAGAAGCCGATTAGCGTTGTTGTCTTCCCATCTCGTGTCTTCTCTTGATGCTCCTTCGAACCCTCGTGCGCTCGGTATTTTGAGAGATGTTGTTTGGATGTAATTATGCTATATTTTTTTTTCAAAATTCAGAGTGAAATTTATAAAATGCATGTTGCTTTTTTCCTTTAAAATAAATGTTTGTTTTATTTTTTTTATGTGTCATGACGAGTGTTTTCTTCCAACGAGGTTCTCTAGTCCTTCCCGGAGGTATGATTGCTGACTTTCGTACTGGTAGAATTTTTGATATCTTCCTAAAAAATTCTGCCCCGGTTTCAGGACTTGCTCTAAGTGACCTTTGTCTTTTCTTGCTATGCAGGAATTTTTGAGGTTCCCTCAAAAATTCTGCCCCAGTGTGTTGCTTTACTCTGTCTCTTTCTTTGTTGGCTATTCCTGAAAGAAATTTTTCAGGTTCCCTAAAACATTTTACCCCAATGTAGGGTTTATGCTGTCTGATTCTTGTGCCCATCCTTAATGGCTTGATCTTGTCGGCTCTTCCTGCCTTATTGTCTCTGTGGCTTCCTAGGGGTTTCTTTGTTTTTCTTTTATGACGACCGAGCTCAAGAGCACCTACGGATCTTGTCGCAACTGGAATTCAGGTCCAATGTAGTTCGAAATAAAGTAATTGAGTTTTGGTTCTACTAATAAAGCGATCGGTTCCGGTATGGACTGCCTACGTATCCTACTGTGGGAAATTCAGGTCATTGCGTAGTTCATTACATAGATGATTTGTTTTCTCCTATTCTATTACAGAGTACGATTACAAGCAAAAGGTATGATTACAAGGAAATAATAATGCGATTACAAGCAAATGGGATCCTAAATGTGGTATCTCTTAAGCTCGTCTGTATTGATAGCTTTGGGCCACTCTTGTCCATCCATCTCGGCTAGGACTACGGCTACTCCTGGAAGTACTTTCCTGACCATGTATGGTCCTTGCCAGTTGACACGAATTTTCCTTTATATTCTTTTTGGTGGGGGAAGAATCGCTTGAGTACGAGTTGTCCGATCTGGAAGAGTCGGGTTCTGACCCGCTTGTTGAAGGCTCGGGACATCCTTTGTCCGTATAGCTGTCTGTGGTGGACTATCACCATTCTCTCTTCATCTATCATGGACAGTTGTTCATAATGATTTCAAACCCATTCTGCATCTTTTAGCTCTGCCTCTTAGATGATCCTGAGTGAAAAGATTTCCACATCTGTGGGTATGACCTATTCCGTACCATAGACAAGAAGGTATGGAGTTACTCCAGTGGAAGTTCGGGTCATCTTTCTATATCCCAATAGAGCATAAGGCAACTGCTCGTGCCAATTCTTGTAGTTGTCGACCAATTTTCTCAGGATTCTTTTGATATTCTTGTTGGTAGCCTCTATGGCTCCATTCATCTGTGGCCGATAGGTGGTAGAATTCCTATGGGTGATTTTGATTCACTCAGAGATATCTTTCATCAAATGGCTGTTCAGGTTGGCACCATTGTCTTTGATGATGGATTCCGGCACACCGAAACGACATATTAGATTGTTTTTGATGAAGTCGGCCATGACTTTCTTGGTCACTGACTTGCGAGAAGTTGCCTCCACCCATTTAGTGAAGTAATCTATGGCGACTAAGATTTAATGATGTCCGTTGGAGGCCGGACGCTCGATGGATCTTGTTACGTGCATTCCCCATGCCACGAAAAGCTAGGGTGAGCTCATTGCATGAGATTCTATGGGGGGAACCTTGATCAGATCCACGTGTATCTGACACCGATGGCATTTTTGAACAAATCTACAGGAGTCATGCTCCATGGTCATCTAATAATATGTCGTCCTCAAGATTTTCTTGGCAAGGATAAATCCATTCATGTTGGGTCAACATGCTCCTATATACACCTTTTTTAGCAATTTTGTAGCCTCTTCGGCGTCCACACACCTGAGCAACCCAAGGTCAGGGTCCTTTTGTACAACACTTCCTTGTTCAAGAAGAAACCATTACCCAATCTCCGGATGGTCTTCTTTTAATTGTTGAACTCTTTGGGGGATACTATCCTTTTTCCAAGTAGGCCTTAATGTCAGCATACCATGGTTGGCCATCTGGCTCGGCCTCGACATGGGCGCAGTGAGCCTGTTCTTCTCTCAGTGTGATCACTAATTGATCAATGTGGATACTCTCAAGGTGCTTGATCATAGACACTATTGTAGCCAATGCATTTGCGAACTCATTCTGAGCCCTTGGGGTATGCCTGAAGTCAATACTCTTAAATCTCCCGCACAATCTTTGTACTGCACTCACATATATGAGTATCTTATCATTTTTGGTTGCCCAATTTCCTTTTACTTGATTTATGAGAAAATTAGAATCCCCGATTACTAACAACTCTTGTATGTTCATGTCCAACGCCATACTGATATCGAGGGTACATGCTTTGTATTTCGCCATGTTGTTGGTACATCTGAAATTGGGTTTTGCGGCCATTGGATAGAGTTGCCCTATTTCTGATATCAACACCGACCCAATGCGTGATCCTTTGTAGTGGACTGCTCTATCGAGGAACAGTCCCTAACCCGAGTATGGTTCTGCCACCTCTTCTTCCATAGCCATCACTTCCTCATTCGGGAAGAAAGTCAGTAATGGTTTCACTTAATCATCGACGGGACTTTCTGCCAGCAGATCCGCTAGGGCTGGTCCCTTGATTGCCTTTTCCGCTACGTACACATGTCAAATTCTCTTAGTAGCATCTACCATTTAGCCAGGTTTCCTACGGGCATCGGTTGCCGGAAGATATAAGCGGATCCATTCTGGATATGAGGTGAGTGGTAAACACCGACAGTTGTTACAGTTTGCTTTTATGCGGGTAAGGTATAAAAGTTACTACGAGGTTGTTAGTGCTCTAATTGGATTTTAATATTTTTAGAGTCGCCGCCTAATTTATTATGGAAAACTAGGAAAACCGGGTTTAAAGATTTTTTTCAAAAAAAATTCTTTTGGACCAAAGTTCAAGGTAAGGGTTCTGGTGATCCCCTATGGAAGGTTTTACGCACCCTAGCATTAAAGATCCGTAGAATACAGTTGACCTACGAGCTTCAATGTTTGATTACTGTAATTATTTGTTTACAAATGTTTAATTTTCCGCAAAAAAGATGTCATTTATGTCATATCGTAATTTCAAGGAAAAATTTGGCAAAACATTCCCTTATAAAAAGGTGTTTTGGCTTTTAAAATCAACATAAGTGGTCAACTCACTTTATTGCCGGACTAGGACACACTAGGGATTTCTCCCGCGTAGAGTCACTACTCTTCTAGTCCTAACGAAATGGGTTTAGTACCTACGGGATTTTATATGTATATGAAAATGTAGAGTATATCTCCGTTTTTTGTACTTATATATATGTATATATACATATCTATATATGAAAAATATAAGTTTATTATGAAAAATTACTTCTATTTTTATTGCTGAAGCCAATAGGTCAATAATACTCTACATCCAAATCCGTCTTTATCCTTATACTTGGTCCAAAATATATTTCAGCCCAACAAAGATTTAGCCCAACAGTAAAAAAATGTTTGAGTTCAGCCCATTTCCCCCAATTTTACCAAGCCTCAAATTTCTAGTTTTTAGTCTTTAAACCAATTCCAGAATTTTGCTCGAATATTAAAATGCCTCAAGACCCATTTGTCATCAAATAAATCACATTTCCCATTCATTCCTTAACTCAACACCCAAACTGGAAAATAATCAAAACCAACGGGCTGAAGGCCCAAATCATTTTCCACTTCTTTTTAGAGTAAACTGTTTCCAGGTCCTCTTGGCAAAGGTCCAAAATTTTCTAATTAGCCATTTTTGAGAAAGAAACCATTTACTTTATCCAAAATGTGAGTGATTGTTAAACTTTAGCAAAATTAGATTAAGTACCAATTTTAGTCGTATAAAATTAGAATTAAATGAGTTTGAAAATGTTTTGTGCGACTTTCCTAAAATATTAAATGTTACAACAACAACAACAATATACCTAGTGAAATCCCACAATGTGGGGTCTGGGAAGGGGGGTAAAGTGTACGCAGACCTTACCCCTATCTTGGGAGATAAGGAGGCTGTTTCCGAAAGAACCTCGGCTTAAGAGAAAACACAACGAGAAAGGTTAGATAAGCACAATCAGTACAATACTAAATGTTGATTTCCTAAATTCTACACATGCATAACGTCTCATTATTCACCTGTTTGATACATATACAACATATCTACATGTCAAAAATAGAGAGGAGAAGGAGAATAGACTTTTAAACTGATGGGCCTACCCAAGCCCATCGGTGCCCTTTTACCCCATTGGCTGCGCCCTCTAACATAAATATTTGCTTCCCTTTCTAATTCTTCAGCAGACTCGATCAAAAGAAGGAGGCAGGGCCTTAGGCCCAACAATTATTGATGCAAAAGATGGCCTGAAAGGCTCCAGATTTGTTCCCATACAAGAAGACTAGGATTAGTACTTGTCCAAGTAGAATACTAAATAACAAAACAACAACATTCAAGCCAAATCAGTGCATAAACTAAACAAGTAGGTCATATAATGGCAATATAATTTTTGGCAGAAACAGTGTAAGGCCCATAATGTTAAAGAAAATCCCAAAGCCCACATGGACTACTTACTTAGATTTAGGAAGAAAAGGAAAACAAACATTCAAACCAAATATAGAATTTGCTTAAAATACTAGAGGAGGCCCAAACATTAATTTAAACAGTTCGGCCAAGAGACTAAGCTGACACAAATATGGGCTCATATTCACAAGTGGCACAAGTGATATACCTTAAGTATACATGAATATATCCACTCCTATACACCTGTGAGGGTATAGAGTGAATATACTCTATATAATTTGGTATATCACCTAGTATACATGGACGAAGATTAATGTATTGAGAGGAGATAAGGAGAAATATACTATTCTAGGTTCCTTTTAACTTATATAAGCTAACAGTAACAGATTCAAAGCCCAGAAATAAAGGGTAAATACAATAGACACATAAGGCTACTTCCCTAAGGAAACAAATGAAATGCTAATTAAACAAACATACACCACCACCAGCCAACATACCATGGGTTTACACACCCATGGAGAGATTAGAACAGCCCAAAAGGGAAAGCTCTTACCCTTGTTTTCCTGATGCCACACAAGATCCAAGGGGTTTTCAGGAACCCCAGGCATGGTAGACACCAGGGAAGGTTTGAGCTTCATCCCCAAGTGCTTCTTTTCCTCTCCACGTATATGTTAGGCTCACAGTATTATGGGAGATGAAGTGTACATTAATGGTGTCAAGAAACAACCTGCAAATCAATATGTCTAGGTGTGAATTTCAACAAACTTGGTTATCTTATCAGACATTAATATCCTATTAAATTCAAACAGGATTGATGAAAGGTTTAAGCACTTCTATCCCACAGTCATGACAAAATCAAGAGATAAGCCGCAGTTATAGAACTAGTATATCTAATGTCATCAACACTTAACCAAATAAAAAAGATATTCTCTAAGCAAGTAACACAAGATATGAACTTAAGTAATAAGTGACTAGCCTCCAAAGAGAAACAATTAACAGCCATTAGGTGTCACACACAAGTCATCAAGTAAGTAGCAGTTCCCAAAACTAGTTCATTTTCCAAAGAAACCAAGTTTTAATTCAACTATCACCTGTCAACCTGGGAGAGTAATAGGGTTTCTATACTCACTTAACGGACTTTAATATACTCAAGTGAACTGCCTAGTATTCTACTATAGTTATCTTTTGTAGTGAACTAGTAAAACACAGTTTTGAAACTAGTATTTCCTGAAGGACAAGTACTTGTTCTTTACCTTAGTGAATAGGTGAAACCACTTAAGCCAAACAAAGTGATTATGTAGGCCACGTAGTAGGTTATCGGTTATCTAAATTAGAATACATTAATGTCAACATAACCAATGAATTGATAGTGTTAAATGATTTAAAATGCTTCAAGAATTTATAAAAATCTAATAGGCCAACTATAAATTAAACACTTTTCCCCAACAGAGACTCTCAACACAAAAAGCAACCTAGAATCGAAGAACAAAAATTAGAATCCAAACAGATCCCCTCTCAGCCACTTACCTATTACCTTTTCCTAATCACTTAGTTTAGTAGTAAACCTTACTCTCATTTAAATATCAGGAAACGGTATCACACTCCTCCTTTTAAATGAATGATTTGAAATCAAAGGTACTCCAGAGTCACAAACATCCCTCATGCCACTCAACCACAAAAGGAAACAACATGTATAGACTAAAAAGGGCTAATGATACTCCTTAGATTTTCTTAAATTTAGATTAGCATGCCCTTTTCAGGCTCATCAGTTAATAAGTGATAGCGTCCAACATTACCAAAATACTTTCAAACAACTCAGCAGTTATATTAAAGCAAATAGGACTCACACATCAAGATACAAACAGACTAATCATGTCACACTACTTTATCCAAAATGTTGATGACTTAGCCTTAGTCAAACAACTCAGATATCATAAATGGTTCACACCTAGAGCAGAACTACCCCCAACATAGACAAGTAAACTGTAAACCATGTTATTACCTTTTGAACATAAAGGCATATTAATTACCATGTTAGCATGGTAATTATCCAAACATATATACCTAATGAGCTTGAAGCAACATATGAGTAGGAAGCCAAGTAGGAGAACACAATATCAAGCAGACTCTAGATTATGTCACATATGACTAACCATGGTTAACCAGATATAATTAAAAAAGACTCATAACTAAGTAATTCTTGAACACATAGGTCAAACTCAAAGCCATCATAAACCAGAAGAGGCATGGTTTAACAAGAAAACTCAAAACAATAATCATGAAGAAGTTAGACCCATATTTACATGACTTATAGGTTACTTACCTAAAACTAATTCATAAATTAATCAAAGGATATATAAATGAGTTCTTACAATATACATAACTGATCTTTTAAGTGCACATAAGACTAGACCATTACAGAATTAAGTAAAATAAGATTAAGCTAAAAAAAAAACTAGCATCATGATACTAAAAACAACACAAAACAACCATAACATCAAACCATATAAGCAGCAAATATATAAATGACTGCAAAGAACAAGATTTTGACTAAGGGAAAAGAAAATCACCTATTTGATGCGCAGCCGAGCCAAGCTTAAACTTTAAGAAAAATTTTCCTCTACCCTCAGCCACACATCAAGCACAAGTATTTCAATTTTTTAACTAAATCAAAAATTAAAGGTTTCCAAGCAAACTGCTGAAACACTAGCTATTCAATTTTTATATGTAAATCATATATTTTTTCAATTGCCACCTCTTTTTTGGTAAATAAAGAACCCCTTATATAGGAATCCCCGAATCTCTCAAACCCTAAGTCCACCGATATGGGATAAACCCAATTTTTGGGTTTTCTCCTCACAATCTCGCATTGTAGGGCTAAGATCTAATCAATTTAAACATCAAAGGCCAAGAATTGGCCAACACAAAATCGATATGTAGGGTCTTTCAAGGACCAATAGAAATCAACCATTCAAAAATGAAATACAACAAAACCCATTAAGGTTTCTCAGTAATATAACTGTTGAATTGAAAAAATAGTAGAGTAGAAAAAGAAAGGTTATACCTCGTTTGAATTGGTCTTGGATGAAAGAGGAAGAAGCATTAAATGCTTTTCCTCAAAAAATACCAAACACGACTGTTCCATGCCTGTGGCACTCTGAGGAATTGCCAAAAATGGCGAAACACGTAGGAGAGAGGGAGCCGCCTCCCAGGCGGTGGTAGGGTTTCAGAAACCCTTCACAAGTGAAAACAATACAACCTCTTTAGGGGTTTGTTTGGATGAGCCTGGTCCTCTTATGTTTTGGCTATATGGGTTGGGTTGGTCCTTACTGGACTGGACTAGGCCTTTTTTTAAAAAATGAATAAACGGGCAACACATATAGGCATTTGTATACGTGGGATATACACATGTATACGTATATTCATGTGTATATCCATCTATACATATATGTTGGGAGAAGCCTCACTTTAAACAAATAACCACATTTAAAGGAATACCCGCTAATTAAACACATTTTTCGCAATTAAAACCACTTTTTAAATTAATTTGCTAATTACTACTTTGCAAATATGGCCCTAATTAAAATAAACCCTAAATTTGGCCATTTTAATTAAAGTAAAAAATTATATTATTCAATTGATTATTTCAATTGTAATCCTATCAAAATGTATGGCTGAACCCTGATTTCTGAGTTTCCTACATATCTCAAGTTTCATAAGAATTCAGGTCACTTGCAGTTCGACTGGATTATGACTTCTAAATGCAAATTAAAGCAAATTCTCAGATTTTTCAACTGTCAAGTTGGGAAGTCCGGTGTAATTGGTAGGAGTGTGACTGACTCTTTGGCATTGAGTCCACCTACATATCCCTGCTCTTGGAATCAAGTCACTTGTAGTTTGACTCGATCGGAAGAGAAGGTTATTCCTTATTAGAGATTGCATTTGTGTGTGCCGGTGTGTATCCGACTGATATCGGAATAATAAAAACAAACAAGACACATAAGCAAATAAGCAATCTTGTATGGTTGAGCATGTTGAGAAGTGATCTTCCAAGTCCTGGTCGGAGAGCTTGACTTTCATGGGTATCTTATCTCGATTAGCTACGTAAGAAAAAGTTCCACGTTTGCTCCGCAATCTTCTTGGATTTGACTTGATCAACCTGCTTTGCTTGCCGGCTACAAATCTGCTTCCATTTGCTGAGTAACGTTTATTTTTGTGTGACGAATATAGTGGTCATCTGACTGGATTTACATTGTCTTGTATTTTGAGCGAATATTGGGGTCTCATGACCCGTTTTACATCTCTTTGTCTTTTTTTGGGGGGGGGGGGGGGGTTGAATACTGCGATCTCAGGACCGACTTTACATCTCGTTGTTGTCTTGCTACATCCGGTAGTTGAAATAAATGCATGGCCCTTTCGGTAATTGAAATAAATGGTCCTCTTGCCATGTTTGTATGAATGGCGCTCTTGGCATGTTTGTATAAATAGCCCTCTTGGTATGTTTGTATGAATGGCCCTCTCGGAAAATAAGAAGAAGTGAAGGCCCTCTCGTCAGTAGGAAAATAGATATGCAATGGCCCTCTCGGCAATAGGAAAACAGATATGCAATGGCCCTCTCGTCAAATAAGAAGAACTGATGGCCCTTTCTGCAGCAGGAAAATAGATATGCAATGGCCCTCTCGGCAAATAAGAATAAGTGATGCAAATGACAGATATGGCCCCGTTGGCTAAATCGTCTTTCTTTTGTCTTTTATACAGGCTGCGACCCTCTTGGTCAAATATGTTGTATTATTTTACTACGACCCTTTTGGCCAAACATTTGCCTTTGCGGAAATTTCATTCATTTTTTAGTCATTGTGCGGTTAATATTCTGCCCTTGTGGAATTTTTCATCCTTTTATAGCCCCTATGGCTAGATATTCGTACTTTTGGCATTCAAAATCTTTCATATCCCTCGTGGCAGGGTATGTATTTTTGAAAACCTGATCCTAGCAGTGGTCTTGATGTTTTTCAGTGAACCGTTCCCTGCACGTAAGCAAAGTTAGAAAAAGGATCGTCTTCCGACGTCCTAGGACCTGCATCAAGAAAGGGATTAGTTTTTCCTATTTAAAGTTGATTCGTGTTGTCAGTATTGTCACATCTTCGGCTTTCTAGACTCATAACACCTTTGGCTCCGGTATTCGAAAGATAAATTTATTTCCACTGTGCAGAAAATCATTTGGGAAAGTTACCATAGAAGTATCTATGTGCAGGAAAATAAAAGCATTATTTTGAAAGCGGTAAGATTAATTGTCATGACATATGCTTTGAACGAAGGAGATCCCTTCTTCCGTGACTGGGGTTCTTCGCTTCCTCACGCGGATGTTTTGAGACCTTTCTAAAAAATTATCCCCCAGTTTAAATCTCGATCGACGAATTCCCATGCCGAATCTTCTAGGAATTTTTTAGGAGACCTCAAAATTTCTACCCCAGTTTAGTGTTGAGTAAATGAGGAATTTTGAGAGACTCTCAAAACTTGTGACCCAGTTCGAAACTCTGGGTTAGTTGACTTTTTGCAGCGGATTGACAGCGTGAATTTTTTAGATCTTCTCAAAAATTCTACCCCAGTCGGGCGTGCAACAATCCTTGCTCTTTTGTGAAGTTCTATCTCTGAGACTTCATAGGGGTTTCTTGGTTTTTTCTTTTAGGACGACCGAGCTCAAAGAGCACCTACGTATCATGTTGCAGCAGGAATTTAGGTCAAACGTAGTTTAAAAAATAAAGTAAAGGAGTTTTTGGCTTTTACTAATAATGCGACCGAATCCCAGATGGACTGCCTACGTATCCTACTGTGGGGAAATCAGGTCATTGCGTAGTTCATATTACAAAAGATGTTTTGTTTTTCCTATCTATTACAAAATGATTACAAGCAAAAGAAAAATAACTAATACAAGCAAATAGAAGAATGATTACAAGCAAAGAGTTCTATTACAAATTGAGAAACTCCTTCTTCATGTATAGTAGCGTTTTACTGTGTCTGAATTGATTGGCTTCGGCCACTCTTGCTTGTCCATTTCCACCAATACTACTGCTCCTCCGGAGAGTACTTTGTGGACCACATAAGGACCTTGCTAGTTTGGGAGAAAACTTCCCTTTGTATTCATCTTGGTGTGGAAAAATTCTTTTGAGCACCATTTGCCCAATTTGAAAAAGTCTAGTCCTGACTCTCTTGTTAAAAGGTCTTGACATTCTTTATCGGTATAGTTGACCATGACATACGTCAACCATCCTTTCCTCATCAATTAAAGCCAATTCCTCATATCGAGCTTAGACCCATTCATCATTGTCTAATTTTACTTCTTGAATGATTCTCAAGGAAGGTATCTCAACTTCAGCAGGTATGCCTGTTTCAGTTCCATAGACCATCAAGTATGGAGTTACTCTTGTCAAAGTTCGGGCTATAGTACGGTATCCCAGTAAAGCATAAGGCAACTGCTAATTCCAACCTTTATGATTATCAGCCATTTTCCTCAATATCCTTTTGATATTTTTGTTGGCTGCTTCTATGGCTTCGTTCATTTGCGGCCGATAGGCTATAGAATTTCGGTGGGTGATCTTGAATTGCTCACAAATATCCTTCATCAGGTGGCTATTCAGGTTTTCTCCATTATTTGTTATGATGGACTCGGGTACACCGAATCCATATATGATGTGGTTTCGCACGAAGCCTTCTACCACTTTGTTTGTTACTGATTTGTGAGACGTTGCTTCCACCCATTTGGTGAAGTAGTCAATAGCAACTAAAATGAACAGATGGCTATTTGAAGCTGTTGCTTAATGGGTCCAATAAGATCCATGCCCCAAGCAACGAAAGGCCATGGCAAGCTCATAACATGAAGCTCACTTGGAGGGACCTTGATTAGATCACCGTGGATTTGGCATTGGTGGCATTTTTTCACATATTTGCAGCAATCACTTTCCATGGCCATCCAATAGTATCCTGCTCGTAGAATCTTCTTTGCTAGTACGAATATATTCATATGAGGCCCACATGTCCCAACATGTACTTCTTCTAGAAATTTGGGGGCTTCACCAGCATCTGCACATCAAAGTAGGCCCAAGTTCGGCGTTCGTTGGTTTAACACTTCTTTGTTTAGGAAGAAACCATTCGCCATTTTTTGGATGGTCTTTTTTTGCCCATTTGTGATGTTTTTGGGATATTCCCGACTTTCCAAATACAATTTGATGTCATAGTACCATGGTTTGCCATCTGGCTCAGCTTCCACATGGCAACAGTAGGCATGTTCTTCTCTCAGACTTATCCTTAGTGGGTCGATGTGATTGCTTTCAGGATGTTGGATCATTGATACTATTGTGGCCAGTGCATCAACAAATTCATTTTGAGCCCTTGGCGTATGCAAAAATTCGACCTTTCCGAATTTCCTGCACAATATTTGTGCCAAGTTCACATATGGTATGATCTTTTCATTCTTAGTGGCCCATTCACCTTGTACATAATGAATTACTGGGTCGGAATCTCCAATGACCAATAATTCATTGATGTCCACATCCAGTACCATTCTGAGACCTAGGATGCAAGCCTCGTATTCGGCTATGTTGTTAGTACAACAGAATTTTAGCTTGGCGGCCATGGGGTAGTGTTTCCCATATTCTGATATCAAGACTGCTCCGATTCTGGAACATTTGTAATTCACTACTCCATCAAAGAACAATTTCCAGCCGGTATAGGATTCTGTTGCTCCTTCTTCTATGGCTAACACCCTTTCATCTGGAAAACGGGTACGAAGTGGTTTAAGCTCTTCATCCACCGGGCTTACGGCTAGTAAGTCAGCCAAGGCCTATCCTTTGATAGCTTTCTGGGCTATGTACACGATGTCAAATTCACTTGGCAACATCTGCCATTTGTCCAACTTACCGATGGGCATGGGCTGGTGAAATATGTACCTCAATAGATCCATCTTCGATATGAGGTGAGTGGTGTATGAAGACAAGTAATGCCTCAATTTCTGAGCCACCCAAGTTATAGCACAATAGGTTTTCTCCATCAGCGTGTATCTTGCCTCACAGGCTGTGAACTGCTTGCTTAGATAGTAAATGGCACACTCTTTTTTCCCTTCTTCATCGTCTTTCCGTAACACGCAGCCAAAGGCCTTTTCAGCAACTGATAAGTATAGTAGCAATGGACTTCCAGGACTTCGTGGTACCAATACTGGTGGGTTGGATAAGTATCTTTTGATAGTGTTGAATGCCTCTTGGCACTCCTCTGTCCATTTTGTAGTAGCGGCCTTCTTTAAAAGCGTGAGGATGGGCTCCATGATGATGGTAGATTGAGCTATGAATCGTCCAATGTAATTCAGCCTTCATAGGAAACTCATGACTTCTTTCTTAGTTTAGGGAGAAGGTAATTCTTGAATTGCTTTGATCTTTGTTGAGTCTAGCTCTATGCCACTTCGGCTAACTATGAATCCCAGTAATTTTTCAACCAGTACTCCGAACGCACATTTGGCGGGGTTAAATTTCAAGTTAAACTTTCGGTGTCTATCGAAGAATTTCCTCAAATGTGTTGCATGTTTTGAACTTTCCCTTGACTTGATAATGACATCGTCCACATAGACATCAATCTCTCGATGGATCATGTTGTGGAAAATGGAGTCATCACTCTCATGTATGTTGCACCAGCATTCTTGCGGCCGAAGAGCATTACTTGTAGTGGTACACTCCCCATGGGGTGATGAAGGCTGATTTCTCAGCATCCTCTCTATCCATTAAGATCTGCAGATAGCCAGTGAAACAATCCACAAACGATTGTAGCTCGTGCTTAGCACAATAATCTATGAGTATGTGGATGTTCGGGAGTGAAAAAATATTCTTTGGGCTAGCCTTGTTAAGACCTCGATAATCCACACAGATTCTTATCTTGCCATTTTTCTTGTGTACCAGAACTATATTGGCTAGCCATGTGGGGTATGATTTCACTTCTACCACTCCTGACTCAATCTGTTTCTCCACCTCGTCTTTGATTCGGATACTAAGATTCGGTTTGAACTGTCGGGTATTCTGCTTTACCGGAGCAAAACCCTCATGGATGGGTAGCCTGTGGGATACTATACTGCTGCTTAGCCATGGCATGTGAGCGTATGACCATGTGAAGATATCCACGTACTCCCTTAGTAAACTTATCAATTCTTCCTTCAAAGGAATCTCTAGGTATGCACTTATCCTTGTTTCTTTGGCATCCTCTTCATCACCTAGATTTATTGCTTGTATTTCGTCCAGGTTTGGTTTCTGCTCATTCTCTAGTTGTTCTACTTATTCTGTGAGACCCTCGGGTAGCATTGTGGTCTCATCGTATTCCTCATACTCTTCTTCCTCTATACTGCCCGACACATTCGTTTTGCAACATGTCATGACATTTAAGGTTGTTTTTTGTTTTTAATACTGAAAATAAATTCAAGGAAAAATATGTTAGTATAAAACATGCATGCAAAACATAAATAAAACAGTTTTGATAAACCGAGGCTTTCATTAATTTAAAAATATTCAGAAGTACAAACTGTGGTCCTGGCTTGGATCAAGCCATTTCCGTTTTTGAAAAAATTACGAGGTATTTAAGTGATAAAAGGGCGAGCAATCGAGCCTCGACCGATTCTCCCCATTTTAAAAATAAATTCATCTTTCTCTACCGAAGAGCCAGTAGCGGGGTAGAGGTCCAGTTAAACAGCTGCTCGCCCGGTTCTGCCTCTCTGATGATGGGCACTTCAGCACATTCTTCCAGAATCACGGAGCAATCTTCCTCTTGGAATAGCATCCTTATCCCTTCTGCAATGTCAGCATCTTCAGACATAGGCATTCTGTGGGGAAATCACTGGTACAGATTTTGAATAGGTTTGCAAAGATCTGCAACCTCTTGTTTCTTCTTGGTAGGTATCTCCTCTTCTGCTGGGATGTAACCAATCCCAAAGTGAAGGTTATCTTTAAGAATAGGAATAGGCTCGATGATGCCCTGCAGATTCTTTTCTAAAACTTTTTCGGGTTCAAACTCGTTTAGGATCATAGTGGTAGCAATCATTTGGTAAAATGCTGGCATGCAAACTTCAGGGGAATCTATGCTATGGGCCACTCCCACTAACTCCATGACATGGAAATCCGCTCCTTTAGGTGCGGCTTCAATAACAGGTACATAATTGTTTGGGTAATTGCGCATGCTGGCTTCTCCGTGGATCACCGCTTCTTCCCCTTCCCAGACAAACTTTACAGATTGATGAAGCGAGGATGGTACTGCTCCTTCCATGTGGATCCATAGTCTTCCCAGAAGCAAATTGTAATTGGTGGGTATTTCCATGACTTGGAATTCAGTGGTGAACTCAGCTGGTCTTATTTGAATGTCCAAATTGGCCACCCTAGTGGCATCACAACGCCCTCTGTCAAATACTCTTATGTTAGTGTGGCTTTGACAAACCTTTCCAAGGTCATATCCCAACTGAGTAGGGTAGATTCGAGGCAAATGTTAAGTCCCGCTCCGTTGTCCATTAATACTCGAGTTACCAATTTATTGCGGCACATGATAGTGAGTTGCAATGCTTTGTTGTGATTTGTGCCTTCTTTGGGCAACTCATTCTCTGTGAAGGCAATTTGATGTTCGTCCATAACATGAGAGACCATTTCGGCCAGATTTTCACTGTTTGTTCAAGCTGGGGCGTGAGCTTCCTCCAAAAACTTCATTAGGGCCAGGCGATGTTAAGGTGAACTCTGCAGCAATGCCAGTACCGAGAGTTGGGCTGGTGTTTTCTTTAAATGCTCAACAATGGAGTATTTCTTTGGCCGTATTCGGTGCCAGAAATCTTCAGCTTCTCCTTCGGGGATAGTCCTTTTATGATTTCCCTCCCTTCGGGGTGCCCCTTAGGCCAGTTCCTCAGGAGTGTAGCATCTTCCGAATCTTGTAATGCCATGTGTGGCAGAAACTTGGACTACAAACTCTTTGGAAGGTGGTGCTAGAGTCACTTGAGCAATGTGTGTTGTCACTGGTGCAGGGATTAATACTTCAAATTACGGACGTTCTTGCAATGATAGTGACGCTACTGTGAGTTCAAGCTCTTTCACAGAATCATGGATTATGGGCCTTCCTGTGACCTAGTCTTCTTCTCTCTAAATCACGTGAATCACATTGTTGCCATGGTTTCGTAAGGGGTTGGTGTTCATATTTGGAGGGTCCATTTGGAGAACAATTTCCTGCAGGTCAATCAGGTTTTGTATCTTATACTTGAGGTTAATGCAATCCTCAGTACTGTGTCCGATTCCATTGGAATAATAGGGGCATGTTTGGTCAGCTTGGTAAAACTGGTTCTTTGGGTAGACGACCTTTTAGGGAAGCACTTGGATCATCCCAGCTGCACTTAATCTTACGAATAAATCAGTTTGAGATTCCATCAACGAGTGAATACCCGAGGGGATTTATTCTCAAAATTCGAACGTGGCGCATTATAAGCATTTGGTGGTGGTTGATTCTGGTAGGTATTGGGTTGGTTATTTTGTGGGGCACGGTAAATAGGTGGGGGAGTTTCATAATTTGGATGTGGAGCTTGGTAATTTTGGGGAGGTGATTGGAAGGCATTTATTAGAGCATAGTAATTTTGGGGTGGTGATTGGAAAGTTGGTTGCACATAATATACGGGCACCGTGTTATAAGGGGTGGGAATATAGGTATTTGGGGAAGGTGAAGCGTATGCTTCCATCGGGAAATATTCTCTTCTTTTAGGTTTGAGATTAGGAGTGTGGGATATGCTAGCCACGTCTCCCTTCTTCTTGCGCACGAACCCGACTGAGCTTGAACCAACGGATTTTCTGGTCATGCTTATGATTCGGCCAGTCCTGAGACCATCTTTTATGGCCTCACCCATTTTGACAAATTTACAGAAAGGTCTTCCATCCATTGAAAGCATTCTATTATAGAAATTTGTTTCTTGTTAAGAAATGAAAACCGAGACAAGTTCTTCTTCGCTCATAGGGGGTTGTACTCGGGCAGCCTCCGTTCTCCAACTGCTCGTATACACGCGGAAGTTTTGGGTGGACTTTTGCTTTAAGTTTTGCAGGTAGTATCTGTCCGGCATCGTCTCCATATTAAAAAGAAATCTTTTCATGAAAGCCGCAGCTATGTCTTCCGATGTGATCCAACGACGTATGTCTTGCGCCGTGAACCATTTCGAGGCTTCTTAAGTCAAACTTCGGATGAACAACCTCATGATGAGTGCTTGGTTGTCTTGGACACTGACCAATTGGTTATAATAGGCCCTCAAATGCGCTTTAGGATTACCCGTCCCATTGAGCAACTAGAAACGGGGTACTTCTCTGTGTTACCAGTCATTTTTTATTTGCCTCTATCTTTTAGGGATAAGGATTCTATTGCAGTTTTGGATTTTGTGAAGTATGCTAGTGTGAACATGAAACAACTTCTCTTTCTATAAGAAAAGAATAACTCAAAGGCAAACAGAGTTAGTTTCGTTAGGAAATAGAAACATAATCAAGATATCACAAACATATCAAAGTAAAAAAAACACTTAGCACATAAATAATCATATGTTTGATTTAAATGCTCAGTTGATCTCTTGTACCGGGTTTTGGGTATTTGGCTTTTTGTTTGAGTGAGGGGAACATAATATTTATATTATATAGGGATCAAGTCTTACGTAGACTGCCTACGTATCCCTCCGCGGGAAGTCAAGCCTTTCCGTAGTTCGGTTTACATAAGATAAAATTTAAAACCTATGTGTGACCAGGCCTGATAAAGGCGTCCTGCATATCCCTTCTTAGGATATCAGGTCGGTGCAGTTCTGGTTACACAAAATGGGCGGGGGGGGGGGGGGGGGGGGGAGGGGGGGGGGGGGGGGAGGGGACAAATCCGTATTAAATTATGTCGTGCCCTAAGGCTCTAGAATTGTATAGGCACATTTTGCAGTGGCCAACTCCTTCGGTTTGAGCCTTTCTGGTTCTGATGGGGTTAATCTTCCTAATGCTGACAAACTTTTGGAAGATGCTGGCATAAGAGTCCCTGAATACTGTGAATTGGTAATGCAAAATACCAGTGTTCAGCGTAATTGCTTCAGTTGGGATAATGTTGTCATGGACCAAAAGTTAATGGGGTCCCCACATCTTGGTGATGCTTTTCTCATCTATCAGCCTGATGAGTCTCTTTTTGAAGGCTAAGTACTCATTGATAGTCTACCGCGCTGATCCTGGTGATAAGGGCACATCTTGTGTGTGAAGACCGGAGGACATGGTGGCAACCTGTCGAGCAAACACCGACTCTTCCTTTGCTACGAAACATGATCATCATTTCCTCGCTCGTAACATATTTAGGCGAGACGTGGTAGGGACAAACCAATGCCTTGATCACAATAGCCCACCATTCGGGCGAAGCTAGCTGGGCATACTCTATTCGCTCCACAGGGTCCTCCCTAGGGCTTGGTAGTGCAGCAGAGGCTTCTTTCTCCTTTGGGCTTGAAGGTGCGGCGAAAGTTTCTTCCCTTTTTAGGATTGATGGTATAACGGAGGCAGCCCCCTTTGATATCCATATGGGCTTCTGCGGGTCCGACTCTATTTTTTCTTCCTCTGAATCATCCACTATCCAGATGTACTCGGGAAGAATCCCTTTTTCCTTGTCCAGGACATTCTCTCCTTGGGCTTCGACAGGTTTCTCGGGCGAACTCCCCGCCGAGTCCATTAACTCATCTGCCTCTTTCATCTTGGCTTTGACTGCTCGAATCTGCTTTTCGAGATCTTGAATCTTTCGGTGTAGTGAAACCTGATTCCTTCTCATGACCTCGGGCTTAGGTGCAGTCTTGTTGTTCGTCTTCAGATTCTGAGAAAGTCGTCAGGCTTAGTATGGGTAGTTTTTTTCATTGTTTTTCTTTGAGTGAGTGGACGGTATTCGAGATCAATTAAACATTTAAATGAAACATATGGAAGCAAATAAAGTCACACAAAGCAGTTTATAAGATTATACTATGCGCTCCTAAGCATTCTAACCATTTGAAACATAAATGTGCCATTTGAATTAAACCATTGCCCCATAATCATTAATAATAAAAATATTCTTCCCTGAAGGGGTACAAAAGATAAAGTAAAGACAGTGCATAAAATAAATCAACAGAAATGTCCTCCGGTGGGGGATGATGAAGTCCGATTGCTATCAGTCTTGGCTTTCTTTGCTTTCCAGAGGGTAGTCTGGATATGAAGATGGGCCGATGTCAAAGTTGCCTCCATTGGAAACCCTTTCTGTGTGAAGGTCAGTGGAGCGACATCATCTAAATTCTTATTTATTCGATCATCTAGCTTAATCAAAAAATCATTAGTAAGCTTTACTCGTGTCTCAGACTTTCTATGACGCTTTGTCATGCTTAATTTTCTCCAAATCTTAGCATCTCTTTCGTTTGCTCTCCTTTGAACTAGACGGGCTCGGATCTCGGCTTACGAATCCTTGTCTTGGATACAGCTATAGAGAATAGGTCTATGAGGAAGTGTGCCTTGCAAATCCGCCCTCAACCAAACCTTATACTCCACGACCCAACCAGATGAAACCTATCTTCGGCTAAGGTATCGGGACCCCAAATCATGCGACCCTTCCATTATCGTACACAATCCAAATCTCTTGGCGGTCTATCAACGTCGTAGACAATGATGAAATCCCCCATACCTCCAATCTGGGGTATGACTTGGATTCTCCCAAATTGTCTCAAAACCCTAGCAAGGGCATAACGACGAATCCCTCGCATTCTCATAAACGGAAATAATTGACACTTTCTTCTTTTAACTACAACTCCAGTAGACACGAAGTCATGGAGTATCCATTTAGTGCTTTCTTCTTTCCGTCAGGAGAAAATGAATGTCCAACTTTTTCTGTTTTGTTCTTCGAAGTTCGGGCGGAAATCCCGAAGACTGTCCCTTTCAGCCAGCTTACTTAAGTGTTGTTCACCCCTAACCTTAACCATATGCTTGAGGATCCACCATTGTAAGAGTAAGTTACATCCTTGGAAGTACTTACAGTGATTCCGGCAAAGGCTCAGGACTCGATACAAATCATCTAATATGATAGAGGTTATGTCAAAATATTTAGTTTCTTCCTTTTGGGTTATGCCGTAAAAGATGGCATGGGTGACTAAAATGACTCGGGTATCTATTGCTAAGGACTAATCCTTGGGAAAAACCATGGTTCCCTGAAAGCAAATGGCGAAAGCGAAAGGTTTAGTGGCCGTCCATTCGGTATAAGTCTTGAATTCCCTAGGATGCTCCACAAATCCATCTGGGCTTCCAAACCTTCTGTACAATTCTCTGAAGGGTATGGTGGGGCCATAGGCCCAATTGGCGTAATTTAAAGAAAGCATTCTACAAATTTAGAAGTAGGTGGGTTTTTCGGGGAGTAAAGCATTTTGGTCGGGTTTCTTTCTTCTTTTCAGCCCCGAGCCTACACTAGTCAATACATCCCTAAACTCCTCCAGAGTTGGTGTCATTTTGATGTCATCCCCAAATATATGAAAACCATCATATCTCTATTCTAGAACTCGTAATTACTTCTATCAGTTCCTTGCAATCGGTCATAGTCATGATGGATGTCAAATTCCCTAAATGACATGAAATTCCTCTTTTCTCTTCCGAGGACATTTGGACCCACCAAATCCATAGCAACGCAGGCGTAGTCAGGACCATATCAAAACTCTAATTGATTGACATCTACAAAATAGAAACCAAAGATAATTCCCCCCCCCCCCCCTCTTTCGCTAGGCAATGATTTCATTCATAGGCACATTTAAACGTTTCCAAGTAGCACATAATATGATATGCGGTGTTTTTCGGGTCATAGACCGTACTTGACACGGGGTAGTCTCCTTATCTGGATTGGATACATCAAAAATATCTAAACCAGCTGGTCTACTCACATTTTGATTTGGCTTTGCTCTAACCGTGGCTTATACAAGAGTGGATTTTTCGAATTAACCTTGGACCCGAGCGGACTACTTGGGGTGAACCGTTGTCGGCCGTTGGGTGACCGCACACCAACTTAATATTCAACGTGTTCCAAAGAAGGGGTGTTTCAGGTTTTTTAGTGAAGGCTGGACCGCGTTCTCGCATGTCCCCTTTGAAACCATGCTTTTTGCCAAGAGTGATGGAGTTTATGATATGAAATGAATGACAGTTATAATTGCGGAATTTAAACACATAAACAAATAAGTATAGTTAAAATCACACTATATTGAAACCCTTATGGTTAGAACCTAGGAAATCCCCAGCAGAATCGGCATCTGTTACGGTTCGCTTTTACGCGGGTAAGGTATAAAAGTTACTATAAGGTTGTTGGTGCTTTAATTAGATTTTAGTATTTTTAGAGTCGCCACCTAATTTATTATGGAAAACTAGGAAAATCGAGTTTAAAGATTTTTTCAAAAAAAAAACTTTTGGACCAAAGTTCGAGGTAAGGGTTCTAGTGATCCCCTAGGGAAGATTTTACGCACCCTAGTATTAAAGATCTGTAAAATGCGGTTGACCTACGAGCTTCAATGTGTGATTAATGTACTTATTTGTTTACAAATGGTTAGTTTTCCGCAAAAAAGATGTCATTTATGTCATATCATAATTTCAAGGAAAATTTTGGCAAAAAATCCCCTTATAAAAAGGGGTTTTGGTTTTCAAAATTCACGTAAGTGTTCAACTCACTTTGTTACCGGAGTAGGACACAGTCGGGATTTCTCCCGAGTAGAGTCACTACTATTCTAGTCCTAACAAAATGGGTTTAGTACCTACGGGTTTTTATTTGTATATATAAATATGGAGTATATCACCATTTTTTATACTTATATCTATACATATCTGTGTGAAAAATATAAGTTTATTATGAAAAATCACTTCTATTTTTATTGTTGAAGCCTAGGTAAATAATACTCTATGTCAAAATCCGTCTTTATCCTTATACTTGTTCCAAAATATATTTCAGCCCAACAATGTTTTACCCCAACAGTCAAAAAATGTTTGAGTTCAAAACAACCCATTTCCACCAATTTTACCAAGCCTCAAATTTCTAGTTTTTAGTCTTTAAACCAATTCCATAATTTTGCTCGAACATTAAAATGCCTCAAGACCCGTTTGTCATCAAATAAACCACATTTCCCATTCATTCCTTAATTCAACACTCAAACTCGCAAATAATCAAAGCCAACGGGCTGAAGGCCCAAATCATTTCCACTTCTTTTTAGAGTAAACTGTTTCAAGGTCCTCTTGCCAAAGGTCCAAAATTTTCTAATTAGCCATTTTTGAGAAAGAAACCATTTACTTTATCCAAAATGTGCGTTGATTGTTAGACTTAAGCAAAATTAGACTAAGTACCAATTTTAGTCGTATAAAACTAGAATTAAACTTGTTCGAAAATGTTTTGAGCGACATTCCCAAAATACTAAACGTTGATTTCCTAAATTCTACACATGCATAGGGTTGCATTATTCACATGTTTGATACATATACAATATATATACATATCAGAAATAGAGAGGAGAAGGAGAGTAGACTTTCAAACTGATGGGCCTACCCAAGGCCATCAGTGACATTTTCGCCCATTGCCTGGGCCTTCTAACATAAATATTTGCTTCCCTTTCTAATTCTTCAGCGGACTCGATCAAAAGAAGGAGGTTGGGCTTTAGGCCCAACAAGTATTAATGCAAGAGATGGACAGAAGGGCCACAGATTTGTTCCCATACAAGAAGACAAGGATTAGTATTTGTCCAAGTAGAATACTAAATCATAAAACAACTACATTCAAGCCAAATCAGTGCGTAAAATAAACAAGTAGGTCATATAATGGCAATATAATTTTTGGCAGAAATAGTGTAAGGCCCATAATGTTAAAGAAAATCCCAAAGCCCACATGGACTATTTACTCAGATTCAGGAAGAAAAGGAAAACAAACATTCAAACCAAATATAGAATTTGTTTAAAATACTAGAGGAGTCCCAAACATTAATTTAAATAGTCGGGCCAAGAGACTAAGCTGACACAAATATGGGCTCATATTCACAAGTGGCACGAGTGATATACCTTAAATATACATGAATATATCCACTCCTATAGACTTGTGAGGGTATAGAGAGAATATACTCTATATAATTTGGTATATCACCTAGTATACATGGACGAAGATTAATGTATTGAGAGGAGATAAGGAGAAATATACTATTCTAGGTTCCTTTTAACTTATATAAGCTAACAGTAACAGATTCAAAGCCCAGAAATAAAGGGTAAATACAATAGACACATAAGGCTACTTCCCTAAGGAAAAAAATGAAATGCTAATTAAACAAACATACACCACCACCAGCCAACATACCATGGGTTTACACACCCATGGAGAGATTAGAACAGCCCAAAAGGGAAAGCTCTTACCCTTTTTTTCCTGATGCCACACAAGATCCAAGGGGTTTTCAGGAACCCCAGGCATGGTAGACACCAGGGAAGGTTTGAGCTTCATCCCCAAGTGCTTCTTTTCCTCTCCACGTATATGTTAGGCTCACAGTATTATGGGAGATGAAGTGTACATTAATGGTGTCAACAAACAACCTGCAAATCAATATGTCTAGGTGTGAATTTCAACAAACTTGGTTATCTTATCAGACATTAATATCCTATTAAATTCAAACAGGATTGATGAAAGGTTTAAGCACTTCTATCCCACAGTCATGACAAAAGCAAGAGATAAGCCGCAGTTATAGAACTAGTATATCTAATGTCATCAACACTTAACCAAATAAAAGAGATATTCTCTAAGCAAGTAACACAAGATATGAACTTAAGTAATAAGTGACTAGCCTCCAAAGAGAAACAATTAACAACCGTTTGGTGTCAGTAGCAGTTCCAAGAACTAGTTCATTTCCCAAAGAAACCACGTTTTAAATCAACTATCACCTGTCAACACGAGAAAGTAATAGGGTTTCTATACTCACTTAACAGACTTTAAAATACTCAAGTGAACTACCCAGAATTCTACTTTAGTTATCTTTTGTAGTGAACTAGCAAAACACAGTTTTGAAACCAGTATTTCCTGAAGGACAAGTACTTGTTCTTTACCTTAGTGAATAGGTGAAACCACTTAAGTCAAACAAAGTGATTAAGTAGGCCACGTAGTAGGTTATCAGTTATCTAAATTAGACTACCTTAATGTCAACACAGCCAATGAATCCTACCAAAAAACGGTTTGATAGTCTTAAATGATTTAAAATGGTTCAAGATTTTTTAAAAATCCAATAGGCCAACTATAAATTAAACTTTTTTGCCCAACAGATACTCTCAACACAAAAAGCAACCTAGAATCTATGAACAAGAATTAATCCAAACAGATCCCCTTTCAACCAATAATATTTAACTTTTTAAACAAAAAAATGAAACCAGGCACACAAGATTAAACAAAGAAAACTTGACAAGTAAGTTGAGCCTGAGTGCCTCACTCTTAAGCAATGTCCCAAATAAAAGAAAGAGTAACATGGACTTAGTTATAAGCATGGTTACTTACTAGTCTTTAGAACCTTTTTGAAAACAGAACTTAATCAGAAAAGTATTGTATATTCATTTAGCATCAAATTATTCAATGGATCATGTGAAAAGCACAAAGTTGGACTCATATAGGGAAAATAGTGACTGTCCATGAGCCAAGCTGAGTCAAACATCAAACAGAACTGGTTTTCAAATACGACAAAACGACTCAAAAATATCAACTGAAAGTCATTAAAACCAAGTAAAGATAATGAACTTTACAAGCATGTTGTGACCAAACAACTTTAAAACTACTAGATCTTTAAACTTACCTATTACCTTTTCCTAATCACTTAGTTTAGTAGTAAACCTTACTCTCATTTAAATATCAGGTGACAGTATCACACTCCTCCTTTTAAATGAATGATTTGAAATCAAAGGTACTCCAGAGTCACAAACATCCCTCATGCCACTCAACCACAAAAGGAAACAACATGTATAGACTAAAAAGGGCTAATGATACTCCTTAGATTTTCTTAAATTTAGATTAACATGCCCTTTTCAGGCTCATAAGTTAATAAGTGATAGCGTCCAACATTACCAAAACACTTTCAAACAACTCAGCAGTTATATTAAAGCAAATAGGACTCACACATAAAGATACTAACAAACTAATCATGTCACACTACTTTATCCAAAATGTTGATGACTTAGCCTTAGTTAAATAACTCAGATATCATAAATGGTTCACACCTAGAGTAGATTTACCTCCAAAATAGACAAGAAAACTGTAAACCAAGTTATTACCTTTTGAACATAGAGGCATATTAATTAGCTAGCATGGTAATTATCCAAACATATATACCTATTGAGCTTCCAGTAACATATGAGTGGGAAGCCAAGTAGGAGAACACAAGATCAAGCAGACTCTAGATTGTGTCACATATGTCTGACCAGGGTTAACCAGATATAATTAAAAAAGACTCATAACTAAGTAATTCTTGAACACATAGGTCATACTCAAAGCCATCATAAACCAGAAGAGGCATGGTTTAACAAGAAAACTCAAAACACCAATCATGAAGAAGTTAGACCCATATTTACATGACTTATAGGTTACTTACCTAAAACTAATTCATAAATTAATCAAAGGATATATAAATGAGTTCTTATAATATACATAACTGATCTTCTAAGTGCACATAAGACTAGAACATTACAGAATTAAGTAAAATAAGATTAAGCTAAAAAAAACTAGCATCATGATACTAAAAACAACACAAAACAACCATAACATCAAACCATATAAGCAGCAAATATATAAATGACTGCAAAGAACTAGATTTTGACTAAGGGAAAGAAAATCACCTCTTTGATGCGCAGCCAAGCCAAGCTTAAAGTTGAAGGAAATTTTTCCTCCACCCTCAGCCACACAACAAGCACAAGTATTTAAATTTTTTTACTAAATCGAAAATTAAAGGTTTCCAAGCAAACTGCTGAAACACTAGCTATTTAATTTTTATATGTAAATCATATATTTTTTTCAATTGCCTCCTCTTTTTTGGCAAATAAAGAACCCCTTATATAGAAATCCCCGAATCTCTCAAACCCTAAGGGTTATAGGCCTTTGATGTTTGAGTGGAGCTTGGTTCATTGGGATTTTATGGTTGGATTACTTTTGCAAACCCTTCCCTGTTACAGAAATCAAACAAATGGGGGAGGGGCGGACTGTAATTTATATTATGTAGGGACCGAGTCTTACGTAGACTGCCTACGTATCCCACCAGGGGAAATCAGGCCCTATCGTAGTTCGTTTTACAAAAGAAGGATATATCTACTCTCTAAATATCCTTTAGGCTACACCTAGCTAAAGACATCCCCGAACCAGGCCCGACTAGGGCTTTTCGCGTATCTGTCAATAGGAACGTCAAGTCGGTGTGGTTCCTTACAATATTTATGGGGTAGAGGGCAACGTTTTATGTGAAAAAGATGGGGACACCTAATATCTACCCAAAAACATAGTTTCGCGAGTCGCTGTCCTTACGAACTCGCTCTCTCACTTTGCTTTCATCTTAGTACTGTGGTGGTAAGATGACCAAGATCTCTCTTGTACTGATCTTGTGCTTAAGTTCAAGCTTGAATGCGTGGCATTCTTTTATGTTATGCCCCATAGCTCCCGTTTAATACAGACAAAACTTGTTCCAATTGGGCCCTAATGGCGCGAGCTCATGGGGAGGTTCCACGGGTCTGATCTTTCTTAGACTAGCCAGAGTTGAGATTATGCGAGCATACGATTCCTTGAAGATCGTGAAATCAAATCGCCAGATCTGAGTACTAGCAGTGACTCCTTCTATAGCGATAATAGGGTCATGGACTAGTAGGTCGTGTGTCCCCCTCAAAGTCCCAATGATCCAATCATCAATCAGGTTATAAATTCTTCTCCTCAACACCAGACACTCATTCAAGGTATGACCAACCTGGTTGAGGTTAAACAGATACCTTTTGTATGCGTACACCAACTCGGGCAATGGCAACCTAGCCCTAGTGGTGCAAGACACTCCTATGGCAACCATCCTTTCGTACACCTCCTTATAGGTGATGGGCAGCGGAGCCACTCTGAATAGGGAGGAATGGGCTTTGAAAGATACTCCTCACCAGGCGAGTTCAGAAGGGCCAGCCCTTCCAAAATTCTCTGACACCATAGTGGAAGTTGCAGGTACCAGTATGAGTGAGGGTGCATAGAAGTCAGATCCCTCATTGGCTGGGGCAAGTAGTCAGATTCCTCATTGATGTCATTCTCCTCCTCTGAAAACTCAAGAAACATCTCAAATTATTCTTCCTCTCCCTCATCCTCTAGGTCAATGGGATCTAATTCCTCCTCTTCCATATGTTGAGGCTCTTCTTCTTCCTCTTCTGGCTTTTCTTCCTCGATAGGTTCGGAGGCTTCCTTTTGAGGATCCGACTCCTCTCGCGGGTCTGATTCTATTACCCACGGGTCTGATCTAGCTCCTTGGATTTCATTCACTCCTCTCGGAGTCCCCTCTCTAGGCATCATAGGCCTTATCTATAAAGGTACATAATTTAGCACCAAATCCCTTACTTTTTCCGGGACATTCCCATAGTATTGTTCTTGGGGTATGCCTTCTGGCGGGTTCCTGACCATCTCTAGCAATCAGTCCACTTACTAAATTTTCCTCTCTATTTCTTGGAGGTGCTTCTCCATCTATCGCACTTTGTCTTTCCATATCCCAGTTTTTTCTCCCAGGGTCCGCGTTTCTTGTTCTCCCTGGTTTGCCATTCTAAGTCAACCTTTTAATGGAGATAAATTTGGGTAAGTTTTAAACTTTTGGGTTTTTCTTTTGGTATGTAATTTTAGATCATTGGATCAAATATATTCAAGCCTTAATATATGACAACACACATAGCAAACAGGCATGTGAAGTACGTAGCAAGCATTCATGTAATTTGTAGATATTTATACTATTCGCGTTCCTAAAGACTTTTTGAGTTAAGGCTCCCTTAATCGCTTGAAACATGCAAGTGATATTTGTGAAAGTGAACAATTGCCTCGAAAAATCATCATTAGTACATAAATAACAACAATAAAAATATCTTCCCCTGAAGGGATTACAAAGATGATGAAGTCAATAAGGGGCTTAATATAGAGTAGTAAATTAGCAGGGTTCTCCTCCAGCGGTTAACATCGGGGCCTGTCTTTTCTTGGCCTTCTTCACCCTCCGAAGGGTGGTCTGACTTCGAAGCTGTCACGACCCGACTAGGGGTCAGACGGGTACCCGGAGCTGACTACCGAGCACCTCTCATTAAGCTACTCATCATACTCAACCTGAACATATATAAACTCCAAAGCAACCCATATTTATATACATAAGCCCTCACGGCTACAAAAATAATATACAAAAGTACAACGTGATCATCGTGGGACATCAACAACCCACACATATGTATCTATGAGCCTCTACTAGAGTACTAGACATAAAGACGGAACAGGACCCCATCGTGCCCAAAATATATATATATACACAAAAGAATATGATCATAAGTAGCACCTCCGGAATAATGGAGTGCTCCTGTGAATCTGCTGATAAGCTCCTACGGATCTGCACCGTCTCCCTGTCTACCTGTGGGCATGAACACAGCTTCCAAAAATAAAGGACGTCAGTACGAACATTGTACTGAGTATGTAAGGCATGAATAGCACTGGCATAATAAAGAAATCATAAAGCATGAGATGAAGATATAACCTGATTAACCTTTGAAAGTAAACATGTGTTATACATCTCACATATATAAACATATCACATGTACCATCATCGTTAACCCGCGTCCGGGTGACCATCATACGCCGCTCACTAGTGGTGTCTCCGGACCTCTAGGCATGGTGTATTGATAAGTAGCCTGCATTAGCGGTGACATGTCCCGCCATCGAGGCACGGTAGAATCGTATGCATCCTGCCTTTGCCGTGATATGTTCGGCCATCTAGGCACAGTGGTATCGCATCATCATATACTCATCATAAAGCATGCATTAGAATCCAAAGATAATCTATCATCATATCGGCACGTAAGGTCGAGAACCCCCGTTTCCATTATAGAGTAATCACAATCATCATACCTCACCTCGAAGGAACTAACATTATAAGGTAGGTGTAGAAATAATGAATAACATCAAAGGAACGTATAAGATTCATTAGCTTCATAGGAATATCATGTCATGAGCCTTGGGATCTTTAGGCTTAGACTTATCATCATTATTATCATATTCATAACGTGTCTCTTATCTTTATCTCCTGAGCAGTTCTTAATAGTCATAGGCTCATAGTTTCCGGAATGTATGAAAGTCATAGAAAAATAGAGTAAGTCATGTCATAGGAATCATGCCTTAGAAAGAAGGGACTAGCCTTACATACCTTTTTATTTAGCTACTTTATCACTTGAGCGTTCCCCTTCACTATTCACATTTCTACCTTCAAGATAGTTCGTACTAATATTAGATAATCGATAACGTAAGCATGCTTGAACTAAAGTTAGAGAAAATTAGGCAGCATCTCCTTTGTTTATACAACTTTTTCCATATCATATAACAACTCCCAACAGCAATAACAATATTCATAATACCATACTAAACAATCTTCATCAACTATATATTATTCATTTCTCCTACTTCGATTTCAAGGTCATCCATAACCATGGTCATAATACAACATTACATTCGTCCTCCTATAATATTTCTCCCATGTTCTTAATATCATCTATAACAAGATTACTCATAAAATCTCAAGAATTATGATTCATGTCAACTACTATTCAAGAATACCATAATTTCACACTTGAGCTCCATATTCCACTTCCTTCCATAATCTAAGTCTTTCAACCATTCAATATGCTAAATAACATGTAATGATCATGAAACTCACCTTTGATTGTGTAGGAGCAAGTTTTGGACGAAAATGCTTCACTTGAATAAAAACCCTAGCTTCAATCCAAAGAGATTTCTTGACTCTAGCAATCCCTAAGAGCTTCCTTGCACTTGATTTCCTTGGATTATTGACATTGCTCCTTGATTTCCCTTGGATTCTTGAAAATAAAATGTGTGGAATGTTCTAGAGCCTTGGAGAGAAATGGAAAAGTGTGGAAAATGAAAATAATGAAGTGGGAACATCATTTTATACTTGAAAATAACTCAGCCCGTTGGGACTTTTACGGACCCTTATACGGTCCGTATAAGTGACCGTACTTCACCATCAGAGAAAACAACATTTCTGTTGGGTGTCATACAGACCCTTATACGGACCGTATAGAGTTATATGGACCGTATAAGCGGTCGTATAACCCCACCTTTCTGAAATTGTTTCCGTCGTTCGTTTGATCTTTAATCCTTATGGAACCTTCTTAACACTTGTTTAACACTTCATTAACTATCTAAGGAGCGTTATAACTTTTCCTCAAGACATTATTAAATCAGCATTAGCTCGGTACTTTGCAAACCCTTTTCCAAACACTACTTATACATTACATTCTTCAACGAACTTTCTTTGGTTACCTCAAACGTCTTTGGAATCTTAATTAAAATGCTTTAGTACTACTTCTTACTTATAGGAACATCGTATACTTCTCACCCTGCGTTAGTCTATCTACCATGCGACGACATGAAATTTTCTGAGGTGTAACAAAAGCCGTGCTTGGTACATGTCCATCTTGATTATTACCGGATATATTTCTTCTAAAATATTGGCTAAGTGCTCATCTGTGCTTTCCAAACCTTACCTCAGACGATCTTCTTCTTGGGCATCGTGAGGAAATGTGGAGCTTGAGATGGATGCATGGGCCAAGTGTGACTGTATCCATTCGTAATACCCTGGGTAACACCCTACCTCGAACCTGTCTGGAGCTAAAGTATCTGGACCCCAACCCACGTGACTATTCCACTCTCTCAGGATCACCCCGCCATTCTTGATCTTCTCTTCCGTATGCTAAATGATGAACTGCTCAGGATTTCCTACTTGAGGCATCACTTGACTCCTACCAAATTGTCTCAAAACACGAGATGGATAATAAGGACGGATTCCTCGAACCCCTAGTATTGGCACAAAGGGACAATTTTTACCTCGGACCACCACAATTTTCGATATGAAGTCGAGAGACATCCACTGCATCCTATCTTCTGTCAATTCCTCAAAGAAACCGGCCCATGCCCCTTTGGACATATAACCAAGATTCAGGAAATTATTTGTAAGACGGTCTATCCTGTTGTGATTACTCAGATACTGGACTTCCTTAGCCATGTTGATGTGTTTGATAATCCACTATTGTAACAACATGCTACATCCTTGGAAGTATCAGAATTGATTCCGGCATTTGTCTAAAGCCCGAAAATTTTCTGACAGGATAATTGGTGCTAGGTCAAAATACCTAGTTTCCTGATCCTTGGTTATACCATAGAAGATAGCATGGGCTAAGTAGATCACTCGGGTGTCTATGGCCAACGATTCGTCCTGTGGAAACACCTTAGTGTAGAGCAAGGCTATGGCGAACGCCAAAGGTCTAACAGTTTCCCACTCTTCTCTACACTTGAACTCCATCTGATACAGAGTATACCAGGTGGCATCCCCAAATCTCTATTACATATCTCTAAAGGCTATAGTGGGTCTTCGCGCACAGGGCGCCTCAGTTAATGCAAGAAACTTCATGATTTGGCCAACTGTGGGCCTTAGTTTAAATAGCAGGTGGTGATCTGGTTTTTGTCGTCTCCTTAGACATGTTCCATTGATCTCTATAGCATTCCTAATCTCCTCCATGGTAAGAGTCATCTCAATTTCATCGAAGCAGAACAATATTTCTTTATCGTCCCAATGTCCAGCTAACACCTCTATTAGTTCCGGACTACCCTTCATTGTCATAATAGAGGGTAGATGACCTAGAATGTAACTAATTATCTTTTTGTGAGTATCACCTAACCTCTCACACCAAACCCTCAATAAATCCGGAGCCTCGACGACTATGTCAAAATGGATGTGGCCTTCCATCTACAAAATAGAACACAGTGAAGATTCCACCATCCCCACAGGGTCATTGGTTCATCACATAGGCACAAAACATGCTTCTACATAGAACACAAATGAAACGTGGTGCTCTTCGGGTCATAAACTGTCTGAACATAGGGTTTTCTCTCGCAATGAGCTTTAGGTAGGTCTGAGATACCCAAAGCTCGTCTAGGTATGAATGCTCTAGTTCAGTAGGAATTTGGCTTAGCTCTATCCTAGTTTTACTAAAGTGGGCTTTTCACAAAAGATCGGGAACCCGATCGGACAATTGGGGCTGAACCGTTAGGGCTGTTAGACAACCACGAACCAACCCCGCCTCATAAAGGTTCCAAAAGAAATATTTTAGTTTTATAGTTAAGGTATGACCGCGTGCTCCGCGAAGTCTGTTACACCTAAAACAATTTCGCATCGTTTGCGTCGTGAGTAAGCTAACGTAAGCTCGTAGAGGTCATGGAACCCTTATAATGTTAAGGAATACTTTTAACAAGTGTTAAGCAAGTGTTTAAAGGTTCTGGGATCAAGCAAATCGAAGAAAATAAGTTTGTCGAAAGTTTGGCAAAATTTGGCAATATTTTGGATAGAAATTTTGGATCAACTTCAGAGAGGTATATCTCTGGGTATATCAGGAGTTTTGAGGTGTTTCAAGAGCCTAAAATGAAATTCGTCAAGTGTAGTTTGCAATACAGGAAAGCATTCATCAATGCGACATCAGAGTAAGGAGTTATGGGCATTTAAAACAAACTGCCAGAAGCCCGTTAACCTACACGAAAATTCTTGAAGCCACTTAAAAGGCCCACCAATTTCTCATCCCCAAACTTCTCTAGAACCTCCCATAACATTCATCCAATATCCTTACAAAAAACATAGCAAAATTTAAGAGTTCCTACATCAAATTAGGCTCGGGTTTGTAAGATTAACAACGAATCTCGCCGAATCAAAGAAGGGCCACAACTTTGGGGCTTATATTTTAACCAAAACAGAACCTTTTAGACCTTAGGAACTCTCTCCAACACTCCAAACCATTCCAAATAAAATCAAGAGAAGACCAAGCCATAAAATCCTTAACTAGTTCATGGAAGGAGCTTGTTCGTACTTCTAATTGAACTTGTGGTGGATAAGCTTTAGGTGAATTGTGTGAGGTTGTAACTACCCGTACAATCGTTATTTAACATTTCGCGAAACCATGCCCAATTGAGGCCAAGCTGTGTAAATAATAAGCTTCATGATATGTTTAAAGAGTTAAGAGTGGGAAAAATCAATTTCGGAAGGGTTTGGAAATTTCAAGCCAGAAATTAAAGCGGTACCGCTATAGTGGCTTGGCGACCACCGCAGCGGTCACATGGAAATTGTAGCCGAATTTTGGTACTTAGTCTATTTTTGTCTCCATTTTCAACGAAAGACACTCAAGGGATGCTTCTAGGGTTCCTCATGAAAGAAAAACCATCGACCCCAATAAAAAGATAACCCTTCTAATTTCTTTTCCAACCTTCCCAATGAATATTATCGCTCATGGAATCAGATAGAGGCCAACCAAACAAGAAATTATTGGAGAATCAATATTTGTTCGTCAACGAGGTAGGTTATGGTTTACTTTAGTTGGACTTTCATTAGCTAATCGTATATATGCTTAGAGTTGTTAGAAGAATGCATGTTTAGGTCTTCGGACACGGAGTTTGGAGGGACGAACTTGTAATGTGATTAAAATAGGGTATAAATAGGGCTATAATAATAATGTTTCAGTTAATAAGAAGTGATATTGTCACTAGGGAGATACATAGTGTTTACTTTTATGTAGCTTTAGAAGGAAATGAATTCCGTTGTATGTCCTAATTTGTTGATCATTCATAGTGGCGTTTCCTCAAAATAGAGAGGTCATATTAAAAGAATTATATTGAGTTGGGTTGACTCTATGCTCATCAAGGGCTGGAATTATGATTGAATTGTCATATAGTTTCGTGCATTGCATTGCATGGTTTATGCGGAGATACCGGTAACAAGCAAGGTTGCGTAGTGCATTATGTTATCCGGCCTTGTGGCCGTGGGATTGAGTACTTGAATTTTATAAATGCATACGAATTGAAACCTGTGACCGAGGTTCGTTTCGGGTAGAGGTTTGTGCTCGGGTCTGAGGAGTATTCCGGAACGAGTGGTACATGGACACCATGGGTCCCCTGCAGGTCATGGCTACTGAGTAAAGACATCAGATAACGTGTATGTACAACGTGTTGGGACTTGCATCATATTTTCATTACACTGTATCTCATGATTTATTGGTTACATGTATGTGTCTCTGTCGTTAACATTGTTCATTTAATCCGTGTGTATTGCTGAGAGTTTGGTTGGAGGGGGGGGGGGGGGGGGTTACATAAGGTAAGTGTAGTGTTGGTCGTCAGATAGTGACTTATTTCCCTAGATACATCGTATCACATTAGTAAGGTGAGTCGGTGAACTCTTTAAACAATAAGGGTAGAAGTAAAGTATACGACAAATGTGAACACGAGAGTTACTAAGTTGGAATTTAGTAGAATACCTTATGGTTGGGGAATAAAAGAAGCGAGCATCGAGAGTAAAGAAGTGGGGGGGGGGGGGGTATGGTAATGGTCTTTATCTAGAATCTTGAGGTTCATTGACTTATATGCTTACCCTATTAACTTTATGTTGGATTGCCTGAACTAATCTTAGTCAACCTATGATGCTTACCAGTACGTGTGGTGTATCGATACTACTCTTGCTACACCCGTTTTGCGCTGTAGGTGTGTTGCAGGTTTTAGCTGAAGTTTCGCCGCAAGGGTCTATCGGATATTCTCCTACAGCTTCGCCTATCTCGCTCCCGGCGGAGGCTGTGTCATTTATCTTGTCTTCTTGTATTTTAAGAGCTTTTGTACCCGTCTAGTCTAGATCCTTGGGTTTTATTGCGGATTTATGCATATTAAAACGAGTCTGTAATAAATGTCTATTTTAATTTTTTTTTGGATGATTGTCACATGTTTTTAAGCATTGGGTTTTATTGGTAAGGGTTCTCCTACTAGGATTGTCATTTGGTAGGTGCTCGGATGACCCGTGGGTTGGGTCGTGACAGTTGGTATCAGTGCCCTAGGTTGCCGGACTCACGAGTACAAGAGCAAATGTCTAGTGGAGTCTTACGGAATGGTACGATGGCGTCCGTACCCATCCATAAGAAGCTATAGGACATCTAGAAGTTTCCCTTCATTCATTCCATTGTGCCACTCCAATACTTCATCCCCTAGTTGGATCCAATTGGTATCTTGTCGATTCCAATTGGTATCTTGACGGGCTAATTGGTATCTGTCAATTCCAATTGGTGTTTCTCTATTTCGATTCAAAGAAGACCTTCTATAAGGAGGTGCGTAACTAATTGTGTGACCAAGTAAAAGTTCCATAGGAATGTTTTTGTGGTAGACTGGGTGATTATTCTGAGACCATTAGCGAAGTTAATATGCATTCCTATTTACGGGCTAAGCAGTTAAATAAACCCTTACGCGATCTGAGCTGAAATACTGGAAAAATAAAAAGTTTCAGTCACTGGCACTATAGCACCACTGTAGCTGTATGGGAACCGCTATAGCGGGCCAAGGACCGCTACAGCGGGCCCATAATTTCTGCAGGACCGCTATTGCATCGTTCCTACCGCCATAGCGGTACCACTGCAGCGGTCGAGTGACCGCTACAGCGGTACCCTCTGACCAGTAGCCTCCTCCTTCCATCCACTGTTTTGCCAAGTTGTGTAGTCCATCAACAAAATAAGAATAAAACACTTTCCAAAAGCAGAAAGGTACATAGAAACATCCGCCTAACAAGGGCAATTATATTACGAACACCCTTAAACCAGGGCACCCGCGTCAAAATGACCAAAATAAAGATTATCCAAACAAATAAAAATACAACCAAAGCAGAAATTATCTAAACATCCAAGCCCAACACGGGCGAATACTAACCAAAGCAGATAAAGGAGGGAGGGAGGGGAATCTCTAAGCCACTCCGTCGCTGGTCCCCTCATCGCCACCACCATCAGAGTCACTTGAGTCCTCGCTACCAAGCTCGGACTCGCTGAGAAAAGAGAACTGGGATGCATCTCTAGTAGTCACTTTTGGAGGCTTCACCTGCGGGACTAGGGCTTTCAGAAGACTTTTTACACCCTTCCACATCATCACAAATAGCTTGTGTCTAGCCCGGCTCTTCATTTTCTCCTTGTCTAAATTTCATGAAGATCCACATAAGCTTGAGCCAGAGATCCATAGGCGCCCTGTAAGACATTAACAGCCTCTCCCATCTTAGTCTGTGTCTCCATGTAAGCTTTCATCTACTCAGTCGTAAAGTAGCCAGTACCCACAGCGCTGCTAGACGACCCGACCTCCATGGAAGGCCATGCAAATCCCATCATGTCCACCCTCACCACAGCCACATCAGCCTCTACGCGCTCCAAAGTACCTGGGGTCTGTGACTGGTCAGTCCCATCGAGTGGACCACCGCTGTCCTCACTATCATCTGAGCTCGTCCTTTTTATCTTACCCTTGCCCTGTGACCCTTTGACCTTCAGTGGGTCAAAAGCAACATCACACTCCACAGTACGGTCCTCAGGCTCCGTAGGCACCCCAGAATTACGACATAGATGGGTAATCAGGGAGGGAAACATCAAGCACGGGCCAGCCTTGGCCATAAAACCCCACCACCCCTCAATCACCTGCATACCCACGTTCACGGGTACACCATCCAGAATGCAAGCCACCATAAGGGTCCGCGGGTAAGTGACATCAGTAGTATTTCTCGAGGGGCGAACTTGCCGGGCAATAAGGTTTAGCCACCTCCGGGCCTCAGTAGTAAAGTACCGGCTCTTTATAGCCAATTACGAGATAGCCTAAGTAGCCTTATTTTTCTTCGATTCTCGCACCAACATCCTTACCAGCCACGGTCCATTACCGTCAACATCCTTGGCCCGAAATTCATCCGGTGGTGGGTTGTGCAGCCCGTGAACAGCGTTGATGGCCTTGGCACTCACCGTCACAGCAACTCCCCGAATAGTAATCTGCGGTTGCTGGGTAGTCCAATCCACAGTGGGGAGCATAGCATAAAACTCCCTGACCTAGTTGCAATTGACATCACCGCGCTCATCAACTAACTGGGCCCAACCAATACGGTGTAGGGTCTGGCAAAATTCCAGGGCCATTTCTTCGACCCGGTCGATGACAAAAACCCTATCATGAAGCAGACCCTTGGTCTTCTGCTACATTAAACATCACTTACAAGCATTGTTAGGAAACCTAATATATTCAGGAGGAGCTGGGGTTGTTGTCCTCCTTGTTATTGTTGTTAATCCTCCATATCTGAGTGAGAGAGTTAACTTGCAAAGGTGAAAAGTGGAGTTAGAGTAGTGCGGCGTAAATAATTAATGGGGATAGGCCATGCATGAAATAGAAGGAAAAGCCAAAATTTTGATTCTACCTGAAGTAGCTCCGCTGTGGCGGTGGTCGGGTCGCTGCAGCGAAGCCGCTATAGTGGTAAGAGGGCCGCTACAGCGACGAAGGCATCGCCATAGCGGTGCCTTTTTCGCTGTAGTGGGCTCTCTATAGCTAGCAGGTCATAGCTATAATGGCCACCTCCCAGACCTGTTGGACCACCCCCAGCGACAACCTCACCGCTACAGCGGTACCGCCCCAGCGGTCCACTTTGTTCCAGTCGGTAAGATGGCATGCATGATTTTTACGACGTGTTCTACCCTATTTCAAATAACACAATTACCAAATTGTGAACAAGAACACCAACAATTGCACCATAGCAAGACCCCCACCCCAACACACAAACTAACCCCCCTGATCAGCAAAGCTGCAGTATAAAGTGTTGCTAAGTCATTATGAACGTGAATTAACCCTCCATGATCTAAGGAATTACCCTCCCCAAGAGAAAAAAAAACCCCTCCTCTTCTAGGAAACCCAAATTCCTCCCTAAAATAGCAAGTGAAGCATGGGTTTTCAAAATAAAAAGCCATATACAAGTTATAGGTTAGTGAAGGAGAGCATTTACCATGAAATTGGGAGAGATCTGCAAGCCTAGACAGAGAAAAACGAAAATTTTGTTATGGGAGAGACCCTTACTTTTCAGATTTTTTTGAGGAGTTTAGGAAATGGTAAGGGGTAGTGTGATTATGAGGGAGTGGGGAGGGAGATGAGGGGTTGAAAAGTGTTTAAGGGGGGAGGAATTTTCGTAGGAAAGAGGGACGTTTTCAGTTATGGGTTATGAGGGAAGTTGGAGGGACCTTTTTTTTTTATTCTGCCCGATGACCGTTGCAGCGGCGCTTGGACCGCTGTAGTGGTACCGCTATAGCTGTACTATGGCCGCTATAGCGGTGGCAGTGAGACTTTTTCATTTTTGTTTCATTTTGGGTTGTCGTTCATTCTTTGCCCCATGACGATGGACTGAGACCCTGTTTCGCATGGCATAAGACCCAAGACGTCAACCCCTACTCCATCCCGCCCCGTTCGGGGACGAACGGTAGTTTAATTGGTATCTGGTGTAATGACCCGTCTGGTCGTTATTTAACATTTCGCGAAACCATGCCAAATTTAGGTCAAGATGTGTAAATAATAAGCTTCATGATGTGTTTTAAGAGTTAAGAGTGGGAAAAATCAATTTTGGGAGGGTTCGGAAATTTCGGGCCAGAAATTAAAGCGTTACCGCTATAGCTGCTTGGCGACCGCCGCAACGGTCCGCGCGGAAACAGTAGCCGAATTTTTGTACTTAGTCTATTTTTCTCTCCTTTTTCAACGGAAGACTCTCAAGGGATGCTTCTAGGGTTCCTCATGAAAGAAAAACCATGGACCCCAATAAAAAGAAAACCCTTCTAATTTCTTTTCCACCTTTCCCAACGAATATTATCGTTCATGGAATCAGATAGAGGCTAAGCAAACAAGAAATTCTTGGAGAATCAGTATTTGTTCATCAAAGAGGTAGGTTATAATTTACTTTAGTTAGACTTTGATTAGCTAATCATATATACGCTTAGAGTTGTCGAGAGAATGCATGTTTAGGTCTTCGGACACGGAATTTGGAGGGACGGACTTGTAATGTGATTAAAATAGGTTATAAATAGGGCTATAATAATAATGTTTCAGTTAATAAGAAGTGATATTGTCACTAGGGAGATACCTAGTGTTTACTTTTATGCAACTTTAGAAGGAGATGAATTCCGTTGTGTGTCCGAATTTGTTGAACATTCATAATGGCATTTCCTCGAAATTGAGAGGTCATATTAAAAGAATTATATTGAGTTATGTTGACTCTGCGCTCATCAAGGGCTGGAATTATGATTGAATTGTCATATAGTTTCGTGCATTGCATGGTTTATGTGGAGATACAGGTAACAGACAAGGCTGAGTAGTGCATTGTGTTATCCGACCTTGGGGCCTTGGGATCAAGTACATGAATTTCATAAATGCATACGAATTGAAATCCGTGACCGAGGTTCGTTCCGGGGGGAGGTTTGTGCTCGGGTCTGAGGAATATTCCAGAACGAGTGGTACATGGACACCATGGCCCCCTACAGGTCATGACTACTGAGCAAAAACATTAGATAGCGTGTATGTACAACGTAATGGGCCTTGCATCACATTTTCATTGAACTGCATCTCATTATTTATTGGTTACACGTATGTGTCACTGTCTTTAACATTGTTCATTTAATCAGTGTGTGTCGCTGAGAGTATGATGGGGGGGGGGGTTACACAAGTTAAGTGTAGTGTTGGTCATCAAATAGTGATTTGTTTCCCTAGATACATCGTATCACAGTAGTAAGGTGAGTAGGTGAACTCTTTAAACAATAAGGGTAAAAGTACAGTATACGACAAATGTGAACACGAGAGTTACTAGGTTGAAATTTAGTAGAATACCTTATGGTTGGGGAATAAAAGAAGAGAGCATCGAGAGTAAATAAGTAAGGGGGTGGTATGGTAATGGTACTTATCTAGCATCTTGAGGTTCATTGACTTATCGGCCTACCCTATTAACTTTATGTTGTATTGCGTCAACTAATCTTAGTCGACCTATGGTGCTTACCAGTACGTGTGGTGCACTGATACTACTCTTGCTACGCCTTTTTTGGGGTGTAGGTGTTTTGCTGGTTTTAGCAGAAGTTTCGCCACAAGGGTCTATCAGATATTCTCTTACAGCTTCGCCTATTTCACTCCCGGCGGAGACTGTGTCATTTATCTTGTCTTCTTGTATTTTAGGAGATGTTGTACCTATCTAGACTAGATCCCGAGGTTTTATTGCGGATTTATGCATATTGAAACGAGTCAGTAATAAATGTCTATTTTAATTTATTTATTTTTTGGATGATCGTCACATGTTTTTAAGCATTGGGTTTTATGGGTAAAGGTTCTCCTGCTAGCATTGTCATATGGTAGGTGCCCGCACGACCCGTGGGTTGGTTCGTGATAGAGGTGAAGTTCTTAAAGTTATAAGGTATGTTGTTCATCTTGAGTTTGATATTAAGTCATTTCTTTTGAGAATTTTAACGGCTTAAAGTAAAGGAAAACATGGCATAAAGGTCGTAGATAAATATGTGAAGTTATTGGCTTATGGACTGATTTTCGAAGGAATGTTCGGACGAATTTGTATATGTTTGTCATGTAGTATTTTGATTACATTATGGGTGATATTGTTAATGATATTTGGGAACTGTTTTGGAATTTGGAGGAAGTAGATAATATAGGGAAAATGCTGTCCGATTTTCGTTGGCTCATTTATTAGTCTAACTTGATCTTATGAGAGTTTCAACGGCTTGAGCTTGGTATGAATTATCTGGAATGTAGATTTGCAAGTTCGGAAGGATAAGCGTTAAGTAGTTAAGGAAACAACAATGTATGTTAAGGTTGTTCCTTCTTTTCTTGGCATGATTCCATATATGGTAAAAAAATTTAATGAACCTTATGACTAGGGATTTGTAAAAGTATGTTGGCCATATTATTATATAATTTTCGAGTGTTATGTTATTCTTTCCGAGGGGCCATATCTCCTCCCTATGTCCTTCAGTTTAGAGAGTGACAGAAGAGGCATGTTATAGTATCAGTATTTTTAGCATATGCATGATATACATATATTTTCTTTGGCCTGGCCACTTGGTCAGTGAAACACTTTCTTTTGCCTGGCCTACGAGTCAGTGAGACAGATTGCCTTGCCTATGGGTCAGTGAGACAGATTGCCTAGCAGACGGGTCATTGAGATTTTACAATTTCCTGGTCGTTTGGTTAGTGAGATATATAATAGTATTATTTTGCATTTCATATGAGACAGCTCAAGTGAGATATTCCGAGCGTCTTATGGCCTCTAGATTGTATTGCTTCTGTTCAGTTCAGTTATCGCTTGCCTTACATACTCGGTACATTATTTCGTACTGACGTCCCTTTTTTTGGGGGCGTTGCATTTATGCCTGCAGATACAGATTGACAGACCGATAGACCAACCCATCAAGCAGGATCTAATATTAGCTGATTGGTGAGCTCCTTTTTGTTTGGAGTTGCCAGGTCTTTGGAGTCTCTCTCTTTTGATTACAAATTGTATGGGCCGGGGCCCTGTCCCGATCATGGTACAATCATACTTTCCTTAGAGGCTTATAGACGGGTCCTGTATATAATATGTTTGTGTGATAGCCTTGTCAGCTTGTATATGTCTGTTGGATACTGTTGGTTTTGTACAATTAAAGCAACCTCGTCGGCTTGCTCAGTTGTGTATATATATTTTTGGTGTGTGTGCCATTTCAAACGAGACAGTCAGTATTTTTATATATATCTAGATTTAGACATTATCGGTTTAAGTTGGGGGTTACTTCCCAAAGTTTCAGATTTAGAGTGGTTTGCTCGGGCCTAGTTTGGCATCGAGTGCTGGTCACGCTGCTCCCAATTTGGGGCGTGACAAAGTCGCCTTTGGAACAAAGTGTAAAATAAACGCCAGGAGTGGCAGAGTTATGATATGCATGCAATGATAGTTGATAATTGCGTGAATGTAAACACATAAACAGTTGAAGCAAATATACCCACATTATATTAGAATCCTTATGGTTAGAACCTTTAAGTCCCCAGCAGAGTCGGCATCTGTAACAGTTCGCATTTTAGCGGACGGGGTTAGCACTCGGAAAAGCTACTTCGAAATCGTTGGTCCTCTTTCGGACTTTGTTTTTAAAAGACTCGCCACCTAATTTTTAGGAAATTAGGAAAACCAGTTTTGAATGGTTTATTCATACGCCGTGAAAAATCATTCTTAATCCAAAGTTCTAGGTAAGGGTTCGGGTGATCCCCTAGGGAAGGCGTTAGGCACCCTAGTATTAAGGATCCATACTATACGGTTGACCTTCGAATTCCAATGTGTGAGTATTTGCATGAACTATTTATTTGGTGTTTATTTTCCCGAAAAAGTCTGTCATTTTTGCATATCATTTTTTTTAAAAGAATTGAATATATTCCCTTTAAATGTAGGGTATTTAGGCACGGTTTTAGGATCGCGCGGGCACCTACCTTTCCCTCGTCGGTAGGCGAACCCTCAATTAAATAACACATCAATCAAGTAGAGACAATTCATTTAATCCCAAATATATATATAATTAACAACGAAAATCAATTAATTTTATTAAGCCAAGATTTTAGAAATGATTACAACAGTCAAATAATTACAAGACTCATTCCAACTCCCACGACCTTGTCTAGACTAGTACAAGAGCGACTAATGAAAATTTTAGAATGGAATACAATTCTAGGACTAACCCTCCATCCCAGAATGAAGTTGGAGGAGATCTTCAAGATAGGTACTGTGCATTTCCCAAGGGTATTGCAATCAATCACCTGAAACACTCTACCCCCCAAAAGGGATGTAGCAAGAGTAGTATCAGTACAATCAACATGTACTGAGTAAGCATCATAGGCCCACAATGGTTAGAAAACACATATCAGTAAAAAAATTCACAAGTAAGCAGGATAAGCAACTAAATAAATACCATACATCTAATACAACTCGTTATAACATCAAGACTCTCAAATCATGCAACTCTTCTCTAATAGCCACCAATCAATTCCACAACAGTTTCACACTAGTCATATATCATTATGCCATTCGTTTCTTAGTACAAGAGTCCACTCACCATTAAGATATTCCTTATTCTACATCCTTTTGTAAGACAAACATATAACGGATCCCACGAACGATCTAAGTGATAAATTAACAAGCATAAGGCAAACACAATTGTATGCAAGTACACTTCATTGCCTAAGTGGAGCATCTAAACCAAAATATACCAAGATTCAATATATCCAACTCGAAACTGACATCACAAGCAAAACACCAAATAATCTGAATATAAGCCATGATGCAATGCAATGCAATAATGTATGAATGCAAGATACAATCCCACGCAATGTAGTGTACACATGTACCCCAGACGGAATCCCTCCACGTCTCGGTAGCACAACCCATGGTGACTCGCGAAGTCTAAGTGCCACTCATCCCAGATCTTTGCCAAAAAAATAGATGAGGCCCCGGATCTTTGCCCACGGGGGGTTCTCACCGACAATACCCTGGGGACCCGCGGAGTCCATACACTCACTCAATCCATGATTCCGGGACAAACATCAGATATCAGACTCTCACATCACTTTCATTTTAAAACCGAACCCAGCTCATCACAATTTTTCATCAAGAATCAATAATATATCAACAGTACATCATGAGAGAGGTGGACGTGTACAATGTATGATTAAACATCAATAATCAGGTCAATATCATAAGTACCAAGCATGGGTACGCTAATAATATCATGAAATATGACACAAGTCATAAAGAATTCTATCCTCATATCAACACTAACCGGTAAGATACTACAACATCACAATCAAGATGGAACAGCAGTTCCTAATATCTGCTAACGATATGGGGCATCAAGCCAGCACAATAGAACAATCAAGCCAGTATTATATTACCTCACTTCCTCACTACCTAACAAGATTAATACATAATAATTCACCTTCTATTCACAACACTTACCTAATACCCACTTTAGAATCCATTTAATGGCTGTTGGTACATTTACCCATTTCAGTATTAAGAAAATTCCATATTATTAGCATGGAACCAATTAGGCAGACCTTACAGAACTTCTCACCAAGTAGCAGAGAAAAATAATTGACAACAACTACTTCCAAGTCACAATGATCCACCGACATTCAAGGAAATCCAACACAAGAATAACAGTACCATCCTAAGGATCTATCCCATATCTCCAACACCTATACATGCATTCTTCATTCCTTTTAATACATGAATATGTAAATCTAACCAGAGTCTACCAAAAAGAAGTCGTAACCTACCTCGAGGTCGAGCGGGTGCCATGAACATACGTAGACCACATCATAATTCGAACAAAGGAACTTGAAGTACTCATGAAAGCCAAGCATAGGAATAACCATTAACACACTTGTAAATGATTTCAGATTGATAATGAAAACAAAAGGAATTTTGACCACCCATAGATTTCTAGGCTTTCATTGCCAAAGAACTCTTTTCCTAACCATAACGAGTTATTGCTAGACCAGTTGCCATTTTTAAATCTTCCCTTGAGAAAACCTATTTCCAAGATCCATGGAGAACTTATTTACCATTTGGAAGAAATAGGAATCTAGATTATTAATGAATCTAGGGTGAAGTACATGAGAGATTTAAATCAAGGAGCTACATATGAATAACAAGCTAACCAATCATCCTTCCCATCTAGGGTTTAGTGATACCAACTTTATTAGCTCTCTAGGTAAAGACTTTTAGGAACAATTTACTATTGAAGGGAGGAATTAGGAGAGCATTAGAGGATTTAAATTCCCAACAAAATCTGATTTTAGGCTCCCAAAAATAGTAGAAGGTGGCTGGACTTTAGAGTATTTGAGAAAATGGGGCCAATTCTTGAAATAAAGTCTTAAATAGGGATTTTCACTGTTAGTAGTTGCTCCAGCGGTATGGGCAGCGCTTCGGTGGTGTCGCTAGGGTGGCTGAGTGGCCGCCTTGGCAGCCCACTAGCCAAATGCACTTGCCGCATTAGCGGCGATTCCACCGCTTTAGCGGCGATTCCACTGCTACAGCGTCGCTGCTGTAACGCCTATTCAGCCTCTGTTGTGGCCCAACTTGGTCGGGTGGCCCACATTGAAAGCTCTCACGCGATGCGCATAACAGTTTCGATTAAATTAGCGATTTCCAAAAATATAACTAAATGAAGATATTTTTAAGGAGTCAGAGTTGCGGGTTGTCTCGAAATTCGTAGTAACGACAAAATTGGTCGTTACAACAGATACCAATTGAACAACCGATGGTCCCCGAATGGAAAGGGGATGAACAGGCACTGACGGGTGACACATTAGCAGCTAGGTCTTTATTAGAACATTCTTACTCTTGTATCTCAAATTTACATAAGGAAATAGGACGAATATCGTAGCCGGGAACCTTTTGTGACTTCGCGCACTCATAAATTACTCAACAGAAAATTACCTGATTACACCCGATCGTTCTGGGTTATGTACCCACACCTTACTCGTGATCACCACTTATTCTCAAAACTCGCACTATAATCCTAAGCAATTAGGAGTCCGCTGGATCACATACGCTTCCAAAAGTATCAAGACAAGAATAACCTCAAGGACAATGAGTGATTTGCTAGGGGTCCACCATATGATGTATGGCTCGAAATATACCAAACGTATCAAGAACTTTATGGACACAATTGGCCAAGCCGATCTAGCAGCTATCAGACTGTCGGGACGACACCGCTACAGCGCCAACATAGGCCATCGCTGCAGTCACAGCGATTTGCAAGCAGCCACCATGTGGCATACTTGACCATGATGGCACTGCCGCAGCAGCGGTAGCTATGCCGCCACAACGGCCTATCGCTGGATAGAATATCAAGGGGCAGCAACCCCTATCCGTTCACTTCCCACATCTCACATAACCGAAAACCCTCTCTACATTCCTCAAAACTCCTACCCCCACTCCTATTCTACTCAAACTAAAACTCTCCCATACCCTTAGTCTTCGTACTCCATGCACAACAAGGCTCCCCATTCATTAATTTTTCTCTCACCTCCAAGAAGAAGAAGAGTTCAAGGCAAGAAAAAAAATTCAACTATCATCCACTCCTTCAAATTCTTCAAAAACAAGGTAAGAATACGTTCCCCCTTAATCCCCATTTAAACAATAAAATCGAAATTAAGAGTAACAAGCCTAGGAGGTTGGGATTTTGTAGAACAAAGTTGGGGTTTTTAGGTTTTGGGTTGGTACACTACTAGGAAAAAATCAAAGGGTAATTGGAACTAGTCAATCGTTAGGATAACCTTCTCCTTGAACGTAGCGTGGTTATAGCACTAATTTAAGCCACAAAACATGAACATAGTAAAGGAAATTCTTTGAAGAAGATTTTTGGAGTTTCTCGAATTTCTGGCTAGCTCGTTGTTAGAATAGAACTCCTATGGGTTTAAAACTACATGCACACTGATTTCCTGCCCGATCCGTGCTTAAAAACAAGTTTTTGACTCAAAGAGTGGGGTAGAAATCTGAAAATTTAGGGTTTCTATCGGGGACGACGATGCCTCTACAGCGGTTGGCTGACCGCTGCAGCGTTGCTGCTATGGTGCTCAGTATACCGCTGTGGCAGTCATCAGGGAATTGTGCGAGAGCGATGTTGCGGTCTTTGGGCCGTCATTGCGGTACCGCTATGGCGGTCTGCAGACCCCTACAGTGGCCCCTGCAGATCCTGCAGCTGTGCACTTTCATGCCATACTCATGCAAATGTGATCTTTATCTAAGCTTCCAAATAGTCTACTTCAAATGGCCATACTTAAGTCTCCCTCGGAACATCACCTATGATAGTGCAAAACTATCGCTAAGCATAAAGCTTAGTGGCACATAACTTAACTAACATTTCATATCAAAAAGTATGCTATGTATGGAGTACAAAAATAAATTCTAGAAATGAACATATCAAAATCATCATCATGTACTTAATGAATATATAAAATTTTATCGAGTTTTTCACGCTGTTTCCTACTAGATTGATATCAGACTGATAAGACAAGAGTTTAACACATTTCTGATTCTATTACAGGCACAATGGCTCAAAACTAAGGGGCGGTACCATAAAACCAAGAGGTTCCCACTTATGACATGCTCCCCATTCATCAAAGCAAACGATTACACCTGAACCAGAAGTCCATTCCTTTACTGTTGGAGTGGGGATTTCATATGGCCAACGTGGAAACGCGTGCTCCTAAGTTCTGGACGGATTATTAAGGACAAAATAGACTCGTTTGGTCATGGGTAAGGGAATTTTATGCTATGCTGTCTACAGTTGATTGGGATTCTCCCAGCCCGGAGGTTATAGTGCAGGGTACTCTAATGAAGGTGGGGTCAAGGGATATCAATTGGGTTTACAGGCTAGATGATCACTCGGAGGAGCCCTGTGTGGAGAAGCCGGCTGAGAAGGACTTCATATGGTTGGCCTTCCCACTAGTACATGCGGATGATATAGAGAAGACCCTCTGGGCTCATGGTAGGGAGGGCGATATATAGTGATCATTTTACTGTTGAAGCCAAGAGATTGTTGCACATTGTTAGTCGCCGGGTCTGCCCCTCTTAGAACACCTATGATATGACCTATGCCCTTGTTCTTGTTGTTGCTTACGTTCTCGTCGATATACCAGTAAATTTGGGGGCACAGATTATTGTAAAGTGAAAGGATTTATTGGAGAATGGTGGAGGGAGCTTGGTGTTCCCGTCCTTGATTACTTTCTTATGCCGAAGGGATAAGGTTCACGAGGAGGATGATAATGACTGGGTCCACTCTAATACTCTTTTTCATCCACTACGGGTGAAGGGTTATGGTACTGCGATCGTCAGCAGAACGAGGAGGAAAGTGAACAATGCAGGTGAGCGGGGGAGTGGAGCCGAGGCTGACAGTGGAGCTCGAGATGGTGCTGAGACTGAGGCTCCTCGTATCAAGGGCCCTTTTGAGAGCATGGATTCACACTTTGATAAGATAATGGCCATGTTCCGGACGATTTCCATGCCTCCTCACGGGTTCGATTCATCAGGAACTGCCACTAGCTACCCTACTCAGGGGAGATGAAGGGGTATTTTGAGACCTAGAAGAAGATGGGTGAGTCTCTCACCAACCTGCAGAATGCGTATACCACGCTGGCTAAAAATCATAGTGAGCTTCGCAATGACTTCGACAGAGAGAAAATGAAGAACAAGTCACGCGACAAGCTTCACATTAGGTCTTGGAGGGGCATGAAGGGAGTGTGGGGTAACATGTACCCCAATGTGCCGATGCCAGTGGAGGACGATGATGACTATGAGCAGTACTCCTTCTAGAGTGTGCCCCGGGAGTATGGTAGCCAGCGTGGATTTGGTGATGTTAGGGGTGGCAGCTCGGATGATGATGGTGCAACCAGCATGCAGGTGGCCTAAAGATCCCCTTCCCCTTTTATATCATTCTTGGTTGCCCTTGTAGGGTTTTTTAGTTTTCAGAATTTTTTTATTTGTTTTGCCTTGTTTGCTTGGATGTTTGAAACAATTTCTGTTGGTTTTCTCTTGTTTGGATTTGAGGTTTGGTCTTCTGTTTGGCCATTCCTTTTTGGTGTTTTGGATAATTTGGATTGTAGTAAGTTTTTGGATGATTTATCGCCCTTGTCAGGCTTGTTTTATGTGACTGTTGATGGTAGACTTTTGCTGAGCATTCTGTTTTTTGCTGAATTTAGAATAGGAGAAAGTAATGGAAATAGGGGGACTGCAGGTCTCTGATCTCAGGCACGCCGCATCTGCGGTCTCTCAGAACACTATAGAGGTCCCACTTCAGTGGTAAAAGGTACCGCAACAACGGTCGAAAGGGAACTGGGTAAACCGCTACAGCAGTGGAGATGTCGTCACAGCGGTTGAAGGACCGTTGTGGCAGTACCACTGAATGGTAATGCTTCAACATTTTGCAAGAAATTGCACTCACGGAACAAACCAAATAAGGTCCTCACACGAACTAAGTCGAAATGGCGACGTAACACACTCTCCTGCGTAGATACTAATTGGAACCGCCCAGGTACCAATTGAATCCACCGAGATACCGATTTGATCGAAGTAGCACGATTTGAAAGAAAGAGGGGAAATTTCCCAAATGACCTATAGCCTCCCGTGGATGGGCACGGATGTCTACGTACCATTCCACGAGACACTACTAGACATTGCTCTTGTACTTGTGAGACCGGTAACGTAATCTCTGATGCCAACTTGTCACGACCCAAATTAGGATTGCACGGGCACCTACCTTTCCCTCCTCGGTAGCTGAACACTCAATTAAATAACACATTAACCAAGTAAAGACAATTCATTTAATCCAATAAATATATATAATTAGCAGCGGAAATCAATTAATTTTATTAAACCAAGATTTTAGAAATGATTACAACAGATAAATAATTGCAAGACTCGTTCCGACTCCCACGACCTGCTCTAAACAAGTACAAGAGCGACTAATGAAAATTTCAGAATAGAATACAATTCTAGGACTAATCCTCCATCCCGAAACAAAGTGGGAGGATATCTTCAAGATAGGTACCGTGCATCTCCCAACAAATCACAATCAATCACCTAAAACACTTTACACCTCAAAAGGGATGTAGCAAGAGTAGTATTAATACAATTAACACGTGAGCAAGCATCATAGGCCGACAATTGTTAGAAAACGCAAATCAGTAAAAGAATTCACAAGTAAGCAAGATAAGAAACTAAATCAATACCATACATCTATTACCACTCGTTATAAAATCAAGACTCTCAAATAATGCAACTCTTCTCTAATAGCCACGACTCAATTCCACAACAGTTTCACACCAGTCATATATCATTATGCCATTTGTTTCTTAGTACAGGAGTCCACTCACCATTAAGATATTCCTTATTCTACATCCTTTTGTAAGCCAAACATGTAACGGATCCCACAAACGATCTAAGTGATAAATTAACAAGTATAAGGCAAACACAATCATAAGCAAAGTACACGTCATCGCCTAAGTGGAGCATCTAAACCAAAATATGCCAAGCTTCAATATATCCAACTTGAAACTGACATCACAAGAAAAACACCAAATAATCTGAATATAAGCCATGACGCAATGCAATGCCATGCAATTTTGTGTACACACGTACTCCGGATGGAATACCTTCACGTCTCGGTAGCACAACCCAAGGTGACTCATGAAATGTAAGTGCCACTCGTCCCGGATCTTTACCCAACAAACAGATGAGACCCCAGATCTTTGGTTATGAGGGTTCTCACCGGCACCACCCTGGGGGACCCGTGGAGTCCATGCACTCAGTCAATCCACGATTTCGGGACTAACATCAGATATCAGACTCTCACATCACTCTCATTCTAAAACCGAGCCCAACTCATCATAATATTTCATCACGAATCAACAATGTATCAACAGTAAATCATGAGAGATGTGAATGCGTACAATGTATGATTCAAAATCAATAATCACGTCAATATCACAAGTACCAAGCATGGGTATGCCAACAATATCATGAAAAATTACACAGGTCATAAAGAATTGTATCCTCGTATCAATATCAACCGGTAAGATACTACAATATCACAATCAAGATGGAACAAAAGTTCCCGATATCTTCTAACAACACGTGGCAAAGCCAACACAATAGAACGATCAAGCCAAGTATCATATTACCTCACTTCCTTGCAACCTAACAAGATTAATACATGATAATTCACATTCTATTCACATCACTTACCTAATACCCAGCTTAGAATCCATTTCATGATTGTTGGTACATTTACCCATTTCAATATTAAGAAAATTCCTTATTATTAGCATAAAACCAATTAGGCACACATTACGGAGCTTCACACGAAGGAGCATCGAAAACTAATTAACAACATCTACTTCCAAGTCATAACGATCCACCGACATTCAAGGAAATCCAACACAAGAACCCTAGGGAATCTACCGGCCACAAGCCTGAACACAAACGTCACATAATAGTACCATCCTAAGGATCCATCCAAAATCTCCAATACCTATACATGCATTCTTCGTTCCTTCGAATATATGAATATGTAAATCTAACCGGAGTCTACCAAAAGGAAGTCGTAACCTACCTCGAGGTCGAGCGGGTGCCAAGAACATCCGTAGACCTTCAATTTGTTCATCAAATCGTAACCCGGATGATGAGAGCCAAGGATAGGAATCACCATTAACACACTTGTAAGGGATTTCAGATTGATAAGGAAAACAAAAGGAATTTGGACCACCCGTAGATTACTAGGCTTTCATTTCCAAAGAATTCTTTTCCTAACTATAAGGAGTTATTGCTAGACCAAGTTGCCATTTTTAACTCTTCCTTTGAGAAAACCATTTCCAAGATACATGGAGAACTCATTTAACGTTAGGAAGAAAATGGGAATCTTGATTATTAACAAATCTAGGGTGAAGTACCTGACAAATTTAAATCAAGGAACTACATATGAAGAACAAGCTAACCAATCATCCTTCCCATCAAGGGTTTAGTGATACCCACTTTATTAGCACTCTAGGTGAAGACTTTTAGGAACAATTTACTATCGAATGGAGGAATTAGGAGAGCATGGCAGGATTTACATTCCCAACAATATTTGATTTTAAGCTCCCAAAATGAGTATAAGACAGCTAGACTTTAGGGTTTTTGAGAAAATGGGGCCAATTCCCGAAATGACGTCTTAAATAGGGATTTTCACTCTACGTAGCCGCTCCAGCAACTGTGTTGCTAGGGCGGTTGAGTGGCCGCCAGGCGGTTCACTGGCCAAATACACTTACTGCATTGGTGGTGATTCCAACTGGGCCTGGTGGCTCACATTTCAAGTTCTCACGCGATGCACACAACAATTTCGATTAAATTAGCGATTTCCAGAAATATAACTGAACGAAGACATTTTTGAGGAGTCAGAGTTACGGGTTTCCTTGAAATTCATAGTAACGACGAAACAGGTCGTTACAATTAGTTCCTTTCATATATAAGGATAATAGTGCTTTTAGTAAAGATAGAAATTTCTTACAAAAATTTGAGATGAATAAATTTGTTCATGCTAGACTCATACATGGTTTGGGTTAGTCCGTTTAGTACGTTTTCAAAGCACCCTTATCTAAACTTTTATGTTTATAAATATCTTAAGAGGATTTAATTTATAAGAGTTTGATTTATATAATCAAAATTAACTTTTGATCTTGGAATTTATCTCAAAAACCAATTTGTTTATAATATAATAATAACGTTTTGTCATGGGCTTAGGTCCAAGTTATGCTCTTTTTTCTAAAAAATGATTAAGCTTTCTTGGGTTTTGGCCCAAAATCTCTCATTTTTCTTCAATTACTGTGCTTAGCCCAAAACATAGTTGCACTTATCTTTTTCTAAAAAAAATTGGTTAAGTGGGGACTAAAATATGATCTTTTGGGTTGGGCGTTAGCCCTCAAAAACTCTATTGTTTGCCTGAATTATTTCTAGAAAAGAACATGTGTTTTGATACAAGTGCATTACATATACGTATGCCTAGAAACAATTTTTTTTTCGTCTGATTTTAAGCTTAAAAGGAAAGAACTCAGTTTTTTAAAGCATATCATTTACACACAGTTTTGAAACCCATTTTCTACCTAGACTGAAAATAGAATTTTCGTAAACTAAACCCATAAATGGAAAAAAGCAATTTTTCCTAGTTTCGAAAAGATAAAGCCTGATTTGAGGAAAATGACAGCAATACATACATACACACACACACACACACACACACACACACACACACACACACACACACATATATATATATATATATATATATATATATATATATATATATACTTGGTAAAGATGAAACTGATCTTTTTTATTCCCTTATTGTTCTAGCCATTTTATTCTCTTTTGGAAAATATTTATGTTAATCCAGGTTTTGAAAATCGAGTTGGGGCCTAAGATTGAACTAAGGTACGAGTAAGGTCTGCGTACACTCTACCTCTCCAGACCCCACGTTGTGGGATTCACTAGGTATGTTATTGTTGTTGTTGTTGCCTAAGATCTAACTAAACAGCATATGTACCGTTCACCTAAGATTCCTAGTCCAAATATAAAGGATTCCAATAATAATGTGATTTTTTTCAAAATCATACAAATACAACATTTCAACCAAAAGGAAAAGTGGGACATTGAAATTTAATGAAAAAAGAGAGATGTGTTAGGGGTGTACCAAACCCCTTAAACGACCATTTTTATCCAAGGTTGGGCCTTCATGCCATTCTCACCCATGGCTGGGCCTTCAAGAATATTAGCTTTCCTTTCCCTTTCTTGGACTTAACGGTTTTTTGAAAGAATATTCCTATTGGGCCTTTGGCCTAACAGGCTGGTTGGACTAAGGCCCAAATGGTCGTGCAGTAGGAGAAGGGGAAAAAGGAAAAGGAATCGAATTAGTCTATGTTTGATGGACCTAGTACTATTAGAACTATAGATATATATATATATATATATATATATATATACATATGCATATACACCCTCATTTGATTGCAAGTGCATAATTAAAGACTTGATCACACACTATTGCTTCACTGGAAACTCCAAATCATATCATACCAATGGGAAACGGTTGTCACCACCCTTATTATCGACACCACACATGTTCCAAGGGGTTTTATGAACCCTAGGCATAGCTGGATATCAGGGAGTGGCTAGACCTATCCCCTAAACCTCCTCAAACTCTCAAAAATCCAGTGTTGCCATAGTATACAACCAGAGTCTCAAAGTTGTGCACAAGCATCATCTTATGGGAAGTAATTTAAATACAAGTAACATTAAAATGAGTTCAAAATCATGACAAAGACCGAGGCAGGTATTGTAATACAATGAGGTACATAGAATATGTACAACAGTTTCAAGGTACTTTTTCAAATAAGTGGCATGGACAAATCATACTCTTTTATTTGCATATACATACTGGCTATGATTGGCCTATTTTTTTTTTATATATATACGCAGTATACCTATGATATACACATGGTATGTGTATACCAAGTATATACCATGTATATATTCCCCTTCCTTTTATTAAAAACTGTACATATACTCTGTTTATATCCACACTCTTATGTGTTCAACTTTGAGACCTCAAGATCATTTCATTTACTCAATTGAATCCTGTCCCTTAAAACCAGTGTTCAAGGAAGAAAACCAAAACTAATTAAAATCTAACTTTAACTCTGGTACACAACAAATAAGTGACTTATCAACCTCATATGTTAATAGCCCTTATAGCAAGAGACTGGAATTACTTAATGTGATCACAGATGCACAATAGAAAATTGTAGACAAAGAGGAAAATTTTATGACTTGTAATCATCCAAAACAGGATTAGAACATCAAAAGGCCTGGACCAAATAACATCACATGAACTGGGATTGTACAACTTCATATTCTCAGGAAAGACCATAGAAAAGAATCTTTGTTTCAATACAACAGTATTAAGAACACATTACAACAAGGCTTCATGTAAGTTACCACTTGAGGTAGACAGGAGAAGGGATCAGCTATGTATGTCAACAAATCCCAGAAGATATGGCATGAAGTTCAAAACAAATCTTTGCAGATTCAGATTCTCTAAATTCCCAACAGCACACTCATTGTCACGACCCAACCGGAGGGCCATGACGGGCACCCAGAGCTAATCTACCGAGCATCTCTTATCATACATTCATAATCATATCTAAGTGAGCCACATGGCTAACTCCTAATCACCACGAAACCAAAAGACACAAGTTCTATCGAACATAGGCACATCTATATAAATATCATTAACTATGCCCATATATACAAGCCGACAAGGCTACGAAAAATGATATACAAAATATAAACCGATAAGATTATGGGATATCTAGCTATGTACATCTTTCTACGAGCCTCTACATGGAGTATGTAATATCATAAAGACAGGATAGGATCCTGCCATGCGCAAATATGTGCACAAAATAATATTACCAACTAAACTGCAACTCCGGATCAAATGAAGCACTTCTATGCAATCACTGATGAAGCTGCCTGGGGGTCTGGTCTGTCTCGCTGTCTTCCTACGGGCATGAACGCAGCGTCCACAAAAAAGAAAAGGACGTCAGTACAAATAATGTACTGAGTATGTAAGGCGTGAATAACAACATGATGAAAGCATGAAGATAACATAAGAATTAGAGAACAATTTATACCTTTTAAAATGACTATCTTACATAATTAACCTTTCTCCAAAGGAGACATTTCATATATATATATATATATATATATATATATATATATATATATATATATATATATATATAATGATACCATACCCGACCATGTAGGTTCGGTGTCATCCATACCCGGTCATAACAAGACTCGATGTTGTCCATGCCCAACTGCAGTGGTGTGCGCACAATAGATATCATACCCGGCCATATAAGCTCAGTGTCACAAAATAGATATATACATATATGACATTCATGAGTATCCAAAGGAAACATTACCACTCTATCGGGGTTATATAAAGTTTGTCACGACCCAAACCGATGGGCTATGATTAGTGCCCGAGTTGGACACTCATATACGAACCTGTTATGTATAATCAGACTGATGCTAAGGACAATGTGGAAATATGTAAAACATGTTGTAGAGTCATAATGCCATATATCAGAATGAACCTGTCTCCTGAAGAGTCACAGTTACCCAAACATATCAAAATACACAAGCCGACAAGGCTGCCAACATACACGGGAATATCCAAAACGAAGTATATCTGTATAGCTGACCAAACCATATACATAACCCACACATGTCTACAGACCTCTAGGAGTATGACAAAGTCTATATAAGAAGATCTGTACCAAAACAGCTTAAGCTCCAAGACAATGGAGCTCTCCAAACAGCTAGGCAGAAATCCTAAGCCAGAGGGTAACTAATCTGAGGGTCTGTACCTGCGGGCATAAAACGTAAGCCCCGAAGAAAGGGGGTCAGTACGAATAGTGTACTGAGCATGTAAGGCATGAAATCAATATATACATAAAATCATGGAAAACATTTGAGGCGGGTCAATGAATGGGCAAAATAAATGCATCAATATAGCTATATCAAAGAAACACATATATCCATAGAAATATCACAACAAGGGCCACAACGTCACCCCCTGTCAACTGTGCCACATATATACACATCACAACAAAGGCCACAGCACAGCCCCTGTCAAGTGTGCCATATATATACACGTCACAACAAAGGCCACAGCACACCCCCTGTCAATTGTGCCATATATATATATACATCACAACAAAGGCCATAGCATACCCCTATCAATTGTACCATATATATACACATCACAACAAAGGCCACATCACACCCCCTGTCAACTGTGCCATATATATACACATCACAACAAAGGCCACAACACACCCCCTGTCAAATGTGCCTTATATATATACAACAAGGGCCACAGGACACCCCCTGTCAACTGTTTCTTACATATACACATCACAACAAAGGCCACAGCACACCCTCTGTCAATTGTGCCATATATATACACAACAAAGGCCACAGCACACCCCTAGTCAACTGTGCCTTGTATATACATGAAGAATGAAAATGAGTGCAGTGCATAATCAAAATGAAATAATAGAGCTCTCTGTAATGTCACAAAATAGCCATATACATATATTATACTCGTGGCATGCATAAGGGTTCAAATGAAAACTATCGCTCTATCCCACCTTGGAGGAACAATTTATAAGGTGAGATCAACAACAATGAAATAAATCGAGAAAATCATGAAATAGCTTAACATTTTCATAGCATCGTTGAAATCATATTTGAGACCTTTAAGCATAAAATCATCCTCAACGTAATCCTCATAAAAACATTCTCGTTCTTAACATCATAAGAAGCTTTAAGAGTCACAAACTTCTAGCTTTGAAATCAAGGAGGTTATGAAAACACTTATGGAATCATGTCTTTGAAATAAAACGACAGGCCTTAACATACCGGTTCAACCTCCTAGTAGCTACGCTTATGTGTCCGAGCTCGCAAGTCTACATTTAAGAGGATTTATACTAACATTAGCCTCTTCATCGCACACTTGTACCTCCCCTGTTTATCTGCCTAGCTCGAATTCTCAATTCAACAACCAATAACAACAATAACAATACCAACATCCATAACATCATTTCCAACACCAATATGTACCATAAAACATCCCACATGTTGTTTTCCAACTTCCATACCTAACAAACTTACTACACGATTGTTTAGCCACTTTATCTCCGTAAATAAGCCTTAAATAATACCAAAAGAGAAAGATTCATACCTTTTTTCTTGTTAATACAGCAATATCCTCAATATGCACGCTAAAATCCACCGCAAAATAATACTAGAATCACAACCATGTGTTACCCGGACCTAAACCACTACTCCGATACTTGAAAATTGCTCAATTTTTGTTTCCTCACTCTCTCTCTTCAATTTCTGGAATTTTCCAGCAAAATCTGGTGAAAAAAAGGGTTCTTACCCTTTTTATAAGGGTCAAATTCGGGTCGCGTTTCTGCTTTATCAGCTGAACTCTTAACGTCCATAATTCTATACTCTAATGTCTTGTCGATGAGCGGTTTATTGCGTTGGAAACTAAACTCGACGAACTTCATTTTAGGATTTTGTTTCACCTTAAAACACTTCATATGCTGAGAGATATTCATCCACCAAGTTGGACTAACATTTTCACACAAAACATTACCCATCCTTTTTCCAAAGTCGTACTACTCCATTTCTTCCACTCATTTCCTTATAAAACCTTCTGGTATACCTTATATACATCCTTACTCATTAAATATACTTAATAATGCTTGCTCCTTATGTTCCAAAGTGGTTTTACTTAACCATAACTCAACGTACTTATGTTTCAAATTTGATAAGTCCTTCTTCGAAGATACCGGGTGTAATATCCTTCCCCCCTTAAAAACATTCATCCTCGAATGTTGTAGTGCCGATCCTCAATATCCTTATTGAATTTTTGTTCGATTACCATATACTTATACTATAATTTGGTCAGTTTCGTCCTACTCTTTCTTAGCTCCTTATCAAATTCATTTGTGAGTCGTACAGTCTTCAATCCTTATGTATACAAGTTAGCTAGTATTCAATTCTCATTCTGCCTTCCTTCCTGTGGTTTAACTAGCCACGCCACGGTTACTCACCGTCATGCGAGCGGCCTTCCTCTTCGTTTCTCATTTCATTATTAACGGATAACTCCCTTGCTCGAATATAGCACTTTCTTCTTTATCTTGTTGACTCCTCCGATGCTATCTTGGCTATCCCTACTTGTACTTGTTGAGCTTAGATACGTGCTAGATTATCCCCTCGCAATTCCATAGCTAAGCTTTCTGATTCATCATAGATTTTCTTATACTAATGTTCTGTTGCTTGTTCAACGTTACTCTGCTACTGAAAAATCCTTACTCTTAACGATTACGTTTCTTCAACCATCTGTGTTAATTCCTTTCCATGATAGTTTATAACCATATCCTCAATACGATTTCTTAAATACGTACATTCCTAATGTTCCATCACCATCTCTATTATTCCTCGTAGCAGGATTACATATTGCGATGAACCAATAATCATAGTTCGAACTTGTCTATAGCTCACAATATCTTCGAGTCCTTGTCAAACTCTCCCTTTAATTCCTTTGCCTCAAATCTTACAATATAACTTATAATTATAAGGTTAGGGCAATTCTGATATTACCATAGCTTCTTTCCAACATTGGTATGGTATACTTACCCTTGACTTCCTTATTCCAGTGATCACTTAGTTAGCTGTCATTCCTTGTTGGCATTCCGGTGTGTCCATTCCCATCTGTGGCGCATAACCTTATGTTGATGGTTCATATAATTCTATAATGCATACCCTTATGCTCAGTATGGTCAGTGACCCGTGATATACTTTCTAATTTCTATTGATGCTGCTGCCTTTCTATCTGCACCTACATCGTTCTTCCTCTCTTTAGAGATCGCCACACCACTTATCGTTACTCCCTTTGTTAAGATTCTTATATTTTTCCTTTAATATCAGGATTTTCTTCTGTTGTAACCCACAGTGTCCTTTGTACTCATCATCCATTTCATCATTCTCTTTGTAGTTAGCTTGCCAAGCTTTCTTACTCTCTTTATTACTCTTTAGGATACGCCGCTGCCTATTTAGGTGCAGCACAAATTTCCCTGGTCTAGAAATATCATATCTCACGTCCGCATGAAGTATTCTCTTGATCCATTTTAATTCCTTTTTATACCTGCTTTGTGCTATGCTTATCTTTGATTTGTTCCTGCTCCCTCTTAATGCATTCTTGGTATGCCACTATGTCCCGAATTTTGGTCTCCTTAAGCTAACCTCTTTCTTTCCTTGGACTTTGGACAATGCCATACCTTGTTTCAGGACTAGATCTACCCTTCCCCCCTTTTAAGGGTGTTCTTATACACTAGTAACTCCCTAGTATCAGTAGTCATTGACCTACCCTAAAGATCCTTCGTCTCTTTTGGTCTCTTATAATATCGGAATTCTCTCATCGTATAGCTTGACTTATTTTCCCTTCTGCTAATCGAGGGCTTTGCATTTGAATGAGGCGCTTATGCATTACTGATCCATTCTCGCTGCCTTTTTTTAAGGCCTTTATACTTCTACCTTTTATGACTGAACATTTCCCGAATCAACGGGTTAATGGAAACATTGGAATCCATCAAAATATTTTACGGAACGTTTGGTCACACTTTGCTTGTTTTATCCCTCGTCTTCCTCCACAACTATTATCACTGAAATTCTTCTTACTCTGAGTTTTCGGTTTCACTATACGTCTACAATATATCATTGAGGTTTAATATGCTGCGTCTCCTTCCACTATCAATCCCTTTATTCTCTCGGCTCACTTATCCAAAAATTTCCTTGACTACTTATTTGCGTCCCACCTATGCGTTGTAGTTCATCCAGTGTTCTGCCACTTCTTGTTCGTGTCATGAATTCCTTGCAAATATACCCTCTTCTTTCTTCTCCTTCCTGCCACCAAGGCTAGTCCATACTCATGAATACTTCCCATACATCCTTCTATTTCCTTTATAATTAAACCTCGGTATTCCTTATCCTCATCCCATGTCATTGATGTACTACCTCCCGGTTAGCTTTGTTAGTTCATTAACCTCTCGCTTGTCCTTGGTGATTGCTCAATTTTTCTTTTCTTCCTTTCTTCTTCTTTTGACTAGCCCATTAGTGTACCTTTCCTTCTTTCATCCTCAAACCTTCCTTGAGTTTCTTCCTCCCCGAGCGCCCTTCTCTACTTGTTATTTTATAATATCGACCCTAACGTTCGTAAAATATTCCTTTAAACGTACAAATCCGTTCTATTCTTAAATCATCTTTTAGGAAAGCTTCTCCGTTTCTGAGGCAACCGTGTCAGTATGACTACACATTTATCCCTTTAGACGCCTCTCGAGGGCTGGAAATCTCTTAGTATCGTTGCAAGGCCTGATCATTCTCTCTCTTACTTCACATCCCTATTTGTGAACTATCCTTTAGTCCCACTTATCGAAGTCTGTTTTCTGACCCCACACATTCATCTTTTGTTTCACACTACCTTACTTTATCCCTTTCGCATGCCTACCTTTGAATTTTATCCAAATAGTCCCTTACCTTACCCATCGTCCCTCTTGGAAGCTTCACTTACCCTCATTTCTTACACTTTGTTTTTCTCCAGGCATTCTAATCTCTTTACTTTCTATATATTCACTTTCTTCCTTTCCCTGATGTTGTTGCATTAGGACTTTCCAACTCTAGCCTGTGGTGACAATATCATCAACTTACCTTGTAACATCTATCACTTGAACTTCACTACCCTGTTCGATTGATGCCTTCACCAAATAGTCCCTTACCTTACCCATCGTCCCTCTTGGAAGCGTCACTTACCTTCGTTTCTTACACTTTTTTTTTCTCAAGGCATTCTAATCTCTTTACTTTCTATATATTCACTTTCTTCCTTTCCCTGATGTTGTTGCTTTAGGACTTTCCAACTCTAGCCTGTGGTGACAATATCATCAACTTACCTTGTAACATCTATCACTTGAACTTCACTACCCTGTTCGATTGATGCCTTCAGTATACCGCAACGTCGGTTGCTGGGACACATATACCGGTTAGCGCAGCCACATATGGGATGTCATACACATACATATATATATGTATGTTTACTAACGCCTCGCTTAAAAAGTACATCCCAATACTATTCGAACTCATCCTAATTCTAGAGCTGTGATGCACTTTTGTTTTTCTCTTTGCCGGTCTAGTCCGCCTAATCCTTCGCGACCTTTTATGGTTTCTAATCACTCTGCATACTCCAATTTCCCTTAGGCTACTCTAGCTTCTCATCTGTCTCTTATGTCTGAATTTGTAGGACTCTTAATATACTTCCCAGGGGTTAATATTTCTCTCACCCCAGCACGCTTAACCTTGGAGTGCTAATGGGATCTAGTGCGTTAGTACTGATATAATCGCATACTCCTTACTACGTGATCTTCCTCACATAACCTAAAGCATGTTGAAGTTTTAACAGATTCCAAAACATTCTCGTAATGCATCTCCCTCCGAATTAGAAAGGATCTTTTACTCGTCCGACTAAGCAAATACTATTTTGGCCTTTGAAATCCTTAATAATCACCTTCAATCTCCATGTATGATTACTTTTCATCCTAGCTTCCAAGATTCGCAATGGTGGCGAAGGCATCTTGATCGCAGTTACTTCCAAATACTTAATTCACTGATCCCCTTCAGGATTTTCGCTCATCACTATTCAGTATTACCCTGAAGTAAATACATACGCACATAGGAAGTTCCAATAAGAACACGCATACCTGTTGCCGACCGGTCCTTAGCCTGATCTAGTAGGCTATAGAGTGAAATGTGCTCTTCATCCTTGTCTTCCCACCGTCTACTAGTCTGGCCTAACATAATGCTGAAACGTAAGGAAAATCTAGATGTGCCAACTTTGTACTTCCTTAATTACGTCTTCATCCACAGGAGTCTCGTGACCCTTAAACGGGTCTTTGTCATATGATTTCTTAGTCGGGTCTCCTCCTACTGGAGCCACATCCTCCGATGGGTCCGCCTCAATGGAATAACTAATGCTCTTTCTTATACCTCTTAACATCCTCGATCCAGAGTCGATGGGCGATACGAGTCTCATGTCCCTCTTCAGAGCCTCACTTACGCTCCCATTAACTGAACTTGTCCTCTTCTCCAATACAATCCTGCAATTTAACAAAAATCGTACCAAGAACGAGCTTTCCTATCATTGGATCTACTGCACGATCTATGATCAGAAAGAAAGATGACATCCTAAATGTCCTGTAGCTTCCTGTTTATAGATGTGGTGCACAACACACCGATAAACAAGACTCTACCAGACACGGTCTGTAGACACTCCACGGATAAACTGCTCTGATACCACTTTTGTCACGACCCAAACGGATGGGCCATGATTAGGGCCCGAGTTGGACACTCATATAAGAACCTGTTAGATTTAATCAGACTGATGCTAAGGACAATGTGGAAATATGTAAAACATGTTGTAGACTCATAATGCCATATATCAGAATGAACCTGTCTCCTGAAGAGTCACAGTTAACCAAACATAACAAAATACCCAAGCAGACAAGGTTGCCAACATACACGGGAATATTCAAAACGAACTACATCTGTATAGCTGACCAAACCATATACATAACCCACACATGTCTACAGACCTCTAGAAGTATGACAAAGTCTATATAAGAAGATCTGTACCAAAACACCTCAAGCTCCGGGACAATGGAGCTCTCCGAACAGCTAGGCAGAAATCCTAAGCCGGAGGGTAACCAAGTTGAGGGTCTGTACCTGCGGGCATGAAACGCAGCCCCCAAAGAAAGGGGGTCAGTACGAATAGTGTACTGAGCATATGAGGCATGAAATCAATATATAGATAAAATCATGGAAAACATTTGAGGCGTGTCAATGAATGGGCAAAATAAATGCATCAGTATAGCCATATCAAAGAAACACATATATCCATAGAAATATCACAACAAGGGCCACAGTGTCACCCCTTGTCAACTGTGCCATATATATACACATCACAACAAAGGCCACAGCACACCCCCTGTCAACTGTGCCATATATATACAAATCACAACAAAGGCCATAGCATACCCCCTGTCAACTGTGCCATATATATACACATCACAACAAAGGCTACAGCACACCCCCTGTCAACTGTGCCATATATATACACATCACAACAAAGGCCACAGCACACCCCCTGTCAACTATGCCTTATATATATACAACAAAGGCCACAGGACACCCCCTGTCAACTGTGTCTTACATATACACATCACAACAAAGGCCACAACACACCCCCTGTCAATTGTGCCATATATATACACAACAAAGGCCACAGCACACCCCCTAGTCAACTGTGCCTTATATATACATGAAGAATGAAAATGAGTGCAGTGCATAATCAAAATGAAATAATAGAGCTCTCTGTAATGTCACAAAATAGCCATATACATATATTATACTCGTGGCATGCATAGGGGTTCAAATGAAAACTATCACTCTATCCCACTTTGGAGGAACAATTTATAAGGTGAGATCAACAACAATGAAATAAATCGAGAAAATCATGAAATAGCTTAACATTTTCATATCATCGTTGAAATCATATTTGAGACCTTTAAGCATAAAATCTTCCTCAACGTAATCCTCATAAAAACATTCTAGTTCTTAATATCATAAGAAGCTTTAAGAGTCATAAACTTCTAGCTTTGAAATCAAGGAGGTTATGAAAACACTTATGGAATCATACCATAGGAATCATGCCTTTGAAAGAAAATGACGGGCCTTAACATACCTGTTCAACTTCATAGTAGCTACGCTTATGTGTCCGAGCTCGCATGTATACATTTAAGAGGATTTATACTAACGTTAGCCTCTTCATCACATACTTGTACCAAGTTTCAAATTATACTATTCTATATTCTGCCGAAAATCGGGCAACACCTCCCCTGTTTATGTGCCTAGCCCGAATTCTCAATTCAACAACCAATAACAACAATAAAAATACCAACATCCATAACATCATTTCCAACACCAATATGTACCATAAAACAACCCACACGCTGTTTTCCAACTTCCATACCTAACAAACTTACTACACGATTGTTTAGCGACTTTATCTCCGTAAATAAGCCTTAAATAATACCAAAAGATAAAGATTCAAACCTTTTTTATTGTTAAGACTGCAATATCCTCAATATCCATGTTAAAATCCACCGTAAAACAATACTAGAATCACAACCATGCGTTAATCGGACCTAAACCACTACTCCGATACTTGAAAATTTCTCACTTTTTGTTTTCCTCACTCTCTCTCTTCAATTTCTGGAATTTTCCAGCAAAATATGGTGAAACCTTTTTATAAGGGTCAAATTCGGGTCGGGTTCACTGTAGCAGCACTGTCAGCTGAACTTGTAACGTCCATAATTCTCTACTCCTATGTATTATCGACGAGCGATTTGCTGCGTTGGAAACTAGACTCGATGAACTTCATTTTAGGATTTTGTTTCACCTTAAAACACTTCATATGCTGAGAGATATTCGTCCACCAAGTTGGACCAAAATTTTCACACAAAACATTACCCATCCTTTTTCCAAAGTCGTACTACTCCATTTCTTCCACTCATTTACTTATAAAACTTTCTAGTATGCCTTATATACATCCTTCCTCATTAAATATACTTAATAATTCTTGCTTCTTATATTCCAAAGTGATTTTACTTAACCATAACTCAACGTACTTATGTTTCAAATTTAATAAGTGCTTCTTCGAAGATACGGGGTGTAACAAAGTCGGTAAACCCCCGATTTCTGTTATGGAATCACCATCATCATCATCATCATCACTATGAAGAGCTTTTATCAATAATATCTTAAGAATATTGAAAGTCGTGAGCTTTTAGCATTTTCTAAGAATAGGACATTACAGATATCTTGGATGGATTAAAAATAAGGAAATCATGCCTTTGGAAAGAAAGGGTTAGCCTTAACATACCTTTACGTCTCCTTAGTTACTTAATGTTCTCCTCCCAAGCCCGCAAATCTACATTCAAGAGGATTCATACTAAGGTTAAGTCTTAAAAACACTCTTAAGTTCAAACTAGAGTAATTTGTGAGCTAGCGAAAATTAGGCAGCATTTCCCCTATTTTATCTACTTCTACCAAATTCCAAAACAACACTCAATCAACAAGAACATCATCAACAATACCATAATTAAGAGAATTCATTCAAGTTAAGCTCCATTCAACCCCAAAACTCTTTTTCATAATCAACCCATAACAACAATTTCAACACAACTCCATATATGCTTGGATACAATACTTCCTCATAATCATTATTACCACTCATAGCAAGATTATACTCATAACATGCCAAAAATTATAACTCAAGTTAATTTATAGCTCAAAATATTCTAAAATTCATATTTGAACTCTCTTTTCATTTTCCTCCTTCAACCAAATTGTATAACAATCAAACAACCTTAACAATATGCAATAGATGTGAAAACTTACCTTAATCACACAAGAACAAGCCTTGGATCAAATTATTCCACTAGAGTTAAACCTCCAACTTCAACAACAAAGGAATTCTTGAACTCTACAAACCCTAGTAAGCTTTCTAGCACTTGAATCTCTCGATCCTCTAAGGTTTGACTTTGATTAGCATATGAAATTGAGGAAAGGGTTTTGAAGAGTATTTGGACGAATTTTGAGGTGGAAATGGTGAAAAATGAATCTTGGGTCAAACTTATAACATCAAAAAGTTGGCCACCGACTTAATTTTTGTGGTCACTTTGACGGACTGTAGAAAATTTGATGCTCCGTCAAATTTGTCCAGCAAATGGACCACCCAAAATGTGCTCACTCGAATTACTTTACGGTGGGAAAACTTTCATTGAAGGGGCCGTAGAAAGTTTTGCGGTGCGTCAAATTTCTCTATCGGAGTAGTCTGTCTTAAAACACCCATAACTTTCTACTCCGATGTCACATTGACGAACGGTTTATTGCGTTAGAAACTAGACTCAATGAAATTCAATTTGGAAAAAAATACACACCAAAAATCCTCATATTCTAGGAGATATCTCTCTCTCAAGTTGGAGAAAAAATCTTGTCCAAAATTCTGCCAAGTTTTACCAAAGTTCCAACAAACTTAATTTCCTTAATTCGCTTGTTCTTAAATCCTTCCATAACTTATTACATGAACTTAAACCCTCATAACCATAAAGTAGGCACATATAATCTCATATATCTTAGAAGATAACTCCAGTGTCAACAATCCCAAAGTCACAATGAACCCCACGATCATGAGAACAAGGTCTAGGAAGACAAGGAAGCCTCAGGGTCTTGAAAGAGGAATAGGATAGGGTGAGGTTATCACCTCCCCATCCCTTTCTGGAACCTTACTTTCAGTAAAAGGGGATCAAAGGCCCCACTGGTCATTACCTCCAGTTCATGCCTAAGCTCACCTTTTACTCTCTCAAAGCAACCTCAGCCCCCTTTACCTTATTCCCACACCTAATGTCAATCACTAAAACTTATGGACCAGAGTAGTTTGACACTGCCCCCATAAACTAAATTTCATCTAGACCCCTAATTGATCACATAAATTAACAACTTTTAATCAACTCAGTTTGGGGTCCTAACTATGTAAAGCAAGGTTGAATTCCTTTAGACACTAACATTTGAGAGAGTTGAACCTTTAAATCACTTAAAAGCTTAAGTTCAGACTGAACATCTACCTCCAGATTCAAAATAACTCTTTTTCCAATTGATTAATCACTTTCAAATAGTTAAAGTCACATCAGGACTCAACCCATCTTTTTAATACTCTTAAACTCCTTTTGAAATTTCAACCTTGAACCTGATATATAAAAGAGTAGAGTCGGATAACATGAATGTCAAGGCTGAATTCTATTCAAATAAAGTGATCATGGCATATAATCCTGCTAGTGGCATATAGTATTCTAATTTATTTTAAATTATTTCCATAACTTTATGGACTTTTATTAGCTCTTAATGCACCATTTAAGGACCTATCTCATGAATGAACTTGAATCCCAAAACTTCATTTTTTAGACTTCTCTATCATATTCTAGGATATTGCTACTTTAATATTATCCTTAATGCAGAACATACAACTATTCAGAATTATTTGACAAATTCAAGCACATTCAAATAGACATGGGAAGATTCAGACCCACACAAATGCAAGCAGACCCCTAACTCTAAATGCCTTAAACACTTATCAAAGACTTCTTATAAACATGCCTAGGTTCCTTAAGCTTTGTTTTAACCTGATTATGTTCTTTTCTCTTTTTATCCCAATCATAACTTCATGTTATCCAGTTGATATTAGACAAGTACACAGACCCATAAAAGAACACATTTAGGCAATCAAAATGTCATAATCTTGTTCAAGTAAAAACAACTACCTCAAATGCTTCAAATAGATCATCTCAGTACTCTAATGTTCTACTGCATTCAAATAGGATTAGTGTTAATTTAAAAGTTCACTAAATTACTATCATGACTCATATGATCACTCTGTTATCATATTTAAGTATTGGACAACAAAGATAGGAAACCTCAACATCCAACAGAGCACATGAAGTCAATTTCAACCATATCTAAACAAACAATACATTATTTGAAACATATACACTCAGTCTATCTCAAGAACTACTTATTAATGTCAAACATATGCTTTGAAAATAAAGGAAGTGACCTCCACATCTAAAACAAGCTAATAAATCCTACCAGTACCCAAGCAGTACATTTATTTAATTGAACCAAAGAAAAACAACAACCAACTAATATTAACAATCTATTACCATATAGACTAACTACTAAGCAATAAAAAGTAAGTAAAGGATAGAATATTACCTTTTAAAAGTGCATCCTTGGCCAAAAATAAATTTGAAAGCCCTTTTGTGCTTCCAAGACCACACTCAGCCACAAAGACTCAAAATAAAAGAAACAATTATTTTTTTAAACTCAGAAAATCTCAAACTAGTGAAGTCTTAATATTTTTTACTAAAGGGGCTTGAAATCCCAAGTTTTCAGCCTTCCTTTTAATTTTCTCCAATTTTTGGCTTCTGAAAACTTTAAAGTTTCAAAAAAACTCAGAGTTTTTCTCTCCAAATGGACCTCCTTTATGTGATGGGGTTGGGGTTCTATTTATAGAACCCCATAAAAAGTTTAGCTCTCAAAACAATCGATGTGGGACAAACATATTTCCCTAAAAATGAACATTTCAAATTGGATCGACGTCTCAAATGACTCCTCAAACATATGAATGGCCAGATCTAAACCTCATTTGGTTCGATCCAGCCTTTTCAAACCCAACCAATGAAAATCAAGCAAAGTACAATAACAAGACGTGTAAATCACAGAATAGTAAAGTAAAAAGCAAAAATACTATTCCTTACCATATTTGGATTAAAAATCACGAATTCGAGTGAAACATTAAATGTTTTCACTACAATAGACATGTAAAAGCTGCGTGCATTTGCTAAACCCTGTCTTTTTGCTATTATTGGCGGAGAGAGAAGAGGGAAATGTTGTTATATCCCGTACTTTCGCGCGTTCGGGAAAATTTGAAATGACTTTGATTTGTAAGGAATAAGGTCATATGTTGATTGGAATTCAGATATGTGTGTGTTGATCATGAAAAGTATTGGTGTGGAAATACGGAGGAAGGCCAAGGGCAAAAATTGGAATTTTGGAAATTAGTTTGGGGAATTACAAAATACGGACTACATCAATTGGGCAAAAAAAAAAATAGGAAAAGAGGCCCAAATGGCATGGGCTGGCCGGCCATATGCTTGGCCCAAGCCCCAAATATTAAGTCATGTGTTCAAATTAATAAAAAGGGGCCAATTATTCATTAAAATCCCCTAGAACTTTCAAGAGATAATGAGAGAAGTAAAGAAACAAAGAAGAAGAGAAACAAAGGGGAGCATTTCGGCCAACCCATGGGAATTTGACCATGAGAAATCTTGTTCTAAAAATCATTTTCTTGTGGTATTCCTACTAATTCAAGGGTTCTCTACAACATGGTATAATTATTTCGGAAGATAAGTCGTTCGTTTCATCAATTTAACACTTGAGCCAAGTGAAGAAGTTTGGAGAAAAAAGGTAAGAATCCATCCCTTTTTATTATGTTATGGAGCTTTGTTCATGTTGTGGAATGTAGGAATGAGTAGAAACTATGAAAATATGGAAGTTTGTATGGTATTTATATATATGCTTGTGTGGCCGTGTGGGTGCCTTGATGTATAGCCAACATGAATTGAATTTTATGTTGTAGTCTAGTTGTGGTTATGATAGAAATTATATTGGAAATGAAAGTTGAATGAATTCGATGGAAATTGGAAATATGGAATGTAGCCGTGTGGTGTTGTGTTGATGGTGGAGGATAAATTAAATTTCCTTAGTATGATGATTGTGTTGTTGTGAAGTGAATGGAAGAAAAATGGTTCTTGTTGTTATGGAAAGTTTGTTGTTAAGTTGTTGTAGGAAATATGCAACTTTATTGTAGTTTATGTATATATGGAAATGAAAGTGGTAAGGTGCAAATCATGATATTCATTAATGAAATTGGAAGGTAAGAATGCATTATGAACGATTATGTTGAAGATTGGAAATTTTGGATGAATTATGGTTTTGGTGAAAAGTTTGTATATCGTTTATACCTTGTGAATATATTATAGAAAGGATATGAAATGCTTCCTATTTGCGTTGTAATGATCATGACTAATGATGAATATGAAAATATTAAGATTGGTTTGGAAGTGTAAGGTCGGAATGAAAGATATTGTGTTATGTCGGAAAGATGGCTAGTTATGCCATATTGTGTATTTTGTAGTACTTGTTGTTGTTGTTAATGTTGTTGTTGGATTGTTGGGTTGCTGTTGTTGATATATTAAGCCAAGCTAAGTCTCAGGGATGTTATATGTATAGGGGAAATGCTGCCGAAATTTCGGTAGGCAAGTATGTGCTTAAGTTGGATTCTTAAGGCTTGAATTTGACAATTGGTAAAAGTGACCATTTGCAGATCTTGGACGAATCGGGAATCGAATTCGAGCGAGCGGAAGGCGCAGCCAAGGTATGTAAAGCTGTCCCTTACCTTCTTATGGCATGTCCTAGGAGTACTAGGCTTGAATTTGAGCCTCGGGGATTATTCTGTTCGTAGAAAATCGAGTTTGATTTTGGGCACTATTCATTCAGTAAGATTGAATCACTTTTCTTATAATTTGTCCTTAAAGTAAACTTTGAGTATGTAACTCTCCTAAACGGAGTCGGTATGCGTCCAAATGATTATGGACGACCTTATAAGGTCTATTATCGGTAATTTATGTACGCCGCCCTGAGTGGGTCCGAGGTGGGCCCACAAGGCCCGATACTTTCTGTATAACTTTAATTACCTTGTTTCTGTCCGATCTTCTCAGACAACATCTGGACTAATATTTTGTCCATTATATGACAGGCGCTATGCCTATTTTTATAAATCTGACCAAATGCTTTTGACATCTGGAAATCTGATTCTGGTAATAATCTGTCGTGCCATCCCAAGCGACATATATGCATATGTTATGAATATTTGTCCGAATATTTTGATTCGACCTGCCATTTGGCCTACTTCAGTTCCATTGAGTCTGTATGATGATCTGTGTGTATGTGGTTTCTCATTAATCTGTTCGTGGATGCCTCAATGCTTCCTTCACTGCGCCCGGGCCAGGTTCTGTTATCGTGCACATTCCACTGCATTGTTCACCGCGTCCCTTGGTGTGCGGGCCGGGATCTGTTTACATCTGTATGTGATATTATGATATGTGTATGGGGATGGCGGCCAGGCTGGCATATGATCTGATCTGTCTGTCCACCGCGTCCCATACTAAGAGGGCCGGGTTCTGTTACCACGTCCCTCATGAGAGGGCCGGGATCTGTATGTATGTATGTATATGCTATCTGCATCTGTATAAGCATATGACTCTGTATGACTCTGCATGCATGATTCTGTCCGGTACATTTCTGTCCGTCCGTCCGGATTATGATTCTGTCCGTCCGTCTGGATTATGATTCTGTCCGTCCGTCTGGATTGTGATTCTGTCCGTCACATTTCGGTCTGTCCAATTGAGTTACGATTCTGTCTGTTACGCTTCTGGTAATCTGACCCGGACCATGATTCAGTCTGCTACACTTCTGTACCTCTGGCTCTGATTATGATTATGACAGTCACGTTCTGTGCCCCTGATCCGTACGATGATTCTGCTAGCTCAAATCTGTATTTCTGTTTCGGGTTCTGGTTCGATTCTGTCCGCTATATTTCTGTACTTCTGGTTCGGATTATGATTATATTTGTTATATTTTCGCTTTACATACTCGGTACATTTTCCGTACTGACCCCCTGTTCTTCGGGGGCTGCGTTTCATGTCGCGCAGGTACTCCCAGATGAGCTGAAGGTATTACAGAAGATGATCCAGCGGAGTTGGCAAGCTCCATTTGCTCGTGGAGTGCTGCCGAGTCAGAGTTTGTATGTTACGGTTCTGGATTTATGTTAGAGACTTTGCAGACAGTGTCGTGGGTTGTGGTTGTCAGTCTGTAAGCGGCTCCATCAGCCGATATGTCGGTCTGTGCTATGCATCGCATTCTGCATGATTACGGATCTGTTCAGCTTGAAAGAATATTTCTGGAAAAAAAAATTATTATGTATTTTACCCTATTTGACTTGAAAGGTTTGATGTGATTTCATGTGCAATAGGAGTCTGAGGGTTCGCTCGGCCCTAAGTAAGGGTCGGGTGCCCATCACACCCTAGTGAGGACGGGGTGTGACAAATGCGAGGCGGCGATTAGGGTTACACCGAAGAAGAAGAGAGAGAAATGGGGGTGGGCGTAGGGTTTTTCTGAAAAGGGAAATGAAATAAAGGGCAGCGGGGGTATACCCCTTTAAAGTTATTAATAATTTGGGCTAGGTCTCAGCTTGGTTTGGGTTGGACTCGGTACAGATTTTAAGAAATCAAAAGGACTAGCCCTTTTCTTTTATATACATATATATGTATACTAAGTGTATACATGTATATGTATACCTGGTGTGTGTGTATATATATATATATACATACCTGGTACATATATAAAAGATAATTAAATAAAGATTAAAATGGATAATTTTAATTATAGATAAAATTAAGACATAATTATTTTATTAAAATAGTTAAAACCTGACCACTTGTGTTAATGGGCCTAAAATTGCGAACATGGCCCCAATGGATTCTGATCCAACTAAGTACTTCAATTATGGCAAAATTTGGCCTTAATTGGTTTTAATTCAGCTGGTTATTTCAAATATGGCCATATTTGGCCTAATTAGCAGGTTTAAAATATTAAATTGAATTAATGACTTGATTAATTTAAGCCAATGAATTTGGGTATTTCAATCAAGGCCATTAAGAGGCTAATTTTACAAAAAAAATAACGCCAATCTCTTGAACCATGAATTGGTCAAATTAATTGTGGCCATAAAAAACATAATTAAATAATTTAAACATCAAATTGCAAAAAGGGCACTTAATTGACTAATTAAAACGTTTATAGATAATTATAAATAAATTTTGACAAACCACACAATTATGCAAAATTAAATATTAAAGGGTGAAATGGCTAATTATTTAAACTACTCAAACTCCATGGATTAAAGGAAATAAAGTATTTCGTAATTTTGATTTTTGATAATTTAACAATTAAGTAATAATAAATGTCATAAAAATAACAATTAATTTCTAAACAACTTTGCGATGTCATCACAAACCTTTCATCAATTCAAAGGGGTAAAATATTATTCTGAACAATTTATAAAAATTATTTGAACCCTTTGAGATGCAAAGCTTATTTTATATATTTTCCAAGGACTCTGAGTAATTAAAGTAAATTATGGGAGGTCAAAAATTAGGTGTCAACACATGCATCTATGACCCAAGGCATGACTTCCTCAGGAAGATGCTACACTCCTGAGGAATTTGCCCAGAACACCGCAAGGAAGGAAAACACTCAAAAAATGGCGATAACCTAAGGAGAGGCCGAATATTTCTGGCAACGCACGCAACCAAAAGATTGTTCCATCGTTGAGAATTTGAAGAAGACGCTGGGGCAAATTTTGGTGCTATCATTGCTGGCTAGCTCACCCTCACACAGGCATGCTATCATGAAAGTATTGGATGACACGCACGTACCAGCGGGTAAAAGTAGTGAAGATTTAGTCGGGTTAGTAGCCCATATTATTGGGGAACATAAAATCTGCTTCTTTAAGGAAGAGTTGCCCATCAAAGGGACATCCCACAACAGAGCCCTCCATATCACCCGGGAATGCCGTGACAAGGCCGTAGGAAGGGTACTTGTAGATAATGGGTCGGGCCTCGATATTTTCCCCGTAACAACCTTAACACAGCTTGGCTGCGGCATAGGCAAAATTTGTCAAAGCAGGACGAATGTCAGGGGATTTGATGGATCCTTGAGTTATTTCTTGGGGGGGATCGTCCTACAGATCCAGGTCAGGCCTACCTCATTAATGGCAGAGTTCCTGGTCATGACAATCACTGCAAATTACAACATGCTCTTGGGAAGACCCTTGATCCACTCTGTCGGTGCGGTACCGTCAAGTCTGCACACGGCTATAAAATTTGAATGGCAAGGTCAAAAAATTGTGGTTGAAGCCGAGAAGGATACCCGAAAGCCTCCTTACAATGTTATACCAACAATCAAAGGAATTCCCAATAGATCAAACTTCCACGTGGTGGAATACGTTGGTGTAACAACCCTTCCGGTCGTTATGGGAATTGTAGGATCACCCCACCTAGTAGAACCTTCCCAAGGGTAGTACGAGCTAATAGAAACTCAATTTTATAAGTCTAAGAGCTGAAAACTTGACTTTTTTGTGGTTGTTGTGTATTTTATTTAATCCATCGGGGGGTGACGTAGAAAATTAGAACTCCATTTGGAATTTCGAAGCCACGGGTGGATTCGTACGATGTTTTTATGTATATGTGCATGTTTTGGTTGGGTTTGTAAGGCCTCTAATGAAATGTTGGGTAATAGGGTGGAAAAATGGGCAAAAGTTGAGCTCACTGCCCAAATTGGACCACTGCGGCGGGGCTTGTACCGCTACGGCGGTCCAGCTATAGTAGTGATCCCCTCGTTGCCAGCGGTCGGTCAATATTTCTTGCGTCCGCTGTGGCGGTGTCGCTATAGCGGAGCATTGGCCGCCATAGCGGTGATCGGGTTCCTATTGGTCCGCTATAGCGGACACTTTGCTGCTATAGGGGGACAGCTGGAGTGGTGGTTTAACCACTGCAGCGGTCGACAGGAGGCAGATTCCGTGTTTTAAACACTTAGTCTCACATTCTTTATTCATAATACTCCAACAAAGTTCCCCACAAACACCTAGGATGAAATTCCAAGCTAGGGCAAGAAAACTCTTGAGAGGTAAGTCTCATCCATCCCTTTCAATCATTCCGTGTCATCTTCATGATTATTATCCCTTTCATGGATCTTATATGGTGAAATTAGTAATAGTATCCCTACGAATTAATAAACCTTCAATACTTGATGGGTTATGGTGGTTATCACTTATTTATCATCTAATGGCTTGGGTCAACTCCTAATAATCATAAATTTAACCTTTAGAGCCATAAACTAAGTGAATTGAGACCTAGGGTCCTATAAAAATAGTAGCTTGACCATGAAATGGCTTGTCGTTGGAATGTTGATATAATATTTTTATAATTGGATAATTAGTGATTACTAAGGCCTTTGCTAGGTTTATTTACAACTAGAAAATCATTCATCCATTGTAATGGTGTAAAGGGAAGGTATTCTTAAATTGGTAATTGTGACTAGAGTATTTGTGACTCATTGAGCCTTATATTTCTAGACTTTGAGCGTTCCATGGCCTTGAGGAAAGGAAAAGATGTAGCGGAGTGAATTGCTCTATTCCAGCTTTACGTTTGAGATAGGTTACGGTCTACTTGAGTTAGACTTTGATTAGTTGATTGTTGTGTTGTGAATTCATTAGGAGAAAGCATGTCTAGTCTTGTTGCATGATATTGTGTGGTTGAACTCCTATGTGAAATTGATTGAGTGACTATTCATGTGTGTTGAATCTACAGTTGATGTTGTTGTGATGAGAAGTTAATATGATCTCCTCGGTGATATTGAGATACGAAATAATGATTTGATCATTGATAACACGAGAGCAGGAAATACCGTTATGTACGGATATATGAAAAGGCACATATGTGACCTAGACTATGGGCTTGTGATTCGAGGTTCATTCCGAAAATGAGAGATACATTGATGTTGCTCGCGTCTGAGGTTCTTTTCGGAGCGGAGGTTTATGCTCAGGTCCGATGAGTATCCGGAATGAGTGGTACATGGACACCATGGGTCCCCTGCAGGTAACAATGACATCAGTTAGCATGTGTGTATAGTGAGTATGGTATCGTGGTAGACTTATTTTCGTGTTGTGGTTTTCCGTTGATTGATTCTTGCTATTTAGCTGAATTGATTGGTGATTATCCTTGGTTGACTTGTCATGGTTCATTTATTTCATGTCTTTTGGCTGGCTTGTTTATTCTATTGATTTTATGAGATATGCATGATACTAATCTTAGTCGGCCTATGATATCTGCCGGTACATAGTGTTTGTACTGATACTACCTTGCTGCATTCTTTTGAGTGTAGATTGTGATACAGAGACTGCTACCTGCTCTTATATCTAGCATTGAGGACGTTGCTGGTAGATTTAGGGTGAGCTTCTATCCATGCCAGGATGCTCGAAGATCTTCCTCTTATGATGTCTATCTCCATTTCTGGACATTATGGATATTTATTAAACAAATTTCATTCCGTATACATGTTTTAGATTAGAGTCCTTGTACGATGACTTTTGAATTTTAGGGATTTTGTAATAGGTAGAACTTTCGCATTTACTTCAGTATTTTTGTGGCATGACTTATTTTGATCTTCTTATACTTGAATGAGTAATAACTGATTAATTTGGCTAATTTAAAAATAGACTTGAATGAATAGATGACTTATGTGTTGGTTCACCCACTAGGATTTAGTTGGGTGCCAGTCATAGTGGGTTGGGTCGTGACATAGTTGGTATCAGAGCTTTACGTTCATCGATCTTGTCGTACAACGACATGTCTAGTAGTGTCTTATGGATCGGTACGGAGACGTCTGTACTTATCTTCGAGAGGCTACTGAACACTAGGAAAATTCCCTTTTCTTTCTTTCTTTCTTTCTTTCGTGCTACTTGATTCCAATTGGTATCTGATGATTCAAATTGGTATCTAACTATCCTTCATTCTCTCGCAGATGGCGAGAACACGCACGGAAGAAGCTAGAGAAAGAGGAGGAGGCGGAGGAGCTGGTAGAGAGGCAACCCGAGCTAGGGGTGGAGTCCCAGTGGTTGATCCCGTGCCTCCAGTGGTTCCTAATGAGGAAGAAGGAGATACAGCAGCACCAGCCCAGCCAGCACCAGTACTAGTTCCACCAGGAGCTGCAGCTGCTCAGGGTATACCATATGCTATGGCACAGGTGGTACATTAGTTGCATGGGTTAGCATAGGTCGGAGATATACCAGTCGTTCCAGCAGGTAGGGGCACAGGTGTAACATCCCGTAAATCCGTATAGAGTGTGAAAGCATTGTATGAGTCCTTTGGAACTTTATATGTTGGGTTACGTGCATGACTTTAGGCTAAAAACCCAAGAGGAGATGGTCAAAATGAAAATTCACCTCAGTTTCACGAAAAGGAGGTTTGACGGCCGTCCCTTGTACCGTCGATCTGTTCGACGCTCTGTCCTTTTCACTGAAGAAATTAAGGAAGAGAAAGTTGCTCACTGGAAATTTCATGACTTTGATGGAGTAGATCAACGCTCCGCCGATCTATTCGATGCTCCGTCGTTTGTACTGTAGAATTGACCTAGCACAAAGACCATTTGAAGGAGCAGATCGACGCTTCGTCGATCTTTTCGACGCTCCGTCATTTGTACCGTCGATTGTGCCTGACGGGCTGAAATTATATAAGTTGCATAATTTTAATTTTCTTCCATTCTTTTAACTCTCAAAAACCCTAAGGACGAAAATATCTCTCTAGGGCTCCAACACTAAGGTAAGAATATCTTAATCATTGATTATCAATCCTAACATCAAACCCATGATTCTTAACATGATTCTTCTGACCAAAGCCTAGGGTTTGCGACATAATTATTCCTAAAGTGATTCAAGCTAGGTTTAGGGTGTTCTTTACTAGAAAAGTGAATTGTCAAACTTTGTTTAACATACTAAGGTATGTCGCTCTTTTAAAAACCTTCCTTGACGTATGTCTCTTTTGAAAATTTTATTTTCGATTGCAGGACTTCTTTTCAAAAGTTCTTTATTGAATAGAAAGGTGAACTTCTCATATTTTGAAACCCTAATTCATGTTTTTATCATGGTTGGTGTGTGTGAGGGGACAAGCCACATTAGACCTTAATTGTACTATACCCTATACATGTATATGTGATCCAAACTATTTTTCCTCTATAAGAGATGATGAATAATAAAGGTTAATGGTCGGTGATGAGGTTTTCAGGAGAAACTATGACAATTGAACCTTGTTTAAAGAAGTGGAAACATTTTAAACCTTAACGCTAATGGATGGTGTGACTACATTGAGATAATTGTGATTTAGCTTCTATGCTATAATTCAGCTTCCATTATATGAATTTGATTGTTGTGTTTGGCCTAACTACTCGGGAGGAAGGGTCGCCACTATGGATCCTAGTGTGATAATGCCTAGCTATTCGGAAGGAAAAGTGGCCACTTCTGGGTTCGCTACCTGGGGTGTGATTATGCCTAGCTATTCGGGAGGAAGGATAGCCGCCGTTGAATTTTATATTCCGGTATGGTGCACTGTGACAAGGGAACCTCTACGGCCACCCCTTCGATATGTTTGATTCTTGGGCCTGTATTGGCAGGTTTGATATTCTTATTTTTTTTCATGGAATTGTTATTGTTAATTATGATCAATTGAAAGGCATATTTGAAGTTGTACCTTGACAAGAGGCCTTATAATCTGTTTTGATAATTCTTATTGAGATGCACAAACTGAATAACTGTTCTTACATTTGTTTCACATGATTTTCAGGACTGATTTCTTTATGTATTATTGTACTGTATTTTCTTATTACTTATTGTCCCCGAGGCACTCACTGAGTACGAAGTACTCAGGCATACCACTGTTGTTTTTTATGGTATGTTAGGTAACAGAGAGGAGCAGGTTCTTGATACTCCGAGCATTTAGGAAAGACTTGCTGTTGTGGCTGATTTGGTGAGCCCACACATTCATTCGTGGGACACATTATTTATTTATTTATTTATTCATTATAAAAGTTTTTCGGGCTGCATCCCTATAAGTCAGACTATTGATCCTTTATCTTAGAAGCTCCATAGTATACATTCTTGTGGGTAGTTGTTGAGTTATTGACTAACTATCGGGTATGTTGTTACGTTTGACTATATATTGATTACTAAAGACTTCCGCTGATTCAATTCATATATGCATCATTTGTTTACCTTCATTTTATAAACTGTTGGAGGCGAATGTTGAACCTAGTGGATTCAAGTGTTATTATTGTATCGTTTAGGTTCTTCCAATGTTGTTCATGATGCTGGATGTCGGCCACGTCTAGGGTGGGTTTTGGGGCATGACAAAATTGGTATTAGAGCCTAGGTTTAAATACGTCCTAGGATTATTGTCGGTGTTTGTGGAGCTGTGTCTAGTGAAGTTTTCCTTGTGCAGCCTGATCACCCGCGTGACTGAGAAACTCCCAGGACATTTATAGGTGTTCCCTATTCTTCTTGATTCTATATTATGTTGTAGAGCTTCAAGTCCTTTTAGGATCGTTCTAATTCGCTCGTTAATTCGTGCCTTGCAAAAATGTCTCTAACGCGATCCAAGGACAGTAATCAAGCACAACCCGTGAGAGCTAACCAAAATCTTGGGGGCACGAATGCTGGTAACAGAAATGATGTTGGGAATCAAGCACCACCACCTGCTCCTGCTATTCCTGTTGTGGATGTGCCTGAGATTGGTACTATGCAAACAACTATTCAAATGTTGACTGCTTTGGTTGCGGCTCAGCAGCAGCGTGGAGGTGTGGAACCTCATGGTGGAGGGAGACTTAAGCAATTCCTAGACTTAAAGTCACTTGAGTTCTTTAGGTCACGAGAGGTGGATGACCCCCAAAACTTTTTAGATGAGACCTTCGAGGCATTGAGGGCAATGGATGCCCAGGATTCCAAAGCTGTGAGGCTCACTTCGTATCAGTTGAAGGATGTTGCTCACACATGGTTTGAGATGTGGGAATCTGAGAGGGGTTGCACTACTTTAGATCCGACGTGGGCTGAATTTGAAGAGGCGTTCATGGAAAGGTTTCTGTCTGATGAGGAGAGATTTGCTATGGCTACGAAGATTGAAAAGCTAGAACAAGGTAACAAGTCAGTTCGGGAGTATAGTTTGGAGTTCACCTATCTGTCAAAGTATGCTTTATACATGATTCTGATTGAAAAGCATAAGTTGACTGGTTTTGTGAAAGGTTTGGTACCACGTATCAAGTCTGCATGTGTTGTTGTTGCTATGTCTCATACTTGCACTTTCTCTTCCCTGGTTGGGTTTACTGAACAACAACAGAGTTGGAAAAATGAAGAGAGGGTGGATCGAGATCAGAACAAGAAGGCCAAGTCGGCGGGTGGTTTCAGTGGTAATAATTATAAGGGAGATGAGAATAAAGGGTATTCTGCACCTGCACAGTCTGGCGCTTATTCCTATGCTTATGTGCCTTCTGGTAGGCAAGGCCGGAAAAATAATAATAATAATAATAATAATAATAATAATAATAATAATAATAATAATAATAATAATAGTAAGTTGTCGCAAGGAAATAGTCGTCTGCCAGTGTGGGAAGAACGTATCTGTCATCATTGTGGGATTAGAGGCCATATTAAGAGGGAATGCAGAAAGTGGCTACATGAGATGGCTGCTATGAATAACCAAAAGAATGATTCGCCTACTTCTGCATCTGCTAAAAATCCGCCTGCTGGTAATGCTAACAATAATTATCAGAATGCTCCTAATATCGGCAAAGGAAAGAAAGTTGCTAATACTTCTGGTGGAGGGACAACTCGACTTTATGGGCTGACTCGTAGGGAGACAACTGAGGCTTCTGACGCTGTGGTTACATGTATCCTTTACCATCTGTTCTCATGATGCTTACTCATTGATTGATCCAGGTTCAAATTTATCCTATATGACTCCTTATTTTGTTCTTGATATGGGTATGAAACCCAAGCCATTGTTGGAACCCTTTGTTGTTGATACACCTTATGGTGTTCCTGTTATTGCTTCTATAGTGTATAGAAATTGTGTTGTTGTGATTAAGGAACGTGAGACCGTGGCTGATTTGTATGAACTTGAGATGGTGGATTTTGGTGTAATTATGGCGATGGACCGTTTGTCCGTGTGTTATACTAATGTGGATTGTCGTCATAAGTTAGTTCGCTTCGCCTTTCCCGAGGAGCCTGTTATTGTGTGGGAGGGTGAAATTGCTAAGCCAAAGGGTAGATTTATTTTCTATCTTAAGGCTCATAAGATGATTACTAAGGGGTGTATTTACCATTGGTTGCTGTTAATGATACAAAAGCCGTAGTACCCGAATTTGCATCTGTTCCCATAGTCAGTGATTATCCCAAAGTATTTCCCGAAGATCTTCCTAGTATTCCTCCTGATAGAGTTATTGATTTTGGGATTGATGTTTTCCTCGACACCCAACCTATTTTAATTCCACCGTATCGTATGGCTCCAGAAGAACTAAGGGAGTTAAAGGATCCGTTGAAGGACTTGTTGGATAAAACTCTCATCCGACCAAGTTCCTCCCCTTGGGGTGCTCTAGTCTTGTTTGTTAGAAAGAAAGATAGTTCCCTTAGGATGTATGTTGATTACCGTCAGTTTAAGACCATTAAGAATAAATATCCTTTGCCTAGGATAGATGATCTATTTGACCAACTTCAGGGTGTTAAGTTTTTTTCAAAGATTGACCTGAGGTTAGGGTATCACCAATTGAAGATAAAGAAGAAGGATATCCCGAAAACTGCTTTCCGTACTTGTTATAGGCACTTTGAGTGTCTAGTGATGTCCTTTAGGTTGACTAATGCGCCTGCTGCATTCGAGTATTTGATGAACCGGGTGTTTAAGCTGTATCTAGACCACTTCATTATTGTGTTTATTGACGACATCTCGTTGTACTCTAAGAATCGTGAGGATCATGCTAATCATTTGAGGATAACTTTGACAACACTTGAAGAGAACGAGCTTTATGCAAAATTCTCTAAGTGTGAGTTCTGGTTTGAGTCTGTGTCTTTCTTGAGTCACGTGCTGACTGGTGACGACATTAAGGTAGATCCTCAGAAAATTTCAGCGGTTAAGGATTAGCCTAGACCAACTAGTGCGACAGAAATTCGTAGTTTCTTGGGTTTGGAAAATTATTACAGAAAGTTTGGGGAAAGCTTTTCGTCCATAGCCTCACCATTGACTAAATTGACACAGAAGACTGCTAAGTTTCAATTGTCCGAAGCTTGTGAAAAGAGTTTCCAAGAGCTTAAGACAAGGTTGACTTCAGCTCCTATTTTGACTTTACCTTCTGGATCTGGTGGATATGTGGTGTATTGTGATGTTTCTAGAGTTAGTTTGGGTTGTGTATTGATGCAAAATGGTAAGGTGATTGCTTATTCTTCGCGTCAGTTGAAGAAGCATGAGAAGAACTATCCGACTCATGACTTGCAGTTGGCTACCGTGGCATTTTCCTTGAAAATTTGGTGTCATTATTTGTATGCTGAGCATTGCGATTTTTTTACTGACCATAAAAGCTTGCAATATATCTTTAAGCAGCGATAGTTGAATCTCAGACAACGGAGGTGGTTGGAGTTGTTAAAAGACTACGACTTGAATATTTTGTATCATCTTCGTAAGGCTAATATAGTTGTTGATGCTTTGAGTAGAAACTCTATGGGTAAGTTGGCTTATTTGCGTGCACATGACATGCCTATAGGGAAGGGAATTCGAAGACTTTCTAGTCTTGGGGTCAAACTTGATGAAACTAAAAATGGAGACTTACTGGGAATCACGCCATCCCGGTCTGACATCATGGAAAGGATTAAATCTAAGCAATACGATGATGAGCTTTTTGCGAAGCTAAGAGATGGAGTGGAAAGGAGTGAGTACACTTCATTTACTGTTCGGACTGGCAATAGTGTTCTGCAGTTGCAAGGAATATTGTGTGTTCCCGATGTTAATGGTCTTCAACAAGAATTAATGATGGAAGCTCATAGCTCCAAGTATTCGGTTCATCAAGGATCCATTAAGATGTATAAGGATTTGAAAAAACACTATTGGTGGAAGAGCATGAAGGTTGATATTTCTAACTTTGTGGTTAAGTGTTTAAACTGTCAACAGGTGAAGGCTGAGCATCAAAGGCCTGGAGGCCTGGCTCAGAATATGGAGATTCCGCAGTGGAACTGGGAGGAGATCAATATGGATTTCGTTGTGGGTTTACCCTGCACAAAGGCAAAGTTTGACTCGATTTAGGTTATCGTGGATAGACTCACAAAGTCTGCCCATTTTCTCCCTGTGAAGACGTTATTTACCGCGACGCAGTATGCCAAGCTATATCTAAAGGAGATATTAGGTTACATGGGATTCTGACATCCATCAAATTTGACAGAAGTATGCAATTCACTGCTCATTTTTGGACATCCTTTCAGGAAGGGTTGGGAACTAGAGTGAAATTGAGTACTGCCTTTCATCCTCAAATTGACGGGCCGGCAGAGAGAACTATTCATACTTTGGAAGATATGCTATGAGCTTGTGCTATAGATTTCGGAGGAAATTAGGATGAACATTTACCTCTTATGGAGTTTGCGTACGACAACAGTTACCAAGCAAGTATTCAAATGGCTCCTTATGAGGCTCTTTATGGGAGGAGTTGTTGATCTGCAATTTGTTGGTTTGAACCAATTCAAGTGGAATTGTTGGGTCCGGATTCAGTTCATGAAGCAATTGAGAAGGTTAATCCTATTCTGCAACGGCTCAAGATAGCTCAGAGTCGACAGAAGTCCTATACCGATATGAGGCGGCGTGAGCTAGATTTTTCTGTCGGTGACAAGGTGTTCTTGAAAGTATAGTCGACGAAGGGAGTAATGTGGTTTGGTAAAAAGGGGAAACTTAGTCCCCGTTTCATTGGCCTTAACGAGATTGTTAGGAAAATTGGGATGGTGGCTTATGAATTGAAGTTGCCATCCGATATGGCCATGGTGCACCCTGTGTTTCACGTTTCGATATTGAGGTTGTACAAAACTGATCCTTCCCATGTGTTGAACCTTGAAAAGATTGAAATTAATGAAGGGTTAACCTATGAAGAAAAACCAGTTCAGATTCTAAATCGTCAAGTTAGAAGGTTGAGGACGAAGGATGTGGCATCGTTTAAAGTGTTGCGGCAAAACCATAATACTGAGGAAGCTACTTGCGAAGCAGAGGAGGACATGAAGAAGAGATAACCCCACTTGTTCCCTATGGCAGGTATGAGCTAGTGTTTTAAATTACTCATGGATGAATCGTTGTGTTTGTTCGAAGCAACTTGTGGTTTAGTGAATTCATTTCTAGACTATTATTCTCATTCGTGGATGAATGAATCTTAAGGGGCCGGGGGGGGGGGATAATGTAACATCCCGTAAATCCGTATAGAGTGTAAAAGCATTGTATGAGTCCTTTGGAACCTTATATGTTGGGTTTCGTGCATGACTTTAGGCTAAAAACCCAGGAGGAGATGGTCAAAATGAAAATTTACTACAGTTTCACGAAAATGAGGTTTGACGGTCGTCCTTTGTACAGTCGATCTGTTCGACGCTCTGTCCTTTTCACCGTAGAAAGTAAGGAAGAGAAAGTTGCTCACTGAAAATTTCATGACTTTGACGGAGCAGATCGACGCTCCGTTGATCTATTCGATGCTCCGTTAATCGATTCTGTAGAATTGACCTAACACAAAGACCATTCGAAGGAGCAGATCGGCGCTCCGTCGATCTGTTCGACGCTCCGTTGCTTATACCATCAATTGTGCCTGACAGACTGAAATTATATAAGTTGCAAAATTTTAGTTTTCTTCCATTCATTTAACTTTCAAAAACCCTATGGACGAAAATCTCTCTCTAGGGCTCCAACACTAAGGTAAGAACATTTGAATCATTGATTATCAATCCTAACATCAAACCCATGATTCTTAACATGATTCTTGTGACTAAAACCTAGGGTTTGCAATATAATTCTTCTTAAAGTGATTCAAGCTAGGTTTTGGGTGTTCTTCACTAGAAACGTGAATTGTTAAACTTTGTTTAACATACTAAGGTATGTCTCTCTTTTAAAAACCTTCTTGACGTATATCTCTTTTGAAAATCTTATTTTGGATTGCATGACTTCTTTTCAAAAGTTCTTTATTGGATAGAAAGGTGAACTTCTAATATTTGGAAACCCCAATTCATGTTTTTATCATTGTTGGTGTGTGTGAGGGGACAAGCCCACATTAGACCTTAATTGCACTATACCCTATACATGTATATGTGATCCCAACCGTTTTTCCTCTATAAGAGATGATCAATAATAAGGGTTAATAGTCGGTAATGAGGTTTTCAGGAGAAACTATGACAATTGAACCTTGTTTAAAGAAGTGGAAACATTTTCAAACTTAATGCTAATGGATGGTGTGACTACATTGAGATAATTGTGATTTAGCTTCTATGTTATAATTCAGCTTCCATGCTATGAATTTGATTGTTGTGTTTGGCCTAGCTACTCGAGAGGAAGGGTAGCCACTATGGATCTTAGTGTGATAATGCCTAGCCATTCGGGAGGAAGAGTGGCCACTTCCGGGTTCGCTACCTGGGGTGTGATTATACCTAGCCATTCAAGAGGAAGGATAGCCATCATTGAATTTTATATCCCGGTGTGGTGCGCTGTGACAAGGGAACCTCTACGGTCACCCTTTTGATGTGCTGGATTCTTGGGCCTGTATTGGCATGTGTGATATTCTTATTTTTTTCCATGGAATTGTTGTCAATTATGATCAATTGAAAGGTATATTTGAATTTGTACCTTGACAAGATGCCTTATAATCGGTTTTGATAATTCTTATTGAGATACACAAACTGAATAACTATTCTTACATTGGTTTCACTTGATTTTCAGGGCTGATTTCTTTTTGTATTATTGTACTCTATTTTCTTATTACTTATTGTCCCCGAGGCACTCATTGTGTACAAAGTAATCAGGTATACCATTGTTGTTTCTGATGGTACATTATGTAACGGAGAAGAGCAGGTTTTTGATACTCCGGGCATTTAGGAAGGACTTGCTGTTGCGGCTGATTTGGTGAGCCCACACATTCATTCGTGGGACACCTTATTTATTTATTTATTCATTCATTATATTAGTTTTCTGAGTTGTGTCCCGATGAATCAGACTATTAATCCCTTATCTTAGAAGCTCCATAGTATACATTCTTGTGGGTAGTTGTTGAGTTATTGATTAACTCTCGAGTACATTGTTACTTTTGACTAAGTATTGATTACTAAGGACTTCCGCTGATTTAATTCATATATGCATAATTTGGTTACCTTTATTTTATAAATTGTTGGAGGCGAATGTTGAACCTAGCCGGTTCAAGTGTTATTATTGTGTCGTTTAGGTTCTTCCGATGTTATTCATGACATCGGATGCCGGTGACGTCTAGGGTGAGTTTTGGGTCGTGACAACAGGAGTAGCAGCCCCATATCCGGATAGAGTTCAGGCTCCGGAGATTCAGCATGCCGCAACAGTGGCACCTCGCTTGGATGAAGTTTCAGGTTTTGAGGCCTTTCCAAGGCCAGTTGCAGGTCCGATAATGACTGGTACGGAGCATGATCTGTTCTGGAGGTTCACTAAAATGAAGCCTTCTGTCTTATGTGGTACTAAGTCAGAGGATGCATACGAGTTCATCATAGACTATCACGAGAGGCTCTATAAAAATAGGGCTATGGACAGGTATCATGTAGAGTTTGTGACCTTTCAGTTTTTGGGTGATGTCAAGCTATGGTCGAGGGCATATGTGGTGTGCAGGCCAGCTGGGTCTCCTCCGTTGATTTGGGTTCAGTTCTATTCTGTGTTTTTGGATAAGTACGTTCCGCGTACGCTGAGGGACCGGAAGAAGGATGAGTTCTCTAACATTGATCAGGGGAACTCGTCTGTTGCTGTGTACGAGTCCCGTTTTCACTCCTTATCCCGCTATGCTCTTCAGTTGCTGCCCCCTGAGGGGGAGAGGATCAGGCATTTCATGAAGGGGTTGAACACTGGACTTCAACTATCAGCTCTTCAGCTTCTAGTAACGGGGGCTGCATTCCTGGAGGTAGTGGAGCATGTCCGTATTGTTGAGGGAATTAGGCAGTAAAGTCATGCGAAGCAGGTAGAAAAGAAGGCCCAAAGGGGTGGGGTTTTTAGCAACTCCTTCTCCAGGGGCTAGAGTTCACAGATATATTCAGGGTGTCTGATTCAGTCTGCGATGCAGGTATCAGCTGGGGGCCTATCATGGCCAAATTATCAGGCTTCCGGTCAGCATTGAGGCTATACTTCTTCATCAGCTTCGGTTCATCGACCTACGCTGGACCATGTATGTTACGAGTGTGGTGAGATAAGGCATATTAAGAGGTGTTGCCCCAGACTTAGACAGAGTGGGAGGGGACTTAGTATCAGGCTCCCCGAGCTTCATTTGCACCAGATAGAGGGGGCAAGGATCGCGCACCGGTAGGGCTGGGCGGCCACACAGCAGGTAGGGATGGTGCCCAGCCTAACTGAGGCAGTCCTCAAGCAGGTAAAGGTGGACAGCAGCCCGGCAGGGGTGAGGGTCAGATTAGTCATGGTAATCGCAGTGGTTCATAGGCTACAGGTGGGCACGGTCATTTGTACGCTTTCCCAGGTAGACCTGAGGCAAAGGCCTCTGATGCTATAATCACAGGTACTATCTCAGTTTTTGACCGGATGGCTTCTGTTTTGTTTAATCCGGGTTCTACTTTTTCTTATGTGTCTATATATTTTGCTGTAGGTTTGCATATGGTGTGTGATACTCTTGATGTCCCTATTTATGTATCTACTTCAGTCGGGCATTCGGTGGTGCTAGATAGAGTCTACCCATCTTGTGCGATTACTTTTATGGGGTATAGTACTTGGGCAGATTTGATGATCCTAGATATGGTAAATTTCGATGTCATTTTGGGCATGAGTTTGTTGTCCCTGCATTAATCTATACTAGATTATCATTCCAAGACTGTTACCTTAGCTATGATCGGGGCACCTAGACTTGAGTAGAAGGACAACCTTAGTCCCCTCCCTAAGAAAGTCATATCCTTCGTTCGTGCTAGGAAGCTAGTGGAGAAGGGTTGTCTAACTTATTTGGCACATATCCATGACACCAGTGCAGATACTCCATCTATTAATTCGGTGCCAGTGGTACACGAGTATGCGGATGTGTTCTTCGCAGATTTTCCTGGAATGCCACCGGATCGTAACATTGATTTCAGGATTGATTTAGACCTAGGGACTCGTCCTATCTCTATCCCACCTTATAGGATGGCGCCAGCAAAACTCGTGGAATTGAAAGAGCAGTTACAAGATCTTTTGAGTAGGGGGTTTATTCGCCTGAGTGCCTCTCCGTGGGGTGCTTCTGTGTTGTTTGTTAAGAAGATGGATGGGTCTATGCGTATGTGTACTGGTTACCATAAACTGAATAAGGTAACTGCTCAAAATAAGTGTCCCATTTCCCGTATTGATGACTTGTTTGATCAGTTACAGGGGGCTTCTGTGTTCTCTAAAATTAACTTAAGGTCAAGGTATCATCATTTGAAGATCCGGGCAGAGGATCTTCCTAAAACAGCTTTTCGGACCAGGTATGGACACTGTGAGTTCTTGGTTATGTCGTTCGGTCTTACTAATGCCCCAGCTGCATTCATGGATTTGATGAACTGTCTATTTAAGCCCTATTTGGACTCTTTCGTAATAGTGTTCATTGATGATATCCTGGTGTACTCTAGAAGTAAGGAGGAGCATGAGAAATATTTGAGGATTGCTCTTGGGGTATTGCGGGAGAAGGAGCTGTATGCTAAATTCTCCAAGCGTGAATTCTGGTTGTCTTCTGTGTCCTTTTTAGGGCATGTTATTTTGAAAGAGGGTATTATGGTGGATCCTCAGAAAATCCAGGAAGTCAGGGAATGGGCTAGGCCCACATTAGTGATCTTGATTCGTAGTTTCGTGGGTCTGGCTAGATACTATCATCGATTTGTGAAAGGGTTTGCCTCTATTGCTTCACATTTGACTCGCTTGACTCAGAAAGCGGTACCGTTTCAGTCGTCCGACGAGTGTGAGGAGAGCTTTCAAAAGCTCATGACATTGTTGACTGCATTACCGATTCTAGTATTATCCGTGGAGGGCAAGGATTTTTTTATTTATTGTGATGCTTCACGTTCTAGTTTAGGTGCTATGTTGATGCAGGAAAGAAAGGTGATTGCTTATGCTTCTTGGTAGTTGAAAGTGCATGAGAAGAACCGTCCTACTCATGATCTAGAGTTGGTACCAGCGGTATTTGCATTGAAAATCTGGAGGTACTACTTAGATGGTGTCCATAGTGAGGTGTACATAGACCATCGCAGCTTGCAGCATGTGTTCACTCAGAGGGATCTGAACTCTAGGTAGCAGAGATAGATGGAACTGTTGAAGGACTATGACATCACCATTCTATATCACTCTCATAAGGCAAATGTAGTGGCTGACGCATTGAGTAGGAAGTCAGCAAGTATGGGAGGTCTAGCTCGTTTGATTTCTTCGGAGCGTCTGTTAGCTAGAGAGGTTCAGACTCTAGCTAACAGTTTTATGAGGCTGGATATTTCTAACACAGGCAGGGTGTTGGCTTGTGCTGAGTCACGGTCATCATTTTTAGAGCAGATTAAGGCTAAGCAGTTTGAGGATGCTAAGTTGTGTAAAATACGTGATAAGGTGTTACGTGGTGAGGCCAAAGAGGTCGTGATTGATGAAGTGGGGGTGCGGCAAATTAAAGGGCGAGTATGTGTGCCATGTGTGGGTGATTTGATTAAGACCATTCTTATCGAGGCTCATAGTTTGAGATATTCTATTCATCTTGGCGTTAGTAAGATGGATCGTGATTTGACGCAACATTACTGGTTGACTAGGATGAAGCATGATATAGTAGAGTTTGTTACTCAGTGTATGAATTGCCAACAGGTGAAGTATGAGCATCAGAAACCTGGGGGTACACTGCAGAGGATGCCCATTCCTGAGTGGAAGTGCGAAAGAATAGCCATGGATTTCGTAGTTGGGCTTCCGAAGACGCTACGGAAGTTTGACTCTATCTGGGTTATTATTGACAGGTTGACTAAGTTTGCCAACTTTATTCCAGTGAAGATAATTTATGAAGCGGAGAAATTGGCTAAGGTCTATATTCGTGAGGTGCTTAAGCTTCACGGGGTTCCTATCTCCATTGTGTCCGACAAGGGCACCACGTTCACATTCGGGTTTTGGCAGTGTTTGCATGAGGAGGTGGGTACAAAGTTGGATCTTAGTACATCTTTCCACCCTCAGACTGACGGGCAGTCTGAGCGAACTATTCAGGTTCTTAAAGATATGCTTTGTGCTTGTGTGATAGACTTTGGTGGGCATTGGGATAAATTCTTTCCTTTTGCCGAATATGCATACAATAATAGCTACCACTCGAGTATTGATATGGCCCCATTTAAGGCGTTGTATGGAAGGCGGTGTTGGTCTCCTATTGGATGGTTTGATGTCTTTGAGGTGAGACCTTAGGGTACCAATCTTCTGAGGGAGTCCCTAGAGAAAGTAAAGGTAATCCAAGCTAAGCTCCAAGCAGCCCAGAGTAGGTAGAAGGAGTATGCAGACCGCAAGTGTTATACCCCGCATTTTCAGATCATGAGCGTGACACGCACTTCCTCAAAATTGACAATCATGTTGTTGCCACATAATTTAAACTCACGTTGATAATGTCGTATTCCGTACTTTTGTACGTCGGATTATTCATAAGCTGAGGTGGGGCCAAAACGTCGAGATTTTTTTAGGACACATGACAAGTTATATGAAGCACATATGTGAAGTTGAACACAACTCAAGAAGGACCCTTGAGCCGAATCAAAGTGGAAGTCCTCCAAACAAATATTTTTAAGTAACGTCTTCGGGTGATATAATTTTGGTGAACCCACTCTCCGGTTCAGCTATACCACCGAGGAGTCAAACGAGGAGGCCATGGCCGTAAAACTCGACCTCACGGATGAACTTCGCGAAAACGCGTTAGTCCGTATTACAGCCCAGAAACAGAGAAGGGAGAGGTACTACAATCGAAGAGCCAATTTTCAGCATTTCTAAGTTGGGGACTTGGTGCTTCGAAAAGTTACCTTGAACACCAAAAATCCTAATGAAGGAAAACTGGGTCCAAAATAGGAAGGCCCATATAAGATAACCGGGATCACGGGCAAAGGATCGTATCAGTTGGAGTCCATGGACGGGCAACGGTTGCGCAACAATTGGAACGTGGCCCATCTGAAAAGATACTACTGCTAAGGTATGGACTCCCCGTGTTTTCTATCTAACCTTTCTCTTTTGCAGAAGAATCGAGAGCCGAATAAAGTTAGAATTTAGGCCTGAAAACACGTGTTGCATTCTTTTCCTTAGTGCGGTTTTGTCCCAAAATGGGTTTTCTGACAAGGTTTTTAATGAGGCAACAAGTACAACGTGTTACTCAATGAAGACGAAGACAGACGCCCAGAAATTCGGGGTCATACCCAACGAGTGGGGACTTAATGGCACTCACCTGATCTTGCAGCTCGGATAAGAGCTAGGGGACTATCACACCCACTCCGAAGTTTACCCCGGTTAGCTGAAACCCGAGGCCGCCCTCAACAAAATAAAATCGGACCTTCAATATTAGGTTCCGATGTAAGGACCAAACGATCAAAATGAATTGTGTCTACATAACATTTGGTACGGCAAAATGAAGAACCGGATCTTCTGCATTAGGTTCCGATGTAAGGACCAAACGATCAAAATGAATCGTGTCCATTTAGTATTTGCTACGGCAAAAGAGGAAGGGAAAAATTCATTCTCATGTACACAAACACTTGCAATGCAAAAATTATCAAAAGTTCGGATAAACAATATCTCAGATGTCTTCCTGTTAAAACAGTTCACCCCGGTGATAACGGTCGTATTTCGGCACTATTTTCATTCATACACCCTATACCGGGCACTACGATCGAAATTCGACAAAGGCAACAAGGTCATGGCGAACCGAGCCAAAGTCATTAATCCCATGAATGGGGACTTTTACATCAAAATCTAGCTAAGGCTGAGATTCAGGTGTCCGAAAAATACTGGCCCTAAAAGATCAAAATAGCCGAAACATTCCGGCCTTAAAAATGCCCGTCATGATTCGGAGACGTCCGAATTCACAAAGCATAAAGTAAGTCCCATGGACAAAACCTCAATAAAATTCTCGGACAAAATGTATCGGATGAAGTGAGAAGCCGATATTCGGGCATAGTCAGAAATAACGACTATTTAAACGAACCGACAATCCGGGCGAAGGTCATAACAAACAACCATTCAAAGAAAAGAATCAAGAAAAACACGTCTTATTTATATATAGAGGATTTTACATCAGAGACCCCTACAAAGGCGAAAAATAAAAAGCTATGTACAGGCCCTAAATCTATCCGGAATGGCTGGAGCCGGAGTGTTCAGACACTGTCCGCTCGGAGTCATCCCCGAGGGCACCCTTGGCCTCTTCTTCGATTCTTCTAGCCTCGAGAATAAGGGCCAGAAGATTCGTAAAGTCATGCTCGGCTTGCTCAAGGGTGATCCTCCGAGACTTCCATTTTTCGTGCTCAGCAGCAATAGTGGCATGAGCCTCGGCGGCCTCCACGCTCTTCAGAGCTTCCTCCAAATAAGCCTCGGCCTGGGCTAACCTTGCTGCCAGATCATCCTGAGCCTCTCCGAGGACATCTTGCATATGGATGGCCGACTCGAGCTCGGCCTTGAGGGTGTCATTAGCATCGGCCGTCTCCTTAAGCTCAGTTTTCAGATCATCGCATAGCTGTGCCCTCTGCTCCGCCTTCTCCTCGAACACCCTCATGCGCTCTTTGTACCAGGAACTCTTAGATTCGAGCAGCCGGTTCCTCTCAGCCAAGCTCGCAGCATCAGACTTCACCAAATCCAGCTCCCCCCAGAGTTGAGAAAGGGTGGCTTCGAGCTCATCGGGCCTCGAGGAAAATTGAGCATTATCTCGGCTAAGGCCGATCTTGTTCACTTCGAGACTCCGGTTGTATTCGACCATCTCGGCCAGCTCTCCCTTCAACCGACAGTTCTCAGCCTTTGTTGCATCGAGCTCGGGTTGGAGGTTGGAAAGAGCAATTGCTTGGCTCAGCTCATCCTCCTTCACCCACAGAAGGTGCTGAAATTTCTCCGTCTCTCAACTTTGGGCATCCAGTTGGCCCGTAAGATCGTCCACCTCTTACTGAGCACGGACGAAAGCCTCGTTGACAAGCACCACACTCTGCAAATGAAACAAGTTAGAATCTTGAACAAACAAGGCTAAAAGTCTCAGTGGAATTATGCGAAGAGGGCTAATAGACTTACCCGGTTACCCGCGTGCATACCCTCATTAATGAGGCACTGCCAAGGGACCCCGTTCATCTTCCGCTTGTCCGAGTACGGACTAACCGAGTGAGAGAGAAAATTGCAATCTTCCGGAACGGTGGGGGTGGCAAGCTATCTCAGGCCCTTGGTCTCGGACTCGGACAAGCGGAAGATGAACGGGGTCCCTTGGCAGTGCCTCATTAATGAGGGTATGCACGCGGGTAACCGGGTAAGTCTATTAGCCCTCTTCGCATAATTCCACTGAGACTTTTAGCCTTGTTTGTTCAAGATTCTAACTTGTTTCATTTGCAGAGTGTGGTGCTTGTCAACGAGGCTTTCGTCCGTGCTCAGTAAGAGGTGGACGATCTTACGGGCCAACTGGATGCCCAAAGTTGAGAGACGGAGAAATTTCAGCACCTTCTGTGGGTGAAGGAGGATGAGCTGAGCCAAGCAATTGCTCTTTCCAACCTCCAACCCGAGCTCGATGCAACAAAGGCTGAGAACTGTCGGTTGAAGGGAGAGCTGGCCGAGATGGTCGAATACAACCGGAGTCTCGAAGTGAACAAGATCGGCCTTAGCCGAGATAATGCTCAATTTTCCTCGAGGCCCGATGAGCTCGAAGCCACCCTTTCTCAACTCTGGGGGGAGCTGGATTTGGTGAAGTCTGATGCTGCGAGCTTGGCTGAGAGGAACCGGCTGCTCGAATCTAAGAGTTCCTGGTACAAAGAGCGCATGAGGGTGTTCGAGGAGAAGGCGGAGCAGAGGGCACAGCTATGCGATGATCTGAAAACTGAGCTTAAGGAGACGGCCGATGCTAATGACACCCTCAAGGCCGAGCTCGAGTCGGCCATCCATATGCAAGATGTCCTCGGAGAGGCTCAGGATGATCTGGCAGCAAGGTTAGCCCAGGCCGAGGCTTATTTGGAGGAAGCTCTGAAGAGCGTGGAGGCCGCCGAGGCTCATGCCACTATTGCTGCTGAGCACGAAAAATGGAAGTCTCGGAGGATCACCCTTGAGCAAGCCGAGCATGACTTTACGAATCTTCTGGCCCTTATTCTCGAGGCTAGAAGAATCGAAGAAGAGGCCAAGGGTGCCCTCGGGGATGACTCCGAGCGGACAGTGTCTGAACACTCCGGCTCCAGCCATTCCGGATAGATTTAGGGCCTGTACATAGCTTTTTATTTTTCGCCTTTGTAGGGGTCTCTGATGTAAAATCCTCTATATATAAATAAGACGTGTTTTTCTTGATTCTTTTCTTTGAATGGTTGTTTGTTATGACCTTCGCCCGGATTGTCGGTTCGTTTAAATAGTCGTTATTTCTGACTATGCCCGAATATCGGCTTCTCACTTCATCCGATACATTTTGTCCGAGAATTTTATTGAGGTTTTGTCCATGGGACTTACTTTATGCTTTGTGAATTCGGACGTCTCCGAATCATGACGGGCATTTTTAAGGCCGGAATGTTTCGGCTATTTTGATCTTTTAGGGCCAGTATTTTTCGGACACCTGAATCTCAGCCTTAGCTAGATTTTGATGTAAAAGTCCCCATTCATGGGATTAATGACTTTGGCTCGGTTCGCCATGACCTTGTTGCCTTTGTCGAATTTCGATCGTAGTGCCCGGTATAGGGTGTATGAATGAAAATAGTGCCGAAATACGACCGTTATCACCGGGGTGAACTGTTTTAACAGGAAGACATCTGAGATATTGTTTATCCGAACTTTTGATAATTTTTGCATTGCAAGTGTTTGTGTACATGAGAATGAATTTTTCCCTTCCTCTTTTGCCGTAGCAAATACTAAATGGACACGATTCATTTTGATCGTTTGGTCCTTACATCGGAACCTAATGCAGAAGATCCGGTTCTTCATTTTGCCGTACCAAATGTTATGTAGACACAATTCATTTTGATCGTTTGGTCCTTACATCGGAACCTAATATTGAAGGTCCGATTTTATTTTGTTGAGGGCGGCCTCGGGTTTCAGCTAACCGGGGTAAACTTCGGAGTGGGTGTGATAGTCCCCTAGCTCTTATCCGAGCTGCAAGATCAGGTGAGTGCCATTAAGTCCCCACTCGTTGGGTATGACCCCGAATTTCTGGGCGTCTGTCTTCGTCTTCATTGAGTAACACGTTGTACTTGTTGCCTCATTAAAAACCTTGTCAGAAAACCCATTTTGGGACAAAACCGCACTAAGGAAAAGAATGCAACACGTGTTTTCAGGCCTAAATTCTAACTTTATTCGGCTCTCGATTCTTCTGCAAAAGAGAAAGGTTAGATAGAAAACACGGGGAGTCCATACCTTAGCAGTAGTATCTTTTCAGATGGGCCACGTTCCAATTGTTGCGCAACCGTTGCCCGTCCATGGACTCCAACTGATACGATCCTTTGCCCGTGATCCCGGTTATCTTATATGGGCCTTCCTATTTTGGACCCAGTTTTCCTTCATTAGGATTTTTGGTGTTCAAGGTAACTTTTCGAAGCACCAAGTCCCCAACTTAGAAATGCTGAAAATTGGCTCTTCGATTGTAGTACCTCTCCCTTCTCTGTTTCTGGGCTGTAATACGGACTAACGCGTTTTCGCGAAGTTCATCCGTGAGGTCGAGTTTTACGGCCATGGCCTCCTCGTTTGACTCCTCGGTGGTATAGCTGAACCGGAAAAAACGGTATTATAATTTTTGAATTTGGACAAATACCAAGAAATAGAAGTTGTAGATAATTGAATTAGCTTTCCAACCATAGGTCGTGGATCCACAGGTGACGTCGGAATAAGGAGATATGGCCGTTTGAAGGCAAAAAGGTCAGTGGGCTAGGCCCAATCCGAGCCCAACCGGGTTAGGCCCATTACCCATGTCTTTATAAGTGCAAATTTCGGCCTTCCTCCTCATTTTAAGACCAGGAACGCCCAGAAAATTCTGGGGGAGAGAGAGAAAAAGAGTCTTGGAGAATAAAAACCAATTTTGATCTAAATCTGAGCCCCGAATCCCAAAGCCCATGAAGGGAAAAGTGTTGTACGCTGCGTTGTCTTCAATTTGAGCAAAATATCAACCAAGGAGAAGAGTGATAACGTGGTGGCTGCATGCTTAAGGTATGAAAAAGGTTCCTTTTCATTGTTAACGAGTTTATATAGAGTTTCGACGGATTAGCACGGAGAGAATAGCCTGATAAATTCGTTTGTTGGTGTTGTGAATTATGGAATGAAACTTGAAGAAAATTTTGGATGATAATAAATGTATTTAACTTGTAAAATGTGGAGGATGTTGTTATTAATATTATTGGTATTAATTTCTGCTTCTTTACGGAAATAAAAATTATTAAATAGTTATATCGCAAATTTGGTAGGTTGAGAAATTTAGAAAACAATGTGCGGGCTGTTTTATGGCATACGTCGGTATTGGAAATGATGTTAATACTATTGGTATTGTTGTTGATGTTGTTGGTTGTTGAATTGGAATTTCGGGCTAGGCATATAAATAGGGGAAATGCTGGCCGAATTTCGGCAGAATTTAAAAGGGTTTTAATTAAAGTCTCGAGACGAACGAACGACGATGATCCTAATGATATTATGAATGATTCCATATGTAGAGTACGAGGCTACGAATAATTCTTACGCGAGTTGCAAGACGGCAAGTAAGTTGAAAGTCGAGAATCATCTTCCAGGTATGTAAGGTTTACCCTTTCTTTCTTTTGGGATGATCCTTGTGAAATAAACAGACAAAACATATGTATGATTTCAAAGAAACTCCTATTCTTAGAGCCACTAGGATGGCTAATGTTCTTGACTTCCGAAATCTGTTTTGCTATGTCTTGATACATGTGTGTGGTTCCAAAAGTTCTATTTTGATTTGATCCATAGCGATATTTGAAAGGTACTTGGTATGAGTATTGCTTTGACTTTCCAAAGATAGCTTCTGAAACGTTCGTAGAGGTTTCTGTACTAAAATGCTCATAACTTTCTTATACTAACTCGGATTGACCCGAAACGTGTTTGTGATCTTTCAAGTGTCATTTTGTGTACTCATCCATCGAGTCTTAAAAATTGATTTTTAGGTGCATATAGTTTCTCACTACTCTGCTTGTGCATGCCTCAATGCATCTTTCACTGAGTCCCGGGCCAGGACACGTTCTCGTGCGTCTCCGCTGCATTGTTCACCGCGTCCCTCACTAGAGGGTCGGGGCTCGTTATATATATATATATATGTGTGTGTGTGTGTGTGTGATATGATGACATGATGATATGATAACGGGGTGGCGGCCAGGATGGCATATGATGATGCTATTCACCGCGTCCCTCACTAGAGGGCCGGGGCACGTTACATGCATATATGATGATTTTATTCACCGCGTCCCTCACTAGAGGGCCGGGGCACGTTATATGTATATATGATATATGATGATGATATACATGATTTTCATTCAAAAAGGAAAGTGCATTGATGTTTTTAAAAGTCATACTGGTTTCTAGTAAATCTCCATTTCAGTTATGATCCTCCTTACTGTATTTCATGCCTTACATGCTCAGTACATATTCCGTACTGACCCCCTTTCTTCGGGGGCTGCGTTTCATGCCGCGCAGGTACACCCAGATGAGTAGAAGCCATTATAGCAGATGTTTCAGCGGAATTGGCAAGCTTCATTTGCTCCTGGAGTGTTGTTGAGTCAGAGTATTCATGCTATGGTATCTTGGTCGATGTTAGAGACTTTGCAGACAGAGTCGTGGGCATAGAATGTTAGTCTTGTAAGCGGCTCCACCAGCCGATGTGTCATTATGTATTATGTTATAGATTCTTTATGATTACAGATTTACTTGCCTTGAGAACAATGAAAAAAAAATGATTCTGCAAGCCCTTATTATGTATTTCATTCTTATTTGATTTAAAGAGTCCAAAGCGGTTATGTGTGTAGTAAGAGTCAGCGGGTTCGTTCGGCCCTAGGTAAGGGTCTGGTTGCCATCACACCCTAGTAAGATTAGGGTGTGACAAAGTGGTATCATAGCAGGTCGTCCTAGGGGTTGTCTGCAAAGTCGTGTCCAGTAGAGTCCTATTTATGGATGTGAAGCCGACCACATTTATAAACAGGAGGCTGCAGGGCATCTAGGGATTGTTGACCTTCTTTCTATCTTAGATCGTGCGATAGAGCTAAGTCATAGGAACTGAGATTCCTTGCACTAACTTTTGACCTCAGCAGAAGCACAGTGTCGACGGGAGAAGATGAGTGAAGATATGGAAAGTCACAGGGGTAAGTTCTGATATTTTCATTCTTTTACCTGAAATTGGGAGCTCTGGGTAGCTGAAATGTGCCGTATACATATGTATGCCCTGTGAGGCATTGTTGGTATTTGCTGCGTGCAGATTCTGAATAGTAAGAATTGTAAAGGAGATTCTGCCAGAATTGTTCAAAATCAGGTCATTTAGTTAGGTACGCCTAACAGAAGGAAGCGTGGAAAGGAAATATTGTAAATATATAATAAGTGAGGTGTGTTGTTCTAGAGGAGTTATGGATTTGGCATGGCATGAAGAGTAATTGCGAGAAAGATGATTAGCAGCCCGAAGGATTAAGATGGACAACATTCGAGGTTTAGTAGGAGCAAGGTCTGTTGGAGGATTTAGAGAAAGTCGACAATCAGTTTTGCTATAGATTATTATATAAGCATGGTGAGTGGGAATCTGAACAGGATGATACCCGAGTATTCATAAGTAACGGCGACGAAGGTGTGTTCACTACCATCGGGAATCTAGGAATCTAGGACGAAAGGTAGTCATACACATAAGTGAAAGGTGATTATTGAGGATTGAAAAGGGTAAAATAGCAATTGTAAAGGGAAGGACGTGTTACGAGAATGTCTTGGAATCTGTAAGACTTCGACTTGCTCCAGATCATGTAATGAAGGTCATGCAATGAGGTGGGTGCGATTATACCAGCACTAATGCACCGGATTTCATCGGAGTTTCAAGGTTAAGCGTGCTGGGGTGAGAGAAATCTTAGGATGGGTGACCCCCTGGGAAGTGCACTAAAAGTTCTGCAAAAGCATCCATAAAAGAAAAATGAGAAGCTAGAGTAGCCTAAGGGAAATCAGAGTATACGAAATGGCTGGAAACCTTAAGAGGTCGCATAGGACGAGGTAGACTAGATCGGTGAAGAGAAAGAAGGTGCACCACGACTCTAGAACTAGGATGAGGTTGAATAGCATTTGGAAATATTTTGTAAGCGAGGTGGTAGTAAATATATATATGTATGCATATGGTATCCTATTTATGACTGTATCGATGGGCATGTGTATTCCAGCAACCGGTGTTACAGTATGGAAGGCATCAATAGAGTAAGGGTACCGAAGTTCAAGTGACAACAAAAATAAACGCTACAAGTGTTACAAGGTAAGCTGATGCTATTTTCACTACAGGTTAAGATTGGAAAGTTTTAATACAACGATATTTGGAAAAGAAAGAGAGTGAGTAAATAGAAGGCAAGGAGATCAAAATGTCGGAAAAAGTGAAAAGTAAGAAACATGATTGAGCAAAGCCTCCAAAAGAAACGACGGGCAAAGCACGAGACTATTTGGGTAAAAATTCGAACGTATGCATATGAAGGGGATAAAGTATAATATGGAACAAAAGAGGAATATGAAGTAAGAGAAGGAATGATTAAGCCTTGCGTCGATCTTAGGAGATTTCGGCCCTTGAATGGTATATAAAGGGATAAATGTGCGGCCATATTAATGTGGTTGCCTCAGACATGGAGAAGCTTTCCTGAAAGAATGACTTAAGAATAGGACGGATTTGCGCATCTAAAGGAATATTTCACGAACTTTAGAGCCGATGTTACAAATAACAAGAGAAGAAAGGTACTCGAAGAGGAATAGACCCAAGGAAGGTTAAGGATGAAAGTAGGAAAGGTATACTAATGGGTTGGTCGAAGGAAGAGGAGAGCATTTAGGAGTGGAGTGACAGGAAATCTCTAACCATGGGAGTAAGAAGGATACTTTAACTAAATGACGGTAGGAGACAGATTACTCATCAAGGAAAGAACGAGGATGGTTAGTTGACACAATTGATTAGAAAATTAATGATATGAGGCAAGAACTTCTGTAAAGACCGAGAGGTTCGATTATAAAGGAAATAGTATGAAATGTAAGAAACGTGCGTGGAGGAGAAGACAAACTTGGCCATGGCATCAAAAAGATAAATAAAGGATTGATTGGGATGGATAACTACAAGGGAAATGCGACGAGTCTATTAGTAAAATGAAGTAACAGCGTGATGGGGATAGGGGCATAGAATACTAAGGTTTGTAATGAATGTGAATAACTTGGTAAGACAACTTATGTGGTATGTGTAATAGGGTCAATTAGAAAGAGTTACCGGTTAAGTAAGTTTACTCCACGAGCTTTATTCTGTTTTATAAGCAGTGTTACGAATGAGATCAAGAAATGGTACTCTATAGAGTTGATTATGATTGGGATATAATGAGAATGTAGCAAGAACTACAATACAAAGTAAGTAAAGTACAGCGAGGAAACGACTTAAGAGGTTTTACAATGTCAGGACTGATAGCAAGCATGATGAAAGAGGAAGTCAACTAAAAACAAAAGTGAAATTGGATTAAATTCAGGTATATTACGAAACAGACATGGGAAAGGAGGCATGACAAGATAATAAAGGTTTAGAAGAATCAAGGAAATAAGTTTTGTCAAGCAATACGTTGTGTCCCGGGCTATGATTCGAATCGCTCGTACCGGAGAAATTTTGTTGCAAATAAATATGTAGCAGGCATACTCCAAAAAGGTAACGGAGGAAGTGAGAAGCGCCTACGAGTAACCAAGGATAAGTATCAGGACAGACGGGATTACTAAAGAAAAATCGCGACGTTGGAAGGAATGAGAGTTTTAAAAGAGGAATATTTATAGGAATCTCAATGCTTGTTAAAAGGAAAAAAAGGCAATATGCCTATGGATAGCATGACAGCAGTACAAGTACTACCTGAGATTTGGAAAACACCTCCTGCATCATGAAATCATAGGTCACCGTTTATGTATCAAATCGCGGGAGTATATGTCATAGGACCATATAAATGATCGTACTGACGAAATGACTAGTAAAATAGTGTGGAAACGACAATAAATATTTAAAGAATAACGGAATCTCGTTAAATCTCTATTAGCCTCCTACTTATGAGTTATTTTGTAATGACGTTCAGATCAGAGGAGAAGAGGTTGGAGGAAAGATTCATACAAGGATTTGAAAATATTTCTAATAGTGGAATAGTATGTTGTAAGTATACTCTTCTATCCTAAGGGATAAAAATGATGATGAGAAAATATTATATACAAGAGTATAAGAAATGGTGCTGAGGATCGTTGTATGGGCCGAATTGAGTCTCATTTGACTATAAATCCCTTAGCTACGATATTTTCGATGCATTGGATGAGTAACCTGAGGTAAGGTAGTTAATGAGAATGATCCGTCATTAGCAAGGAAGTGCTATTGCAAGCCATCTGGGCGCTACCATCGGCGGAATTATGATGACATTGTAAGGAATTAAGAAGTACGACAAAAGTATTAAAAAGAAGATGAAATGATATGAATATAAAGTATCACTGGAGAAGCAATATGACGGATCTTATTGGAAAAGGGACAAATGGAGGATACAGACAAAAGCAAGAATGAAAAGATCTGAATTCACCGCATGATTCAAGAATCTTGGTTATTTTTCGACAAACTTCTGAATTCACCCCTAAGTTATTAGCCAAAATAAGGATTAGAAACTTTCAGAATAAACTGAAGGAAATAATTCATTAAAGAAGATGTTTGAAATGTTTTCGACATAAGTGCAAAAAGTACCGTTAGCTAGCCAGGTGCCGGGAGTCTGATTGAAGGGAAGAGAAATTAAGCGGGACATTTCAGTGTTAAACTAGTTAAGCAGGGGACACTAGATATGACCAGTCTTGAATTTATCTTTAAGGAAGTGAGAATAGGAATAAGTCAACTCCAAGGAGATAAAGGCTTGGGATATCTGTGCAACATAAGAAAGATACGTGGAGATCGAAGAGAACAAGAATTTCTGAACAAAAAGAAAATGAGATCGAATTAGATAAAAGTAAGTGGTAAGCACGGCATGAAAGGGGCATACAAGAATGTAAACAACGAATACTGAAGAGACGATGAAAGCGATAAAGTGTAAAGAGTTAGTGGAAAAACGAATAATAAGAAAAAGGGATGACCTTGTGTTCAGGCGTAAACTATGGCCACAAAGGAAGAAGAATAGATTGCATAATTCAGATAAGTTCAGTTTTAACGAGCAAGTAAGACTGCAAGTAAGTAAAGTAGATACGAACAAATACAGGTAAAAACATCGATATCTACCTCGGAGCGAAGTCTACCTCAACATTCGAGGACGAATGTTTTTAAAGGGGGGGAGGATGTTATACCCCGCATTTTTAGAGCTTGAGCGTGACACGCACTTCCTCAAAATTGGCAATCATGTTGTTGCCACATAATTTAAACTCACGTTGATAATGTTGTATTCCGTACTTTTGTACGTCGGATTATTCATAGGCTGAGGTGGGGCCCACACGTCGAGATTTATTTGGGACACATGAAAAGTTATATGAAGCACATATGTGAAGTTGAACAAAACTCAAGAAGGACCCTTGAGCCGAATCAAAGTGGAAGTCCTCCAAAATAATATTTTTAAGTAACGTTTTCGGGTGATCTGAATTCGAGGGACAAAAACGGTATTATAAGTTTGGAATTTTGAAACATACCAAGAAATATAAGTTGTAGATAATTGAAGTAGCTTTCAAACCATAGGTCATGGGTCCACCAGTGACGTTGGAATAAGGAGATATGGACGTTTTAAGGAAGAAAGGTCAGTGGGCTAGGCCCATTACCCATGTCTTTATAAGTGCAAATTTCGGCCTTCCTCCTCATTTTAAGACCAGGAACGCCCAGAAAATTCTGGGGAGAGAGAGAGAAAAAGAGTCTTGGAGAAGTAAAACTAATTTTGATCGAAATCTGAGCCCCGAATCCCAAAGCCCATGAAGGGAAAGGTGTTGTACGCTGCGTTGTCTTCAATTTGAGCTAAAAATCAACCAAGGAGAAGAGTGATAACGTGGTGGCTGCATGCTTAAGGTATGAAAAAGGTTCTTTTTCATTGTTAACGAGTTTATTTGGAGTTTCGACGGATTAGCACGGAGAGAATAGCCTGATAAATTCGTTTGGTTGTGTTGTGAATTATGGAATGAAACTTGAAGAAAATTTTGGATGATAATAAATGTATTTAACTTTTAAAATGTGGAGGATGTTGTTATTAATGTTATTGGTATTAATTTCAGCTTCTTTACGGAAATAAAAATTATTAAATAGTTATATCGCAAATTTGGTTGGTTGAGAAATTTAGAAAACAGTGCGCGGGCTGTTTTATGGCATACGTCGGTACTGGAAATGATGTTAATACTATTGGTATTGTTGTTGATGTTGTTGGTTGTCGAATTGGAATTTCGGGCTAGGCATATAAACAGGGGAAATGTTGCCCGAATTTCGGCAGAATTTAAAAGGGTTTTAATTAAAGTCTCGAGACGAACGTACGACGATGATCCTAATGATATTATGAATGATTCCATATGTAGAGTACGAGGCTACGAATAATTCTTACGCGAGTTGCAAGACGGGAAGTAAGTTGAAAGTCGAGAATCATCTTCCAGGTATGTAAGGCTTACCCTTTCTTTCTTTTGGCTTGATCCTTGTGAAATAAACAGACAAAATATGTGTATGATTTCAAATAAACTCCTATTCTTAGAGCCACTAGGATGGCTAATGTTCTTGACTTTCGAAAACTGTTTTGCTATGTCTTGATACATGTGTGTTGTTCCAAAAGTTCTATTTTGATTTGATCCATAGCGATATTTGAAAGGTACTTGGTATGACTATTGCTTTGATTTTCCAAAGATAGCTTCTGAAACGTTCATAGAGGTTTCTATACTAAAATGCTCATAACTTTCTTATACTAACTCGGATTGACCCGAAACGTGTTTGTGATCTTTCAAGTGTCGTTTTTTGTACTCATCCATCAAGTCTTAAAAATTGATTTATGTGCATATAGTTTCTCACTACTCTGCTCGTGCATGCCTCAATGCATCTTTCACTGAGTCCAGGGCCAGGACACGTTCTCGTGCGTACTCCGCTGCATTGTTCACCGCGTCCCTCACTAGAGGGCTGGGGCACGTTATATATATATATATATGTGTGTGTGATATGATGAGATGATGATATGATGACGGGGTGGCGGCCAGGATGGCATATGATGATCCTATTCATCGCGTCCCTCACTAGAGGGTCGGGGCACGTTACATGCATATATGATGATTTTATTCACCGCGTCCCTCACTAGAGGGCCGGGGCACGTTATATGTATATATGATATATGATGATGACATATATGATTTTCATTCAAAAAGGCAAGTGCATTGATGTTTTTAAAAGTCATACTGGTTTTTGGTAAATCTCCATTTCAGTTATGATCCTCCTTACTGTATTTCATGCCTTACATGCTCAGTACATATTCCGTACTGACCCCCTTTCTTCGGGGGCTGCGTTTCATGCCGCGCAAGTACACCCAGATGAGTAGAAGCCATTATAGAAGATGTTTCAGCGGAATTGGCAAGCTCCATTTGCTCTTGGAGTGTTGTTGAGTCAGAGTATTCATGCTATGGTATCTTGGTCGATGTTAGAGACTTTGCAGACAGAGTCGTGGGCATAGAATGTCAGTCTTGTAAGCGGCTCCACCAGCCGATGTGTCATTATGTATTATGTTACAGATTCTTTATGATTACAGATTTACTTGCCTTGAGAACGATGAAAAAAAATGATTCTGCAAGCTCTTATTATATATTTCATTCTTATTTGATTTAGATAGTCCAAAGCGGTTATGTGTGTAGTAAGAGTCAACGGGTTCGCTCGGCCCTAGGTAAGGGTCGGGTGCCCATCACACCCTAGTAATATTAGGGTGTGACAGCAAGGTCTAAGATCCTGAGTTTGAAGAGAGCTAGCAAGTGTTGTTGAAGGTCTCACCATGAAGGTTTGGAAAGAAGGGCAAGCTCATCCCGAGGTACATTGAGCCGTTTAAGATCCTCAACCATGTGGGGGAAGCGGCTTACATGTTGGCTTTTCCTCTGGGTCTATCAGGCGTTCATCCGGTATTTCATGTATCGATGTTGAAGAGGTACCACGGCGATGGTTCGTACATAATCTGTTGGGATTCAGTTTTGTTAGATGAGAATTTGACATATGAGGAAGAGCCCGTTGCCATCATAGATAGGGATGTTCGCAAGTCGAAGTCCAAGGAAATAGCCTCCATGAAAGTTCAGTGGAAGAATCGTCCGGTGAAGGAAGTTACTTGGGAAACAGAATCTGATATGCGTAGCAAGTATCCTCAATTTTTCGTCGAGTCAGGTAATTTCTCCTAGTTTACTCATCTTTGTCTGTTCGGGGAGGAATAGTGTTTTAATTGGTATATGGTGTAATGACCCTTTCGGTCGATATGGGAATTGTAGGATCACCCCACCAAATAGAACCTTCCCAAGGGTAGTACGAGCTAATTGAAACTCGATTTTATAAGTCTAAGAGTTGCAACTTGACTGGTTTGTGGTTGTTGTTTATTTCATTTAATCCATCGGGGGGTGACGAAGAAAATTAGAACTCTGTTGGGAATTCTGAGGCCACAGGTAGATTTTTATCACGTTTTTATGTATATGTGCATGTTTTGGTTGGGTTTGTGAGGCCTCGGATGAAATATTGGGTGATAGAGTGGAACACCAGGCAAAAGTCGAGCTTACTACCCAAATTGGACCGCTGCGGCATGGCTTGTACCGCTATGACGGTACTGCTATAGCGATGATCCCCTCGCTACCAGCGGTCAGTCAGTATTCTTGCGTGCACTGTGGGGGGCCATTGTCACGCCCAAAAACCCACCCTAGACATGACCGGTATCCGACGTCATGAACAATATCCGAAGAACCTAAATGATGCACAATGACACTTGAACCTGCAAGGTTCAATAGTCACCTTCAACAGTTTATAAAATAAATTTAAACAAGTCATAATGTAAGAATAAAATCAGCGGAAGTCTTTATAATTTAAATGATTCAGCCAAAACATGATACTTTTCCCGAAAGAGTTAAACAACAACTCTTCTTCTACCCACATTCGAATGTATACTAAGGAGCTTCTAAGAATAAGGAATAAACGTCTAACTCATCGGGACGCGGCCCGAAAACTAATATAAATAAATGGAATCAATAAATAGGGTGTCCCACGAAAATGCATGTGGGCTCACCAAATCAGCAGCATCAACAAGTTCTCCTAAACGTTCTGAATGTCACGAACCTGCTCTTCTTCGTTACCTAACATACCATAAAAAACAACAATGGTATACCTGAGTACTTCGTACTCAGTGAATGCCTCGGTGACAAAAAGTGATATGAAAATAAGGTGTAATAACATATAAAGAAATCAGTTCTGAGGATAGTGTGACACAATATGGAAACAGTTATTCAGCTTGTTTATCTCAATGAAAGACAATTACCAAAAATAGGTTATAAAGTCGTTGTCAAGTTCCAACCTCCAAATATGCTATTTAAGTTGATCGTGATTATTAACACAGTTCCATTAAAAGATAGGAATATCACACTTGCCAATACAGGCCCAAAAATCAATCATAACGAAGAGATGACATTTGAGGTTCCCTAATCATAGCAACACATCACACCGGAATATGAAATTGAACGGTGGCTATCCTTCTTCCCAAATAGCTAGGCATAATCACACCCCAGGTAGCGAATCTGGAAGTGGCCACTCTTCCACCCGAATGGCTAGGCATTATCACACTAGGATCCATAGCGGCTACCCTTCCTCCCGAGTAGCTAGGAAAAACACAACAACCAGTTTTCGTAGCATAGAAGCCAATTCATAATTCATTTGTAATGTAGTCACATCATCAATTGTCATTAAGGTTCATTATTCCATACTGAAAGAATAAGTCATTTCAATCAACGGCTTGAAAACGTTTAACTTTTTTAAGAAAGATTTCCATGTCCTAATTCATCAATGAAAATATCATTATCAACCATTAGTCATCATTATTAAGCATCTCTTATAGAGTAAAATGTTCATAATATTATATACATATATAGGGTTTGTTACAATCTAGGTTTAATGTGGGTTTGTCCACTCACACACATTAACCACCATTTAGACTTGGATTAGAGTTCAAAAGACAAGAAAATATTACTTTTCTTTTTATTCATTAAAGAACCTTGAATGAAATTTATACTTCCAACAATAGTTTGTAAAAGTTATTTTCATTCAAAATAAGTTTTCAAAAGAGAGACATACCTTAATATGTTAAACAAAGTTTAACAATTTAGTTATCTAATGAAGAACACCCAAAACCCTAACTTGAATCACTTTAGGAAGAATTATGTTGCAAGCCCTTGTTGTGGGAGGTTGATAGGAGAATAACACGTTGTTATAGGGTTTAGAGAATGAGGAAAATCTGATTTTTCGAGTTAAGGGACGAATTTATATAAATCCTACCTCGGCAGGGTTTGTGCTTGGCACGAAAGTGGACGAGAAAAACTGAAAGCCAATTTTTCCCATCTCGCACCGTCCTCGCGAGGCACGGACTTGGGCAAGTAGAGAAAAATCATTCTCGCCTCGTTTTCTCGCCTTGGCCTCCCTTTACTTTTTTGTGGCACTTAAAATAAGCCTAGCTCGTCCCATTTCTCGTGCGGTAAGACCTAGAAACGAGCCTGGAAGTCTACCAACTTGTCATGCTCGCTTAGGTTCGTGCTTGGCAAGACTTGAAGACAAGTCGGGACAAGCTTCCTTCATGAATTCCTATGCATGCGAAATCCTTAGTACAAACTCTATATCCATCATACGAATCAACATACTGTCGAATCATGGACGTGGCTTAGCTTAGAGGTACGAGGAGTTACAAACAACTACCTACCACGCGAATTAATCCCGAATGGATTCATATAGATAAAATATCATCTTAATACTATTTTTTACACTTTAACACCTAACTCAAATTTACGGGTGTTACATTATCCCCTTCTTAGGATTATTCGTCCCCGAATGAAAGTTATGGCCTAAGATATTCACTAAACCTCAAGTCTTCAAAATTCTCACCAGTGTTCCTTTCTATTGCAAGCTGTCTCAAACAAAACTCATATAATACTCTAACAATAACCATATGGTCTTCACAGAGACTCCCATAACTACAACAGACAAGCCTAAGCATGGAATAAGGGATTTACACCTGTAGTAAACCTCGAGATTTAACAATATTACTCTTCCAATATTTAACAGGTTCATCTAGAAATACAAGCCTAATTATTTCTTATTAGCTATCTAGAATTGCATAACACTTGGAAAGCTAGCCTACCCCCAAAATTTACATCAAAGTTTGTTATATCTAATTCAATCGAACCGGCAGTAGTCTCACGATCTTTAACTACAACACATAGTCTTATAGATCCTAGAAGTAATGTCGAGGACACTAGCAAGGGTATAAAAGATAGGTTTTAACAATTTTTTGGGTTCCCTACCATAATCAAGGACAAAGCATAGAGTTATATAAGAAAGAGTAAAGCTTGAATAGATCAGTGAATATGCTTTAAGTGAACATATAGTTAGAATACCTGTGACCGCGGCATCAGGATTTTTTCTGCCATCTCCCTATGAGTCAAACCATAAAGTCGATCTTGTCCCCCATTAGCGGTGTTAGCAACCATTTTACCAGCCCCATTACCACAAGCATTATGGGTGTTGTTGGCATTACCATCAGAAGGATTATTCCTCTAGCCAGAAGAGTTAGCCATTTCACGAAGCCACTTCCTACAATCTTTATTGATATGACCCCTAATCCCACAATGGTGACAAATACGATCCTCCCACCTAAATGTTTGTCGGTTACTACCTTGGGAATATTTTTTCTGATCATTATTTCTCTAACCTTGTCCACCAGATGGAACACCCACATTAGGCTGAGAAACAAACTGTTGAGGTGCAAGATTTCTTTTTCATTGCCCTCCATCATAACTATTACCACTGAAACCACCCGCCGATCGGGCCTTCTTATTCTAGTCTCGCTCCACCCCCTCCTCATTTTTCCAACTCTCTTGTTGTTCAGCAAACCCAACCAGAGATGAGAAAGTGGAAGTAGGAGACATAGCAGCAGTAGCACATGCAGACTTGATACATGGTACCAAGCCTTTCAGAAAATGAGTCAGCCTATGCTTTTTCAGTCGGAATCATATATAAAGCATACTTTGACAAATGGGTAAACTCCAAACTATACTCACGAACTGACTTGTTACCCTGTTCCAGCTTTTCCAATTTCGTAGCCATTGCAAATCTCTCCTCATCAGAGAAAAACCTTTCCATGAACGCCTCTTCAAATTCATGTTACACCCCGTATCTTCGAAGAAGCACTTATCAAATTTGAAACATAAGTACGCTGAGTTACGATTAAGTAAGACCACTTTGGCATATAAAGAGCAAGCATTATTAGGTAAGTATATTTAATGAGTGAAGGATGTGTACAAGGTATACCGGAAGGTTTTATAAGGAAATGAGTGGAAGAAATGGAGTGGTACGACTTTGGAGAAAGGATGGGTAAGGTTTTGTGTGAAAATTTTGGTCCAACTTGAGGGATAAATATATCTTAGCATATGAAGTGTTTTGAAGTGAAACAAAAGCCTAAAATGAAGTTCGGCGAGCCTAGTTTCCATCGCAACAAACTTCTCGTCGATAGGACATGAGAGTAGAGAATTATGGATGTTATAATTTTGGCTGACAGAGCAGAAACACGTGCTACAATAACTACTAAAGTAACTGACTTGCTACAGTGACCCCTTTTTTCACCAGATTTTCTCCCCAAAAACTCAGAAAAACAGTTGAGGGTTTGAGAATATCAAGAATTGGGTGATTCAAGTGGCGAAATATTAGTTTAGGTCCGGATAGCGCGTGGTTGTGATTGTAGTCTTGTTTTGCGGTGGATTCGGTTTGGATTCTAGGCGAACACTGAAGATATTGCTGTCCTAGTAAGAATAAGGTATGAATCCCTCCCTATTGATATTGTTTTAGGTTTACTTGCGGAAATAGTGCGATTAAATAGCCGTATAATAGAGTAGTTGGTTGAAAATAGGATAAACGTCATATGAGATGTCTTATGGAGTATGTTGATGTTAGTGATGATGTTGTTGTTGTTGTCTTCGTTATTGTTGTCGGTTGTTGGTAACTGGGAATTCGGGCTAGGGATATAAACAGGGGAGGTGCTACCGAAATTTCAGCAGAGTCTAGAAAGAATTAATGTAAAGGCTTAAGATAAGCACTTGATAGCGAGCCTAACAATAGTATGAATTCCTTTAATTGTAGATTGCGAGTTTGAGAAGTAGAAGTTGGGCGAATAGATAAGCTTCAAGGTATGTAAAGTTATCCCTTCTTTCTTCTTTGGCATGAATTACATAAAATGAGCAAACGACGAGCATACATGACTCCAATGAACTCTAGTTCTCAATAGTACTTGACATGACAGTTGTCTCTGATTCTCAAGTGTTGGTTCATTCTAATTATTCTCTTGGATCCCAAATGATGATTCATTTTGTACATGATTTCTCCTATTACTCATGCACAGTTTCATTACATTATTCATCGAGCCCCTCACTAGAGGACCGGGTACATATTATATTTCACCGAGTCCCTCACTAGAGAGTCGGGTACGCATTATATTTCACCGAGTCCCTCACTAGAGGGCCGGGTACATATTATATTTCATCGAGTCCTTCACTAGAGGGTCGGGTACCTATTATATTTCACCGAGTACCATAATGGGCTGGGTACGCTATATATTATTTCACCGAGGCCTATAATGGGCCAGGTACGCTATATATTATTTCACCGAGTCCCATAATGGGCCAGGTACGCTATATATTATTTCACCGAATCCCATAATGGGCTGGGTATGGTATATATGTATATGACTTCATTCACCGAGTCCCATAATGGGCCGGGTACTGTATATTATATATGCATGACTCTCAACATGAGGTACAGATGCTTTGGTGTTCCTTGATTATCATACTTATTTCTGTCATCTGTCCACTCAGTCATTATCTTCATTACTGTACTTCGTGCTTTACAAATTTAGTACATCTTCCGTACAAACCCCCTTTCTTCAGAGGATGCGTTTCATGCCCGCAGGTACAGATACTCAGATTGGTGACCCTCTGGCTTAGGACTTCGGCTCAGCTGCTTGGAGTGCTCCATTGTTCTGGAGCTTGAGTCATTTTGGTACAGATCCTTTTGACATAGACTTTGTTATACTCTTAGAGGTATGTAGACATGTGTGGGTTGTATATATGTTTTGGTCATCTATATCGACGTAGTTCATTTTGGATATCCCCGTATATAGTGGCAGCCTTGTCGGCTTGCATATTTTGTTATGTTTTGGTTAGCTGTGACTCATCAGGAGACAGGTTCACTCTGATATATGATACTACGAGTCTACAACATGCTTTTACAAATTTCCACATTGTCCTTAGTATTAGTCAGATTATATCTAACAAGTTCGTATAAGAGTGTCCAATTCAGACACTAGTCATGGCCCATAAGTTTGGACCGTGACAATTCATCCCACGTAGAAGCTAAAGTAGCATCACCCCTCTCAGACTCCCACATCTCAAACCATGCCTGAACCACATCCTTCAACTGATAAGAAGCAAACCTCACAGCTTTGGAACCATGGGCATTCATTGCCCTCAACGCCTTGAAAGTCCATCTAAAAAGTGCTGAGGGTCATCGACCTCTCGTGACCCGATAAACTCTTGTGAATTTAAGTCTAGGATTTGCTTAAGTCTACCTCCACCGTGAGTTCCCACACCTCCAAGCTGCTGATGAGCCGCAACCAATGCAGTCAACATTTGAATAGCCATTTGCATAGTACCAATCTCTGGCACACCTACAACAGGAACAGCAGGAGCAGGCGGTGCTGGAGGTGGTGCTTGTTTCTAAATATTGTTTCCGTTACCAGCATTCACGCCCCCAAGATTTCGGTAACCTAACACAGGACATCCCGAGTTACCATTTTTGGATCGAATCAGAGCTATTTCTGCAAGGCACAAATTAACGGGCGAATTAGAATGATCCTAAAAGGAATTTAAGCTCTACAACACAATTTAGAATCAAGAAGAATAGGAAACACCGATGAATGTCTTGGGAGTTTCTCAGTCATGCAGGTGATCAAGCTGCACAAGGAAAACTCCACTAGACACAGCTCCATAGACACCGACAATAATCCTAGGACATATTTAAACCTAGGCTCTAATACCAAGCTTACCATGCCCAGAAACTCACCCAAGACGTGACCGGCATCCGACGTCATGAACAATATCGGAAGAACCTAAAAGATGCACAATGACACTTTATAATTTAAATAATTCAACCAAAACATGATAGTGTGCCCGAAAGAGTTAAACAACAACTCTTCTTCTACCACATTCGAATGTATACTAAGGAGCTTCTAAGAATAAGGAATAAACGTCTAACTCATCGAGATGCAGCCCGGAAACTAATATAAATAAATGGAATCAATAAATAGGGTGTCCTGATGTGCCGTGAATTTTAGCACATTTTATGCCTTTGTAACTAGACATGTTGCTTGATTTTAAGTGTTTTTACATTGTTTCTTATGTTATTTTTGTGTTTTATAGGGTTGATTAACTAAGGATCGGAAATGAGAAGTAATGATGAAAAAACGAACAAATTGGAGCTAAGCGACGCTCCGTAACTCATGTTACGGACCGTAACAGGGTCCGTAACTCATGTTACGGTCCTTACCTTTGAACCGTAACAGGGCCTGAATTTCCAGAAAGTTTTCATTGAAACCATCAGTGTTACGGTGGAGTGTTACGGTCTGTAACTCATGTTACGGTCCGTAACATGTCACCGTAACATGAGCTAAATTTCTAGGGAGTTTCAATAAAACCTTCAGTGTTACGGTTTAGTGTTACGGTCCGTAACTCATGTTACGGTCCGTAACCCTTCATCGTAACATCATCCAAAATTCCAGAGAGTTGCCAAGTAATTATCACCACTTACGCTTCAGAAGGACAGACCGTAAGACAGGGTACGGTCCGTCGCATGGTGGCCGTAACGTCTAAGTGGTCAAATGACGAAATGAAGGATGGACCGTAACCTGAGTTACGGTCCGTAACAATGCGGCGTAAGGGCATTTTTGTCTAGAAACTTGGCGCGATTTTTGGCTCTATAAATACATAATGTAGGGTTTTAATTCAAATTCAGATTTTATTTTAGAGGCATAAACCCTAGGTTTTTAATCTTGAAGTGGTTGGAGCATTTAAGGCAACAACTTCACTCGCATTCCATCTTGTATTAGTATTGTAAGTGTATTATGTTAATCTTTAAGCTTTTTCTGTCAAGAAACATTATGAGTAGCTAATTTCAATTCTAAGGTTGTGAATCCTATGATGGGTATTATGTGAATGGGTTTCTATTATTGATATATGCATAATGGTTGTTGTTATTTATTCTATCTTTGAGTTGTAACGTTGGGTAATGATTGCAAGCATTAGCCGAAGCCATTATATTGACTTTTCTTGGGAAAGAGAGTCAATATTGGTAAGATTGAATAACAATGACTCGAGGCGTTAACCCTCTTTTAATAGACTAACTTAGGAATAAGAATAAGTCTAAATTGGCATCATTGGTCGCTCTTCGATTGTAACTCTTTTATATTCGGAAGAATCATAAAGAGGAAATACTGCTTAACTGTTGGGAAACATTAAGAAGTCTTTAAGAGACCAAGTGCATATTCATAGAACAACCATTAGAAGTATATCACTTTGAAACCTGAAGCATAATATCTAATCGAATTGGGGAACACAACCATAGTCTCTCTCTCTCACATTAATTACATTTTAAGTCAAAGTATTAAATTACATTATTCAACAATCAATTCAAACTATCCGGAATAGGATTAAAGAATTTAAAGACCGGTATCGCATACGATTAGTACTCTTTTCTCTCCATATTCCCTGTGGGATTCGACCCCAACTTTGTTGGGTTACTATATTTGACAACGTCCGCTTTACGCCATTAATAGGTGTAATTTGAGCGTACCAAATTTTGGCGCCATTGCCGGGGAATACGGTTCAGAAATTACTAATTATTGTGTACTATTCTTTAAAACTTTTTCTATTCCATCACACCTCGTTTGCTGTTTTAGTGAACCAGGTTAACATGGCTGGAAGACCCCAACGCAATCAAGGGAACCAAGGGGGGATCCAAGTGAACCATCCTGCACCAGAAGAAGAGGAGGATGAGAATGTATTTGCAGAATTCATCGACGAAGCTGATTATGCTTCTGCTGTAGTTCCTCTGAGAACAGGAAATGCTAATTTCAAAATTGATAGTTCTATCTATCAGCTATTGAAACTTGAAGGCTATTTCCGAAATTCTTCGGAGGACTGTCCACTTCGACACCTAAAGAATTTTGTGCATGTATGTTCCCAACAATCTCAAGGTGTTGTTCCTGCTGATGCACTGCGACTGCGGGTTTTCAAATATTCCTTAGCTGGCCAAGCTAGGGAATGGTATGAAAAGCTCCCGAGCAATACTATTCATACCTGGAATGAGCTGGCCAATATCTTTCTAAAAAAATGGTTCCCACCCAGCAAAAAGGCTGAGCTTCGGGATAAGATATTTGGGTTTAAACAACTTCCAGGGGAACAACTATATGCTGCATGGGAGAGGTTCAAATATTATCTAGCTCAATCTCCGACTCATGGATTTCCAGATGCAATTCTCACAGAGAAGTTCTACAAGGGGCTAGATACAATGAATCAAATAGCTGTCAAAACTGCAGCTGGGGGGTGCTTCATGGACAAATCCTTTATCAACATCACCCGGTTGCTCGACAAGCTTACTACCCATAATCAAGCCTGGCATTCGAGTGATAGCGAAATCCTATCATATGGTAGTCCCTCTGCGGCCGCGGTGGCCAAAGAAAATCATGAGCGAGATCATACGTTCGCTCAATTGCAAACCACCGTGGATTTATTATCCAAAAGGCTTATGGAGAAAGAGGCCAAATGTGTAAATGCTGTCGATGAGATGCCACCTCATGCTCCCGGAATGTATCAAGTTTCTGACGAAACTTATCTTGAGGGGCAGCCACAGTATGAGGATGCGAATTATGTCAATAACTCGCAAGGGGGTTATCAACGACAAAACTACCAAGGTCCCGGTAATCACCCATGGCAAAGGCCTCAACAAAATTACCAAGGAAATAATTATGGAAGAACTGATCAGGGTAATCCCAATCAAGGGAATTACAATAACTATAATTATGGCAACAAGAGCTCTAACCCCTACATTCCACCTAGGGGGCAAGCATCCAATTCCCAGCCATGGAGAGATAATTCAGCTACTAACTCTGCTGGCAACATGTCTAATAATTCTGCAGAACTGAAAAGTATGATGCAGAAAATGCTGATGAATCAACACAGAACAGAGAGCACAGTCAAGGGAATGTCCCAGGTCCAACTATCGCATTCAGCTTCCATTCAGAAGCTTGAAGCGCAATTCAGAGACCTTTCCCAAGAAGTGCATACTCCTCAACGGGGACAATTACCGAGTGATACAGTTCCTAATCCAAAAGGTAGTGGAGTGAAATCTGTGGAGAATGTACTTGCCATTAGCACCAGAAGTGGAAAAATACTTCAGGGTGACAATAAAAAGCCAATTGATCAGGAACCAATTGTTGAAAAAGAAGCGCAGCCTAATGTATTGGATGATATTGTCGAGGAAGAAGCAGGGGAGGAAGTCCCCATTGTAGTTGAAGAAGAGCTGAATCTTAATAAACCAAAGGAACCGGTGGAAAACCAGAAAAAGGGGAAGGCAAAACTTTCCGGTGCTCTTCGCCCTTTGAGCCAATTGTTCAAATCTTCACCACCTTTTCCTCAAAGGCTGGTGAGAAAAACAGAAGATGAGAAGTGCTTGCGATTTTATGATCAACTCAAGCAGTTAACGATGAATTTTCCGTTCATGGATGTTGTCCAAGAAATGCCTGGCTTTTGCTAAGTATTTGAAAGATCTCCTAACAAAGAAGAAAAAGCCATTGAAACACGATACTGTGGGTATCACTCACCGCGTTAGTGCCATCCTTTCCAAAACTACAGTGCAAAAGAGGGAAGATTCGGGAGCATTCACAATTCCATGCACCATAGGGCAACAAAATTTTGCCAGGGCTTTGTGTGATAACGGGGCTAGCATAAATCTTATGCCCCTGGAAATATTTAAGAGATCGGGGCTAGCGATGCCAAGGCCAACTACCATGAGGTTGCAGATGGCTGACCGAACAATAAAAAGGCCAGTTGGGGTAGTTGATGATGTGCTGGTTCAAATCGGAGAATTTCTACTGCCTGCAGATTTTGTGATTCTTGATTGTGCTATTGATCAAGAAATCCCTATTATTCTGGGAAGACCTTTCCTTGCCACAGGGAGGGCTCTTATGGACTCCGAAAAGCACGAAATAAAGTTTCGGGTGAACGATGAGGAGGTGACTTTTCACGCTAGTAAAGGCATGAAATTACCTAGTCCTTATCAAAGCATTTCAGTCATAAACTCTGTTGACGAGGTAGATGAAGCAGTGGAATTTAAAATGGAGGAATAATGCTTGAGCGAAGCATTGTTGGCCATCTTGGTAAATTTTGATGCCGAACAAATGGAGGGATATAATGAGACAGTGAATTCACTCACAGGTCTGGGGTCTTACTCTTATGAGCCCAAGAAATTTTCTCTTGATTTAGAGAAACGAACAACTCCTCCAGCAAAACCATCAATTATTGAGCCACAAAAACTGGAACTCAAGAAACTGCCATCCCATCTTAAATATGTATTTCTTGGAGAAAATGCTACTCTTCCAGTTATTGTGTCATCACTTCTGAATGAGGGCCAAATTCAAAGACTCATCGTAGTCTTGAGGAAGCATTTACGAGCTCTGGGTTGGACTATTGCAGACATCCGGGGGATTCCCGCCGGAATTTGTGAGCACCGAATACAGTTGGAGGAGGAAAGTTCGCCGAGTGTTGAGCATCAGCGAAGATTAAATCCACCGATTCAAGAGGTGGTGAATAAGGAGATTATTAAGTGGTTAGATGCTGGGGTGGTTTACCCGATTGCCAACAGTCCATGGGTAAGCCCAGTTCAGTGTGTGCCAAAGAAAGGGGGCATCACTGTTGTCCCTAACTCTAAAAATGAGTTGATTCCGACAAGGACTGTCACCGGTTGGAGAGTGTGTATGGACTATCGGAAGCTGAATACCGCATCTTGCAAGGACCACTTCCCTATGCCTTTTATTGATCAAATGCTTGATCGGCTAGCCGGAAGATCTTATTACTGTTTCTTGGATGGGTACTCAGGATACAACCAGATCAACATTGCGTTGGAAGACCAAGAAAAAACTACTTTCCCTTGTCCCTATGGGACATTCGCTTTCAGCCCGATGCCATTTGGTCTTTGCAATGCACCAGCTACCTTCCAACGATGCATGATGTCCATATTCTCTGATATGGTTGAAAACTTTCTCGAAGTTTTCATGGATGATTTCTCTGTAGTGGGAGATTCATTCGATGAATGTTTGGATCATCTTGATCGGGTGCTACAATGGTGTGAGGAAACCAACCTCGTGCTCAACTGGGAGAAGTGTTATTTTATGGTCAAGGAGGGCATTGTCCTTGGCCATAAGATTTCAGAAAAAGGGATTGAGGTTGATCAAGCTAAAATCGATGTGATTTCACAACTCCCTCCGCCCGTTTCAATAAAAGGAGTTCGGCGTTTCTTGGGGCACGCCGGATTCTATAGAAGGTTTATCAAAGACTTCTCCAAAATTGCAAATCCCATGTGCAAACTCTTAGAAAAAGAATCCAAATTCAATTTTGATGAGAAGTGCATCAAGGCGTTCAACGAGTTGAAGCTAAAATTAATCTCCGCACCTATTGTTGTGTCCCCAGATTGGTCACTTCCCTTTGAATTAATGTGTGACGCCAGTGGTCTTGCAATTGGAGCTGTGGTTGGTTAGCGGCTAAACAAAATCCTGCACCCAATTTATTATGCCAGCAAAACATTGAATGGAGCTCAACTGAACTATACAGTAACGGAGCAAGAATTACTTGCCATTGTTTATGCTTTTGAAACGTTCCGGGCTTATTTGTTGGGTGCCAAGGTAGTGGTTTACACTGACCATGCTGCATTGCGCTATTTGATGGCGAAGAAGGATGCTAAGCCTCGGTTGATAAGATGGGTTTTGTTGCTACAGGAATTTGACTTTGAAGTCAAAGACCGGAAAGGGTCAGAAAATCAAGTAGCTGACCTTCTTTCCAGACTTGAAGCACCAGGGAGACCGAGTGATTTGCTAGATATTGATGACACTTTCCCGGATGAAAGATTTTTGGTCATTTCCAATGATGTGGCACCATGGTATGCCGATATTGCCAATTATTTGGTAACTGGCATCGTTCCTGAAGAGTTGAAGACATATCAAAAGAAGAAGTTCTTGAGAGACTGCCGACAGTATTGTTGGGATGAGCCTTACTTATTCAGAACGTGTGCTGACAATATGATCCGGAGATGTGTGGCGGAATCTGAGGTGATGGACATTTTGAAAGTGTGCCATGATTCTCCAGTTGGTGGACATCACAGTGGAAATCGAACAGCAGCCAAGGTGCTAGAGTGTGGCTACTACTGGCCAGCCAGTTATCGTGATGCAAATATGTTGGCACGCTCTTGTGATAAATGCCAACGCCAGGGCACAATAGGTCGGAGGCATGAAACTCCGATGAACTTTGTTCTTGAGGTGGAGCTATTTGATGTATGGGGAATTGATTTTATGGGGCCCTTCGTGAGCTCCTACGGCCTGAAATACATTCTTGTCGCAGTGGATTATGTCTCCAAATGGGTGGAGGCGGTGGCCTTGCCTAACAATGATGGTAGGAGAGTCAATGCGTTTCTCAAAAAGAACATCTTTACTAGATTTGGCACTCCTAGAGCTATTATTAGCGATGGTGGATCTCATTTCTGCAATAAACCATTTGCTGATCTTCTAGAAAAATATGGCGTGCATCACAGGGTTGCCACTCCATATCATCCTCAGACGAGTGGTCAGGTTGAGGTCTCAAACAGAGAAATAAAAAGCATCTTGGCAAAGACGGTCAATGTGAATCGCACTGACTGGTCTAAAAAGTTGGATGATGCTTTATGGGCATATCGCACGGCATTCAAAACGCCTATAGGGACTTCACCGTATAAGTTGGTATTTGGGAAGGCATGTCATTTTCCTATTGAGCTTGAGCATAAAGCCCTTTGGGCATTGAAAAAGCTGAATATGGATTGGCATGAAACAACCAAGCTGCGGTTGTTTCAAATCAACGAGATGGATGAATTTAGGTACAATGCCTATGAAAGTGCAACACTGTACAAGGAAAAGATGAAATACTATCATGACACGAAGATCCTAAAAAGGGATTTTCAGCCAAAAGACTTGGTCTTGTTGTACAATTCACGCCTGAAGTTCTTTCCAGGCAAGTTAAAGTCCCGTTGGTTTGGTCCTTTTGAAATTGTGAGTGTGTCCCCAAATGGAAGCGTCATTGAGGTGAAATCCTAGGATGGCACTCAGAGTTTTAAGGTGAATGCACAAAGAGTGAAGCATTACCATTGGTGTATTGATGATGGTAAGGTCGTGGATAGGTATCGTTTGAAATATGGCTCCTGAACTCGAAAATGAGGTACCACGTCGAGCTGTGACGTTCAACCAAGCGCTGTGTGGGAGGCAACCCACATTTACTGCTTTGTAAGTAGTTTAAAGTTTGTATTTTCCTTGTATTCTTTTGTGTTGTTGATGTGCTAATGTGGTGGGATTTTGAGAACTGAAGGGACCAAATAACTGCTGAGTGATCCAAGGCGAGACGCTCCATGTTACGGCCCGTAACTCATGTTACGGTCCGTATCATGAAGCGTAACTGGCAAAAAGAAAAAAAGAAAAAATCACTGAAGGATGAGGAAGAGTGTTACGGTACAAGTTACGGTCCGTCGTACGTGTTACGGACCGTAACACTGGGTCGTAACTTTGATACAAAATCTGGGCTTCACTGGAAATTTTCAACATGTTACGCCAGGTGATACGGACCGTAACACGAGTTACGGTCCGTCGATTGGACTGCCAGGTCATTAATGAATAAGTGAAACGGGGTCGTTTGATGGACCGTAACACAAGATACGGTCCGTATCTCAGGATACGGTCCGTAACTGGTAACGTAATTGTCGGAAATGTTTAAATACATTACCGACAGTTCCTATTTCAAATTAAAAGGATTCTTAAACCGTTTTTCAACTCCCTCTCCCTCATAAATCCTCTCTTCCCTTCTTCACATCCTCCTCTCTTCATCTTTCCATTATCCCCCATATTTCTCTAAAAATCTCTTTACTATCTTCTTATCACAATCCCTGTTGTAAGTTTGAGTTTCATCCTTTCAATCGCCAACGATCAGGTATTACATGTCTTTGCTCTTTTCTTTTAGCTATCAATGCGAGTTCTATGATGCTCATGAGTAATTTCGTATAATATGCGTTGAAATTCGTGTTTTGGGCTGTGTTGATTGAGTTTGAATTTCAATTGATAGGTTATGGGGGATTTGACAATGGTTGGGGGTTGGGATTGGTATTGATGTTGTTTAAAAGATTCGTGGGCACAAGCAATTGCTTCCCACTGAATTGGAGGGCAAATCCGGTTAAAGGTTTCATTTTTGAAATTACTAAATCGGTTTGCCCACCAACTGTTCGATAAAAGTCCCCAATGAAAACTTCAATAAAACCGGGTGAAGTCTGAGTAACCTGAGGCATGTGTGGGGATATAATATTGTTTTACAACATACCCATGGGACATTAAGTCAAAAATCTTGGCCTCGTGCTTAAAACGAGAAATTTGGCCAAGTCATTTGTTTGCTAATCCGTTGCCCGTCATTATGTGTTACGGACCGTAACGTACGTTACGGACCGTAACATCGCACCGTAACACCGATAATTTCCATGAAAACTTTCTGGAAATTTGGTTGATGTTACGGTGGGATGTTACGGACCGTATCCTATGTTAAGTACCGTAACACCACACAGTAACATCGATGGATTCCATGAAAACCTTCTGGAATTTTGACAGACGTTACGGTGAGGTGTTACGGACCGTAACACGAGTGACGGACCGTAACATCATACCGTAACACCTCTCAAATTTCCAGTAAATTTTCTGGATATTTTGATCATGTTACGGTAAGACGTTACGAACCGTATCCTACGATACGGACCGTCGACTGTGTTACGGTCCCTTTGCTTAATTGAACCATTTGAGTTACGGTTGAAGATACGGCCCGTAACACCATCGACGGTCCGTCGACTGTGTTACGGTACCTGGCCTAATTAAAGTCCTTAGCTTAAATTCATAAGGTGTCTAATTTTTTTTAACAACTTCTCGTACATCATATCTAACTTTTCCTTCCACAGGTATGGGTAAACCACGACAATCAAAGAAGGATTCACCTAAGGCCGCGCAAAAAGGAAAAGGTCGTGCTGCAAGCAACGTAACCTCACGGCTGCGCGATGACGATCTGATCAAGGACGCCAGGCCTAAAAAGAGGCCGGTCGCACCTAGCAAGCCACCCCCACCAGTTGCACCCAGCCAACCAGACCCACAATCAGAAAGTTCCTCCTCGACTGAGGAGTTGAGAGAGTCGAGCTCGTCGGGTTCGTCGAGCCAAAGTGAACCCCAGTGGGCTATCACACCAACACACCGACCTCAACCACCCATTAGATAGCCTACTGCGGAGGAGCGCAAAAAAGAGCGCGAACAGGAAAGGAGGAAAATTGACATTCGGCTGCAAGCTATGACTGAGAAGATCCTCCGGTTTAATGTGGAGGGATCTGAAGATTTGTATAACAAGGGGTGTGAGCGGGTAAAAGGTGAGGGAATGGACCCAAGGCGGAGTATTTTCGAGGAATGGAATGTCATCTTCGATGGAATAGAAGGATATCCCGGCATTAGTGATACTATCCGATTCCACAAGTTGGAGTTTTTGAAAAACGCCGTTGGGTCCTACATACCGGTTTTTGTTAGGGAATTCTACGCTTCATATGGGGAAGCTGTATTCAAAGTAGTGAAGAAAGGGCAGCGAGCAACGCAAGTACCGGCAATGAATGAGGTTATATTCCGAACAAAGAAGATAGATGTCTCTCCATCGGCTATAAATAAAACACTATTCGGGGAAGATTATATAGAGCCTACAGCAGCGGAAGAAAGGGAGTTTGCCTACAAAATTGAACAGAAGGATACAATCCCCGTCCGAAAATGGGTAGCTTCTGTTATTGCACGGACAACAGATCCTGAATGGGCCATAGTGCCAAAGTTGACAGCCACCACGCGGATTTGGAAAAACACCCTAACGCCAGAGGCAAAGTTTTGGTGGCAAATTGTTCTGTTCCGCATCCGTCCTACCCAATCAGATAATTATTTGACTCCAGACAGGGCTGTTCTTGTGGCTTCCATAATGTCGCGATATAAGATCAACTTCGGACGACTGATAGCCGAAGACCTCCGAGAGAGAGCCACCCAGCCGACCACTTCCCTCATTCATCCATGCCTGCTTACGCTACTATGCTTGCGTGCAGAACCAGAACCCCTACCCCATATCGATCACAGTGTGATTGCCAGCCATATTTATGACATCACAAAGGGGAAAGATGAGGTGTTGAGCCAGGGTTCGTTGCCCTCTGCATCGGTTTCTGAGGTGCCGGAGGGGCCTACGGGGTCAGATGTTATACCCTTGGCTATCATGGGTGAAGAGGGAGCTGCTGCGGATCAGCCCACAGATTCTGAGGCTCCACCGGCTGATCATGCTACACAGCCTATGCCACCTCCAGCCGCACCTACTTCGGGTGGTCCTACCTCTTCCACTGGAGCAAGCCCAGCACCACCGCAGGCAATACCAGGAGTCCCACCCGAGCTTTCGAGAAAAATGATGTTCAACCGGGACAATTTTAGGGAAGTGGTCCTGCAAGCGGATCGCACAGATAGGCAGGTCAAGCAGATCATGACTGAGCTAAAATTATACACAAAAAGGGCTATTGATGCAGCGCTGCGACCGATAAAAGAACAAATGGCTGCGGACCACCTAAAAATCCACTCCCGAATAGATGGTATTGAGGGCAGGATGACTGAGCTGACTAGGACACACCCTACATTGGAATAGGGCACTATTCGGAGTGAGTTGCGGTCTGTCAAGGATGATGTGCAGAAATTGAAGGCCCAGGAAGTGGCTGTGGCGACAGACCAGGTTCCTAAAGTACACACGGAGTTGGTACCGAGCCTATACCAGCCGGTTCAGAGCCTACTAGGGGATGATGACAACGAAGACACGGTTGAGGAACAGCACGACGAGGAGTTGGAGGAGGATATCCTCTCTGTGGACAAAGGGAAGCGAAGCAGAGCATCGCCAGATCTCGAGCCCATTCTCCAAAGTCTTGATCCATATGCTGAGTTGCGCCCACAGAATGAGGAAGAGGAGCGGCGTACTTTGAAAAGAATCCGCCAGGAGTCCCAGTTAAGTTCCGACACCGCAGGAGCTACTTCTAGCTCAGCTCAGCCCATTGAGCCGGCTCACCATATTTCTCCCCCACCCACTGCTCCACCCCATGATGCTGCGATAGATCCGAGTGCCTAGTGCGCTCCAGGGAGGCCCTCCATTTTTTTTAATGCGTTATATTGATGCTTTGAGGGCAATGCATGCTTTTAAGCTGGGGGTGTAGTATTTACTGATTGGTTGTTGGGATTGCTGTTTTAGTATACTGGAGATTGTTTTTAGTATTTTTGTTTTGATGGGTATTTTATCCCAAAATTGTGATAATAAGCATGTGTTTAAGACAATTGTTATTGTTTTGTTTTGTTGGTATCATTTTTATTAGCAAGTATGTGTTAGGACGTTCTTCGGCTGTTCTTTGCTATGTGTTTCTATTCCCGAAGAATGCTATGTGTATGTTAAACCTAGCATGTTTAGGATGTTTAATATAGAAGTAAAGTAATGATGACTTAAGTGGTAGTGGTCCGTGTTTCTAGCATAGATATAAATGGTTTTTACAAGTTCAATGATATCCCTCCGAAAAATAATTTGTGATATACATCAAAAATGAGTTGTTGATATTGACATGTATGGTTCTTTTAATGACATTGCAAAGAAAGGGTGTTTATGCATATGAAATCTTCAAACGGAAATGAAGTCGGAATATTTAAACAATCCTGATACCATTGTGTGGTGAGTTTTTAGCTTCTATTTGCATATGATGCTTGCAATCTAGAACTTGCCCGGTTGGTCGTGCGTGAATTCTAAGGAGAATTTGATTGTGAAGTGATCTTAGGCTTTCTTTGTATTAACCCCCAAGTATCTTAAATGAGCCTGGCCCGTACAGAAAATGATCCCTAGTCTCCCATTTTTGAGCCTATAGACTTTTTCTTCGATTAACCATGAACTAACCTATTTCCCTTCTGTGAATAATCCCATTTGGCACCAAGTCCCTCCTTGACACGGAAGAATGACAAATGAGGCTAAAAGCCTAAGTTGGGGGTGACAGGTCAAAAGTGCGGAAAATGAGGCTAAAAGCCTAAGTTGGGGGTGATAAGTCAAGATGCGGAAAATGAGGCCAAAGGCCTGTTGGGGGTGATCACAAATATAAAGGGACATAATTCAGCGTGGATATAAAAAAAATTTTTTTTTTTAGATATATAGGTATATAAGTTCTAAATAAATCCACGCTAAAGATGGAGGGTCGGAAATGATAGGAAGAATGATGAATGAAGTCAAAAAGAAGTGTCGAGGAGAGTGAGTCACCGATACCCAAATATTCATCCTACCCGTCCCTAAGCCAACGTTACAAGCCCAAAAAGTCCTAATGTGATCACGATCAAATTGTTCAGAGTTGAATGCATGGAAAATAAAGGCAAGCCTATGGTTTGTGCACGCATGGTATGCAAATTTCTTTGTGAGTGTGAGTGTTCTTCTGTCCCATTTATGTCGTAAATGTGTGTTGGGACATTCTTTGGTCTATGTGAGGGCATAAGGATTGTAGGTTTCAAAGTAACTGGCTTTCCGAAAGTTGAAATTCATGTGCATAGAGACCCCCGTACTATGATTGTGTCATTAATTGAGGTTGCATAGTTAATTGAAATTTTTCTGAAATGTGCGTTTTGTGTCACAAACAGGAGATGGATAAGAGCCTAAATATTTTTCTTGGATCGAAGAGTCCGTGCTAGAAACACATGCCAAACCCACCGTAGTCATTCTTATTTTGCTAAGATGTCGTGTGTTAGTAGCGAGTATTGTTGTAGTTGCTTGAGGACAAGCAAAAGCTTAAGTTGGGGGTGTTGATGTGCAGTGAATTTTAGCACATTTTATGCCTTTGTAACTAGACATGTTGCTTGATTTTAAGTGTTTTTACATTGTTTCTTATGTTATTTTTGTGTTTTATAGGGTTGATTAACTAAGGATCGGAAATGAGAAGTAATGATGAAAAAATGGACAAATTGGAGCTAAGCGACGCTCCGTAACTCATGTTACGGACCGTAACTCATGTTACGGACCGTAACTCATGTTACGGACCGTAACAGGGTCCGTAACTCATGTTACGGTCCGTACCTTTGAACCGTAACAGGGCCTGAATTTCCAGAAAGTTTTCATTGAAACCATCAGTGTTACGGTGGAGTGTTACGGTCCGTAACATGTCACCGTAACATGAGCTAAATTTCTAGAGAGTTTCAATAAAACCTTCTGTGTTACGGTTTAGTGTTACGGTCTGTAACTCATGTTACGGTCCGTAACCCTTCACCGTAACATCATCCAAAATTCCAGAGAGTTGCCAAGTAATTGTCACTACTTACGCTTCAGAAGGACGGACCGTAACACAGGGTGCGGTCCGTCGCATGGTGGTCGTAACGTCAAAGTGGTCAAATGACGAAATGAAGGACGGACCGTAACCTGAGTTACGGTCCGTAACAATGCGGCGTAAGGGCATTTTTGTCCAGAAACTTGGCGCGATTTTTGGCTCTATAAATACATAATGTAGGGTTTTAATTCAAATTCATATTTTATTTTAGAGGCAAAAACCCTAGGTTTTTAATCTTGAAGTGGTTGGAGCATTTAAGGCAACAACTTCACTCGCATTCCATCTTGTATTAGTATTGTAAGTGTATTATGTTAATCTTTAAGCTTTTTCTGTCAAGAAACATTATGAGTAGCTAATTTCAATTCTAAGGTTGTGAATCCCATGATGGGTATTATGTGAATGTGTTTCTATTATTGATATATGCATAATGGTTGTTGTTATTTATTCTATCTTTGAGTTGTAACGTTGGGTAATGATTGCAAGCATTAGCCGAAGCCATTATATTGACTTTTCTTGGGAAAGAGAGTCAATATTGGTAAGATTGAATAACAATGACTCGAGGCGTTAACCCTCGTTTAATAGATTAACTTAGGAATAAGAATAAGTCTAAATTGGCATCATTGGTCGCTCTTCGATTGTAACTCTTTTATATTCGGAAGAATCATAAAGAGGAAATACTGCTTAACTGTTGGGAAACATTAAGAAGCCTTTAAGAGACCAAGTGCATATTCATAGAACAACCATTAGAAGTATATCACTTTGAAACCTGAAGCATAATATCTAATCGAATTGGGGAACACAACCTTAGTCTATCTCTCTCACATTAATTACATTTTAAGTCAAAGTATTAAATTACATTATTCAACAATCAATTCAAACTATCCGGAATAGGATTAAAGCATTTAAAGACCGGTATCAAATACCATTAGTACTCTTTTCTCTCCATATTCCCTGTGGGATTCGACCCCAACCTTGTTGGGTTACTATATTTGACAACGTCCGCTTTACGCCATTAATAGGTGTAATTTGAGCGTATCATGTCCCACGAAAAAGCATGTGGCCTCACCAAATCAGCAGAATCAGCAAGTTCTCCTAAACGTTCTGAATGTCACGAACCTGTTGTTCTTCGTTACCTAACATCCAATCGAAAACAACAATGGTAAGCCTGAGTAATTCGTACCCAATGAACGCCTCGGGGACAACAAGTGACATGCAAATAAAGTGTAATAACATATAAACAAATCAGTTCTGAGGATAGTGAGATACAATATGGAAACAGTTATTCAGTTTGTTTATCTCAATGATAGACAGTTATAAAAAACAGGTTGTAAAGTCCTTGTCAAGTTCCAACCTCCAAATATGCTATTTAAGTTGATCATGATTATTAACACAATTCTATTAAAATATAGGAATATCACACTTGCCAATACAGGCCCAAAAATCAAGCATAACGAAGGGACGACCTTTGAGGTTCCCTAATCATAGCAGTGCATCACACCGGAATATGAAATTCAACGGTGGCTATCTTTCCTCCCGAATAGCTAGGCATAATCACACCCCAGGTAGCGAACAAGGAAGTGTCCACTCTTCCACCCGAATGGCTAGGCATTATCACATTAGGATCCATAGTGGCTACCCTTCCTCCCGAGTAGCTAGGAAAAACACAACAACCAGTTTTCATAGCATAGAAGCCAATTCATAATTCACTTGTAACATAGTCACATCATCAATTGTCATTAAGGTTTATTATACCACATTGAGTGAATAAGTCATTTAAATCAATGGTTTGAAAATGTTTAACTTCTTTACGAAAGATTTCCATGTCCTAATTCATCAATGAGAATATCATTACCAACCCTTAACCATCATTATTAAGCATCTCTTACAGAGGAAAACGTTCATAATATCATATATATATACAGGTCTTGTTACCATCTTGGTTTAATGTGGGTTTGTCCCCTCACACACATTAACCACCATTTAGACATGAATTAGAGTTCAAGAGACATGAAACAATTACTTTTCTTTTTATTCATTAAAGAACCTTAAATTTATACTTCCAACAATATGTTCAAAAAGTGATTTTCATTCAAAATAAGTTTTCAAAAGAGAGACATACCTTGATATGTTAAACGAAGTTTAACAATTTACTTTTCTAATAAAGAACACCCAAAACCCTAGGTTGAATCACTTTAGCAAGAATTATGATGCAAACCCTTGTTGTGGGAGGTTGATAGGAGAATAACATGTTGTTCTAGGGTTTAGAGAACAAGGGAAATCTTAGTTTTTGATTTAAGGGACAAATTTATATAAATCCTAGCTCGGCAGGGTCTGTCTTTGGCACGAAGGTGGACGAGAAAATCTGAAAGCTGATTTTTCCCGTCTCGCCACCGTCCTCGCTTGGCACGGACTTGGGCGAGTAGAGAAAAATCACTCTTGCCTTGTTTTCTCGCCATGGCCTCACTTCACTGGTTTGTAGCACTCAAAATAAGCCTAGCTCATCCCATTTGTCGCGCAGCAAGATCTAGAAACGAGGCCGGAAGTCTACTAACTTGTCTGGCTCGCTAAGGTTTGTGCTTGGCAAGACATGAAGTCGAGCCTGGACAAGCTTCCTTCATGAATTCCTATGCATGCGAAATCCTCAGTATGAACTCCATATCCACCATACGAATCAACATACTCTTGAATCATGGACGCGGCTTAGCTTAGAGTTATGAGGAGTTACAAACAACTACCTATCACCCGAATTCATCCCGAATGTATTCATATAGATAAAATAACATCTTAATACTAATTTTTACACATTCACACCTAACTCAAATTTACGGGATGTTACAGCCATGTCACGCTATGGTGGTGTCGCTATAGCGGAGCATTGGCCACCGTAGTGATGGTCGGGGTTCTTGTTGATCCGCTATAGCAGGCACTTGGCCGCTATAGTTAGACCACTATAGCGGTGGTTTTAACCGTCGTGGTCGACGAGAGGCAGATTTCCTGTTTTAAACACTTAGTCTCACATTCTATATTCATAATACTCTTACACACTTCCCCACAAGTACCTAGGGTAAAATTCCAAGCTAGGGTTAGAAAACTCTTGAGAGGTAAGTCTCATCCATCCCTTTCAATCATTTCGTGTCATCTACATGATTATCATCCCTTTTATGGGTCTTCCATGATGGAATTAGTAATAGTGACCTTAGGAAATAATAAACCTTCTATACTTGATGGGTTATGGTGGTTATTATTTATTTATCATCTAATGGCTTGGGTTAACACCTATTAATCATAAACTGAACCTTTAGAGCCATAAACTAAGTGAATATTGACCTAGGGTTCGATAAAAATGGTATCTTCACCATGAAAACTGCTTGTAGTTTGAATGTTGATGTAACATTGTTATAATTGAATGATTAGTGATTACTAAGGCCTTTGTTAGGTTGCTTTACACCTATAGAATCATTCACCCATTGGAATGAGGTAAAGGGATGGGTATTATTGAATTGGTAATTGTGACTATAGTATTTATAACTCATTGAGCTTTCTATTTCTATACTTTGAGTGTTTCGCAGCTTTGAGGAAAGGAAAAGCTGTAGCGGAGTAAATTGCATTGTTCGAGCTATACGTTTGAGGTAGGTTATGGTCTACTTGAGTTAGACTTTGATTAGTTGATTGTATGTGTTGTGAATTCATTAGGAGAAAGCATGTCTAGTCTTCATGCATTATATTTTGTGGTTGAACTCCTATGTGAAATTGATTGAGTGATTGTGTAGGCTTTGTGCCACTATTCATGTGTGTTGAATCTATAGTTTATGTTGTTGTGATGAGAAGTTAATATGATCTCCTCGGTGGTATTATGATACGAAATGATGACATGAGCATTGATAATAAGAGAGCAAGAAATACTGTTACGTACGGATAGATGAAAAGGCACATATGTGAACTAGACTATGGGCACGTAGTCTGAGGTTCATTTGAAAAATGAGAGCTACATTGATATGGCCCGCGTCCGAGGTTCTTTCCGGAGTGAAGGTTTATGATCGGGTCGGATGAGTATCCGAAACTAGTGGTACATGGACACCATGGGCCTCTTGCAAGTCATGACTACTGAGCAATGACATCAGTTAGTATGTGTGTACAATGAGTATAATATCGTGGTAGACTTATTTTCGTGTTGTGGTTTTCCGTTGATTGATTCTTGCTATTTGGGTGAATTGATTAGTGATTATCCTTGGTTGACTTGTCACGGTTCATTTATTTCATGTCTGTTGGCTAGCTTGTTTATTCTATTGATTTTATGAGATATACACTATACTAATCTTAGTCGGCCTATGATATCTACCGGTACATAGTGTTTATACTGATACTACCTTGCTACATTCTTTTGAGTACAGATTGTGATACAGAGACTGCTACCCGCCCTCACATCTAGCGTTGAGGACGTTGCTGACGGATTTAGGGTGAGCTTCTATCCATTTCGTGCCGCCCGAAGATCTTCCTCTTCTAATGTCTATCTCCATTTTTGGGCATTATGGATATTTATTAGACAGATTTCATTCCTTAGACATGTTTTAGATTAGAGTCCTTGAACGATGACTTTCGAATTTTGGGGATTTTGTAATAGGTATAACTTCTGCATTTACTTCCGTACTTTTATAGCATGACTTATTTTGATCTTCTTATGCTTGAATAAGTAATAACTGATTAATTTGGTTACTTTAAAAATGGACTTGAATGAATAGATGCCTTATGTGTTGGTCCGCCCACTAGGATTTAGTTGGGTGCCAGTCATAGCGGGTTGGTTCGTGACAGTCGGGGCCACCCACTCAGAAGGGGAGGTCGACAGACCAATGCCGGCATTCTACAGAATGATCGTCTCCACAATTTTGAGAAATGGTTTTGAAAGGTGAAAGGGCTTAGGAAGGGAACTTAAAGGGATAGCTGAGCTATCCCATACCAATCCCGAAAGGGAATTATCGCTTCGGTCTAGGATATACTCCAAGAGAGGGTGAGGTCGCACAGGCTATCAAGAGAGAATTTAGAATAGGAAACCTGTCGCCACCGATTCTGGGGTTGTACCGGTCAGTTTCCAACAACGCGTCGATGCCAAATGGGGGATATGTTAGCGGGAGCCTCGAGTTGCAGTTTCAAGAAGATGGATGCCACGCGATTAATGAGAAGATCCAGGAGGCGCCAATCATATGCAGCCTGATAGCAGGAGAGCGCGTGAACAACTGGATATCTACTTCCCTCTTGGCTTCTCGGTAGAGAGATAGATTTCCCTTGGAAAAAGAATCTTTTGCTAAAAACGGCGGCGTTGGCTAAGACTGAAGCGACTGCCTTTTCTAAAACTACCTCGTGATGTTTAGAATGGAAACGATTCGAATCCCGAGCAAGGACCACCGTTTGTAACTCATTTCTTTTGAATTAAATAAAAAGCCTCGGTCTATGCAAAACTACTATTCTTATTGGATAATAAAATGAAAATTTTCTTACTAGTCATAGAATAACGGCCGACGAATAGACCTAATTCTACTTTGCCTCACCTTTTCAGTAGTAATCATAATAAAAAAAACAAAAATATCATGACATGTCACGAAACGAATGAGGAAAATAGGCAGTAGGAGTACGAGGAATACGATGAAGTGACGATGATGCCAAAAGGGTTGGTAGAGGAATTAAAAGAATTCGAAGAAAAGAAGAAGCCAAATATGGATGAAACCGAGGTGATCAACCTCGACAGTGTAGAGGATGTCAAAGAAACACGGATCAATGCTCACTTGGGAGCCTTACAAAGGGAAGAGCTCATAGCTCTGTTGAAGGAATATGTGGAGGCCTTCGCCTGGTCATACGCTATCACGACCTAAACAAATGAGTTGTGATAAGTGTCTGACCTTTAGTGACCAAACATCCCTATACTCATATCTAAACCATACTAACCATCAAGGGCCCATAAGTGACTTAAACTGATCTCATACTGCCTCATGAAGGGGCGACATCATGAACTCTGTACATTTACATACATACAAGCTGTAAGAATAGTGCAAGCCAACTAGGTTGCTGCATATATTGTACACAAAAGAATAGGAGCCGACAAGGCCACATTATGTGACATACACATACATCTGTCTATACACCTCTACTGGAATATCAAGCTATAGAAAGGAAGGGACAGGGTCCCGTCATACCCATATGCATATATATCTCAAAAGAATGGCATACCAAAATACACTGCAGCTCCGAATCAAATGGAGCGCACCGACCGCAGCTGGACATAGGGGTCCTACAGAGCTGGACCACCTATATGTCTACCTGAACCTGCGAGCATGAACGCAGCCCCCCAGAGCAATAGGGGAGTCAGTACAAATAATGTACTGAATATGAAAGGCATTAGAATCATGAACTAAATCTGGAACTCAAAACTAAACTGATTGTCTGTATAGATTTGTATGAACAAGTATCTGTATAACTGACAATGCCTCTGTGGGCGCATAATCTGCAAGCTCTCAATGATAATCATGCTGATGTATATAAATATAGGTCATAGTGCTGAGGAACGTTCAGCTCAATCCATATCCCATATAATAGTGCCGAGGAACGCATGACCCGATCCATATATCATATAATAACGCTGATGAACGTTTGGCCCGATCCATATGTCATTAAGGTGCACCAGCTGATTAGGTGGTAATGCGTATATAACGCCTATGCATTTTCCCATACCCCATATACATATAATATACGCGTATATAATGCCTTCTGGTCATGGGTCAATATGCATATGTATATGAATGCAATGCATAACTGAAATGTATACATAGAACTCTCGGAGTGACATAAGGTCATATTACCTTCGATGGGCAACTTTTGAGCTAACATCATCAACATAAGTAATCTCAAGACCCAGAAGGAACAATCATACGGGGTATAGGGACATCAAAAACTGAATTACTCCAAATGCTTCTAAGAGTAGAGTAATATGTAAGCTCATTTAATCGCTTGTTGGCTCATAACATAGGATCATGCCAACATGAAGAAGGAATAGCCTTAACATACCTTAACGTATCCTTAATCGTTTAACGTTTTCCTTCCACGTTCAGAAGATCTACATTTAAAAGGATCATACTAAGGTTAAGTCTTAAAGACACTCTTAAGTTTAAACTAAAATAATTCACGAGCTAGAGAAAATTGGGCAGCATTTCCTTTTTTCATTGACTTCTTCCATATAATAGACAACTCTCAAACATCAATAGCAACATCGATAATATCATAATTAAGAGGCTTCTTCAAGTTAAGCATTGTCCAATCCTCAAAACTCCTTTTTAAGGTCATCCATAACAATAGCTAAAACACAGCACCATATTCACTTACATACGATACTTCCTCAACATCATTTGTAACCCCCCCCCCCCCAACAAGATTATATTCATAGCATACTAAGAATCATGACTCAAGTTAATCTACTACTCAAAAATATCATTAAATTCATGTTTGAGCTTAATCTTCTACTTTCTTCCCTCATCCAAGTTATCCAACAACCAAACATTCTTAATAACATGGAAAAAAGTGTAAAAACTCATCTTAATCACACAAGAGAAAGCTTTGAATCAAATAATTCACTTTATTGAAACCCCAACTTCAACACCAAAGAAAATCTTGAGTTCTACAAACCCTAGTGAGCCTTCCAACACTTGGATCCTGATTCTTGCTATTTGATCTATGATCTCTCTTGGGTTTGTGTGGAATATGCTTGAGAGAAGGTTCTAGGGCTTTTGGGAGTTGGGGAAATGTTGGAAATGAATGAAATGAGCAAGGGTCGTCCATATATAAAAATAAAAAAAAACTGGCCCGACCCGATTATACGGCCATTTATACGGTCCGTATAAATGGACCATATAATCCCACAATGAAATTACCCTTCTCTAGAATGGTTATACGGACCATTATACGGGCCGTATGACTTATACTGTCCGTATAAGTGGTCGTACAACCCGACATTTTCCGAAACTTTCTCGCGTCGATTCGTTCAACCTCCAATCCTTATGGAACCTTAATGGCACTTGCATAAAACTTCATTAACCATCTACGGATCCCTATAGCTCCTCCTCAAGACATTAATAAATAATTATTAACTCAATTGTTGCGAAAACCTTTCCAAAAATGACTTGCATTTCACTTTATTTGACGAACTTAGTTCCACAATTCGTATGACTTCAAAATCTCATGGTACGCACTTAAAGCTGTCAAGTACTCTTCTTAATCTCATAAGGACTTCATGTTCATCTTAAGCTCGTGTTGGTCTACTCATAATACAAAAAATCTGAAATCTGCGAGATGTAACATTCTCGCCCCCTTAGGAACATTCATCCTCAAATGTTAGACTCTTGGGGATTCTACAAAAAATTTGCCAGAGTTTCCCCTGTAATATGGCACAACAATCCTGTCACAACAACCCAAAATATATCGCCTCACAGGGCTACAACAACAGCAGCAGCAACCATGGCCACGCCACACACGACAAAGAAAACCTCAAAGAAAGAATTAAATACTTGAGGGAAATGGTGTCTCTGCCTGAGTTTCCTCTGAAGGTGAAAATAAATGTGGGTACTTGAGCTTCATGTCTTCTTCCGCTTCCCACGTAATTTCCTCTCTATTATTATTTCTCTGTAAGACTTTAACTGTAGCTACATCTTTGGTTCTGAGACTCCGTACTTGCCTATTTAGAATGGCAATAGGAACTTTTCGTAGGACAGTTGCTCGGTGACTTGAACATCATTTACAGGTACAATTCTAGAAGGATCCCCAATACACTTACGAAGCATCGACAAATGAAAAACCGGATGCACAAACTCTAACGCAGAAGGTAGCTTTAACTTGTATGCCACCTTACCCACTGTACGAATAATTTTGTATGGTTCGATGTACCGAGGGTTCAACTTACCTTTCTTGACAAATCTCATCACTCCCTTCATAGGCGAAATTTTCAGGAAAACCCAATCGACTACTTCAAATTCCAACTTGCGTCGTCGATTATCTATATTCGATTTCTGTCGACTCTGAGCCGCTGACAATCTTTCCTGAATTACTTTCACTTTGTCAACTGCTTGCTGTATCAAATCTGAGCCAACTAACCGATTTTCTCCAACATCAAACCATCCTATAAAGGATCTACATCTTCGTTCATACAAAGCCTCATAAGGAGCCATTTGAATACTGGAATGGTAACTGTTATTGTAAGCAAATTCAATAAGAGTCAAATGGTCATCCCAGCTACCTTGAAAATGAAGTACACAAGCTCTCAGCATGTCTTTAAGTGTCTATATAGTACGCTTCGCTTGTCCATCTGTTTGCGGATGAAAAGCGGTACCAAGACTCACCTGAGTCCCCAATCCATCCTGCAAAGATCTCTAGAAATTAGTTGTGAACTGTGCCCCTCTATCTGAGATTATGGCTGTAGGGACCCCATGAAGTCGTACAATCTCTCTAAGATAGAGCTTCGCATAATCTTCAGCTGAATAAGTAGTTCTGACAGGTAGGAAACGAGCTGACTTTGTAAGCCTATCAACTATGACCCATATTGAATCATACTTCCGTTGAGTACATGGCAACGCAGTAATGAAATCCATATTAATTACCTCCCATTTCCATGTCGGAATCTCCATAGCCTGTAATATACCTCCAGGGTTCTGATGCTCTATTTTAACTTGCTGACAATTTGGACACTGAACGACAAACTCCGCTACGTCTCTTTTCATACCATCCCACTAATAAACGTCTTTGAGATCATGATACATCTTTGTTGTGCCCAGATGGATAGAGTAGCAAGGACAATGGGCTTCTCCATAACCTGCTGATGGAGGCCTGCAACATTAGGAACACATAGTCTACCTCGATATCTATGTACTCCATCTCCTGTAATAATGAAGGATGTTTTTTTCTTTCTGAGGAGCTGTATTTCAGTAGTGAACTAGAACAGGATCGTCATACTGACGCTCATTTATCTCCGTCTCCAAGGATGACATCGTTGTATCCTAAACTGTAACCCCTGTATCACCTGAGTCTATCAACCGAACTCCTAAACTAGCTAGATGGCAAACATCACGGGCTAGGTCCCTCTTCCCTGGCTGCAAATATGACAAACTACCCATAGATTTACGACTAAGAGCATTGGCTACTACATTTGCCTTTCGAGGATGGTACAGAATATTGACATCATAATCTTTCAACAATTCAAGCCACTGCCTCTAGCGTAAATTCAAGTCCTTCTGCTTAAAGATATACTGGACGATCTTGTGATCGGTATAGATATCAATAAGGGCACCGTATAAATAATGTCTCCACAATTTCAAAGCATGGATCACCACAGCTAACTCAAGATTATGAGTTATATAATTCTTCTCGTGCTTCTTTAATTGTCTAGAAGCGTAGGCAACAACCTTACCGTGTGGCATCAATACACATCCCAAACCAATACCCGAAGCATCACAATATATCACATAGCCATCTATTCCTTCTGGAAGAGTCAAAACGGGTGTTGAGGTCAACTTGTCCTTCAACATTTGAAAACTCTGCTCACATGCATCTGTCCTCTGAAAATTAGTTGATTTCTGAGTCAGCTTGGTCTACGGGGCTGAAAGAGAAGAAAATCCTTCTACGAACCATTTGTAATAACCAGCCAAACCCAAGAAACTACGTATCTCCGTTAGTGTCGTGGGCCTTGTCCAATTCTTCACGGCCTTAATCTTTTGAGTATCCACTCTAATGCCTTCATCTGAAATAATGTGGCCAAGAAAAGCCGCAGAGTTCAACCAGAACTCACACTTAGAAAATTTGGCAAATAGCTCTTTGTCTTGAAGGACTCTAAGCACTGCTCGTAAATGTTTTGCGTATTTCGCCTCTAACGGCGAATAAACTAGAATATCATCTATCAACACAATCACGAATAGATCCAGGAAGGGCCTAAATACGTGATTCCTCAAGTCCATGAACACAGCTGGAGCATTAGTCAATCCGAATGACGTAACACGAAACTCATAGTGCCCATATCTGGTTCTGAATGCCGTCTTCTGAATGTTTTCCTCCTTCACCCTAACCTGATGATACCCCAATCTCAAGTCTATTTTTGAGAAATATTTGGCGCCTCGCAGCTGATCAAGTAGATCGTCAATCCTCGGAAACAGACAATTGTTCTTCATAGTCACCTTATACAATTGTCTATAATCAATACACATTCGCAAGGAGCCATCCTTCTTTCTTAAAAATAATAACGTTGCTCCCCAGGGCGATGTACTGGGCCTAATAAAACCCTTCTCAAGTAAATCCCTCAACTGGTCCTTTAATTCATTCAACTCCGCAGGTGCCATTCTATAAGGAGGAATAGATATTGGCTGAGTATCTAGCAATAAATCGATAGTGAAATCAATCTCTCGGTCTGGGGGAATGCCTGGAAGTTCATCTGAAAACACTTCTAGGAACTCATTAACCATAAGAATAGACTGAAGGGCCGGTGACTCTGCTTGTACATCCTGAACCCGAACCAAGTGATAAATGTGCCTCTTTCTAATCATCTTCCTTGACTTAAGGTAAGAAATAAACCTACCTCTCGGTGAAGCAGCCTTGCCTTTCCACTCAAGGACTGGCTCACCCGAAAACTGGAATCGAACTACCTTCGTTCTGTAATCGACATTAACGTAACACGAAGCCAACCAATCCATACCCATGATCACATCGAAATCAATCATGTCTAACTCGATCAAATCTGCTAAGGTACGATGATTACAAACTATCACTACATAGCCTCAATAAATCCGCCTAGCTATGACTAGATCACCAACTGGTGTCGACACCTCAAACGGTTTAATCGATTCAGCTTCTATCCCAAACTTGCTGGCGACAAATGGAGTAACATATCATACAGTGGAACCTGGGTCAATCAGTGCATACATATCATAGGAGGGGACTGATAATATACCTGTGACGACATCAGGAGACGACTCACGATCCTTCCTACCGGCTTGTGTATATACATGGTGCTAAGGACCGCTTGAGATGGATGCTCCACTCCTCCCTCTACCTCATCCTACTGGTGTCTGGAACATTGCCTTGAAGGGCATACTATAGAAGAATAACCGGCTATAGACCCTGTAGGCTGAACTATACCCCAAATCTCTTTCATCAGACATGCCGCATCTGACCCTCTTGCCATAGCCCCGGTCACGGTCACGCTCTTGACATGACCCGCCTAGGGGCCGTGATGAGTACCCGGGGCTAACCACCGAGCACCGCTCATTCTACTACTCATCGTACTCATTAAGCGTTCTTTTATCAAATTCATACTCAAATCATAAGAAAATCATTTTTCATTTGAAAACATAAATAAGTTTATATACATAAGCCTTTCGGCCATAAAAATAATATATATATATATATATATATATATATATATATATATATATATATATATATATATATACATAATAGCATCCTCGTGAGACCATATAACCCACACTGCGTATCTACGAGCCTCTACTGGAGTGCTAGACATAAGGACGGGACAGGACCCCGTAATGCCCAAAATATGTATATGTACACAAAAGAATAATCAAGGCACCTCCGGAATAATGGAGTGCTCTCAGATCAGCTACTAGCTCCTATGAGTCTGGATCAAGATCACCTCCATGTCTACCTGTGGGTATGAACACAGCGTCCAACGAAAACGGACGTCAGTACGAACATTGTACTGAGTATGAGAGGCATAAAGAATAATGATACGTCAATGAGATAGAGAAATCATCAGTAAGGAGCAACTGTGTATAACTGTCATTTATAAAAGAAATAACACATGATGTCTTACTCATAATAATCATCATATCATATATGCATAAATGTATAAGCTGCCCGTCCATATCGGATCGGTGTGATAATCATTAGCCTGCGTCCAGGCCTCCCGCATCCGGGGTATCATCTCATGCCACCCACTAGTGGTGTCTTCCCATGTCATCTGGACATGGTGTATACGCTGCCCGCCTTAGCGGTGTCTGCCCGGCCATGTAGGCGCGGTGTGATAACATCATATACATATCATAGACTCATCATATTCTCATCATACTATTACCATAATGCATGACTGGAAACTTAAGACAATTATACTCTATCAGGGTGACAGAAGGTCGTGAACCCCCGATTCCATTATGGATCATTTATAAGTATTCTGCCTCACCTTGAACGAAATAGTATATAAGGTGAGTGTGTGCAATGAACAACATCCTTAACTACCCAGGAACATCATCTCATAATCTCTAGAATCTTTAGACTTAAACTCATCATCATCATTATTGGGCTCATAATATATCTCTTAGCTCATATAGTTATACATGAACATAGGCTATTAGTCTTTCGGAATGTAGGAGAATCGTGAAAAGGAAGGAGAAGTCGTGCTATATGATTCATGCCATAGAAATAAAGGACTAGCCTCACATACCGTTTACGCTTAACTAATCTATTACTTGCTTGTTCTCCTTCAATGTCCTCGATTCTACCTTCAAGAGAATTCGCATCAACGTTAGTTAATCAGCTATAAGAACGTGTTACTATTTCTATAGAAAATTGGGCAGCATTTCCTTTGTTCCTACTACTTTTCCCATATTCTATATCAACTCCCAAATGTTCATAACAATAATAACAATATCATAAATAACAATCATCATTCATCTACATTTCCCACAATTCACCATTTTCCTTCAATTTCTCCACAATTATGGTTATAGCTCACTATCGCGTTTCTCATATATAATACTTATTCCATGGTCTAAATGTCATTAATAACATATTTACAATCACAACATATAGATAGTCATGACTCAATCCAAACCTTTACCCAACAATGTCACTATTCCCATATTTATGACCCATTTTCTATGTCTTTCTACAATCCATGTGTTTTTAACTTTCAAGACCTTAAACAATCAAGAATGATCATAAAACTCACCTTGGATGATGGATGAACAACACTTGAGCAGAACTTCTCTACTTGCACCAAAACCCTAACTCACTTCCCTTAAGTTTTCTTGGTGTAGATGAACTTTTACTAGGTTTCATACACTTGATTTCATGGATTGGGTGTAGTTGATCATGGCTTTCCCTCAATTTCTTTTGGATGAATAATAGAGAGTGTTCTAGAGGTTTCTTGAAGAGAGGAGAGTGGAAATGAAATGAAATAATAGGAGAGGGGTCCTTATATTAATTGTTGAAATCTGTCCCGACCAACATATACGGACAAACATACGGTCCGTACAATTTATACGGGCTGTATGTTTGGTCCAGTGAGTGCTGCCTCTTGGATAATTCTACGGCCTAACATACGACCAGTATAATTTATACGGCCAGTATGGTGGGCCGTATAATGCCCAGTTGTTCCGATTTCGTTCTCGTCGACTCGTTTGATCTCCAGTCCTTATGGAACCTTCTTGACACTTGTTTAACACCTCAATACCAATCTAAGGGACGCTATCACTCTTTTCTAAGATGTCATTACACCATCATTAACTCGTCGCCCATAATTCTTACCCGACACACAATATATCCTTTACTTTCCTTAACAACCTTCTTCCATTACGTCAAACGTCTTTGAATCTCAATTAGGATCATCAAATGTTATTTATTACTCATCAAAACATCGTATACGTCGTTCCTTTTTCTAGCCTATTCACTGTACGTTAATGTGGAATTTTCCACGATGTAACATTCTCCCCCCCCCCCCCTTTGGGACATTCGTCCTCGAATGTTAAATACTCGGGAATTCTATGAAAATTTTGCCGGAGTTTCCCCTGTAATGTGGCACTACCAACCTGTCACAACACCCCATAATAACATTTCCTCATAGGGCCACCACTCAATGATACTATAAATTGGCCACACACGACCAAAAGCATGAAAAGTAAGCATACATACCTTATATTGTTGGCGTTTCATCTTGAATCTATCTTGGGGGTTGGAATAAGTGCGGATATGTGGATTTCATTTTATCTTCCGCTTCCCAAGTATTTTTTTCTCGGTTGTTATTTCGCCACAAGACCTTGACTGAAGCTGCTACCTTATTTCGAAGCCTTCGTACTTGCCTGTCTAAGATGGCAATGGGCTCTTCTTCATATGCTAGCTTTTCTGTCACTTGGACATCATCAATCGGAACAATTCGCATAGGATCTCCAACAAACTTGCGGAGCATTGAAACATGGAAGACTAGGTGGACTGATTCAAGCTCTGAAGGCAAGTCCAATTCATAGGCTACATGACCCACCTTACGGATAATTTTATAGGGTCCAATGTATCGGGGACTTAACTTCCCTTTCTTGCAAAATCTCATCACCCCTTTCATTGGTGACACTTTAAAAAATACCCAATCATCAACCTGAAATTCCAAGTCTCGCCGGTGGTTGTCCGCATAAGATTTTTGGCGACTTTGGGCTGTTAACAATCGATCTCGGATCACCTTGACTTTTTCTACCGCTTACTGAATCAATTCAGGGCCTATTAGTTGTACTTCTCCTATTTCAAACCATCCAATTGGGGATCTACACTTCCTTCCATATAAAGCTTCATACTGAGCCATTTGGATACTGGAATGATAACTATTGTTGTATGCAAATTCGATTAGAGGCAAATGATCATCCCAACTACCACCAAAATCTATTATACATGCCCGCAACATATCTTCCAAAGTCTGAAGAGTATTTCGGCCTGTCCATCGGTCTGCGGATGAAATGCCGTGCTAAACTTCACTTGGGTACCTAGACCTTCTTGGAAGGATTTCCAGAACTTGGCTATAAATTATGCTCCTCTATCTGTGATAATGGATATTGGAATGCCATGGAGTCGCACAATCTCCTTGAGATACAACCTCGCATAGTCTTCAGCCGAGTATGTGGTTCTGACTGGAAGAAAATAAGCTGCTTTCGTTAATCTGTCCACAATCACCCATATAGAATCATATTTGCCTCGAGAACGAGGTAACCCCACAATAAAATCCATGTTGATAACTTCCCATTTCCAAGTAGGGATTTCCATTGCTTGCAATAATCCTCCTGGCTTTTGATGTTTGATTTTCAGTTGTTGGCAATTTGGACACCGCGCTACCAATTCTGCTATGTCTCTCTTCATCCCATCCCACCAATATATCAACTTGAGATCGTGATAGATCTTTGTTGCACCTGGGTGAATAGAATACCGAGAGTAATGGGCTTCTTCTAGAATTCGACGGCGAAATTCTACAACATTCGGCACACATAGCCTGCCTTGGTATCTAAGAATTCCATCCATGGAAACATCAAATGGGGACCTCTCTTTTTCATGAGATATGTCTCTGTAATGGCACAAGTGAGGATCTTCATACTGACGCTCTTTAACTTCTGCATCCAGGGACGAAACTGTGGGATCATTTATATCAATTCCTGCATTACCTGAATCAATTACACGTACTCCAAGATTAGCTAGTTGATGGAGCTCATGAACTAATTCTTTCCTTTCCGGAAGAACTTCGCATAAACTGCCCATTGATCGGCGGCTAAGCGCATCAGCTACTACATTTACTTTTCCGGAGTGGTATAAAATATTCACATCGTAATCTTTCAATAACTCTAACCACCGCCTTTGCCGCAGATTTAACTCCTTCTGTTTGAAAATGTACTGAAGACTCTTGTGGTCTGTATAGATATCAACCTGCACACCATACAAGTAATGTCTCCACATCTTTAATGTGTGAATGACTGCAGCTAATTCGAGGTCATGAGTTGAAATGTTCTTCTCATGTTTCCGCAGCTGCCTCAAAGCATAAGCAATGACTCTACCGTGCTGCATCAACACACATCCTAACCCAACGCTGGAAGCATCATAGAACACAACATAACCATTTTTCCCTTCTGGAAGTGTTAAGACCGGAAATGAGGTCAATCTGTCCTTCAACTCTCGGAAGCTGTGTTCACAAACATCATTCCACTGAAATTTAATTGACTTCTGGGTTAGCTTTGTCAATGGGGCTTAAATAGAGGAAAATCCCTCTACGAACCTTCTATAATACCCTGCGAATCCCAGAAAACTACGGACCTCTGTAGGCATCGTAGGCCTTGGCCAAGTCTTCACAGCTTCAATTTTTTGAGTATCAACTCGAATACCATCATCTAAAATAACATGGCCCAAAAATGTTATAGAATTCAGCCAAAACTCACACTTTGAAAATTTTACATATAATTCTCGGGCTCGAAGAATTCCAAGAACAATACGTAAATGATCTGCATGTTCTGATTATGTGTGAGAGTATACCAGAATATCATCAATAAACACTATTACGAATAAGTCCAAGAGTGGCCTGAATACATTATTCATCAAATTCATGAACACCGCCAGTGCGTTAGTCAACCCAAACGACATCACCCAGAATTCATAATGGCCATATCTTGTTCTGAAAGCTGTTTTGGGAATATCTTCTTCTTTGACTCTCACTTGATGATAACCGAACCTCAAAACTATTTTAGAAAACCATTTGACACCCTGTAATTGATCAAACAAATCATCCATATTTGGAAGAGGATATTTGTTCTTTATCGTCACCTTATTCAACTGCCTATAATCGATGCACATTCGTAGGGAGCCATCTTTCTTCCTTACAAATAGAACAGGTGCTCCCCACGGTGATGAACTGGGTCTAATACATCCCTTCTCAAGCAAATCTTTCAACTGTGCCTTTAGCTCTTTCAATTCTGCCGGAGCCATTCGATACGGAGGAATGGAAATAGGCTTGTTGTCCGGCAACACATTAATGGCGAAATCAATCTCTCTATTTGGAGGAAGGCCGGGAAGTTCATCTGGGAATACATCCGGAAATTCATTTACTACCGAAACAGATTGGAAAGTTGGCGACTTTGCTTCGGTGTCATGTACTTGGACTCAGTGATAAATGTAGCCCTTGGCCATCATCTTTCTTACCTTAAGGTAGGAAATAAACCTACCTTTTGGAGATGCTTTATTACCCTTCCATTCAAGCACGGGCTCTCCCGGAAATTGAAATCGAACTATTTTCATTCGGCAATCAACACTAGCATAACATGAAGCTAACCAGTCCATACCCATAATCACATCAAAATCTAACATCTCCAGCTCGATTAAATCAGCTTTGGTCTGGCGATTTCATATCACAAGTACACAATTCTTATACACTTGTCTAGCTATCACGGGATCACCAACCGGAGTAGATACCTCAAAAGGTTTAATTGGCTCGGGTTTCACCCCAATACAACTAGCAACATATGGAGTAATATAAGAGAAAGTAGAACCCGAATCTATCAATGCATAAACATCATGGGAGAATATGGACAATATACCTGTAACCACATCCGGAGAGGACTCGAGATCCTGTCGTTACGCTAATGAATACACAGGGGGCTGAGTGGAACCTGAAGTAAATGCTTCCCCTCTGCCTCTACCTCGGCCCGCTGAAATCTGGAGAGTCTTCCCGACCGGGCGCATTGAAGATGAACCAGCCACTGATACTGTGGGCTGAACCCTAACTCTACCACTCATCGACGGGCAATCTCTCATCATATGCCCAACCTGGCCGCAGGCATAGCAAGCATGTGAACCTTGGCGGCACTTTCTGGAATTTAGTCTACCGTACTGGCTGCACCGCGGTACTGGGGGTCTCCTCTGACTATAATCTTCCTTGAATTGAGAATCTGAGGCCCTCGAACTCTGACCCTGTCCTGAATGAAAGAAGCGATCAAATCTCCTACCTGTAAATCGTGGAGGTGCACTAGTCACTGGCTGGCCTGAGTCTCTAGAATGTGTCTGCCTTGATCCCCCTCTATAATCACTGCCTGCCCCCACAGATCTGGCCCTCTTGCTTTGCCTTCTATCAATATCACAATCACCCCTTTGTAGTTGCTATCGTCCCTCTAAGTCGTGCGCATGGGCTTGTATTCGGGAAATATCCATCCCGTCTTGCAATGAAGCCGTCAAACAATCCATGAATAAATATGGCCCCAACCCACTCACAAAGCGATGCACTATATCTCCCATATCGACCACCATAGTCGAGGAATATCTAGCCAACGAGTTAAATTAAAGGCTATACTCCCGAGCACTCATATTTTCTTGCTTCAGATTTAAGAACCTTTCCGCTCTAGCTCGGTGAACCTCGGGTGGCAAATAATGACGGATGAAAGAATCTACAAATTCTTGCCACACGGGAGAAGGCACATTTTCTTTCCTTGATGCTAGCCAATTGTTGTACCACAATACCGCCATATCTTGAAGTCTATAAGATGCCAACTCCACAGATTCAGTATCAGAAGCATGAATTATTCTTAATGTTTTCAGCATCTCATCAATAAAACCTTTCGGGTCTTCATCCGGCTTTGACCCGAAAACCTCTGGAGGATTCAAACTCATAAAATCACGAGCTCTAGTACTAGCTGCCTGATCACGTGAACTCACATTCTGTCGTTATACCTGGGTGGCTACTAACTGTGTCAATAAATAAATGGCCTCGGTCACTTGTTGACCCGAAGCAACCGGTGGAGGAATTGGAGCTGAAGCTCCTCCTTGTTCTTCTACATTGGGCGGGGTGGAAGAAGTATTAGATAGGGCCTCGTTATATGACTCACCCTCTTCTACATTCATTGGCGGCTCTCTTTCTACCCGCCTTTTTGTCGTAGTCTTACCCTTCTGGGTGGCTGTAGCTTTTCCCTATGGCGGCATTTCTGAAATCATAACACACTATTAAGTGGGAAAAATCTTATAACATGGCTCTATCGCACGATTTCCTAAGATGAAAGATGGTCATTTTTCCTAAATGCCCTGTAGCCTCCTATTTACTAATGTGGCGCGCAACACACCATAATCAAGACACTACTAGACACGGCTCGTAGACACTTCCTAGGACTGAACTGCTCTGATACCACTTTTGTCATGACCCGCCTAGGGTCCGTGACGGGTACCCGGGGCTAACCACCGAGCACCGCTCATTCTACTACTCATCAAACTCATTAAGAGTTCGTTTATCAAATTCATACTCAAATCATAAGAAAATCATTTTTCATTTGAAAACATAAATACTTTTATATACATAAGCCTTTCGGCCATCAAAATAATATATATACACATAATAGCAATCTCGTGAGACCATATAACCCACACTGCGTATCTACGAGCCTCTACTGGAGTGCTAGACATAAGGACGGGACAGGACCCCGTCGTGCCCAAAATATGTATATGTATACAAAAGAATAATCAAGGCACCTCCAGAACAATGGAATGCTCTCAGATCAGCTACTAGCTCTAACGAGTCTGGATCAAGATCACCTCCCTGTCTACCTGTGGGCATGAACACAGCGTCCAAAGAAAACGGACGTCCGTATGAATATTGTACTGAGTATGAGAGGCATAAACAATAATGATACGTCAATGAGATAGAGAAAGCATCAGTAAGGAGCAACTGTATATAACTGTCACTTAAAAAAGAAATAACACACGTTGTCGTACTCATAATCATCATAATATCATATATGCATAAATGTATAAGCTACCCGTCCATATTGGATCGGTGTGATAATCATTAGACTGCGTCCAGGCCTCCCACGTCCGGGGTATCATCTCATGCCGCCCACTAGTGGTGTCTGCCCATGTCATCTAGACATGGTGTATACGCTGCTCGCCTTAGCGGTGTCTGCCCGACCATGTAGGCGCGGTGTGATAACATCATATACATATCATAGACTCATCATATTCTCATCATACTATTACCATAATGCATGACTGGAAACTTAAGACTATTATACTCTTTCGGGGTGACAGAAGGTTGTGAACCCTCGATTCCATTATGGATCATTTATAATTATTTTGCCCTACCTTGAAGGAAATAGTATATAAGGTGAGTGTGTGCAATGAACAACATCCTTAACTACATAGGAACATCATCTCATAATCTCTAGAATCTTTAGACTTAAACTCATGATAATCACTGTTAGGCTCATAATATATCTCTTAGCTCATATAGCTATACATGAACATAGGCTATTAGTCTTCCCGAATGTAGGAGAATCATGAAAAGGAAGGAGAAGTCGTGCTATAGAATTCATGCCATAGAAATAAAGGACTAGCCTCACATACCTTTTATGCTTAACTAATCTATTGCTTGCTTGTTCTCCTTCAATGCCCTCGTTTCTACCTTCAAGAGAATTCGCATCAACGTTAGTTAATCGGCTATAAGAACGTGTTACTATTTCTAGGGAAAATTGGGCAGCATTTCCTTTGTTTCTACGACTTTTCCCATATTCTATATCAACTCCCAAACGTTCATAACAATATTCACAATATCGTAAACAACAATCATCATTCATCTACATTTCCCACAATTCACCATTTTCCTTCAATTTCTCCACAATTATGGTTATAGCTCACTATCGTGTTTTCTCATAAATAATACTTATTCCATGGTCTAAATGTCATTAATAACATATTTACAATCCCAACATATCGATAGTCATGACTCAATCCAAACCTTTACCTAACAATGTCACTATTCCCATATTTATGACCCATTTTCTATGTCTTTCTACAATCCATGTGTTTTTAAGTTTCAACACCTTAAACAATCAAGAATGATCATAAAACTCACCTTGAATAATGGATGAACAACACTTGAGTGGAACTTCTCTTCTTGCACCAAAACCCTAACTCACTTCCCTTAAGTTTTCTTGGTGTAGATGAACTTTTACTAGGTTTCATACACTTGATTTCATGGATTGGGTGTAGTTGATCATGGTTTTCCCTCAATTTCTTGTGGATGAATAATAGAGAGTGTTCTAGAGGTTTCTTGAAGAGAGGAGAGTGGAAATGAAATGAAATAATAAGAGAGGGGTCCTTATATTAATTGTTGAAATTTGTCCCGACCAACATATACGGACCAACATACGGTCCGTACAATTTATACGGGCCCTATGTTTGGTCCAGTGAGTGATGCCCCTCTTGGCTAATTATACGGCCTAAGATACGGCCAGTATAATTTATACGACCAGTATGTTGGGCCGTATATTGCCCAACTGTTCCGATTTCGTTCTCGTCGACTGGTTTGATCTCCAATCCTTATGGAACCTTCTTGACACTTGTTTAACACCTCAATACCAATCTAAGGGACATTATCTCTCTTCTCTAAGACATCATTACGCCATCATTAACTCGTCGCCCATAATTCTTACCCGACATGCAATATATCCTTTACTTTCCTTAACAACCTTCTTCCATTACGTCAAACGTCTTTGAATCTCAATTAGGATCATCAAATGCTATTTCTTACTCATCAAAACATTGTATACGTCGTGCCTTTTGCTAGCCTATTCACTGTACGTTAATGAGCAATTTCCCAAGGTGTAATAGCTCTGTCCTCCGCTGATGCTTGTAGCCCTCCAAATTCTATGCATATGCCGGTATACAGGAGTATCCATGCCCGGCTGTAATGCGGCAGTCGTACAAGAATCTATCAAATGCGGCCCTAAGCCCGCCACAAAACGATGAAATTTGTCCTCCATCTCAGCCACCATGGCTGTGGCATATCTAGCATAGAATCAAAGTACACACAATACTCCTGGACACTCATACTGCCCTGTTCGATATGGAGAAACCTATCTGCTGGGGCTCGTCTGACTCATGGAGGTAAATAATAGTGAATTAAAGCATATGAAAACTCTCGCCAAACAGCCGGAGGGGCATTCCCAACCCTAGATAGCTCCCAAGTCTGATACCACTGTACTACAATATCACGAAGCCTATACGCTAACTCCACAGACTCGAGCTCATCCGCATGCATAACCCTCAAGGTCCTCTGCATACCTTCAATGAAGTCTTCGGGGTAAATATTTTGCTTTATCACTGAACACTCTGGAGGGTCTAATCCAAGGAAAGCCTTAACCCTCGAACTACCAGCCCTATCTGCCTGATCTGCACTGTTACACCACGAAAACTTTCCCGTTAACATACAGTGAATAGACTAACGAAGGGCACGAGGTATACGATGTTTCGATAAGTAGGAAATAGCATTTGATAATCCTAATTGAGATTTCAAAGGCATTCAAAGTAAGAGAAGAATGCTAGCCAAGAAAGACAAGGTATACGTTATGTATTGAGAAGGATTTATGAGTACCGAGTTAGTGATGGCTTAAGGATGTTTTGGAGAAGAGTTATAACATCCCTTAGATTGGTAATGAGGTGTTAAACAAGTGTTAAGAAGGTTCCATAAGAATTGGAGATCAAACGAGTCGACGAGAATGAATTCTGGAAGGTTGGGCAACATACGGTCCAATATACTGGCCGTATAAAATATACGGGCCGTATATATGGCCGTATGTTCTGCCAAGAATGGCTCTGTCACGACCCAACCCCGTCGGCCATGACTAGTGCCCAACCTGGACACCCGTATACATACCTGTCAGATATAGTCAAACTGAAACTACGAATAATATGGAACTTTACAAAAGAACTCCGAAAGTTCATAGCGTCATCATATATGTATATTCAGATAAATTGTCTCCTGAGGAGTCACAACTGATCAAATCATAAAATGATACACAAGCCGACAAGGCTGCCACTACACATCAATATCATGTCATATGCAAGCCGGCAAGGCTGCCACTACACATTAGTATCATGTCATATGCAAGCCGGCAAGGCTGCCACTACAGACGGACATCATATCACAGCACATCGTATAGACGCAACTGAACAGAACTTATGCACAACCCACACATATGTCTACAGACCTCTAAGAGTATCGATAGCGAAATATGACGGGACAGGGCCCCGTCGTACCCCTGGATAAACATACATATATATCATAAGATCTGTACCAAAAGTCTAAACTCTGGAACAACAGAACTCTCCAAGACAGCTGAATAGAAGTCCTATGCTGAAGGGTCACCAAACCGACTGTCTGTACCTGCGGGCATGAAACGCAGCCCCCCCCCCCCCCCCCCCGAAGAAAGGGGGTCAGTACGGAATATGTACTGAGTATATAAAGCATGAAATACAATAAAGAGGATCATAACTGATATAAGGAGTACAGAAACAAATACAATGTCCAGAATACCAAAACACTTGCCTTTGAAACATAAATCATGCATATCAATATCATATATCATATCCGGCCCATTATGGGACCCGGTAAACATGGTCGCCACCCCGTCTTTGGCGCCATAACACAGCATAACACAATAAGCACAACATAACTCCATAAACACAGCATAACTCCATAAACACGGCATAACTCCTAAACACAACATAACTCCTTAACACAGCATAACTCTATAAACACAGCATAACTCCAGAGTATATATATATATATATATCATATTCCGGCCCTTTAGTAAGGGACTCGGTGAACAATGCAGTGGAACTGTGCACGATAACATATCCTGGCCCGGGACTCAGTGAAAGACATATTGAGACATGCACGAGTGGAGTAGTAAGCAACCATATGCAAATTAAAACATTTTCAAAGACTCAATGAAATAATCAAAACGAGCTGTCACTTGAAAATCAGGACAATAGTCATATCAAATACCTTTCGGATGTCACTGTGGATTATATCAGAATAGAACTTCTGGAATCATATATACGTATCAGGGTATATCAAAGACTCAATGAGATAATCAGCACGAACTATCATTTGAAAATCAAGACAATAGTCATATCAAATACCTTTCGAATGCCACTCGGAAACATATCAAACATCCCTCGAATATCATCATAAAGTATATCAAAGAGCCTTAGGAACCAAAGTCATATGTCAATATAGTATGAAACATCTTATAGAAGTCTGGACATTAGTTATCATAGAGTTCCTAAGAATAGGAGTTGATATATATTGACTATTATCCAACGTACAGAAAACTGAAGAGGGAGGCTCAAACACTCGAGAGTTCTAACATCAAGAAGTGAATAAGAATCATAAATCACACTCGAAACTTATGAATAGGATTACCCCAAAATTCATATCATTCATCACTTATATCTAAGACATGCCAAAAGAAAGAAGGGACGGCTTTACATACCTGTTAACGACCAATCGCAAACCCATTCGATTTGTCGCTCTTTTAGCCTATTTAATATAAAGGTAACGTTATCGTCAATAACCATACTTTCTAGTTTGTAAACCGTAGCCCATCACTTTATAGAACTTTTTCTTTAACTTATACATCCTCGTTTAGGGTCTTCCATTAGTTAAGGGCTTAACGAAAATCGGGCAGCATTTCCCCTATATATTCGCCTAACCCGAATTTTCAATTATTCTCCTATTAACACAGAAATACTAACAACAGAGATACACATACGAAATTCTCACAATTCAGCCCATAACAATTCTAATAACCCAACAACTTCTCTAAATCCATTTCAACCCACAATTTCCCATAACATCAATTTTATGCATTTTCTTACGTCCACTTTCGTCCAATCCAATTTTAATAACTCCATTACAGCACTATTAACACAATTACACCATAAAATAAGAAAATATTACCTTAATTTGCTCGGAGGAATTTCTATGCTTAATTGCTCCAATTTCGCAATTTCTTCTTCCTCGATTCAATATCCAATGTTGCTATCACCTCCTTGAACTTGTAAATCACCTTGGAATTAAATCAAAGATTTTTTTTAAAAAAAAAACAGCAATGGCTGGCCGTGAACAGTAGCAGCCATGGTTGCTCCTTCTTTTTTTTTTCTTAAGCAAATTTCTTTGGAAATGAATTTTAGTTGTCAACTTTGTGACAATCCATGCCTTATATATGGTTGTCCCCTAAGGGACACGTACCCCCCCCCCCTCCCCACCAAATGACTCACCAAATTAATTCTTGAATTGTTTATTTTATTTATTATTTTTATTATTTTTCGGGTGGGGCCCACTTTCAATAATTAAATTAATTAATTTTAATTAATCAATAATCCTTACTTAATAATCTAATCATAATTAATTAGTCCCTAATCTCCAATAATATTTTTACACTAAATAAAATTTATAAACAATTTATGTTCTAATTAAAATTGAAAATTAAAGATTTCTATTTCGTGTCCGAAAATGATTCTGCCTTTAACTTGAGTCGATTTGCTTGCGAATAATTCAATGTATAAATATACGGGGTATAACAGGCTCTTTCACTGGATCAAATCTACGGCTAGACATACGGCTAGTAAAAAAGATACGGACCGTATGTTGGTCCGTAGATTGGTGTCGGGACAGATTTTTAAAAATGATATAAGGAACCAACCCCATTTAATTTATTTCATTTCTCCTCTCCACACTTCAAGAACATTCTAGAGAGCTCTCCACTCTTCATCCACAAGAACTCAAGAGAGATTTGTGATTAAATTCATCAAACTAACAAAATCAAGTATATGAAACTCATTGAAGTTCATCCAAGCCAAGAAATTCTAATGGAAGTGAACTAGGGTTTTGGTGTAAGAGGAGTATTTCCGCTCAAGGCATATTTCTACACTATCTAAGGTAAGTTTTATGATCATTCCATATTGTTTAAGATATTGAGAGGTTGGAAGACTTATATTATGAAAGGAGATAGAAAATGGGTTATAAAGATGAGAATAATGAGATTTTGAGTAGTAGCTTGGGATGAGTCATGATTCGTGATATATTGTGATTATGATTATGCTATAACTGATATTAAGGACATGGGATAAGCATTATATGTGAGAAAACGTACTAGTATACTACGACCATGATTATGGATGAATTGATGTGAAATTGTGAAATGTGGATAAGGTAGAGTGAATGAAGATTATTGGTTATAATATTGTGAATGTCATTATAGATGTTTGGGAGTTGATATACAATATGGGGAAAGTTGTATAAACAAAGGAAATGCTGCCCAATTTTCTCTAGCTTTAGTTGAGCCTGTTCATATGATAGATTAGCTAATGTTAATGCGAACTCTCTTGAAGGTGACAACGTGAGCGTTGAAGGAGAACAAGCAAGCAATATAATAACTTAGCGAAAAGGTATGTAAGGCTAGTCCCTTCTTTCTAAGGCATGACTCCTATGGCATGAATCCTCCTATCTTACCATGATTTTCCTACATATCAGATATTTTGAGTCTACGATTATAAAGAGTTTCATACAAGATAAAGAAAAGAGATACGTTACGAGCATGACAATACTGATGATGAACCTAAGTCTAGAAGTCCTAAAGCTCATGATATGACATTCCTACGAAGCTAGTGATCCTTATATGATTCCTATGATATTCTCTTCGCTACCTCTCCATGACTTTCTTACATTCCGGGAGCTATGAGTCAACGTTGATAAAGAGCTTCTTATGAAATAAAGATGAGAAATATGTCATGAATACAATGATAATGATGACGATGAGTAAGTATAAAGAATCTTAAAGTGAGGTACGATGTCTATGGGGTTAATGATCCTAAATATGGTTCCATTGATGCTTTTCTTGTGTACACTCACCTTAAAATGTTAGTCCCCTCAAGGTGAGATATGATGATTATGATTACTCCATAATGTAAAAAGGGGTTCACGACCTTATGTCACCCCGACATAGCCGTAGTTGTCTTCAAGTTGTAATGTATGTTTTGATGATAAAGATATAGTGATGCTAGTTATGATAAGGCCGTGATATGTCTATGAGATGTATAATAATGATAATTCTATGATGTGCTCGTGATTGGTAATGGTATGAGCGGTGCTCGATGGTTAGCCACGGGTAACCGTCGTGGCCCCTAGTCAGGTCATTACAAAAGTGGTATCAGAGCAGTTCAGTCCTAGGAAGTGTTTACGAGCCGTGTCTAGTAGAGTCTTGTTTATGGTGTGTTGCGCGCCACATCTATAAATAGGTGGCTATAGGGTATTTAGGATGGTTACTTTTCTTTCATCTCTAAGATCGTGCGATAGAGCTAATCCATAGGAAATGATATTCCTTACACTAACCCTTGATTGCAGCAGAAGAACGGTATTGACAGAAAAAATTGATTGGTGACATTGAATGTTACGGAGGTAATCCCCTTCGTTGAGGCTACGTTATCGGAATATGTATTTATATGATAATTTATTGGTTGTCATAGAGGTAAATCGGTGTAAGTACAATAGAGGAATTGACTAAAGGTATCTCTTGATGATAAGTTCAATTATAAGTTTGTGAACTAAACAAATTGAATGAATCAAAACAAAGGTAATTGACGGTACGAAAGTTGTGTGTCGAGTAAGGTAAGAATATTGGGGTATGATTGAAATGTCAAGCTGAAGGATGAAAGGAAAAGTAAATAGAAAGGGATAGCAGGGCAGATCGCTAAAGGTTCAAGTACATCTCGAAGTGTGATATATGAGGTAAGTTTCGACATCTTTGTGCTTTTACTTGAAATTGGGAGCCCTGTGTGGCTGAGGTATGTCATATGTATATATTAGCCCGGTGAGGCATTGTTGGTATTTGCTGCGTGCAGGTTTTGGGATAGTAAGAAATATAGAGGAAACTCTGCCGAAATGTTTCTAGAATGTAAAGGGGATAAGATATAAGCTTGTAATATGTCCTAACGAGAAAAGATGTTGTGCAACAAGTAATGGCAGGACGAGATTAATAAGGAGTATCGTTAACAACTACAAGAGATGAGTTAAATAGTATTGAATTGATAGTAATGGTAATTATAAGATCGACATTGATACGGTAAAGAGAAATGCTAGAGTAAATTAGGGATACTGGTAGTGCTAAGCCACGACATAAGAGAGGAATGGTAACTCTAATAGAGTGCTATACTGGAGTATTGATTGGATGGATAAGCATAAGTAAGATACGACAAGTTTATTAGCAAAATAGAGTAACAGCATGACTGAGGCAGAGGTATGAAATACGAAGGGGTATAAAGAATGTGAATCCATTGGTAAAACAACTTATACGGTAAGTGTATTAGGGCTGATTAGAAAGAGTAACAGGTTGAGTATGCTTACTTCACCAGGTTTATTCTATTTTATAAGCGGGTTTGCGAATGAGATCAAGAAGTGTCACCCTATAGAGTTGATTATGATCAGGGTATAATGAGAACGTAACAAGAATTGTAATACAAAGTATAGCGATGAAATGACTAAAGATGTGACATGTTCTATATGAATAAAGAGTGAATGCAAGTGTGAAACAAACAAGCGAGCCATAGGGCAGTAGATGAGAAAGCTTATAAGACCTTGTTAGGGGAAAGTCCAGCATAAGGGTTTCTCAATGACAAAAATGATAGCAAGCAAAAGGGGAAAGTCAACTTGATAAAGAAATCAGAGAAAAGTGATATGGCAAAGTAGTAATAGTTGGTGATTTGTATAATCGAGATCACGAGTGATATCTTTGGCTGGATGTAAAAGACAAAGACTACGAGAAGATGAATAACGAAATAGAACGATTGTTAGGAGAAGGATTAGCATAATAAGGATGAGAGGGGACGATCAGAATGAATAGAATAAGTTTTGGAAGCGAAGAACGGATTGTATAGAGGTAATATATTCTAAAGGACAAAGCGGTACTGAGTTAAGAATAGGATTCCTTGTGCGAGGAACAAAGGATTTATTATAAAAGGGAGGTAATAAGATAAATGGAGGAGGAAAGAATGTAATGGAATAAGTACGGGTATAGAAAGAAAAGGAAATATGCGAAGTACGCGTGCTTAAGAAGTAGTCGTGTTATGATTAAAGGGAGATGCATCTCCTACTAATATCCTATACCAATTTAGAACGAGTAAAGTATATGAAGTAATGAGCTGAAAAGAAATAGGTGGCCATGAATTATGAGTTTACCGTACGACCATAAAGTGATAGAGCAAAGCTATCATCAACGACAAATACAATATGATTATGATTGGTTTTGAAATCAATGTTGAGTGCAACACAAGAGTGAAAGAGTATGAGGCATAAGGGGTATTAGTTGCGCATAAGACTTAGGCCCTGGAAGACAAAGATGACGTTACAAGTGAACTTTGAGCACCGAAGAAGAGGGCAAGTGACATTCATGGATGGTATGGATAACTACACATACTACTATTGTGAGCATCCCTATTGGACAAAACTTGTTAATTGAAGCGGATTTAGACATGGACTCAAAACTACCAGATGAGCTAAGTAAAATACATCTTTGTTCGGATTACTATGTCGGTTGTATTACTTGATTACAAAAACCGCTAGATGTGTATGTTAACATTTCACACATGAACGCGGCTATAAAGTATGGGAAATGACATGAATATGAGGCAGTATAACGAGGGAATTGAGGAAAAGGATATATGAATTCAAGATTTGAAAGTGAGGAAACGGATTATATAATGGTAGAAGTAAAACCCTTAAAGGGGGGAAGCAAGTGAGGAAAATACCAATATACAGATTGAAACGATGAATCTTAAGATGTGATAGATATAAACTCTAAACTGAAAAGTGAGAGTTATGCGAAAAGGAGTTAAATAGCTAGTGAATAAATGAACAAGAATTGAGCGGGTATCTGAGACTATACTGTAAATCATTCGTGAAGACCTTGAACAACGTGACATTGAGAGAAAATAACTCAAGGGATATTGTAAAAGATAGCGATGCTATACTAGAATAGAGGCAAAGTCACTAACGGTAGAGTCGTTGTTAATAATATTGCTATTTATAAGTGACAATTAAGATGGGACCTAAAGTTTACTATAGTATAACATAAGATACGATAATCAAGGGACAAATAAAGGAAAGAAGGGAGCATGACGAGATAAGTTACTACAGATAGACAAAAGAGTTTTGATATGTATGACACCGAGCCTTGTCGTGGCCGGGTATGCGAAAACCACCGAACCTTTAAGGTCGGGTATGCTATGGATATGAATATGGACACGAATATGTATACGGATATGGATACATGTATATGTATAGATGTGTATGTACACGAATCACGCAAGAAAGATTATGTAACTTGCAAGTATTTATACGTCGCCAATGAAACCAAATGGGTACTTAAAAAGAGGAGTAAGAGTTACCAAAGGGTTATGAAATTCTCAAAAATTATGAGGCCTTTGAGGAAGTCGACGACGAACACCTATGACAGGACACCTCGGACTGAATTTATCTAGACTCTACAGATGTAAATCAATACCATTATCATAGTCACATAGAAGAAATAAAGTGGGATAGATTTGCAAACCATGTAAGACTTAATATCATTATTGAGCAAGAAAAAGGATCGACGAGACTTAGAATTTCAAGTGAAAGATTGGGTATTGTTAAAAGTGTCGCCAATGAAGGGCGTTATGAGATTTGGCAAAAAGGGGAAGCTTAGTCCCCGATACATTAGGCTTTATGAGATTGTGCGCAAAGTAGGCAAAGTGGCTTATGAATTAGATCTACCTCCTGATTTGGAGTCAGTTCACCCAGTTTTCCGTGTCTCGAAGCTTCGTAAATATGTTGGAGATCGTACTAGGATCATGCCAGTAAATGATGTTCAAGTGACAGAAAAGTTGATTTATGAAGAGGTACCCATTGCCATATTAGATAGGCAAGTACGGAGGCTTCGAAATAAAGAAGTGGCCTCAGTTAAGGTCTTATGGCGAAATAACAACCGAGAAGAAATGACTTAGGAAGCCGAAGAAAATATGACATCCAAGTATCCGCCCTTATTTCAGCCCCCGGAAGAGATCCAAGACGAAACATCAAGATTATGAGGTATATATGCTTTCTCTTTATGCATATGGGTCGTGTGTGGCCAAACTATATTGTTATTATGTTGTGGCCCTGTGAGGCATTGTTATTATGGGCTGTTATGATAGGATGGTAGTGCCATATAACAGGGGAATCTCTGGCGAAATTTTCATAGAATTCCCGAGTGCTTAACATTTGAGGACGAATATTTCAAAAGGGGGGAAGAATGTTACACCTCGAAAATTTCCCGTTAACGTACAGTGAATAGACTAACGAAGGGCACGAGGTATACGATGTTTCGATAAGTAAGAAATAGCATTTGATGATCCTAATTGAGATTTCAAAGACATTTGAGGTAAAAGAAGAAAGATTGCCAAGAAAGACAAGGTATATGTTTTGTATTGAGAAGTATTTACAAGTACCGAGTTAGTGATGGCTTAAGGATGTTTTGTAGAAGAGTTATAACATCCCTTAGATTGGTAATGAGGTGTTAAACAAGTGTTAAGAAGGTTCCATAAGAATTGGAGATCAAACGAGTCGACGAGAATGAATTCCGGAAGGTTGGGCACCATACTGGCCGTATGTCTGGCTGTATGATCTGCCCAGAATGGCCCTTTCACTGGATAAAATCTACGGCTAGACATACGTCTAGTAGAAAAGATACGGACCGTATGTTGGTCCGTAGATTGGTGTCGGGACAGATTTTTAAAAATGATATAAGGACCCAACCCCATTTAATTTATTTCATTTCTCCTCTTCACACTTCAAGAACATTCTAGAGAGCTCTCCACTCTTCATCCACAAGAACTCAAGAGAGATTTGTGATTAACTTCATCAAACTAACAAAATCAAGTATATGAAACTCATTGAAGTTCATCCAAGCCAAGAAATTCTAATGGAAGTGAACTAGGGTTTTGGTGTAAGAGGAGTATTTCCGCTCAAGGCTTATTTCTACACTATCTAAGGTAAGTTTTATGATCATTCCATATTGTTTAAGATATTGAGAGGTTGGAAGACTTAGATTATGAAAGGAGATAGAAAATGGGTTATAAAGATGAGAATAATGAGATTTTGAGTAGTAGCTTGGGATGAGTCATGATTCGTGATATATTGTGATTATGATTATGCTATAAATGATATTAAGGACATGGGATAAGCATTATATGTGAGAAAACATACTAGTATACTACGACCATGATTATGGATGAATTGATGTGAAATTGTGAAATGTGGATAAGGTAGAGTGAATGAAGATTATTTGTTATAATATTGTGAATGTCATTATAGATGTTTGGGAGTTGATATACCATATGGGGAAAGTTGTATAAACAAAGGAAGTGCTGCCCAATTTTCTCTAGCTTTATTTGAGCATGTTCATGTGATCGATTACCGAATGTTAATGCGAACTCTCTTGAAGGTGACAATGTGAGCGTTGAAGGAGAACAAGCAAGCGATATAATAACTTAGCAAAAAGGTATGTAAAGCTAGTCCCTTCTTTCTATGGCATGACTCCTATAGCATGAATCCTCCTATCTTACCATGATTTTCCTACATATCAGAAATTTTGAGTCTACGATTATAAAGAGCTGCATACAAGATAAAGAAAAGAGATACGTTACGAGCATGAAAATACAGATGATGAATCTAAGTCTAGACGTCCTAAAGCTCATGATATGACATTCCTACGAAGCTAATGATCCTTATATGATTCCTATGATATTATTTTCCCTACCTCTCCATGACTTTCTTACATTCCGGGAGCTATGAGTCAACATTGATAAAGTGCTTCTTATGAAATAAAGATGAGAAATATGCCATGATACGATGATAATGATGACGATAAGTAAGTATAAAGAATCTTAAAGTGAGGTACGATGTCCATGGGGGTAATGATCCTAAATATAGTTCCATTGATGCTTTTCTTGTGTACACTCACCTTAAAATGTTAGTCCCCTCAAGGTGAGATTTGATTATTATGATTACTCCATAATGTAATCGGGGGTTCACGACCTTATGTCACCCCGACATAGCCGTAGTTGTCTTCAAGTTCTAATGTATGTTTTGCTGAGAAAGATATAGTGATGCTAGTTGTGATAAGGTCATGATATGCCTATAAGATGTATAATAATGATAAGTCTATGATGTGCTCGCGATAGGTAATGGTATGAGCGGTGCTCGGTGGTTAGCCCCGGGTACCTGTCATGGCCCCTAGTCGGGTCATGACATACACCAACCCCCTACCACTGAGCCTAGGCAACTACCAATCTAGTCAATAACTATCCATCATCCCGCACATCTTGGCCCGATGCATCTGGGTGAGGAACTGGGAAAGGTACTGGACGCAGGGTACGTGAAGTCTAAGATGGGCTCGCACTCTGGATCTCATCTCGAGTCCTAGTAGTCCACTGAGTACAACTAGTGGCCTCACCAGACACTCTCTAGCCCTTGTGAGGCATCGCTGAAAGCAGAAAAAATCATTAGAGGGCGAACTCTTAACACATGGCTTTGTCGTACGATCTAAGAGAGACGGAATGACAATTTCTTAAATGTCCTGCAGCCTCCTGTTTATAAGTGTGGTGCACAACACACCCATATATAAGACTCTACAAGATACGATCTGTAGACAACGCTAGGACGGAACTGCTCTGATACCACTTCTGTCACGACCCAAATCGATGAGTCGTGACGAGTGTCTGACCTCTACTGATCAAACACCCCTATACACATTTATGAACCATACTGAACATCAAGGGCCCATAAGTGAATTAAACTGATCTCATACTGCCTTATGAAGGGGCGACATCATGAACTCTGTACATTTACATACATACAAGCTGAAAGAACAGTGCAAGCCAACTAGGCTGCTACATATACTGTACACAAAAGAATTGGAGCTGACAAAGCTACATCATCTGACATACACATACATCTGTCTACAAACCTCTACTGGAATATCAAGCTGTAGAAAGAACGGGACAGGGCCTCGTCATTCCGATATGCATATACATCTCAAAAGAATGGCATGCCAAAATAGACTGTAGCTCCCTATCAAATGGAGCGCACTGACCACTGCTGGATATAGAAGTCCTATGGATCTGGACCACCTGTCTGTCTACCTGAACCTGCGGGTATAAACGCAGCCCCCCAGAGCAATAGGGGAGTCAGTACAGATAATGTACTGAGTATGAAAGGCATAAGAATCAGGAACTAAATCTGGAAGTCAAAGCTAAACTGACTGTCTACATAGATTTGTATGAACAAGTATCTGTATAACTGACAATACATCTGTGGGCGCGTAATTTGCATGCTCTAAATGATAATCATGCTCATGTATATAAATGTAGGTCATAGTGCTGAGGAACATTCAGCCCGATCCATATCCCATATAGTAGTGTCGAGGAACGTACGGCCCAATCCATATATCATATAATAATGCCGAGGAACGTACAACCTGATCTATATACCTTCAATGGGCAACTTTTGAGTTAACATCATCAACATAAGTAATCTTAAGACCCATGAATAGAAGGAACAATCATACGGGGTATAGGGACATCAAAAACTGAAATACTCCTAATGCTTCTATGAGTACAGTAATATGGAAGCTCATTTAATCGCTTGTTGGCTCATAACATAGGATCATGCCAAAATGAAGAAGGAATAGCCTTAACATACCTTAACGTCTCCTTAATCGTTTAATGTTCTCCTTCCAAGTTCACAAGATCTACATTTAAAAGGATCATACTAAGGTTAAGTCTTTAAGACACTCGTAAGTTCAAACTAGAATAATTCATGAGCTAGAGAAAATTCGGTAGCATTTCCTTTGTTTCATTGACTTCATTCATATAACAGACAACTCCCAAACATAAATAGCAACATCCATAATATCATAATTAAGAGGCTTCTTCAAATTAAGCATTGTGCAACCTCAAAACTCTTTTTTAAGGTCATCCATAACAATAGCTACAACACAACACCATATTCACTTACATACAATACTTCCTCAACATCATTTGTACCCCCCCCCCCCCTTAACAAGATTATATTCATAGCATACTAAGAATCATGACTCAAGTTAATTTACTACTCAAAAATATCATTAAATTCATGTTTAAGCTTCATCTTCTACTTTCTCCCCTCATCCAAGTTATCCAACAACCAAACATTCCTAATAACATGGAAACAAGTACAAAAAATCACCTTAATCAACCAAGAGCAAGCTTTGAATCAAATCATTCACTTGAGTGAAACCCCAACTTCAACACCAAAAAAGAAATCTTGAGTACTACAAACCCTAGTGAGCCCTCCAACACTTGGATCCTTTGATTCTTGCTATTTTATCTATCATCTCTCTTGGGTTTGTGTGGAATATTCTCGAGAGAAAGTTATAGGGATTTTAGGAGTTGGGGAAATGTTGGAAATGAATTAAATGAGCAAGGGTCGTCCATATATAAAAATTAAAAAAAAAAAACTGGCTGGACCCGATTATACAACCATTTATATTGTCCGTATAACTTATACGGTCCATATAAATGGACCGTATAATCCCACCATGAAATTACCCTTCTCCGGAATGGTTATACGGATACGGGTCGTATAACTTATACGGTCTATATAAGTGGTTGTACAACCCAACATTTTCCAAAACTTTCTCGCGTCGATTCGTTCAACCTCCAACCCTTATGGAACCTAATGACACTTTCATAGCACTTCATTAACCATCTAAGGATCCCTATAGCTCCTCCTCAAGACATTACTAAATAATTATTAACTCAATTGTTGCGAAAACCTTTCCAAAAATGACTTGTGTTTCACTTTCTTTGACGTAATTAGTTCCACCGATTCGTATGACTCCAAAATCTCATAGTCTGCGCTTAAAGCTATCAAGTACTCTCCTTAATCTCATAAGGACTTCATGTTCATCTTAAGCTTGCGTTGGTCTACTCACGATGAAACAAATCTGAAATCTCCGAGATGTAACATATGCAGATATGCCGAGGTTGAGCACTGAAATGGTGGCCCACATATTTCCCATTAAGGAGGGTTTTGTCTTGATCAAACAAAAGACTCTAACATTAAAGACATACATGAGTATCAGGATAAAGGATGAAGTAGAGAAGCAAGTCCGGTCCGGAATAGTGGAAGTAACATCCTACCCCACTTGGGTAGCCAACATAGTACCAGTACCCAAGAAGGATGGAAAGATACGAATCTGTGTGGACTACCTAGATCTCAACCGGGCCAGTCCGAAGGATAACTTCTATCTCCCAAACATCCATATCCTAATAGATAATTGTGCAAAGCATGAGTTGCAGTCATTCGTGGATTGGTTTACCGGGTACCACAAAATACTCATGAGCGAAGAAGACGCTGAGAAGACAACCTTTATCACCCCTTCGGGAGTCTACCATTATAGGCTAATTCCGTTTGGCCTTAAAAATTCCGGCGCTATATACATAAGAGCCATGACTACCCGGTTCCATGATGTGATGCATCGAGAGATCGAAGTCTATGTGGGCGATGTCATCATAAAATCAAAAGAAAGCTCAGAACATACCATGCACTTGCGCAAGTTCTTTGACAGACTTCGTAAGTTCAATCTGAGGCTAAACCCTACTAAGTACGCATTTGGAGTGCCCGTCGGAAAGTTGTTAGGATTCATAGTCAGCCGCAGGGGTACTGAAATGGATCCTACCAAAATCAAAGAAATTCGGGACTTGCCACTGCCCAAGACCAAGAAAGAAGGCATGAGTTTCTTAGGAAGGTTGAATTACATCGGGCGATTCATAGGCTAGTCAAATGTGATCATGGAGCCAATCCTTACATTGCTCAAGAAAGACGCTCCCACCAATTGGACGAAGGAATGCCAAAAGGCATTTAACAAAATCAAAAGATATCTTTCCAATCCTCTCGTTTTGGTGCCACCCCGGCAAGGGAGTCCTTTCTTACTCTACCTGTCAGTATCAACAAATGCTTTTGGGTGTATGCTGGCCCAGCATGATAAAGAAGGAAAAAAGGAGCATGCCATTTACTATTTGAGCAAGAAGTTCAAATCCTATGAGGTGCCGTATACGCTCGTAGAGAAGACCTGTTGTGCTCTAACTTAGATTGCTCAAAAACTAAGGCACTACCTATCCATATTCACTACCCACCTCATATCTCGAATGGACCCATTGAGATACATTTTTTAGCAACCAATGCCTATAGGAAATTGGCTAAATGGCAGATGCTACTAAGTGAATTCGACATCATATATGTAGCACAGAAAGGCAATCAAAGGACAAGCCCTGGCTGACTTGCTGGCAGAAAAGCCCCGTCAACGACGAGCTTGAACCTTTACAGACTTTCTTTCCTGATGATGAAGTAACGGCTATGGAAGAAGAGGTGACAGAACCATAGTCAGGATAGAGATTGTTCTTTGATGGGGCGGTCAATTACTAAAGGTAAGGCATCGGGGCGATGCTGATATCAAAAATAGGACAACACTGACCAATGGCTGCAAAGCTCAACTTCAGGTGTACCAATAACATGGCAGAATACGACGCATGTATCCTCGGCCTCAAGATGGCATTGGACATGAACATACCAAATTTGTTGGTAATCGGGGACTCCGATTTACTCATAAATCAAGTATAAGGGAATTGGGTGACCAAAAATGATAAAATACTCCCGTATGTAAATCTAGTAGAAAGATTGTACAAGAGATTCAGGAATATCGATTTCAGGCATACCCCGAGAGCCTAAAATTAGTTCGTAGACGCGTTGGCTACGATAGCCTCCATAATCCAGCACCCCGAGGGTGCTCACATTGACCCTCTGGAGATCACACTAAGGGAAGAATAGGCTCACTATGCCCACATCGAGGCCGAGCCAGATGATCAAGCATGGTACGCTGACATCAAGACATACCTAGAGAAGGGAGAGTGCCCCCCAGAGAGTTCAGCAAACCAGAAGAAGGCTATCAGGAGGTTGGCTGATGGTTTCTTCCTGAACAAAGAAATATTGTACAAAAGGACACCTGGCCTTAGGTTACTCAGGTGCGTGGATGCCGAAGAGGCTACAAAATTGCTAAAAGAGGTACACGCAGGGGCATGCGGTCCCCACATGAATGGATTCGTTCTCACAAAGAAAGTCATAAGGACAGGATATTACCAGATGACCATAGATCATGATTCGTGCAAATTCGTGCTGAAGTGCCATCTATACCAGATACATGGAGATTTGATCAAGGTTCCTCCCACAGAGTTACATGCGATGAGCTCGCCGTGGCCATTCATGGAATGGGTAATGGACATCATAGGGCTCATCGAGCCTCCAGCCTCCAATAGATATCGTTTCATCTTAGTCGCCATCGACTACTTTACTAAAAGGATAAAAGCTACTTCACACAAGTCAGTGACCAAGAAAGTCGTGGCTAATTTCGTCAAAAACAACCTGATATGCCGCTTAAGTGTACCGGAGTCCATCATCACAGACAACAGTGCCAATTTTAACTGCCATTTGACGAAGGACATCTGCAAACAATTCAAGGTAACCCGCAGAAACTCTACCGCCTATCGGCCAGAGATGAATGGAGCCGGGGAGGCTGCCAACAAACACATCAAAAGAATCCTGAGGAAAATGATTGACAACTACAGGAATTGGCACGAGCAGTTTCTTTATGCATTGTTGGGGTAAAGAACGACGACCCGAACTTCCACTAGGGAAACTCCGTACCTCCGTGTCTACGGTACAGAAGCAGTCATATCCGCAGAGGGGGAGATCCCTTCGATCAGAATCATTCAAGAGGCAGAGCTAAGCGATGCGACATAGATTAGAAACTGCTATGAGCAGCTAGCCACGATAGATGAAAAAAGAATGGCGGCTGTATGCAATGGATAGCTGTACAAAACAAAGAATGTCTTGAGCCTCAACAAGAGAGTCAGAGCCAGACTCTTTCAAATTGGATGACTCGTACTCAAGCGAGTATTCCCTCACCCAGAAGAGTGGCCCAAATCCATCAACGCGTACATCCACAAGAGATAATATGCTTAGGATTACATTTGCTTGTAACCGCCACATTATTTCCATGTATTCATATACCTCTCTTGTAATCATATCTTGTAATAGAATAAGATAAAAATGAACCAGCATGTAATGAACTACGCAATGACCTGACTTCCCCATAGTGGGATACGTAGGCAGTCTTTATTGGACCCGGTCACATTATTAGTGAAACCAAAAACTCAGTTACTTTGTCCCGAACTACGTTCAACCTGAATTCCTGTTGTGACAGGATATGTAGGCGCTATTGAGCTCGGTCGTCATAAAATAAAAACCCAGAAGCCATTACGAAAACCTCAAAGATAGTAAAGCAGGAAGAATCGATGGGATCAAGCCACAAGGACCAATACAAGAGTCAGCCAGCGTCAACCCTACACTGGGTCTCAAAGATTCCTGCCAGAAACTGTCAACAAAGAAATAGAAAAAATAAAGCCCTACACTGGGGCAGAACTTTTTAGGGAACCTCAAAAATACCCGCATAATGAGAAAGTGCAAGGGCCACTCAAGGAAGATCAAAAAAACTAGGGTAGGATTTTCGAGATATCTCAAAAATTCAACCAGTTCGAATAGTCATCAATCATACCTCCCGGGAGAGCCGAAAGATCTCGTTCAATGATACATATCATGACAAAGTTTGTCAAAGAAAATATATATAAATAAATAAATACCAACATGTGCTTTCCAAATTTTTTGCTTTTGATTTTCAAAATACGCCCATTAGTATAAGTACGCTCTAAAACCATGTCTCGAAATACCAAGCCCAAGATTCGGAAAAGCGTCAAGAGGAGCTACCAGACGGGAGTAGAACGATGCTAACTGGCCTTTTAAGAAACTCATAATTTTTCTATAGATGTAGGTTTGTGTAATGACCCGTTTGGTCATTATAGTCTTTTCAGCATTTTCGTTGCTCCCGAGCATTGATTAGCTCATTTTTGACCCGAGGGGACCGTTGTCACGGTTTCTAAGGGTCTAGACCAGATTCAGGAAACTTTTGTGAATATAGACTTAAAGTGAAAAATGGTTGACCAAAAGTTGACTTCTGGGTAAACGAACCTTTTTTGGAATTTTGACAATTCCGAGAGGTCTACATGTCCATTTAGAACTTGTGTGTGTATTTGGTTCGGTTCCAATGCACTCAGATGCATTTCGGGACTTGGTTTGCGAAATTGGAATTAAGGCATCGGGGGTTAACTCGGTCAACGAGACCTCCGATGGAAATCCTGATGCCACGGGCTCGTTCGTAGCGCATTTTTATGTATGTCTATGTGTATGGTATGTGAGTAGATAGCCTCGGGAATTAGTCAAAAAACTGGATCAAATGGTGATACTTGGGAGATTTTCTGGTGTCTGGTGCCTGCCTTGGCGGCACCAGCACCTCGGCAACGGCACCGCTGGAGCAGTCCAAGGCCTTTTGCCTTGACCACCGTAGCGGTCAAGTGACCGCTGGAGCGGCACCGCTTTTAATGAAGTGTTAAAAGCCTTTAGACCCTCATTATTTCCTATTTCGAAACTAGAGTTTTGGGGAATAGTTCTTGGGGATATTTTGGAGATATTCTTGGAGGTAAATCTTGCTTATTCCTTTACTCTTCCTTTAATCATTATCATCTTAGATTCCCCCTCCCTTTAATAACCCCTTAGTGATGGAAGTTGAAAGAGGGTTTTGATGAACTTTTCATTAGGCTTATTAATAAGGAAATTGATGATTTTTAGGTTAGATTTTGATGAATCTGAGCTTGTTAATCATATATCTTTCCTTTATAGTGTTGAATTTCAGAATCAAAGAATTAGGGTTTATACCCAATTTGGGGGTTTTGCTTCAAATTCAAAATTGGGTAAATCTATGAGTTAATTTAGCAATTAGTAGTTGGATTATGATCACTCAGTGCTTAATTTGATATTTTGCTTTGGAATTTCCCGTTTTGCCCTTGTGTGCCCGTTTTCCTAATTTCTAGGGTTACAATTGACCTAAATTGAATAGTAGCAACATTAGTATCATTCTTCATGATTTCTAATCTAGAGTTCGATTATGCTTAGACTACTTTGGTTCTGAGGTTCAGCGGAAAGTCAAGGCAAAGGAGTGAGTTGTTAGTGTTGCAGTTCGACCATCCAAGTAGGTTATGGCTTACCCATGTTGAGACTTCGTATAGCGAAGCACATATTTATATTATATCATTGGAGACAGCATGTGAACCTTCAGGTATGAAGTTGGGTTGGATTTTGCCTTATGTTTGGCCTTGTTGTGTGTTTGGGGCTAGCCACCCCGTTATATGTGATTTGATTATTCTATTGTGCTGGCTTGACGCCATGAGTCGGTACATATTTGATATTTTTTTATCCTCTTGATTATGATATAGTTGGCATACCAACTTTTGGTATTTGTACTCGGATTTATTGTTGGCATACCCATTGTTGGTACTTGTGATTCGGTTATATTATTGGCATACCCACTGTTGGTATTTGTGATTTGGACATATTATTGGCATACCCATATTTAGTACTTGTGATATTAAGTAAGATTATTGTCGTGATTCATACATTACACGCATTCTCATTGTCATGATATACTATTGATACCTTGATGATACTTGCTGAAACACTGTGATGAGATGGGCTCGATTTCTACGTGAGTGGCGTGAGAGTCAGATATCCGATGTTCGTCCCCGAATCATAGAATGAGTGAAATGATACTTGATGAAAACTCAATTTTACTTGAGTGACATGAGAGTCTGATATTTGATGTTCATTCCAGAATCGTAGATTGAGTGAGTGCATGGACTCCGCGAGTCCCCCAGAGTGGTCCGATGAGAACCCCCCGTGGGCAAAGTTTCGGGGTCCAGTGTGTCCGTTGGGGAAAGATCCAGGACAGGTGGCACTTAGACTTCGCGAATCACACTGGGTTGTGCTACCAAGATGTCGATATTTTCTTCCGGAGTACATGTGTACACAGCATTTGCATGGCATTGCATTGCATTCATACACTATTGCATTGCATTGCATTATGGCTTGATTTTGAGATGTTTTGGTGTTGTACTTATGGTGTTGAATTTTGGTCTTGATATCTGACTCTTATTTTTTCCCTCACAGATGGTGAGGATTCGTGACACACCTGTATGGAGGATGTACATGATGTTGGCTCCACCGATTTTTACTGGTGCACCAGGCGAGGATGCCTACGAGTTTATCGTGATTACACACGAGCTACTTCACACGGCAGAGATTACTGATACTCTCGGAGTCATCTATGTTACCCATCGATTTCATGGTAGCACTAGGGCATGGTGGATAGACTACCTTGCTAGCAGACCAGCGATTACGCATCCACTTACTTGGGAGTAGTTCTATGGGGTGTTTCTGGAGATGTAAGTGCCTCGTTCACGGAGGGACGAGCGTCGAGGTCAGTTCCTCGATCTCCGTCAGGAGGGCATGCCGGTTGCTACCTATGCACTATTCTTCTCCTACCTGGCCTGTTACTCCTACCCCTTGATTCCGACAGAGGCCGGCTGGATCCGGTGGTTTATTAGTGGGCTGGATGGTCCTCTCTAGCTGCCCTGTGTCCAGCTTGAGGCCGAAGGCGCTATGTTCCAGGCCATTGTTGACTGTATAGCTAGAGTTGAGGCCGTGAGGGCTAGAGCAGCTAGACCATAGGTAGACATCCTGGGTACAGCGACAACATGTATTATTTCTGGTCGGGCTCAGTCGGCTACTGTGTTATTTGACCCTGGATCCAACTATTCGTGTTCATGCCATTGGTTGGAATTTGCCTTGTGATAGCATAGATATACCTGTTCATGTGTCTACTCCGATCAGAGATTCTGTGGTTGTCGATCGAGCCTACCGGTCTTGCTTGGTTACTTTTATGGGGTATGACACTTAGGTAGATTTAATGATCCTAGATATGGTGGATTATGATGTTATATTGGGGATGTCCTGGCTTTCTCCCAGTCACGACCCAACCAAAGGGCCGCGACAAGAACCCAGTGCTAGCCCACCCGGGCACCCCTTAACGTACCTTTACATTTACATCTAGGTGAGCCACATAATAAATCATACATTTCTATTCATCAATCATACTAGTCTCATTGGACAACAATACCGTTATATCATCATTGGCATCTATGCCCATATCAATGTACATAAGCCGACGAGGCTAACAAAATGAAATCTAAAATATAGGCCGACAAGGCCAAACACATCTAACCATATACACATGTCTACGAGCCTCTAAGGAGAGTATGTCATATCATATAGGCGGGACAGGACCCCCCTATGCCTATAATTATGTACACAAAAGAATCAATACTAGCTCCGAATGAAATGGAGCTCCGCTATGTAGTCCCTGAGAAATGTGGCTATGGATCAAGTCTGTCTCACTGGGCACCTGCGGGCATGACGCAGCGTCCACAAACAAAAGGACGTCAGTACGAAGAATGTACTGAGTATGTAAAGCATGATCAATATCAACATAGAAGCATAATACACAACATAAGAAATGGCATAAGATGGGAGATAATCGTATCATCGTCATAAGCACTTACTTGCTTCTCATGGGGACTTTCCATTTCTAACGCGTATTTGTGTACATACATCCATATTTGTATCCGTACTCATTTACATTGCGTCCATAATCGTATTCATATACATAGTCTTATTCATATTCGTACTCATACTCATATCTATATCATATACATAACCATATCATATACATACCCATATCATATACATAGCATGCCCGACCATGAAGGTTCGGTGTTTCACGTACCCGACCATGGCTAGACTCGGTTATCATACATACTTCGCCAACCAAGGCTCAAGGTTACACATACCTGGCCCTACGAAGGCTTCATTATCCGTACCCAACTACAGAGGTGCGCGCACGTTACATAAATATATATACATATTCTACCCAGCCTTATAAGCTCGGGGTTGCATAATAGTCATACATAGACACATATACATAATAGCTCGTAAGCATCTTTAGCATCATTACCATTTTCATCGTCTTCATTATCGTTATCACTATCATCGTCGTTTATTACATCTATCCTTATAGGATTACTCCTTATATGAGGAACTTAGTACAATCGTAACGTATCGAGAATCATGAGTTTAATAGCTCTGAAGATAGAATCATTTGGAGGGCATTATATACTTATACAAGATTTAGATGATTGGCCAAAGAACCATGACTTATGAAAGAAGGGTTAGCCTTACATACATTTCCGTTCAACTATTCTACACTTGCACGTTCTCCTCCAATGTTCGCGTTTCTACCTTCATTAAAGTTATGCTATCATTAGAAAACCGATAGCTAGTATACATGACTAAAGCTAGAGAAAATTGAACAGCATCTCCTTTATTTATACGACATTCCTCCATATCGTAAATCAACTCCCAAACGTCAATAATACATTCACAATATCATAACATTAGTCTTTATTCATCCACATTATCCATATCTCTCAATTCACTTCCAATTATCCATATCCATGGTCATAACACACGACTACGTTCATTCACATACATTGCTTATCCCATGTTCTTAACATCATTTATAACATATTCATATCACAATGCATCACGAATCATGACTCAATTCAAGCTATTACTCAAAATGGCACTATTCCACATTCATGACCCATTTTTCTCTATCCTTCTACAATACAAGTTTTTCAACTTTCAAATACCTTAAACAACATGGAAATACCATAAATATTACCTTAGATGTTGTAGGAAAAAGCTTTGGGTGGAAATACTTCACTTGAGCCAAAACCCTAGTTCATCTTCAATGAGATTTCTTGACTTGGATGATCTTTTAATGGGTTTCTTACACTTGATTCACTTAGTTTATGTTGTTGATCTCTAATATCTCTTGAATTCTTGTGGAATAAATGTCGAGAGATGTTTTAGAGTGAAGGGGTGTGATATGGAAATGAAATGAAATAAGACTTGATCCCTCATTAAATACACCAAATCTGTTCCCGACCTGTTCTACGGACCAACATATGGTCCGTATAAATTATACTGACCGTATGTCTGGCCGTAGATTTGGTCCATAGAATGGTGACAATCTGGGCTGATTGTACGGTCCAACATACGGTCCGTATGTTGTATACGACCAGTATGTTTGGCCGTACAATCCCCAGTGCTCCGAAGTTCGTTTTCGTCGACTCGTTTGATCTCCAATCCTTATGGAACCTTCTTAGCACTTGTTTACCACCTCATTAACAATATAAGGGACATTATAACTCTTCTCTAAAGCATTATTAAATCCTCGTTAACTTGTTACTCGTAATTTCTTTCCGATACCTATCGTATGCCTTGCCTTCTCTTGGCAACTTTCTCCCCCTATCTCGAACATCTTTGAAATTTTAACTAGGGTTATCGAATGTCATTTCTTACTTTTCGAAATATCGTATACTCTGTGCTCTTCGTTAGACTATCCACTGTGCATCAACGGAAATAATTTCGAGGTGTAACATTCTCCCCCCCCCCCCCCCCCCCCTTAAGAACATTCGTCCTAGAATGTTAAGTCCTCGGGGATTCTATCAAAATTTCGCCAGAGTCTCCCCTGTAATATGACACTACCATCCTATCACAACAACCCATAATAATAATGCCTCACAGGGTCATAACATAATAACAATAGAATTTGGCCACACACGACCCAAAAGCATAAAAGGAAAACATACATACCTTATGATCTTGACGTGTCATCTTGGATCTCTTCTAGGGGATGAAATAAATGCGGGTACTTGGATCGCATAATTTCTTCCACTTCCCATGTCATTTCTTCTCGTTTATTGCTTCTCCATAAAACCTTAACTGAGGCCACCTCTTTGTTTCTAAGCCTCTGTACTTGCCTATTTAGTATGGCAATGGGTACTTCTTCAAAAGTCAAATTTTCTGTCACTTGAACATCATTTACTGGCACGATTCTAGTAGGATCTCCAACACATATACGAAGCATCGAGACATGGAAAACTGGGTGAACTGACTCCAAATCAGGAGGTAGATCTAACTCATAGGCCACTTTGCCTATTTTGCGCACAATCTCATAAGGCCCAATGTACCGCGGACTAAGCTTCTCTTTTTTGCCAAATCTCATCACACCCTTCATTGGTGACACTTTCAAGAATACCCAATCTTTCACTTGGAACTCTAAGTACCTTCGACGATTATCCGCATAGGACTTTTGACGACTCTGAGCTGCTAATAACCGATCTTGTATGAGTTTGACTTTCTCTATGGCTTGCTGGACCAAGTCTGGCCCTATCAACTTAGTCTCTCCTACCTCGAACCACCCGATTGGGGATCAATACTTTCGCCCATATAAAGCCTCATACGGTGCCATTTGGATGCTAGAATGATAACTATTGTTATAAGAAAATTCAGTGACTGGCAAGTGATCATCCCAGTTTCCTCCAAAATCTATCATACATGCCTGCAACATATCCTCAAGAGTCTGAATGGTACGCTCAGGTTTTCCATCGGGTGAAATGTCGTGCTAAGGCTTGATACGCTCAAATTACACCTATTAATGGTATAACGCGGACGTTGTCAAATATAGTAACCCAACAAGGTTGGGGTCGAATCTCACAGGGAATATGGTGTGCAAAGGTTACTAAAGTCGTAGGATGCTAAGTTCTTGGTCTAATGTCTTAATCCGATGATTTTGGTAAAAGTTGGATTTCTATAACTAATTGTTATCTAATTGCTTGGGTGGAAATTTATGGTAAAAGAAACTAAGGTTGTGTCCCCGTTAGATAGGGTGTATGATCATGGGTATTGATCTTGATATACCTATAATGGATCATTATATGAATGCACTTAATCTCTATGTGAATCTCTACTATTTCCCAATAAATAAAGATTATGTCTTTCTATGATTTTCCCAAATATAAGAAAGTAACCATGAAGAACGATTAATCATGCCAAGTAAATTATTCTTATTCCTAAGTGAATTTATTAAACAAAGTTTAAAGCGTTGAGTCCTCGTTAGTTATTCTTACCAACCCTAATTATTTTCCCAAATAAATCAAGGTTTATGGCTTTAATCAATGTTTGCAACCATTAATTATGAATGAAGAATGAAGAATAAATAAACCCTAATAATCCATTATGTGTATATCAATCACAAACCCAATTACAAAACACCCATCATTGGGTTCACAACCCTAGTAAGGGAATTTAGCTACCCATGACAAAGAACAAGAAATAAGAAATTGAAGAATTCATAATTGCTTACTTTGGAAGACAAAATGAATTGATAATACTTGAATTAATATTTGAATCTTCAAAAACTAGAGAGTATTTAATGTTCTAAATCAAGATACAAAAATATAATAACTGATGTCTATTAAAAACCCTACAATGACTATTGATAGGTTTTGAAAACATAAAAGTTACAGATTTGCACTTTGGTCCCGTCGTTACGAAATACGGTCCGTAAAGTGAAATACGGACCGTAAATCAGTTTACGACCAGGTTGTCCTTCTACTTGTGATCAACTTCCGTCTTTTGAAATACGGACCGTAAAGTGGTTTACAGCCCGTAAACTGCCTGGTCGTCTTTCAACTTCCAAAACTCAAACTTTCTGCCAAATGCTCGAATGGTTAAATACGTGTTGGAATACGGACCGTAAACTGAAATACGGTCTGTAAACTGAGCTCGTAAATCACCATGTTCTCAGCCTGCCTTTCTGTTCTGTTTATTCTTTAATACGACCTGGAATACGGCCCGTATTGTAGAATATGGACCGTAAACTGAGTTTACGACCTGGTGCTGCACTTTCAACTGTTGTCATGCCAAATCTGTTCCGTCACCTGAAAAACACTAAAAACCAAGTAAAATTACATAGACTTGCTTAAAAATAAGTAAAACTTATAGCAGAAAAACATCGATTTGTGGCGTAAAATCACGCCACATCAACACCCCCAACTTAAAGTATTTGCTTGTCCTCAAGCAAGCCATACAAAACAACTCAATCTAACACCTAGATATCATAGAATAACAATGTCTACATTGGTTTTAACTCTGAACTATCGGCATGCATGGTTTTCTTCCAAGGACCACCCCAATGTTCTATTTTAAAGCAATATACACAACTCAGGAACACAATGACTAACAATGAACCTTCAATGCATGACATTACATTATCGAACATATTATGATGCACACAAACGCTACTTTAGGTGGTCACTTTCTATTGCTCAGTTTTCATCCTTATGCCCTCACATAGACCAAAGAATGTCCCAAAACACATATATACAACAAGAATGGGACGAAGATGAAAGAGAAGAGAAAAAACACTCGCACTCACAAAGAAATTCATATTTACACATGCAAATACCATAGGCTTGCCCTTATTTTCTATGTTCTCATCCTAGGCTTGTTCAATTGTGATCACATTAGGACTTGTTTCGGCTTGCAATGTAGGCTTAGGGACGGGTAGGATACTTTTTGGATATTAGTTACTCACCCTCCTTGAACACTACAACATCTCTTCACCTTAGTTCGCCTCTTTTCTTTCCAACCCCTTTATTTTTTTTCATGTTTTCGACTTCGATGTGGTTTTATTCCTATCCAACTAGCAATTCTTTTTGTGTGACAATTTTCTGATTATATATATATATTTTTTTTTATATATCCAACTACCACATCGACTCTCTACTAGAAAACTCCACCACCCCCAACTTATATTTTTGACATCTACTTCACATTTAATTCACCCCCTGCTTATGCTCTTTACCTCATCTATCTAGTAGCATCAAGGAGGAAACGGGTGCGAAGATGGATAAATTTCACAACGGGTGAGGTTTCATTCGGCTAGCCAAGAAAAAGGCTCAAAAAAGGGAAACTAGTGATATTTTTCGCTTTTGGTAAGGCTCATTTAGGCAAAGTGACTATTTACACAAAGAAAGCCTAAGATCATTTCACAACCAAACTAACTTTCGGATTTCAAACAAGACCAACCAGGCAAGTTCTAGATTATACATGCTTAAACAGAATTAAACTAACAACTCGCACACACATTGGCATAAGGACAATCGTTTTTACACTTGTGACCTCCTAAGTAGTCATTCATCACACACAATACCCCAATAATCACAATGTCATATAAAGAATCAATCATGTCAAACGATAACTGTTCTAAGTATGCATTTTTCAAAATTCCGAGGGGTCCAAAATTTCCAACAGACCACAACACATGCCATCAGTTACAAAGTAACACCAAATAAGTCAAAATTATTCTACTCAACCTAAACAACATCCTAAACATGCCAGTTTCACCAAAATAAACCCCCCTCAGGAAATGAACTCTGGCAAAGAAAAGCCGAGGGGGTTCCAAAACACATATTTACACTACACTACTTTCAGATAGGCCCACCCCCAACTAAAGAATCTAGCACTGTCCCAGCGCTTCACTTATAAGAACGAGGGAAAAACGAAGTGGTACCTTGGTGCCCTTGGTGCTGTGCTAAACTCATGACTGGCCCGCTGCATTCGACGGCTGACTCGTGGACTCTCCCGGTTGGCGCTGCGGCTCAACCAACGACTGAAGGATTGCCTGCTGCATTTCCTTCTTCTCTGTCTTCTTCAATCTCTTGTCCAACTCCTCTGGGTCCTCAGATGGCTCATGGACCCTCTTTCCCGAATCGTGAACAAAAGGTTCGGCATCCTCCGCCTCCTCCTTAGAATCCAGCAGATCCAACACCTTAAACGTAGTAGGTAAAATGGCACGTGGTGCTGGCACTGGTGCGGCTACCATCCCTTGCACCTTGAGTGCTTCAAGCTCCTTCTTAAGCTTCTCCAACTCACTTCTCAATGAACTAGACTCCCCACCGGGTGTGGTCTGCTCGCGAGTCAACAATTTCGCCTCAAAACTGTCTAGTCTAGCCTTATACACTTCGTGTTTTTTCTAAAAATCTGCACGGATTTCTGTGGTCGCCTCAGTCACCAACTGCTGCACTATCCTCACCACTTTCGGCTTAAATTGTTGCAATATTTTTTCTACTTGCCTTTTGGTCCGCACCGCTTGGAATACGGACCGTAAACTGAAATACGGTCTGTAAACTGAGCTCGTAAATCACCATGTTTCAGCCTGCCTTTCTGTTCTGTTTATTCTTTAATACGACCTGGAATACGGCCCGTATTGTAGAATATGGACCGTAAACTGAGTTTACGACCTGGTGCTGCACTTTCAACTGTTGTCATGCCAAATCTGTTCCGTCACCTGAAAAACACTAAAAACCAAGTAAAATTACATAGACTTGCTTAAAAATAAGTAAAACTTATAGCAGAAAAACATCGATTTGTGGCGTAAAATCACGCCACATCAACACCCCCAACTTAAAGTATTTGCTTGTCCTCAAGCAAGCCATACAAAACAACTCAATCTAACACCTAGATATCATAGAATAACAATGTCTACATTGGTTTTGACTCTGAACTATCGGCATGCATGGTTTTCTTCCAAGGACCACCCCAATGTTCTATTTTAAAGCAATATACACAACTCAGGAACACAATGACTAACAATGAACCTTCAATGCATGACATTACATTATCGAACATATTATGATGCACACAAACGCTACTTTAGGTGGTCACTTTCTATTGCTCAGTTTTCATCCTTATGCCCTCACATAGACCAAAGAATGTCCCAAAACACATATATACAACAAGAATGGGACGAAGATGAAAGAGAAGAGAAAAAACACTCGCACTCACAAAGAAATTCATATTTACACATGCAAATACCATAGGCTTGCCCTTATTTTCTATGTTCTCATCCTAGGCTTGTTCAATTGTGATCACATTAGGACTTGTTTCGGCTTGCAATGTAGGCTTAGGGACGGGTAGGATACTTTTTGGATATTAGTTACTCACCCTCCTTGAACACTACAACATCTCTTCACCTTAGTTCGCCTCTTTTCTTTCCAACCCCTTTATTTTTTTTCATGTTTTCGACTTCGATGTGGTTTTATTCCTATCCAACTAGCAATTCTTTTTGTGTGACAATTTTCTGATTATATATATATATTTTTTTTTATATATCCAACTACCACATCGACTCTCTACTAGAAAACTCCACCACCCCCAACTTATATTTTTGACATCTACTTCACATTTAGTTCACCCCCTACTTATGCTCTTTACCTCATCTATCTAGTAGCATCAAGGAGGAAACGGGTGCGAAGATGGATAAATTTCACAACGGGTGAGGTTTCATTCGGCTAGCCAAGAAAAAGGTTCAAAAAAGGGAAACTAGTGATATTTTCCGCTTTTGGTAAGGCTCATTTAGGCAAAGTGACTATTTACACAAAGAAAGCCTAAGATCATTTCATAACCAAACTAACTTTCGGATTTCAAACAAGACCAACCAGGCAAGTTCTAGATTATACATGCCTAAACAGAATTAAACTAACAACTCGCACACACATTGGCATAAGGACAATCGTTTTTACACTTGTGACCTCCTAAGTAGTCATTCATCACACACAATACCCCAATAATCACAATGTCATATAAAGAATCAATCATGTCAAACAATAACTGTTCTAAGTATGCATTTTTCAAAATTCCGAGGGGTCCAAAATTTCCAACAGACCACAACACATGCCATCAGTTACAAAGTAACACCAAATAAGTCAAAATTATTCTACTCAACCTAAACAACATCCTAAACATGCCAGTTTCAACAAAATAAACCCCCCTCAGGAAATGAACTCTGGCAAAGAAAAGCCGAGGGGTTTCCTAAACACATATTTACACTACACTACTTTCAGATAGGCCCACCCCCAACTAAAGAATCTAGCACTGTCCCAGCGCTTCACTTATAAGAACGAGGGAAAAAAGAAGTGGTACCTTGGTGCCCTTGGTGCTGTGCTAAACTCATGACTGGCCCGCTGCATTCGACGGCTGACTCGTGGACTCTCCCGGTTGGCGCTGCGGCTCAACCAACGACTGAAGGATTGCCTGCTGCATTTCCTTCTTCTCTGTCTTCTTCAATCTCTTGTCCAACTCCTCTGGGTCCTCAGATGGCTCATGGACCCTATTTCCCGAATCGTGAACAAAAGGTTCGGCATCCTCCGCCTCCTCCTTAGAATCCAGCAGATCCAACACCTTAAACGTAGTAGGTAAAATGGCACGTGGTGCTGGCACTGGTGGGGCTACCATCCCTTGCACCTTGAGTGCTTCAAGCTCCTTCTTAAGCTTCTCCAACTCACTTCTCAATGAACTAGACTCCCCACCGGGTGTGGTCTGCTCGCGAGTCAACAATTTCGCCTCAAAACTGTCTAGTCTAGCCTTATACACTTCGTGGTTTTTCAAAAACTCTGCACGGATTTCTATGGTCGCCTCAGTCACCAACTGCTGCACTATCCTCACCACTTTCGGCTTAAATTGTTGCAATATTTTTTCTACTTGCCTTTTGGTCCGCACCGCTTGGAATACGGACCGTAAACTGAAATACGGTCTGTAAACTGAGCTCGTAAATCACCATGTTCTCAGCCTGCCTTTTTGTTCTCTTTATTCTTTAATACGACCTGGAATACGACCCGTATTGTAGAATATGGACCGTAAACTGAGTTTACGACCTGGTGCTGCACTTTCAACTGTTGTCATGCCAAATCTGTTCCGTCACCTGAAAAACACTAAAAACCAAGTAAAATTACATAGACTTGCTTAAAAATAAGTAAAACTTATAGCAGAAAAACATCGATTTGTGGCGTAAAATCACGCCACATCAACACCCCCAACTTAAAGTATTTGCTTGTCCTCAAGCAAGCCATACAAAACAACTCAATCTAACACCTAGATATCATAGAATAACAATGTCTACATTGGTTTTGACTTTGAACTATCGGCATGCATGTTTTTCTTCCAAGGACCACCCCAATGTTCTATTTTAAAGCAATATACACAACTCAGGAACACAATGGCTAACATTGAACCTTCAATGCATGACATTACATTATCGAACATATTATGATGCACACAAACGCTACTTTAGGTGGTCACTTTCTATTGCTCAGTTTTCATCCTTATGCCCTCACATAGACCAAAGAATGTCCCAAAACACATATATACAACAAGAATGGGACGAAGATGAAAGAGAAGAGAGAAAAAACACTCGCACTCACAAAGAAATTCATATTTACACATGCAAATACCATAGGCTTGCCCTTATTTTCTATGTTCTCATCCTAGGCTTGTTCAATTGTGATCACATTAGGACTTGTTTCGGCTTGCAATGTAGGCTTAGGGACGGGTAGGATACTTTTTGGATATTAGTTACTCACCCTCCTTGAACACTACAACATCTCTTTACCTTAGTTCGCCTCTTTTCTTTCCAACCCCTTTATTTTTTTTCATGTTTTCGACTTCGATGTGGTTTTATTCCTATCCAACTAGCAATTCTTTTTGTGTGACAATTTTCTGATTATATATATATATATTTTTTTTATATATCCAACTACCACATCGACTCTCTACTAGAAAACTCCACCACCCCCAACTTATATTTTTGACATCTACTTCACATTTAATTCACCCCTTACTTATGCTCTTTACCTCATCTATCTAGTAGCATCAAGAAGAAAACGGGTGCGAAGATGGATAAATTTCACAATGGGTGAGGTTTCATTCGGCTAGCCAAGAAAAAGGCTCAAAAAAGGGAAACTAGTGATATTTTCCGCTTTTGGTAAGGCTCATTTAGGCAAAGTGACTATTTACACAAAGAAAGCCTAAGATCATTTCACAACCAAACTAACTTTCGGATTTCAAACAAGACCAACCAGGCAAGTTCTAGATTATACATGCTTAAACAGAATTAAACTAACAACTCGCACACACATTGGCATAAGGACAATCGTTTTTACACTTGTGACCTCCTAAGTAGTCATTCATCACACACAATACTCCAATAATCACAATGTCATATAAAGAATTAATCATGTCAAACAATAACTGTTCTAAGTATGCATTTTTCAAAATTCCGAGGGGTCCAAAATTTCCAACAGACCACAACACATGCCATCAGTTACAAAGTAACACCAAATAAGTCAAAATTATTCTACTCAACCTAAACAACATCCTAAACATGCCAGTTTCAACAAAATAAACCCCCCTCAGGAAATGAACTCTGGCAAAGAAAAGCCGAGGGGGTTCCTAAACACATATTTACACTACACTACTTTCAGATAGGCCCACCCCCAACTGATGAATCTAGCACTGTCCCAGCGCTTCACTTATAAGAACGAGGGAATATAGAAGTGGTACCTTGGTGCCCTTGGTGCTGTGCTAAACTCATGACTGGCCAGCTGCATTCGACGGCTGACTCGTGGACTCTCCCGGTTGGCGCTGCAGCTCAACCAACGACTGAAGGATTGCCTGCTGCATTTCCTTCTTCTCTGTCTTCTTCAATCTCTTGTCCAACTCCTCTAGGTCCTCAGATGGCTCATGGACCCTCTTTCCCGAATCGTGAACAAAAGGTTCGGCATCCTCCGCCTCCTCCTTAGAATCCAGCAGATCCAACACCTTAAACGTAGTAGGTAAAATGGCACGTGGTGCTGGTACTGGTGCGGCTACCATCCTTTGCACCTTGAGTGCTTCAAGCTCCTTCTTAAGCTTCTCCAACTCACTTCTCAATGAACTAGACTCCCCACCGGGTGTGGTCTGCTCGCGAGTCAACAATTTCGCCTCAAAACTGTCTAGTCTAGCCTTATACACTTCGTGTTTTTTCTAAAACTCTGCACGGATTTCTGTGGTCGCCTCAGTCACCAACTGTTGCACTATCCTCACCACTTTCGGCTTAAATTGTTGCAATATTTTTTCTACTTTCCTTTTGGTCCGCACCGCTTTGACTGCAATATGGTTGTAGTTAGCATGGCTGAAGCGCAACAACTCCAGCTCTGGATCAGCAGGCTCAGCTGTCGCAGCGGCAGTGGCAGACCCCGAAAGAGGGCCCTGTGTGGCCGGAGGTGGTGGTGGGGGTCTTGCCTCAAAAACACCCAGTGTGGCTGCAACAGCCTGTGTATCAACAGCCTCTGGAACACCTGTCGTGGGAGCATCAGTCCCAGTATTAGCAGGACCAATCTTGGACTCCACTGGATCAGTCCCATAAGCACGGCTCGGACTCAACTCTAGCTGAGTGTCGTCGTCATCACCGGACAGATCTGCCGCTTGGTCCTTCTTGCTTCTCACCTTATTCTTCCTCCAATCCCCCCCATGAGCAGCTGTGATGGTACCATCCCAATCTGGAAGCTGAAATACCCTTGTCCGTCTACACAATTCCGTGATAAGATACAGAAATAACATGTTCTGATTGGGCTTGTGTGCCCGCATATGCAGCTCCTCAGCTATGAGCTCCCCAATATTCATCGGTACCCGGACATCAATGCGGCAATAGTGACTGCCTGACTAGTGGAGAGGGTATTATCTTCCTGGGTTGGTGTGATCCTGTACCGAAGCAACGTCCACTAAATCTTAGCCTCTGTGGACAAACAGTTTTTAGCAATCTTGATTTTCCCATCATTAGTCCATTTTTGCACATGTGGCTCAGATGTGATAATTGCAGCAGTCCATTCCCTGACGGATTTCTTGTCCTTCCTATCTCGTTTGTCTAGGAACAGGCTCAGAACAGCAGGAGCCACAAAATCATTACCAAACAGGACTCTGTTGATGGCTTTGGAGGAAGTATCAACCAGTGAGTTCCGGACTGTCACATTCTCCAGCATGGGAATCTCATGCCAAGCACGACTCGGCTTCTTCATCGACATCAAGACGGCCCCATATGATGCATAAAACTCCCGCACAATGTGTGGAGCATACTCTCCCGACTCATGAGTGAACACATCTAAATTGTACCCTTTGATGGTATCATCCAGCTGTGGATGAGCTGAAATACCATCGAAAATCAGTCGCCGTTCTTCAAATATTTTCTGCGGCGGCTGTCCCCCAGTTTCTTTCCCGGCCATCCATTTGTCATACAATTTCTTTGACCCTTTTACCGAGAACCGCATTTTTTCTTCCTCCAGTCGTTTGGTCCTTACAGCCAGTTTACGACCCTTAGGCGGCGTACCATCATCCAGATCACTACCATCACTAGGTCCTGCTGAGTCACACTCTGGTGGAGTTTTGGTGGCAGCCCCCCTGCTTGATGCTTCCGCGTCAGAATCCCTCTCTTCAGACTGGGAGGCTTCCGACGCAGACTTGGACGGGGTCATAGGTGGGGGTTGTGATGGCGTTGCCGCTGTGTCTTGCGTGGGGCCCCCCCTGACCTTTGGTGGCGGTATAACCTCGGCGTACTCGGATCCTGATTGTTCCCCTTCCGAATTGGAAGGTTCATCTATCAACCTCGAATACGAGCGCGCTTTCTTTCTTTTGCCCGTGCTTTGGGCCCCCGCTTTCTTTGCATTCCTTTTTTAACCCATTCCTTTTAATGATGAAACAACAGATCACTATAAGCACAAATTTTGAGAGCACAACTTCAATCATAAATAAATTTAAACCTAGGGCAGAGAGATTTTGAATTTTGGTGAGGATGGGTTTGTTTTTGGGTGTGAGTTGTGTATTTATGGTGTTTTAGAATAATGGAAGATGATGGATTAGGGTTGGAAATCATGGGAATGAGTGGAGTGAAGAAGGGAAATTGTGGGAATGGGGGGAGTTAAGGAGGGAAGATGATGGGTTATCTTTCTGCCCTTTTGATTTAAAACGTTGCCCCTATTATATTTAAATGGTGCCCTTTTTAAAAAACAAATTCTAAATACGGTCCGCAAAGTGATTTACGACCCGTATTTAGAGATGTTGATATGGGCAATACACTGTATTGTTTCATGATAGTTTGCAATCATGTTTACGGACCGTATTGTGAAATACGGTCCGTCATCCATGGTCATAAACTGGCATGTTACATTACAGTGCTTCTGTTTTGTGACATTGTTAAATAGGTCCTAGTTTACGAGCCGTATTGTGGAATACGGTCCGTAAACTGCAGGCGTATTTTGCAATATTACGAGACAGTTTCTTACAACTGAACTTACATGCTTTTCAGCAATATTTTCCGCAATATATTCCTGTACCAAAACAACCATTACCCTATATGCAATAAAAAACAAACTAAAAAAATAAACATTACAGTTGGGTTGCCTCCCAAGAAGCGCTTGATTTAACGTCACGGCACGACGGTGGTGACCATTCACTCCTTATCTTGGTACACCAGATCATTGTTCGTTCTGACGTGCTTCTACTTGTAGCGATCGACAATCCTATCCTCCGAAACCATTCTGTGATAGTTCTTCAATCTCTGCCCATTCACCTTAAATGTCCGAGTACCATCTCCGGACTTTAACTCAATTGCTCTATAGGGTGAAACACCTACCACCTCAAACGGACCAGACCACCTTGATTTAAGCTTACTAGGCAGCAACTTCAACCGAGAGTTAAACAGTAATACAGGATCACCCTTGTAGAATTCTCGCTTCAGGATCTTCTTGTCATGGTATTGCTTCATCCTTTCTTTATAAAGTGCTGCACTCTCATATTGCTGGTACCGAATTTCATCCATCTCATTTAGTTGAAACAACCTGAGCTTGGTTGCTTCCTCCCAATCCATATTCAGTTTCTTCAGCGCCCACATAGCCTTTTGCTCAAGTTCAACCAGCAAGTGACAAGCTTTTCCGAATACAAGCTTGATGGGTGAAGTCCCAATCGGAGTCTTGAAAGCAGTCCGGTATGCCCATTGAGCATCATCGAGCTTGCGGGACCAATCAGTTCTATTTCCATTCACTGTTTTTGCTACAATACTCTTGATCTCCCTATTGGACACTTCAACCTGTCCACTTGTCTGAGGGTGATAGGGCGTTGCCAACCTATGTTTTACACCATATTTCTCCATCAGTCCCGCGAAAGCTCTATTATAAAAATAGGATCCACCATCGCTGATTAAAGCCCTCGGAGTACCAAAACGAGTAAATATGTTCTTCTTGACGAACCCCATAACACTCTTGGCCTCATTATTAGGTAAAGCCACCGCTTCTACCCATTTTGACACATAGTCCACAGCAACCAAGATGTATTTCATGCCACCCGAACTCACAAAGGGTCCCATAAAGTCAATCCCCCAGACATCGAACACTTTGACCTCCATTACAAAATTCATAGGCATCTCTTGCCTTCTGCCGATATTTCCTTGCCTCTGACACTGATCACAGTACCGCACCAATAGATTAGCATCATCAAAAATAGTCGGCCAGTAATAGCCTCACTCAAGTACCTTAGCAGCAGTACGGTTTCCGCTATGATAACCCCCAACAGGAGAGTCACGGCACGCTTTTATAATCGCCATCACTTCACTTTCCGGAACACAACGCCGAATGATGTTGTCAGCGCATGTTCGGAACAAATAAGGCTCCTCCTAATAGTAATGCCGAGCATCCCACAAGAATTTCTTCTTTTGGTAGGCTTTGATATCTTCTGGAACTATGCCTGTTACCAAATAATTGGCAATATCAGCATACCACGGTGCCACCTCATTTGACACAGCCAACACCCTCTCATCCGGAAAAGCATTATCTATATCAAGCTCATCAGAAGGTCTCCCAAACTCTTCAAGCCGAGAGAGATGGTCAGCAACCTGATTTTCAGTACCCTTGCGGTCCTTCACCTCAAAATCAAACTTTTGCAGCAATAGCACCCATCTGATCAGTCGCGGCTTTGCTTCCTTCTTTGCCATGAGGTATCTCAAGGCTGCATGATCAGTGTAAACCACTACTTTGGACCCCAACAAGTAGGCCCGAAATTTCTCAAAAGCAAACACAATGGCAAGCAGCTCTTGCTCCGTCACTGTGTAATTCATCAGGGCAGCATTCAGTGTTCTGCTCGCATAATAGATTGGGTGCATAATTTTATTGTGCCTCTGCCCAAGCACAGCACCTATTGCAAAACCACTAGCATCACACATCAGTTCAAATGGCAGGGACCAGTCAGGAGCAACAATAATAGGGGTCGTAGTGAGACGCTCTTTTAACTCCTAAAATGCCTTCTGGCACTTATCATCAAACACAAATTTAGCATATTTTTTAAGAAGCTTGCACATTGGATTAGCAATCTTGGAGAAATCTTTGATGAAGTGCCTGTAGAACCTAACATGTCCTAAGAAACTTCGGACACCTTTGACTGAGATAGGTGGAGGAAGTTTTGCAATCACATCAATTTTTTCTTGATCGACCTCGATTCCCTTGTCAGAGATTTTGTGACCGAGGACGATTCCTTCCTTCACCATAAAATGACACTTCTCCCAGTTTAGCACCAGATTGGTGTCCTTACACCTTTTTAGCACTTGACCCAGATGGCCAAGACAATCTTCAAATGAATCACCCACCACGGAAAAGTCATCCATGAACACTTCCAAGAAATCCTCTACCATGTCAGAGAAGATTGACATCATGCACCTCTGAAAAGTGGCTGGCGCATTACACAAACCAAAAGGCATCCGGCTGAATGCAAATGTCCCATAAGGACAAGTAAAAGTGGTTTTCTCCTGATCTTCTAGAGCAATGTTGATCTGATTGTAGCCCGAATGACCATCAAGGAAGCAATAGTAGGAACGCCCCACTAGCCTATCAAACATCTGATCAATGAAGGGCATAGGGTAGTGGTCCTTGCAAGTGGCTGTGTTGAGCTTGCGATAGTCTATGCAAACTCTTCATCCGATGACGGTTCTGGTCAGGATCAACTCATTCTTTGCATTCGGCACAACAATGATGCCGGCCTTCTTAGGAACACATTGGACTGGGCTCACCCATTTACTATCAGCAATTGGGTAAACCACGCCCGCATCCAGCCATTTGATGATCTCTTTCTTGACGACCTCTTGCATATTCTCGTTCAGTCGCCTCTGATGCTCTACACTCAGTTTGCTACCCTCCTCCAACTGAATTTTGTGCTCACAAATCCTAGTTGGAATACCTCGAATGTCTGCTATGGTCCAACCAATAGCACGCCTATACTCCCTCAACACCTCCAAAAGCTGAAAAAAACTGCTCCTCAGTCAATAGGGCTGAAACAATCACAGGTAATGTATTGTCTGGACCAAGGAACTCATATTTCAGATGTGATGGGAGCTGCTTAATTTCTAACTTAGGCGGCTCAATGATCGAAGGCTTTGCTGGAGGAGTTGTTCTATTTTCCAGATCAAGATTGAGCTTCTTTGGGTGGTATGACTATGAGCCCAACCCAACAAGTGAATTAACTGTCTCCACATAGTCTTCCATGTCTTCAGCATCGAAATTCATAAGAATACCAGCTAGAGCTTCACCCAAACTTTCTTCTTCCATCTTGAACTCCACTGCTTCATCAACAACATCAAATGAATCAATTACCGAAATACTCTCGTAAGCACTTGGTAACTTCATCCCTTTGCTAGCCTGAAAAGTCACCTCTTCATCGTTGACTCGGAACTTGATTTCATTTTTCTCCGAATCCATCAGGGCCCTTCCTGTAGTAAGGAAAGGTCTCCCCAGAATGATAAGAATGTCCCGATCAACAGCACAGTCAAGAATCACAAAATCAGCGGGAAAAATAAAATCACCGACCCGCACAATTACATCATCAACCACCCGAACAGGTCTTTTGATAAACCTATCAGCCATCTGGAATCTCATAGTTGTTACACCTCGGAAATTTCCCCATACTTGTATGATGAGTGGAATGATGAAAATTGAGTGAATGATGTTTTATTAAGTCAGGAATGGCTAATTAAGAATTTTTGGAAATAAGAAAGTCGCGGAAATTTTTCAGCCTAGTGGTCGTATATGGCACTATACGGCACGTAAAGTAATTTACGGACCGTATAGTGCAGTCGTCCTCCAGCTTGTCAAAAATCTCAACTTTCTGTAAATGTTGAATATGGTTAAATACCACCCAGTTTACGGCCCGTAAACTAGTTTACGGACCGTAAACTAGGTCGTAAACTACTATGTCCATCAGCCAAAACTTTCTGTCTTTGAAATGGTTAAACACGACTTGGAGGACGGCCCGTAAACTAGTTTACGGACCGTAAACCTCAGTCGTAAATCGCCATAATCCCCAGCCAAACTTTCTGTTTTTGGAATTCTTAAAAACGACCACAGTGGACGGTCCGTATATGGTGGTTTACGACCACTGTTCATCCCGACAAGAATTCATTAAAGATCAGGTTTGTGATTTTTAAAGGGGACCTAAGGCTCATTTCAACTCATTATTCATTCAACCAACTCAAGAGACTTCTAGAACCCTCCAAATATTTCCTCCACAAGAATTCAAGAGAATCAAAGGAGATATCAAGATTATCAAAACCAAATTCATAAAAGTAAGTGTAAGAACACATCAAAGGATCTTCTAAGTCAAGAAATTCCCAAGAAGGTGGAACTAGGGTTTTGGCTAATTGAAGTATTTCAACTTAAGGATTGCTCAACCATCCTCCAAGGTAAGTTTCATGATTATTCCCTATTGTTTGAAGTATTGGAAAGCTTAGACACTTGAAATGTAGAAGAACATAGAAATGGGTCATTATTGAGTGAATAGTGGCATGAATGAATGATAGTGGAATTGAACTATGAATATTGAAGTGTTGTGAATACAAATACGTTATAAATGATGTTTATATCATGAAACAAACATTAAATGCATGAAAACGCAAGGATGAGCTAGAAGTAGAAATAAGGGAAAATTGGAGGAAAATGGTGGATTTTGCCAAATGTTCGTAAATGACGATTGTCGATCATGATATTGCGAATAATATTATGAATATTGGGAGTTGACATAGAATGCGAGAAAAGTAGTATGAGCGAAGGAAGCGTTGTCCGACTTCTCCTAGAATTAGCGACGCGTTCTTATAGTTAGCTCACTAATGTTGATACGAATTCTCTTATGAAGGTAACGACGTGATATCGACAGAGAACAAGTGAGCGATATCTTAGCTAAACGACCAAGGTATGTGAGGCTAGTCCTTCTTTCTAATGGCATGAATCTTTTAACTTGAATCCCTATTCCTTTCATGAGTTCTTGCATTCTAAGAAGTTAAAAGCTTATACTTATGAATGTCTATATGAGATGAGTTATACGATATGATGACACTAGAATGATGCTGATGTTATTCCTTGCCTACACTCACCTTATGTACTAGTCCTTTCAAGGTGGGGCGGAATGTCCATGACGGTTCCATAATGTAATCGGGGGATCACGACCTTACGTCACCCCGATAGAGTAAAGTTGATCATGAGTCAAATATACGCATTATGATAAGATAAGTATTTTATGATAAGCATATTACTATGAGCATGTCATGAGCATTTCACACCGGCCCTAGTTGGCCGGGCAGACACCGCTTCGGCGGGTGGCGATACGGATACACCCCGAACTACGGGCGTGGGCAGACACCACTAGTGGGCGGCATGAGATGGTACCCCGGACGCGGGAGGCCTGAACGCGGGCTAATATTATTGATTATCACACCGTTCCGACATGGACGGGCAGCTTGCATATGATGCATACATGTTATGATGATGAGTAAAACAGCATGCATTACTTCATGTATGATTATCAGTCAGATTCAGTTGTCTCATATTGATGTTATCCTCATATTACTGATGTTTCCTTTCATTATGTACGCCTCTCATACTCGGTATAATATTCGTACTGACGTCCTTTCTTCGGACGCTGTGTTCATGGCCACAGGTAGACAGGGAGGAGAGCTTGGACCAGGTCCTCAGTAGCTGTCAGTTGTTAGGTAGCACTCCATTGTTCGGAGGTGCTTATGGCTATTCTTTTGATGTACATTCATATATCCATGTATTCATTATGTTAGTAGAGGCTCGTAGATACGCAGTGTGGGTTAGATGGTCTCACAAGATGTTTTCATATGTATGTATATTATTTTTATGGCCGAGAGGCAAATGTATATAAAGTATTTATGTTTTGATTAAATATGATTTTCCTACAATTGGTATGAAAAATTGATAAAAGAGTATTAAATGAGCAAAATAAGCAGTAGAGTGAACGGTGCTCGGTAACTAGCTCCGGGTACCCATCGTGGCCCCTAGCTGGGTCGTGACAGAAGTGGTATCAGAGCAGTTCGCCCTAGGATGTGTCTACGAGCCGTGTCTAGTAGAGTCTTGTTTATGGTGTGTTGCGCGCCACGCTAATAAACAAGAGGCTACAGGGCATTTAGGAAAATGACCATCTTTCTTCTCATGAGATCGTGCGATAGAGCCATGTCTAGGATTATATCATTCTTAAAGGTGCGTTATGGTTTCAGAAAAATGCCGCCGAAAGGAAAAGCTACAGCTGCCCAGAAAGGCAAAGCTACGACGAAGAAGCGGGCAGAAAGGGAGCCTCCGGCGGGGGTAGAGGAAAGTGAATCGAAAAGTGAGGCCGTGCCCAATGTAGAAGAGCAGGGAGGAGCCTCAGCTCCGATTCCTCCACCGGGTGCTTCGGGTCAACAAGTGTCCGAGGCTATACATTTATTGACACAGTTGCTTGCCGCTCAGGCACAACGACAGAATGTGGGCCCAAGTGATCGTTCGGCTAGTACAAGAGCCCGTGATTTCCTTACTCTAAATCCTCCAGAATTTTTCGGGTCGAGGCCGGATGAGGACCCTCAAGGTTTTATTGATGAGATGCTGAGGACGCTAACACTTATGCATGCTTCTGAGACTGAATCTGTAGAGTTGGCCTCATATAGACTTCGCGACGTGGCGGTACTATGGTATAAGAATTGGGTGATAACAAGAGGGGAGAATGCACCACCTCCCGTGTGGCAAGAGTTTGTAGATGCCTTTATTCGTTACTACTTTCCACCTGAAGTGCGCCGAGCTCGAGTGGACAGGTTCTTGAATTTGAAACAAGGAAGCATGAGTGCCCGAGAGTATAGTATGCAATTCAACTCATTGGCCTGGTATGCTCCGACTATGGTGGCTGACATGGGGGACCGAGTCTATAGATTTGTGAGTGGTTTAGGACCACACTTGTTCAGAGATTGCCTGACAGCCTCTTTGCAAGACGGGATGGATATTTCCCGGATACAGGCCCATGCTCAGAACCTCGAGGAACGACAATGACAGCAGAGAAGTGATCGTGAGGGTGACAGAAGACAAAATAAGAGGGCTAGATCTATGGGGGAGAGCAGTGAGTACCGAGGAGGACCGAGGCAGACATATTCTAGGCACTCAGGTCAGTCAGTGACTAGTGCACCTCCTAGATTCTCAGATAAGAGGGTTAATCGTTCTACTCAGTCAGGCCAGGGCAGAGTTCGAGGGCCTCAGATTCGCAGTCCAAGGGAGACTTTAGCCAAAGGAGACCTCCAGTGCCGCGGTGTAGCCAGTGTGGCAAACTACATTCCGGACAGTTATGCTTGCGGGCAAGTTGGTCACATGATGAGAGATTGCCCCTCAGCGAGAGATAGAGCTGGGACTCAACCTACAGGTTCAGCAGCGGGTTCTTCTTCAGCACGCCCGACAGTACAGACACCTCAGACTACAGCAGGTAGGGGCAGAGGTAGAGGGGGAGCATCTACTTCAGGTGTTGTTCAGCCCCGTGTGTATGCTTTAGCTGGGCGACAGGATCTTGAGTCTTCCCCAGATGTTGTCACAGGTACCTTGACTATATTTTCCCGTGATGTATATGCTCTGATTGATCGAGGTTCTACCTTCTTATATATTACTCCGTATATCGCTGATTGTGTTGGGGTGAGACCCGAGCTGATTAAACCTTTCGAGGTATTCACTCCGGTTGGTGATCCTGTAATAGCGAGGCAAGTATATAAGGACTGTGTAGTCATTATATGTGATCGCCAGATGACAGCGGATTTGATTGAACTTGAGATGATAGATTTTGACGTAATTATGGGTATGGACTGGTTGGCATCGTGCTATGCTAATGTTTATTGCCGGAAAGAGGTAGTTCGACTCCAATTTCTGGGAGAGCCCATACTCGAGTGGAAGGGTAATACAGTTTCCCCAAAGGGTAGGTTTATTTCCTACCTTAAGGCGAGAAAGATGATAGCCAAGGGTTACATTTGTCATCTAGTTCGGGTTCATGACACGGAAGCGGAAGTGCCAACTTTCCAGTCTGTCCCGGTAGTGAATGAATTCCCAGATGTGTTTCCCGACGAGTTACCAGGCCTTCCTCCAGAAAGGGAGATCGACTTTGCTATTGATGTATTACCAGACACCGAGCCTATTTCTATTCCTCCTTATCGAATGGCTCCAGCAGAACTGAAAGAGCTAAAAGCACAGCTAAAGGATTTACTTGAGAAGGGGTTTATAAGGCCTAGTTCCTTGCCATGGGGATCACCAGTCTTGTTCGTAAGGAAGAAAGACGGATCGCTACGAATGTGCATCGACTACAGGCAGTTGAACAAAGTGACGGTGAAGAACAGATATCCCTTTCCTAGAATTGACGGCTTGTTCGATCTGTTGCAAGGTGCTAAATGGTTTACCAAGATAGTTCTGAGATCGGGTTATCATCAGGTGAGAATTAGGGAAGCAGATATTCCCAAGACTGCCTTCAGGACAAGATATGGTCACTACGAGTTTCGAGTATTGTCGTTCGGATTGACGAATGCCCCGGCAGTGTTCATGAATTTAATGAATAATATGTTCAGGCCGTTCTTGGACCTTTTTGTGATAGTGTTCATCGACGATATTTTGGTGTACTCTCGCACAGAATTAGAACATGCAGATCATCTAAGCATTGTTCTTGGCGTTCTTCGAGATCGAGAATTGTATGCAAAGTTTTCGAAGTGCGAGTTTTGGCTTAATTCTATTGCATTCCTGGGTCATGTTATTTCAGATGATGGTGTTCGAGTTGACACTCAGAAAATAGAAGCTATGAAGACTTGGCCATGGCCTACGACGCCTACAGAAGTTCGTAGTTTTCTGGGTTTGGCAGGTTATTATCGAAGATTCGTAGAGGGTTTCTCATCTATTTCAGCCCCATTGACAAAGTTAACCTAGAAGTCGGCTAAATTCTAGTGGAGTGATGCCTGTGAGCGTAGCTTCCAAGAGTTGAAAAACAGGCTGACCTCAGCGCCAGTGCTAACACTTCCAGAAGGATCAGATGGCTATGTAGTATATTGTGACGCCTCCGGTGTGGGATTAGGATGTGTGTTGATGTAGAATGGAAAAGTTATTGCTTATGCTTCGAGACAGTTGCGAAAACATGAACAGAATTACCCCACACATGATCTTGAGCTAGCTGCGGTCATTCATGCATTGAAAATATGGAGACACTACTTATATGGTGTGCACGTGGACATCTATACGGATCACAAAAGTCTTCAATATATTTTCAAACAGAAGGAGTTGACCCTGCGGCAAAGGAGATGGTTAGAATTACTGAAGGATTATGATGTGAACATTCTATATCATCCAGGGAAGGCGAATGTAGTAGCAGATACACTTAGCCGCCGATCGATGGGTAGTTTATGTGGAGTTCCTTCGGAAAAGCGAGAAATGGTTCGTGAAGTCCATCGGTTAGCAAGTCTCGGCGTACGACCCATTGATTCAGGAAATGCAGGTATTTGCGTCAATGACCCCACAGTTTCATCATTGAATCTAGAAGTGAAGGAACGGCAATATGAAGATCCTCAGTTAAGCCACTATCGAGATCTATCTCAGGAAAAGGAAGAGTCTCCATTCGAAGTTTCCATAGAAGGGGTTCTTAGATATCGAGGCCGGCTATGTGTACCGAATGTGGAAAACTTGCGCCAGCGGATTCTAGAGGAAGAACATTATTCCCAGTATTCTATTCATCCAGGTGCAACCAAGATGTACCACGATCTCAAATTGGTATATTGGTGGGATGGCATGAAGCGAGACATAGCAGAATTTGTAGCACAGTGTCCGAATTGCCAGCAAGTGAAGGCCGAGCATCAAAAGCCAGGAGGGTTATTGCAAGCAATGGAAATTCCTACGTGGAAATGGGAAGAGATTAACATGGATTTTGTGTAGGATTACCCCGTACGCGAGGGAAGTATGATTCTATATGGGTGATCGTTGATAGACTCACGAAAGCAGCTCATTTTCTCCCCGTTAGAACCACATATTCAGCGGAGGATTATGCTAAATTGTATCTCAAGGAGATTGTACGACTTCACGGTATTCCTTTGGCCATTATCACAGACAGAGGGGCACAGTTCACAACCAAGTTCTGGAAGTCCTTCGAAGAAGGTCTAGGTACCCAAGTTAAGCTCAGCACGGTGTTCCACCCGCAGACTGACGGACAAGCCGGGCGCACTATTCAGACCTTAGAGGATATGCTACGGGCATGTGTATTGGACTTTGGCGGTAATTGGGATGAGCATTTGCCTCTTATTGAATTTGCCTATAATAACAGCTATCATTCCAACATTCAAATGGCCCCGTATGAAGCCTTATATGGAAGAAAATGCAGATCTCCAATTGGATGGTTTGAAACCGGAGAAGTACAATTGACAGGCCCCGACTTGATCCAACAAGCAGTTTAAAAGGTTAAAGTGATTCGAGACCGACTGTTAACAGCTCAAAGTCACCAAAAGTCTTATGCAGATAATCGCCGACGAGATTTGGAATTTCAGGTGGGCGATTGGGTGTTCCTGAAGGTATCGCCGATGAAGGGAGTGATGAGATTTGGCAAGAAGGGAAAGCTAAGTCCCAGATATATCAGACCCTACCAAATCATTCGCAAGGTGAGTCGAGTAGCCTATAAATTGGACCTGCCTTCATAGCTCGAATTCGTGCATCCAGTATTCCATGTTTCGATGCTCCGCAAGTGTATTGGAGACCCAACAAGAATATTTCCGGTTGATGATGTGCAAGTAACAGAGAAGCTAACATACGAGGAAATTCCAATTGCCATTTTGGATAGAAAAGTACGAAGGCTTCGGAATAAAGAGGTTGCTTCAGTCAAAGTTCTATGGCGGAACAATAATCGGGAAGAAATGACTTGGGAAGCGGATGAGAAGATGAAATCCATGTACCCCCATTTGTTCCAATCCCCAGAAGAGATTCAAGATGAGACGTTGATGGTGTAAGGTATGTATGTTTTAATTTTATGTTTTTGGTCGTGTGTGGCCATAAAAGTGTTGATGTTGTGATATAGCCCTGTGAGGAGAAGATATTGTGGGTTGTTGTAATGGAAAGGTAGTATCCAAATCACAAAGGAAACTATGGCAAAAATTTTCTAGAATTCCCGAGTGTCGAACATTCAAGGACGAATGTTCCAAAAGGGGGGAAGAATGTTACACCTCGAAAATTTCTCCGTACTTGTATGATGAGTGGAATGATGAAAATTGAGTGAATGATGTTTTATTATGTCAGGAATGGATAATTAAGAATTTTTGGAAATAAGAAAGTCGCGGAAAATGTTTCAGCCCAGTGGTCGTATATGGCACTATACGGCCCGTAAAGTAATTTACGGACCGTATAGTGCAGTCGTCCTCCAGCTTGTCAAAAATCTCAACTTTCTGTAAATATTGAATATGGTTCAATACGACCCAGTTTACGGCCCATAAACTGGTTTATGGACCGTAAACCAGGTCGTAAACTACCATGTCCATCAACCAAAACTTTCTGTCTTTGAAATGGTTAAACACGACTTGGAGGACGGCCCGTAAACTGGTTTACGGACCGTAAACCTCAGTCGTAAATCGCCATAATCCCGAGCCAAACTTTCTGTTTTTGGAATGCTTAAAAACGACCACAGTGGACGGACCGTAAATCAAAATACGATCCGTATATGGTGGTTTACGACCACTGTTCATCCCGACAAGAATTCATTAAAGATCAGATTTGTGATTTTTAAAGGGGACCTAAGCCTTATTTCAACTCATTATTCATTCAACCAACTCAAGAGACTTCTAGAACCCTCCAAATATTTCCTCCACAAGAATTCAAGAGAATCAAAGGAGATATCAAGATTATCAAAACCAAATTCATAAAAGTAAGTGTAAGAACACATCAAAGGATCTTCTAAGTCAAGAAATTCCCAAGAAGGTGGAACTAGGGTTTTGGCGAATTGAAGTATTTCAACTTAAGGTTTGCTCAACCATCCTCCAAGGTAAGTTTCATGATTATTCCCTATTGTTTGAAGTATTGGAAAGCTTAGACACTTAAAATGTAGAAGAACATAGAAATGGGTCATTATTGAGTGAATAGTGGCATGAATGAATGATAGTGGAATTGAACTATGAATATTGAAGTGTTGTGAATACAAATACGTTATAAATGATATTTATATCATGAAACAAACATTAAATGCATGAAAACGCAAGGATGAGCTAGAAGTAGAAATAAGGGAAAATTGAAGGAAAATGGTGGATTTTGCCAAATGTACGTAAATGACGATTGTCGATCATGATATTGTGAATAATATTATGAATATTGGGAGTTGATATAGAACGCGAGAAAAGTAGTATGAGCGAAGGAAGCGCTGTCCGACTTCTCCTAGAATTAGCGACGCGTTCTTATAGTTAGCTCACTAATGTTGATACGAATTCTCTTATGAAGGTAACGACGTGATATCGACAGAGAACAAGTGAGCGATATCTTAGCTAAACGACCAAGGTATGTGAGGCTAGTCCTTCTTTCTAATGGCATGAATCTTTTAACTTGAATCCCTATTCCTTTCATGAGTTCTTGCATTCTAAGAAGTTAAAAGCTTATACTTATGAATGTCTATATGAGATGAGTTATACGATATGATGACACTAGAATGATGCTGATGTTATTCCTTGCCTACACTCACCTTATGTACTAGTCCTTTCAAGGTGGGGCGGAATGTCCATGACGGTTCCATAATGTAATCGGGGGATCACGACCTTACGTCACCCCGATAGAGTAAAGTTGATCATGAGTCAAATATACGCATTATGATAAGATAAGTATTTTATGATAAGCATATTACTATGAGCATTTACATTGAGCATGTCATGAGCATTTCACACCAGGCCTAGTTGGCTGGGCAGACACCGCTTCGACGGGCGGCGATACGGATACACCCCGAACTACGGGCGTGGGCAGACACCACTAGTGGGCGGCATGAGATGGTACCCCCGACGCGGGAGGCCTGGACACGGGCTAATATTATTCATTATCACACCGTTCCGACATGGACGGGCAGCTTGTATATGATGCATACATGTTATGATGATGAGTAAAACAGCATGCATTACTTCATATATGATTATCAGTCAGATTCAGTTGTCTGATATTGATGTTATCCTCATATTACTGATGTTTCCTTTCATTATGTACGCCTCTCATACTCGGTACAATATTCGTACTGACGTCCTTTCTTCGGACGCTGTGTTCATGGCCACAGGTAGACAGGGAGGAGAGCTTGGCCCAGGTCCTCAGTAGCTGTCAGTTGTTAGGTAGCACTCCATTGTTCGGAGGTGCTTATGGCTATTCTTTTTATGTACATTCATATATGCATATTTTGGGCATGCCGGAGTCTTGTTCCGTCCATGTATTCATTATGTTAGTAGAGGCTCGTAGATACGCAGTGTGGGTTTGATGGTCTCACAAGATGTTTTCATATGTATGTATATTATTTTGATGGCCGAGAGGCAAATGTATATAAAGTATTTATGTTTTGATTAAATATGATTTTCCTACAATTGGTATGAAAAATTGATAAAAGAGTATTAAATGAGCAAGATAAGCAGTAGAGTGAGCGGTGCTCGGTAACTAGCTCCGGGTACCCGTCGTGGCCCCTAGCTGGGTCGTGACAATAGTAGTCGGCCTTGGCATCCCCAAACCTGATTGTTTATATATAGCAAGGGGCATCAAATTAATACTCGCCCCATTATCACATAAAGCACGAGCAAAATCAAGGTGCCCAATAGAACAAGGAATGGTAAATGCCCCATGATCTCCCTTTTTCTGAACAGTTGTAGTTGAAATGATGGAACTCACAGTATGAGTCAAACTCACGGTTTCATGCTGCACCATTTTCTTCTTGGTCAACAGATCCTTCAAATACTTCGCAAAATCGGGCATCTCTTTGACAGCTTCCAAGAAGGGAAAATTCAGAGATAACTGCTTCAGCTGATCATAAAACTTCTCAAACTTAGCATCTTCCTTCTTCTTTACCAACCTCTAAGGAAAGAGAGCTTTAGATTTGAACAGTTGCGTCAAAGGGCGGAGAGCCCCTTTTACATCCTGCTTGCTTGTTTTATCAACTTCCTTCACCATCTCTGGAATATCAGCAACCTTCTTGTAAGTAGGAATCTCATCAGCAATAATGGGTGCTTCAGACTGCACCTCATCCTCTTCGTCTATCGGCTCAAGATCAATCACTTTCTCAGCAACCCCCTGCAGTGTTTTACCACTTCTAGTAGTGATGGCAAACACACGGTCTATAGCGCCTCCCCCATTCTTGGGATTTGGAATAGTGTCACTTGGAAGTCCTCCCTTTTTAGGAGGGTGCTGCTCTCTAGAAATATCCCTCATCTGCGACTCAAGCTTCTGAATAGCCGTTGTATGCGAACCTACTGTTTCTGTTAGCCCAGATAAAGTCCTTTCAGACTTAGATTGATTTGCCAGAATCTTCTCAAGCATTGCTTCAACCTTCGAACTACCTTGCTCTGTTGACTGCCCTTTCGGTGGTATATAAGGATTGGAACTCTTGTTCCCAAAATTGTTGTTATTCTTGTAGCTCCCTTGGTTAACACCACCATAATTATTGTTGTAGTTCCCAGAGTTGTTGTAGGAACCTTGACCTTGTTGAGGTCTCCATTGATTCTGACCCTGATAGCTACCTTGGTAATTCTATCTTTAGTAACCCCCTTGAGAGTTATTAACATAATTAGCATCTTCAACCTGCATAGGTGGCCCATCATGGAATGGACCATCTTGAGCATGGTACATCCCTTTTGGCAAAGCTGTATCATCCTCACAAACATTTACCTTCTTGATTTGGGATTCATCAAACTTTTTCGTTAGCAAGGAAATATTTGTTGCAATTTCTGCCAAAGTCTGCTGGGTGTCTTGATTCTCCTTCTCTATATTCTAGATCATAGCACTACCATATGGTACCACATCAACATTGTTTGAGTGCCAAGCCTGATTATGAGTTGTCAGCTTGTTAAGTATGGTGGTCACTTGTCGAAAGGTCTTGTTCATGAAACAACCATCAGCTGCATTATTAGCTACTGACTGTGTCACTGGATCCAACCCTTGGTAGAACTTCTCCATTAATATATGTTCCGGAAAACCATGATTCGGGCTCTTCTGCAAATACTCCTTGAATCTCTCCCAGGCTTCATATAGTTGTTCCCCCGGTCGCTGCTTAAATTCATATATCTTGTCACGAATCTCAGCCTTTTTGCTAGGGGGGTACCACATTATGAGAAAAGCAGCTACCATATCTGCCCATGAAGTAATCGAATTTCGGGGCAGCTTCCCGAACCATATTCTTGCCTCTCCAGCTAAGGAATATTTGAATAACCTCAACCGTATAGCATCTTGTGGAATGTTTTTGTGGATGTGATTAGCACACACATCCACAAAATTCTGCAAATGATGTTGAGGGTCATTCTCGGTAGAGTTCCGAAAGTATCCTTCAAGTTTCAACAGCTGGTATAGAGAGGAGTCAATTTTCACAGTAGCAGCTCCAACTCGAGCCTGAACAATAGCAGATGCATAGTCCTCCTCTGGAACAAGTTCAGCGAAAATATTCTCATCATCCGAATCATTCGCCTGATTGTTCAACCGATTCCCCTGGTTACCAGCTCGTTGATTTTGCTGATTTTGATTCATGTTCACCTGGTTTACACAGGGTAGCAAACAAGGTGTGATGGAATAAGAAAAAGACTTTAATCAAAGCAAACACTATTTAGTAATTTCAAAACTGTATTCCCTGGCAGCGGTGCCAAAATTTAATACGCTCAAATTACACCTATTAATGGTATAACGCGGACGTTGTCAAATATAGTAACCCAACAAGGTTGGGGTGGAATCCTACAAGGAATATGGTGTGAAAAGGTTACTAAACTGGTAGGATGCTAACTTCTAGGTCTAATGTCTTAATCCGATGATTTTGGTAAAAGTTGGTTTTTCTATAACTAATTGCTTGGGTGGAAATTTATGGTAAAAGAAACTAAGGTTGTGTCCCCGTTAGATAGGGTGTATGATCATGGGTATTGATCTTGATATACCTATAATGGATCATTATATGAATGCGCTTAATCTTTATGTGAATCTCTACTATTTCCCAATAAATAAAGATTATGTCTTTCTATGATTTTCCCAAATATAAGAAAGTAACCATGAAGAACGATTAATCATGCCAACTAAATTCTTCTTATTCCTAAGTGAATTTATTAAACAAAGTTTAAAGCTTTGAGTCCTTGTTAGTTATTCTTACCAACCCTAATTATTTTCCCAAATAAATCAAGGTTCATGGCTTTAATAAATGTTTGCAACCATTAATTATGAATGAAGAATAAAGAATAACTAAACCCTAATAATCTATTATGTGTATATCAATCACAAACCCAATCACAAAACACCCATCATTGAGTTCACAACCCTAGTAAGGGAATTTAGCTACCCATGACAAAGAACAAGAAATAAGAAATTGAAGAATTCATAATTTCTTACTTTGGAAGAAAAGATGAATTGATAATACTTGAATTGATGTTTGAATCTTCAAAAACTAGAGAGTATTTAATGCTCTAAGTCAAGAGAAAAAAATATAATAACTGATGTCTATTAAAAACCCTACAATGACTATTTATATGTTTGAAAACATAAAAGTTACAAATTTGCACTTTGGTCCCGTCGTTACGAAATACGGTCCGTAAAGTGAAATACAGACCATAAATCAGTATACGACCAGGTCGTCCTTCTACCTGTGATCAACATCAATCTTTTGAAATACGGACCGTAAAGTGGTTTACAGCCCGTAAACTTCCTGGTCGTCTTTCAACTTCCAAAACTCAGACTTTCTGCCAAATGCTCGAATGGTTAAATACGTGTTGGAATACGGACCGTAAACTGAAATACGGTCCGTAAACTGAGCTCGTAAATTACCATGTTCTCAGCCTACCTTTCTGTTCTGTTTATTCTTTAATACGACCTGGAATACGGCCCGTATTGTAGAATACGGACCGTAAACTGAGTTTACGACCTGGTTCAGCACTTTCAACTGTTGTCATGCCAAATCTATTCCGTCACCTAAAGAACACTAAAAACCACGTAAAATCACATAGACTTTCTTAAAAACAAGTAAAACTTATAGCAGAAAAGCATCGATTTGTGGCGTAAAATCACGCCACATCAAGGCTCACTTGGGTCCCTAAACCCTCTTGGAAGGACTTCCAAAAATTAGCTGTAAACTAAGTCCCTCTATCAGAGATAATAGATGTTGGGACACCATGGAGTCGCACTATCTCTTTAACATAAAGCTTTGCATAATCTTCCGCCACATATGTCATTCTTACTGGTAAGAAATGAGCTGATTTCGTGAGTCTATCTACAATCATCCATATGGAATCATACTTACGTTGAGAACGGGGTAAGCCTGTAACGAAATCCATGTTAATTACTTCCCACTTCCAAGTTGGAATTTCTATAGCTTGCAACAATCCGCTCAGCTTTTGGTGCTCGATTTTCACTTGTTGACATTTGGGACATTAAGCTACGAATTCCGCTATATCTTTCTTCATCTCATTCCACCAATATATAGACTTAAGATCATGGTACATTTTTGTTGCTCCAGGGTGGACAGAATAACGGGAGCAACGAGCTTCTCTCAATATTTGGTGGCGTAAACCTGCCACATCAGGAACACATAATCTGGCTTGGCATCGAAGAACTCCGTCTTCTAAAATCTCAAATGATAACTCCTCCTTCTGAGGTAGTGTATCTCTGTAATGCATTAGCGTGGAATCTTCGTATTGTCGCTATTTCCCTTCTGCTACTTGCGACGAGACTGCTGAATTCTGAATGGTAGTTCCCCTGTTACCGGAGTCCACTATTCGAATTCCTAGGCTAGCTAACTGCTGGAGCTCACGAGCCATTTCTATTTTCTCTGGTCGTACATCATGCAAACTTCCCATATATCTACGGCTAAGAGCATCAGCCACAACATTTGCCTTCCCAGGGTGATATAAGATATCAACATCGTAATCTTTTAGAAATTCCAACCATCGTCGTTGCCGCAAATTCAACTCTTTCTGCTTGAAGATATACTGAAGACTCTTATGATCTGTATAAATATCCACATGGACACCATATAAATAATGTCTCCATATCTTTAATGCATGAACCACTGCAGCCAATTCTAGATCATGGGTTGGGTAATTTTTCTCATGGTTTCGCAATTTCCTCGATGCATGTGCAATCACCTTACCATGTTGCATCAACACACAGCCTAGCCTAATGCCTGAAGCATCGCAATAAACAACATATCCTTCTAATCCCTCTGGAAGTGTCAGGACGGGGGCATAAGTCAATCTATCTTTTAACTCTTGGAAACTAAGTTCACAAGCATCTGTCCATTGAAACTTTGCTGATTTTTGGGTCAACATTGTGAGTGGTGCAGAAATAGAAGAAAAACCTTCAAAAAATCTCTTGTAATATCCTGCTAAGCCCAGAAAGCTACAAACCTCCATAGGAGTTGTGGGCCTTGGCCAAGTCTTCACGGCCTCAATCTTTTGACTATCTACCTGAATACCATCGGCTGCAACAATGTGCCCCAAAAATGTCACTGAATTCAACCAAAACTCACACTTAGAAAATTTTGCAAACAACTCTCGAGTTCGAAGAACTCTAAGGACAGCACGCAAATGATCCGCATGTTCTGCCTCGGATCTAGAATACACCAAGATATCGTCGATAAATACAATCACAAATAGATCAAAGAAGGGCCTGAACACGTTGTTCATCAAATCCATAAATACTTCCGGTGCATTAGTTAGCCCAAATGACATTACCCGAAACTCAATATGGTCATATCTTGTTCTGAAGGCTGTCTTAGGGACATCTTTCTCCCTAACTCTCACTTGATGATACCCGGACCTCAAATCTATCTTGGAAAACCATCTGGCACCTTGTTATTGATCAAATAAGTCATCAATCCTCGGAAAAGGATGTTTTTTCTTGATCGTCACCTTATTTAATTGCCGATAGTCAATGCACATTCTCAAGGAGCCATCTTTATTTCGGACAAACAATACGGGTGCTCCCTACGGGGATGAACTAGGCCTAATAAAGCCTTTCTCAAGCAAGTCTTTCAATTGCTCCTTCAACTCTTTCAATTCTGCGGGAGCCATTCTATAAGGAGGAATAGATATAGGCTTGGTGTCTGACAACAAATAAATAGCAAAATCAATCTCCCGCTCAGGAGGGAGGCCTGAAAGCTCTTCCGGGAACACATCTGGAAATTCATTCACCACGGGAACTGACTGAAGAGTTGGCGGTTCAGCTTCTACATCTTGAACCCGAACTAGATGATAAATGCATCCTTTCATGATCATTTTCCTTGCGTTTAGATAGGAAATAAACCTACCTTTTGGTGACGCAGTATTCCCTTTCCATTCCAAAACTGGTTCTCCCGGAAATTGGAAACGAACCATTTTCATTCTATAATCAACATTGGCATAGCAAGAAACCAACCAATCCATGCCCATAAAAACATCAAAGTCTACCATTTTTAGTTCATGCAAGTCAATCATAGTACAACGGTCACAAACCACAACTATACAGTTTCTATATACTCGGTTAGATATTACCGATTCACCAACGGGTGTAGACACCTCAAAAGGTTTGATCGACTCCGGTTCGACTCTAAATCGACCTGCAATATACGGAGTAACATATGACAATGTGGAGACCGGATCAATCAAAGCATATAAATTATGAGAAAATACCGATAATATACCTGTGACCACATCAGGAGAAGACTCAAGATCTTGGCGTCCAGCCAAAGCATAAATATGGTGCTGAGGACCGCTAGAATGGGGGACTCTCCTTCTGCCTCTACCATGGTTGGCTGGCGCATGTGAACCTGGCCCCATAGGGCATACAGATGCTGAAGATCCGGCTACCGACCCTGAAGGCTGGGTCCTACCTCTACCATGAACTGAGGGGCAATCACGCATAATATGGCCTGGTCGACCACATGAATAGCAAACCTCTAAACCCAATAGGCATGGACCCCAATGTAACTTCCCACACTTGGATCATCGTGGCACGTGTGGCCTTGCCTGACCCAAATCACCTCTAAACTAAGACCCCAGAAAGCTCTGACTCGGCTCGGAACTAGTGGATCTATCAAATCTCTAGCCTGAAAACTGTGGAGGCGCACTAGTCATAGAATGGCCTGGATGCCTAGAAAACCGTTGTTTGTGCCCGCCTGTAAACTCACTCATCGGACCCGAAGATCTAGCCCTCTTGTTATGTCCCCTATCATGCTCACGCTCACTTCTTTGTTGTTGTAGGCTTTCTTCTAAATCTTGAGCATGGGCTTGAATGCGTGAAATATCCATATTGTCCTGAAGGGACACATTCAAGCACCTATCCATCAAATGTGGCCCTAGGCCTTTCACAAATCAGTGCACTCGGTCACCCACATCCGCTACCATGGCCGAAGCATACCTAGCCAAAGAATTGAAGCGGAGGCTATACTCTATATCACTCACGCTACCTTGCTTCAAATTCAAGAATTTATCGGCTCTAGCTCGCCGAACTTCTGGAGGCATATAATGTTGGAGGAAAGCATCAACAAATTCTTTCCATACCGGTGGAGGTGCATTGGCTCCCCGCGAAGCCATCCAGACCGTGTACCAATGGATCGAGACATCCCTCAATCTATATGACACTAACTCCACCGATTCGGTGTCCGAAGCATGTATCAAACGAAGCGTCCTCAACATTCCATCAATAAATTTCTGAGGGTCCTCATCCGGCTTTGATCCAAAGAATTCCGGAGGGTTCAAGCTAATGAAGTCACGGGCCCTTGCACTAACAGCCCTATCACCTTGCCCTGTACTTTGTCGTTGAGTCTGGGCAGCAGCCAATTGAGTAAGAAAATGAATAGCCTATTTTGCATCTTGGCCCGAAGCATCTGGGGGAGGAGCCGAAGGTGCTAGAGCTGGAGCTGAGGCTCCCTCACGCTCCTCAGAAATAGGCACTGCCTAGGAGGACTGAGATTGAGCCGCATTCTGGGACTCACTCTCCTCTACAACTACTGGCGGTGCCCTTTCAGCCCACTTTTCTGCCACTGTCTTGCCCTTTTGGGCTGCTGCAGCCTTTCTCTTTACAGGCATCTCTGAAATACACAATACACAGTTAAGGAGAAGGAAGTTCTTATATCATAGCTCTATCGCACGATGATATGAAGAAAGAAGGTCAATCATTCCTAAAATGCTCGCAGCCTCTTGTTTATATGTGTGGCGCGCAACACACCCATAACCAAGACTCTACTGGACACGGCTCGTAGACACACCCTAGGACAGAACTACTCTGATACCACTTTTGTCACGACCCAACTGGAGGGCAGCGACGGGCAGCCGGTGCTAGCCCACCCGGGCACCCCTTAACGTACCTTTACATTTACATCTAGGTGAGCCACATACTAAATCATACATTTCTATTCATCAATCATACTATTCCCATTGGACAACAGTACCTTTATATCATCATTGACATCTATGCCCATATCAATGTACATAAGCCGATGAGGCTAACAATATGAAATCCAAAATATAGGCCGACAAGGCCAAACACATCTAACCATATACATATGTCTACAAGCCTCTAAGGAGAGTATGTCATATCATATAGGCGGCACAGGACCCCGCTATGCCCATAATTATGTACACGAAAGAATCAAGACAAAAAACTATAGCTCCGAATGAAATGGAGCTCCACTATGTAGTCCCTGAGAAATGTGGCTATGGATCAAGTCTGTCTCACTGGGCACCTGCGGGCATGACGCAGCGTCCACAAACAAAAGGACGTCAGTACGAAGAATGTACTGAGTATGTAAAGCATGATCAATATCAACATAGAAGCATAATACACAACATAAGAAATGGCATAAGATGGGAGATAATCGTATCATCGTCATAAGCACTTACTTGCTTCTCATGGGGACTTCCATTTCTAATGCGTATTTGTGTACATACATCCATATCCGTACTAATATCCGTACTCATTTACATTGCGTCAATAATTGTATTCATATACATAGTCTTATTCATATTCATATCATATTCGTATTCATACTCATATCTATATCATATACATAACCATATCATATACATAGCATTTACATAGCATGCCCGACCATGAAGGTTCAGTGTTTCACGTACCCGACCATGGCTAGGCTCGGCTATCATACATACTTGGCCAACCAAGGCTCAAGGTTACACATACCTGGCCCTACCAAGGCTTCAGGGTTATCCGTACCCGACTGCAGAGGTGCGCGCGCGTTACATAAATATATATACATATTCTACCAGGCCTTATAAGCTCGGGGTTCCATAATAGTCATACATAGACACATATACATAATAGCTCGTAAGCATCTTTAGCATCATTACCATTTTCATCGTCGTCATTATCGTTATCACTATCATCGTCGTTTATTACATCTATCCTTATAGGATTACTCGTCATATGAGGAACTTAGTACAATCGTATCGTATCGAGAATCATGAGCTTAATAGCTCTGAATATAGAATCATTTGTAGGACATTATAGAATTATACAAGATTTAGATGATTGGCCAAAGAACCATGCCTTATGAAAGAAGGGTTAGCCTTACATACCTTTCCGTTCAACTATTCTACACTTGCACGTTCTCCTCTAATGCTCGCGTTTCTGCCTTCATTAAAGTTATGCTATCATTAGAAAACCGATAGCTAGCATACACGACTAAGGCTAGAGAAAATTGAACAACATCTCCTTTATTTATACGACATTCCTCCATATCGTAAATCAACTCCCAAACGTCAATAATACGTTCACAATATCATAACATTAGTCTTTATTCATCCACATTATCCATATCTCTCAATTCACTTCCAATTATCCATATCCATGGTCATAACATACGACTATGTTCATTCATATACATTGCCTATCCCATGTTCTTAACATCATTTATAACATATTCATATCACAACACATCACGAATCATGACTCAATTCAAGCTATTACTCAAAATGGCACTACTCCACAATCATGACCCATTTTTCTATATCCTTCTACAATCCAAGTGTTTCAAATTTCAAATACCTTAAACAACATGTAAATACCATAAATCTTACCTTAGATGTTGTAGGAACAAGTTTTGGGTGGAAATACTTCACTTGAGCCAAAACCCTAGTTCATCTCCAATGAGATTTCTTGACTTGGATGATCTTTTAATGGGTTTCTTACACTTGATTCACTTAGTTTATGTTGTTGATCACTAATATCTCTTGAATTCTTGTGGAATAAATGTAGAGAGATTTTTTAGAGAGAATAGGTGTGATATGGAAATGAAATGAAATAAGACTTGATCCCTCATTAACTACACCAAATATTTTCCCGACCAGTTCTACGGACCAACATACGGTCCGTATAAATTATACTGATCGTATGTCTGGCCGTAGATTTGGTCCAGAGAATGGTGAATTTCTGGGCTGATTGTACGGTCCAACATACGGTCCGTATGTTTTATACGGCCAGTATGTTTGGCCGTATAATCCCCAGTGCTTCAAAGTTCATTTTCGTCGACTCGTTTGATCTCCAATCCTTATGGAACCTTCTTAGCACTTGTTTACCACCTCATTAACAATCTAAGGGACGTTATAAATCTTCTCCAAATCATTATTAAATCCTCGTTAACTTGTTACTCATAATTTCATTCTGATACCTATCGTATGCCTTGCCTTCTCTTGGAAACTTTCTCCCTCTATCTCGAACATCTTTGAAATCTTAACTAGGGTCATTTAATGTCATTTCTTAATTATCGAAATACCGTATACTCCGTGCTCTTCGTTAGTCTATCCACTATGCATCAACAAAAAATTTTCCGAGGTGTAACACTCCCTATCACTTGATCTTAGACAGTCACGCCAAGATGGTCACCTTAGCCCTGCCGGGCATTCCTAGGCTTTAGTGGAGGGGTACTTCTAGTCCCACTCCTAATAAGATCATTTTCTTTCTCTGGGTGAAGAATTTAGTAAGTAAGGGGTGTCTAGCTTATTTAGCTCATGTTTGTGGTACGACTGTTGTATCTCCACCCCTTGAGTCTATCCCTATTGTGAGCGAGTTCACGGAGGTATTTTCGTCAGATCTGCCGGGTATGCCACCCGATAGCAACATTAATTTCTGTATCGACGTGGATCCGGGCACTCGTCCTATTTTCGTTCCACCGTATCAGATGGTACCTGCTGAGTTGAGGGAGCTTAAGGAGTAGCTACAGGATTTGTTGAGCAACGGGTTCATTAGACAAAGTGTCTCCCCTTGGGGTGCTCCTGTGTTATTTGTGAAGAAGAAAGATGGGACCTTGAGGATGTGTATTGATTACCGCCGGTTGACCAAAGTCACTATTAAAAACAATTTCCCTATGCCTCGTATTGATGATCTGTTTGACCAGCTTCAGGGTGCTTCGATGTTTCAAAGATTGATTTGTGTTTCGGCTATCACCAGTTGAAGATCAGGGCGGAGGATATTCCGAAGAAAGGATTTTGGATGAAATATGACCACTATGAGTTTCTAGTGATGGCTTTTGGGCTTACCAACATCCCGACTGCATTTATGACATTGATGAATGACATCTTTAGACCATTTCTTGATTCCTTTATGATTGTGTTCATTGATGACATCTATGTGTATTCCAAGAGTAGAGAGAAGCATAAGAGCCATCTTCGTTCTATTCTTAGATTGTTAAAGAAACATAGCCTGTTTGCTAAGTTTTCTAAGTGTGAGTTCTGGTTGGAGTCTGTGCATTCTTGGGCCATGTTGTATCTAAGGATGGGATTATGGTTGATCCACAGAAGAATGAGGCTGTGAGGGGTTGGGCGAGGCCCACTACTGTTAAAGAGATTCGTAGTTTTGTGGGTTTGGCCAGTTATTACCGTCGCTTTGTGAAAGGTTTCGCTGCTATTGCTTCATCCTTGATCAGATTGATTCAGAAGGATGTTCCCTTCCAGTGGACGGATGATTGTGAGGAGAGATTTTAAAAGCTTAAGCTTCTTTTGACTACAGCCCCGACCTTAGCATTACCTCTGTAAGGTAAGTATGTCGCTATCTATTGTGATGTCTCCCGTATGGGTTTGGGTGTTGTGTTAATGTAAGAGGGTAGAGTGATAGCTTATGCTTCCCGTTAGTTGAAGGTTCATGAGAAGAATTACCCTACACATGATTTGGAGTTGTTGGCCATGGTCTTCACTTTGAAGCTTTGGAGGCATTATTTGTACGATGTCCATTGTGAGGTTTTCACCAATCACCGTAGCCTTTAACATATGTTTACCCAGAGAGATCTTAATTCCAGGCAGCACCGATGGATGGAGCTACTGAAGGACTATGACATCTCTATTTTGTATCATCCCGGAAAAGCCAATGTGGTGGCTAATGCCTTGAGTCGCAAAGAAGTAAGTATGGGGAGTTTAGCTCGATTGATTATTTCTGAGCGTCCATTAGCCATGGAGGTTCAAACTCTGGCCAACAGTTTCATTCATCTTGATATTTTAGCCCCGGGTAGGATTTTGGGTTATATAGAGTTGAGGTCGTCTTTATTGGATCGGATAATAACTCATCAGCTTAAAGATACTCAGTTGAGTATAATTCGAGATAGAGTTTTAAGAGGTGAGGCAAAGGAGTCCGTCATTGATTTCAAGGGAATTCTGAGGATTAGAAGACGCGTGTGCATTCCTCGTATTGGTGATTTGGTTCAGTTGATCTTGTCTGAGGTTCATAGCCCTCGCTATTCCATTCATCCGAGGGTGACTAAGATGTATCGTGATTTGAGACAGCACTATTGGTGGCGTCGGATGCAGAGAGAGATATATTTGATGTTGTGGCTAGGTGTGGGAATTATCAGCTTGTAAAGTATCAGCACCAACGACCCGGTGGGGTGCTTCGGAGGATGCCCATTCCCGAGTGAAAGCTAGAGAGTATTACCATGGATTTTGTCACGGGTCTTCCGAAGACCCTTGGTAAGTTTGATTCTATTTGGGTGATAGTGGATCGGTTGACTAAGTCCTCTCACTTCGTTCCAGTTCAGATTTATTATTCCACGAAGAAGTTAGCAAAGATGTACATTTGGGATATTGTGAGATTGCATGGGGTTCCTATTTCTGTCGTATCGGATTGGGATACTATTTTCACTTCTCGATTCTAGAGGGCATTACATGAGGAGTTGGGTACCCAATTGGATCTCAGTACAGCATTTCATCCCCAGACCGATGGCCAATCCGAGCGCACCATTCAGGTGCTCGAGGACATGTTGAGAGTGTGTGTTCTTGACTTTGGTGGTCATTGGGATCAGTACTTGCCCTTGGTAGAGTTTGCATACAATAACAGTTAGCATTCGAATATTGGTATGGCGCCTTTTGCAGCCTTGTATGGTAAGAGATGTAGATCTCCGATCGGTTGGTTTGATGAGTTCGAGGCTCGGCTTTGGAGTATGTATTTGTTGAGAGAGTCCCTTGATAGAGTGAGAGTTATTCAGGCTAAGCTTTGGGCAGCTCAGAGTTGGCAAAAGATGTATACAGACCGGAAGGTCCGAAATTTGAAGATTGCTATTAGTGACCAGGTTCTATTGAAGGTTTCACCCATGAAAGGTGTTATGAGGTTTGGTAAGAGGGGAAAGTTGAGCCCCAGGTATATTTGTCTGTTTGAGATTGTGGACTGTATTGGTGATGTAGCTTATGAGTTGGCATCGCCGCCAGGCTTGGCGAGAGTTCATTCGATTTTTCACGTTTCGATGCTGAAGAAGTACCATGCCGATGGTACCTACATTGTCTGTTGGGATTCTGTATTGCTTGATAAGAATTTGACATATGAGGAGGAGCCTATCGCGATCTTGGATAGGCAGGTTCGAAAGTTGAGGTCGAAAGAGATTGCTTCAGTGAAGGTGCAATGGAAACACCGTACCATTGAGGAGACCACTTAGGAGACTGAGTCCGACATGCGTGCCCGATATCCTCAGTTGTTTACTACTTCAGGTATTTCCCTTATTTCTTTCTTTTCATCGCTCGAAGACGAGCGACGGTTCAATTGGTATCTGATGTAACGACTCATATGGTCGTTATAGTCTGTTTGGCATTTTCGCTGTTCTCGAGCATTGATTATCTCATTTTTTATTCGAGGGGATCATTGGCACGCTTCCCGAGGTGTATAGACCGGATTCAAGCAATTTTTGTGAATATAGACTTAAAGTGAAAAATGGTTGACCCAAAGTAGACTTCTGGGTAAACGAACCTTTTTTCAAAATTTTGTTGATTCCGAGAGGTCCGGATGGTCGTTTAGAACTTCTTTGTGTATTCGGTTCAATTCCCAATGCATTTCGGGACTTTGGTTGGGAAATTAGGATTAAGGCATCGGGGGTTGACTCGGTCAACCAGACCTCCGATTGAAATTCCGAGGCCACGGGCGCTTTCGTAGCGCTTTTTTTATGTGTGTCTATGTGTATGGTATGTGAGCAGATGGCCTCAGGAAGTAGTCGGAAAATCGGATCAAATGGTGTTTGGTGCCCGCTTGGGCGGCACCACGGTGCTGTTGGAGCGGTAGCCCTGCCGCTTGAGCGGTCCAAGGCCTTTTTCCTTGACCGCTGTAACGGTCGAGTGACTGCTGAAGCGGCACCACTGGGGCGGTCCCAGTGCCGCTAAAGCAGGTGACGGGCAGCTTGTAAAATTAATGAAGTGTTAAAAGCCTTTAGACCCTAATTATTTCCCATTTCGAAACTAGTGCTTTGGGGAATAGTTCTTGGGGATATTTTGGAGATATTCTTGGAAGTAAATATTGCTTATTCCTTTATTCTTCCTTTAATCATTATCATCTTAGACCACCCCCCCCCCCCCCCCCTCTCCCTTTAATAACCCCTTAGTGATGGAAGTTGAAAGAGGGGTTTGATGAACTTTTCCCTAGGCTCATTAATGAGGAAATTGATGATGTTTAGGTTAGATTTTGATGAATCTAAGCTTGTTAATCATATATCTTTCCTTTATAGTGTTGAATTTCCTAATCAAAGAATTAGGGTTTATACCCAATTTGGGGGTTTTGCTTGAAATCATAAATTAGGCTACTCTAATTGCCCATCTGCCTCTTATGTCTGACTTCGTAGGATTTCTAATACACTTCGCAGGAAGGTCACCCATCCTAGTATTTCTCTCAGCCCAGCACGCTTAACGTTGAAACTCTGATAAAATTCGGTGTCCTAGTGCTGATATAATTGTACCCACCTTACTGCATGACCTTCATCACCTAATCTCGAGCAAGTTGACATCCTAACAGATTCCAAAACATTCTCGTAACGCATCTCCCTCCGAATTAGAAAGGGTCTCTTATTCTTCCGACTACACAATTACTACCTTGGCCTTTTTCAATCCTCAATATCCAACTTTCACCTGTATGTATGACTACTTTCCATCCTAGATTTCAATATTCCCATGGTGACGAAAACACCTTTGGTCGCCGCTACTTATAAATACTTGGTTGTCAGCCCCTTTGATTTCTGCTCGCCGCTACTAGGTAATAATCTATAGCAAATGCACATACATAGGAAATTTCAATAAAGTCTCTTATACCTGTACGATCAGTCTCTAGTCTGATCTGGTGATCTATAAGTTGAAGTGTGCTCCTCGTCATCGTCTACCCACCATCTGCTCGTCTGGCCTTCATCATCTCTCTTATCTGAGTCCGAGGAATGTAGATAACCGGGCAACTCCTGGTTTACCGACAGCCAGGATAGGGGGCTGGAGTAATCCGTAACACTTACCGGGGTAGCTGGTCTAACGTAGTGCTCTGCCATAGGAGCAACTAGTACGGCCTCGGGGACCTCCTCCTCTGGTGTCCCAGACGAATACTCAGATGGATCTGTGTCATAACTGTCCCTTGGGGGGTCCTCCTCCCTGGGTGTCAATAACTCTGGAGGAATCGTCGCTGGGTCCTCCGAGGGATCAGTCTCAATGGAATAACTGAGGCTCCTCCTACTCGATCCTGGAGCCTGTGGTCCTGAATCTACTCTAAGGGCCTTCTTATAACCCCCACTATCTGAAGCTGATCTCTTCATCTCTCGCCAATCTGCACCTACCTACAGGAAAAGAGGTTAGAAGCGATCTTTCCTAGACTCTGGCTCTATCTCACGATCTAAGACAGAAGGAAAGATGACATCCTAAATGTCTTGTAGCTTCCTATTTATAGATGTGGTGCATAACACACCGATAAATAAGACTATACTAGACACGGTCTGTAGACACTCCGAGGATGAACTGCTCTGATACCACTTTTGTCACGACCCAACCCGATGAGCCATGACTAGTGCCCGAGCTGGACACTCGTATACGAACCTGTTAGATATAGTCAGACTGAAACTAAGGACAGTATGAAAACTTGTAAAAGCAAACGATAGACTCACAATGCCATATATCATAATGAACCTGTCTCCTGAGGAGTCACAGATAACCAAAACATAACACAATATTCAAGCCGACAAAGCTGCCACTATATACGGAAATACCCAAAACGAACCATATCGACATAGTTGACCAAAACCCACATACAACCCACATATGTCTACAGACCTCTAAGAGTATCATAGTGAAATATGACGGGACAGGGCCCCGCCGTACCCCTGGATATGCATAAGTCTATATCAAAGCATCTGTACCAAAATGACTTAGGCTCCGGAACAATGGAGCTCTCCAAACAGCTGAGCAGAAGTCCTAGGTTGGAGGATCAACAAACTGAGTGTCTATGCCTGCGGGCATGAAACGCAGCCCCCGAAGAAAGGGGGTCAGTACAAGAAATGTACTGAGTATATAAAGCACGAAATACCATAAAGAAGATCAAGACTGAATAAAAGATAACAGAAGGCAAGTATGATAATCAAAGATACCAATGCACCTGTGCCTTACGAGATGAGAATCATGCATATCTATATCATATACCATACCCGGCCCATATGGGACTCGGTGAATGAAGTCATATACATATATACCGTACCCGGCCCTCTAGTGAAGGTCTCGGTGAAATAATCATATATATACCGTACCCGGCCCTCTAGTGAAGGTCTCGGTGAAATAATCATATATATACCGTACCCGACCCTCTAGTGAGGAACTCGGTGAACAATGCAATGAAACTGTGCACGAATACATACCCGGCCTGGGACTCGGTGAATGATATATTAACGACATGCACGAGCAGAATATCATGAGAAACCATATGCAAACTAAATCATCATCTGAGACTCAATAGAATAATTAGAATGAACTAACACTTGAGAATCAAGACAACAGTCACGGCAAGTACCACAGAGAACTAGAATTCATTGGAGTCATAATGCAAGTGAGACTCATAAAATTATTTCTAAAGTCCTTGAATAACCTGGGAGCACCCTCGAATGTCACTATGGATTATATCAAAATAGGACTTCAGGAATCGTAGACACGTATCAGGACATAATGAAATAGCTTCTGGAAGTCAAGAACATTAGCCATTCTAGTATCTATAAGAATAGGAGCTTCTTTGGAATTTATACGTTCGTCGTCTGTTTGTCTCATATAGACCATGCCAAAAAAAAAAGGCATCACATACCTGACAATCTACCTAATCACCCAACGTCTACTCCTCGAGTCCGTATGTTTACAATCATGACGATAATATCACGATTAGACCATTTACACCACTTACTATCTAATTGTATACGAACGGAAGTTAATGAAATTCGGGCAGCATTTCCTCTATAAACTGGACAATCCCGAAAATCCAATTCAATTGAATCATCAACAACATCAACAGAAATACCAACCATTAATATACATCATAACTCAGCTAATCCCATCCATTTAATTCAACTAAAACAGCCCCCGATCCATAAATCTCAACAAAACAACAAACGAGTTTATAACGCTATTTTCTCCGTTCTAATCCGTTAAAACTCTAAATAAACTTATTAACAATGAAAAAGGGACCTTAATCTTACCTTAAGTATGCAGCAACCACGTCAATACTCTGCATTTTAGCTGATTTTAGCTCAAACAGAAGGCAACGCGACATACAACGCTTTTCTCTTCACGAGCTTCGGGATTCGGGGCTCGGATTTTGATCAAAATGGCTTTCTTAGCCTAGAAGTTCTCTCCCTCTCTCTATAATGTTTTGGAAGTTCCTAGATGCAAATGACCAGCCTTCAAATGAGTTTTCCATATATATTAATGTTAATGGGCCGAAATGCAAATGTTTGGGTCGGGTCTCAACTTGCTGCCCCGCCAGCCCAACTTGCATCGTCCATTACTCCTTATCCCGATATCATTTTGACGAGTGGTTTATTGAATCGGAAACTAGACTCGATGAACATAATTTTAGGATTTTGAAACACCTTAAAACTCCTCATATACTAGGAGATATGCCTCCAACAATATGGGCTAAAAATCTGGTTCGAGATTTTACTGAAGTTGTTCCGATTCCTTTCGTTTAACTTCTAATCCTCTTCCAACCCTCATGTAACCACTTATACATATATATACATACTCATATACATCCATAACAATCCATACACGTGTCTCGAAGGGCCCGTAGAATCACAATAACCTTAAACATAGCTAGAGAACTCACAAAGCTTCGACGAAACTCCAATCGCAAAGGTATATTCATATCTTTTGTCCACCTTCTATATTATTACTAATAATCTCAAATACTTTAAAATGGCACTCACATTACCTCGTATACGTACTCATGACACTATTTCAAATCCTTTAGGTTGCCATGTCACCTTGGGATACTTATGGCAACCATATATATATAATGATATTCTTACTAACTCGATTAACTTCCCTTGAACTTTCTTAACTCGTTCATTTTTGTCTTAAGTCAAGTAGCACGGACTCTTACAGGGTGTAACAACATAAATACTTATAACCTCAAAATAATCTTGTCCTCAGAGCTTATGTTGGTTAACTTACGAATAATCCAACGTACAGAAGTACGGGATGTAACAGTAAAAATACATCCGGCCAAAAGGGCCAACAAAACAATTGAATGGCAAAGAATTATTCGACCAAACGGGTCATACAAAGAATGAACGATAAAAACATACCTTACCACAAGGGATACATAAAGAGCGAATGACAGACATATCGGGCCTAAGGGGTCGAATGAAATGAGCATAAAGACATATTCGACCAAAAGGGTCATGACAAAAACAAATGGGCATATCCGACCACGAGAGTCACAACCCATACTATGGACGAAAGAAAGATCATCCAGCCGCGAGGGCAATATCTGTCGTTTTTTAATTCCTTTCAATTCTGCCATTCATGATTTCTAATCTAGATTTTGCTTGCGCTTAGACCCTCATTTACTCCTATTTCGAAAATAGAGCTTGTGGGGACTATTCTTAGAGATATTTTGGGGAATACTCTTGGAGGTAAATCTTGCTAATCCCTCTTCTATTTCATTATCCTAATCATCACAGATTCCCCCTTTCCTTTAATAATCCCTTAGCAATGGAAGTTGGAATAGGGTTTTGATGAACGTTTTCTCTAGGCTTATTAATGATGAAATTGAGGGGGTTTGTGCTGGTTTTTAATGAATGTAAGCTTATTAATCGTATATCTTCCATTTCTAGTGTTGAATTTTGGAATCAAAGAGTTAAGGTTTATACCCAAATTGGGGGTTTTGCTTCAAATTCAAAATTGGGTAAATCTATGAGTTAATTTAGCAATTAGTGGTTGGGTTATGATCACCTAGTGCTTAATTTGATATTTTACTTCCGAATTTCCCGTTTTGCCTTTTTGGGCCTGTTTCCCCAATTTCTAGGGTTAGAATTGACCTAAATTGAATAGTAGTAATAATAGAATTATTCTTCATGATTTCTAATCTAGATTTTGCTTATTCTTAGACTACTTTGATTCTGAGGTTCAGCGGAAAGGAAAGGCAAATGAATGAGTTGTTGGTGTTACGGTTTGGCCATCCAGGTAGGTTATGGCTTATCCTTGGTGAGACTTCGTATAGCACAACAGATATTTAGATTATATCATCGGAGACAGCATGTGAAACTTCGGGTATGAAGTTGGCTTGGATATTGCCTTAGGTTGGGCCCTATTATGTGTTTGGGGCTAGCTACCCTGTTATGTTGTGATTGTGCATTCTATTGGGTTGGCTTGATACCATAAGTTGTTAATAGATACTAGATTCTATTTTATCATCTTGATTACGATATTGTTGGCGTACCCATTATTGGTACAAGTGATATTAAGCATGATTATTGATGTTGATACATGCATTGCACGCAATCTCATTTTCATGATACACTGTTGAGATACTGATGATACTTGATGAAACACTGTGATGAGGTGGGCTCGATTTTTACTTGAGTGACATGAGATGGTCGATATCCGATGTTAGTTTCGGAATCATTGATTGAATGAGTGCATGGACTCCGCGAGTCCCCCAGAGTGAATCCGATGAGAACCCTCCATGGGCAAAGATCAGCGGTCTCGTCGTCTGTTGGGCTAAGATTCAGGACGGGTGGCACTTAGACTTCGTGAGTCACACTGGGTTGTGCTACCGATATGTCGATATTTCTGTCCGGAGTACATTTGTAAACAACATTTGCATGGCATTGCATTGCATTTATACATTATTGCTTTGCATTGCATTATTTATTGATGTTGACATGTTTGGTATTGTACTTGTGATATTGGATTTGGACTTGATACTTTTGGACTTGGCACATTTGGGATTAGATGTTTTGCTTAGGCGATGGCATGTACCTGGATTCGATTACATTTGATCTATACTTGTTGGTTTATCTGCTTACCTGGATTATTATCTGGATTGTGTTAGCTATTCTTAGTCGGCCGATGATACCTACCAGTACTGTTGTTTTGTACTAACCTGCACTTGCTGCATTCATTTATGAATGTAGAGTATCAGGTTGGATCCACTTCCGTGACACGTGGCTGATAGTCACTTCAGCATTATCTTCGAGTTTCCAGGGTGAGCATGGTTGTTCACTGCCTTGAAGACTTCTCTATTTTTTTGTCCTATTATATTTAGAGACATAGACACTTTATGTATTATTATTCCTAATTTGTATTATTTCCCTTTTAGATGCTCTTGTATTACTCAGACTAGACCGTGGGGGTATTTTTGTCATTTTTGCACTACTTCTATATATAGCTATCATGAGAGTTACGTGTCTATTCTTTTTCTAATTGATTAATTGTTTATGTCTTTATTCATTGTTGGGTTGAGGGTTTGGTTACCGAGGTTGATACAATAACGGATACGCGGAAACGAGAAATTAAGAAGACAACAAAAAGGAAAAGAAAAGATAGATAATTTGACACAACTTAAGATTCAATTTAGCAACCAAAGTTATATAAAACTAAGACCTCTAAATTATCATCAAAAGAAACACCAAATTCATAAGTTGACCTCAAGGGAATTGAATTCCCAAGCAACCAACCTCTCAACAATACCAGATTCAACAAGAGCCTATCAAAAGCCGCTCACAAGTTTCTCTCTCTAGAGGTAACCCTTAAAACACTCAAAATATTCATAATTCATCAAAATCTAGGTAATGAAATGAAAGACAAGATATATATACAAGCTAAGTAAAGAAGACTATTAGGCAATTACAATGCTACCCTTAATGAAGTAAGGGCCTTGTTTGGCTAGTCTTCTTAGTGTAGTCTTTAATTAAAGAATTGGCCTTCAAACGACAAACATGCCCCTTCTTGCATAGATGACCCTCTAATCAACCTTGTATGCATGTCCTTCTTGCAAGCATAACCTTCCTTGCACAAATAGCTAACTCCCGATCAGGTCCAAGTTTGCACGTGTAGCCAATTTTGCAAAAATGGTACTGTTTGTAAGTTCGGCCACTTTGCGCATTTGGTCTCCTTTCTAGTATCTTCTTCTTCAATCAACTCCCAAGCCACCTTCCACACATCATAAGACGTCTTGGGTGGCTTGTAAGAGCCTCCAAAGGCCTCAAACGACTTCCTCATCTTCCATGTAGCTTGTAGAGCGTAAAGTCGCATATCTCGTCCTTGAATGTACGTCTTGAAATGAAATGTGCTGAGTAGGATCATATCTTTGTGGGAAGGCAAGTTCCCGCACGTCTTAGGAAATATAGGCCGTGACAAGTTGGTATCAGAGCCCTAGGTTACTCGGTCTATAATACAAGAACGTGTCTAGTAGAGTCTCGTGAATCAGTACGATGAGTTTTGTACTTATCAGCGAGAGGCTATAAGACATTTAGGAAATCTCACTTTCTTTTCATTCTTTCGAGCTACTTTATTCTAATTCGTATCTGGAAAGATCGAATTAGTAACTGACTATTATCTCTTCTTTCACAAATGGTGAGGACTCGAGCTACGATGGCCCAAGGTCAGGTGCCAGAGGTCGCAGCTACGGCTGGCACCCGAGGGTGAGCGACAGCCAGAGGGCATGATAGTGCGAGAGGCCTCGGGGCAGCCCCAGCGAGGGGCAGGGCTCCTACGGTGGGATAGCAGCGAGAGAGGTCTCCCTCTCCCCATCCTGACTATCAGCCGGATAAAGGCCAGGCCTCAGAGGATGGTATGGCCCCAACACGGGCACAACCTGAGGTTACATCGAATCAACCCATGCATGATACTATGGCCAGATTATTACTTCATCTTGATACCCAGCAGGCGGCAGCCGGTAAAACTACTCCCGACAAGGGTTCACATACCAGAGTAAGGGCGCAGACCCCTGAGCAGGGACCTATGCAGGTAGCACATCCCCCCGCAGTTGTGGCTCCTCGCGTTGATGCGATACCCACTCCTGGTGATGATATTAGGCCAATGGAGGACGCTGTTATGACTGCTTCTGATCTGGACCTTGTTGGGAGATTCTAGAAGTTAGAGTTGCCAAGGTTTGTTAATACTTCGTCTGAGGATGCTTATGAGTTTATTCTTGATATGCACGAGTTGCTGCACCGGATGAGGATCGTGGAGACCCACGGGGTCGATTATGTGTATTTCCAGTTTCGCAGTGACGCGAAGACGTGGTGGAGGTATTTCGTGGCTTGCAGACCTGAGGTTTCCCCTCCTTTGACCTGGACTCAGTTTTACCGGGACTTCCTTGAGAAGTATGTTCCCCGATCTTTGCGAGAGGCGCGTAGGGAGGAGTTTTTGCATCTTGAGCAGAGGGGCATGTCTTTGATTTCCTGTGTGACCCGCTTTCTTTATTTGGCCATCTATTCTACTCCTTTGATCCCTACCGAGGCCGATAGGATCAGGCATTTTATTGAGTGACTAGTGGGTTCTCTACAGATTCCTTGTCTTTAGATAAAGTCTATGGGGGCTTCCTTCCAGTCACTTATCGAGCATGCTTCTATGGTTGAGGGCGCTGTGGCCCGTTCTTTTGGTGGTGGTGACGAGAGGCCACGTCAGACTGGCAGTTTTGGGGGTTTTGGTTCGAGGGGCGTCGGTTAGTTTTTGAGGCCGCATCAGCCATATTCCAGTCATCTTGTGCATTCAGCGTTACAGGCTTCACCCAGCGAGCCACCTAAGCAGAGAGCTCCTTAGAGTTTATTCTCCAAACTAGTGGACAGAGCTGCTTTATCCAGGTCTTCAGCTTCTGTATATCAGCATTCGTCTCATATTACCTGTTATTCTTGTAGAGAGGTTGGGCATGTTTCTACGAGATGTCCTCGACCCAGACTGGATTATCAGCCACGGAGGACTCCTATATCATTTGGTGGTCGGGGTGGGACTTCTCAGAGGGGCGATGCTCAGTTAGGTAGTGATGCTTCTCATGGTTCTAGAAGTGGTTCCCAGCAAGCTAGAGGTGGTTCTCAGAGGGCAAGAGAGGGATCTCAAACTGGGGACGGTGGAGCCCATTGTTACTCATTTCCAGGCAGGCCTAAGGCTGAGGCCTCAGATGCTGTGATTTCAGGTGCTATTTCAGTCCGTCATATACCAGCATCTGTGTTATTTGATCCTAGACCCACCTATTCGTATGTATCTGCATTTCATGCCGTTGGTTGGGATTTTCCTTGTGCTAGTGTAGATATACCTGTTCATGTGTCTACTCCGATAGAAGATTATGTGATTGTTGATCGAGTCTACCTATCTTGTTTGGTTACTTTTATGTGGTATGACACTTGGGTAGATTTGATGATTCTTGATGTGGTGGACTTTGATGTTATATTGGGTATGTCCTGGATTTCTCCTTATCACGCGATCCTGGACTATCACGCCAAGACAGTCACCTTAGCCATACCGGGCATCCCTAGACTCGAGTTAAGGGGTGCTCCTACTCCCGCTCCGAAAATATCATTTCCTTTCTTCGGGCGAAGAAGTTAGTAAGTAAGGGGTGTTTGGTTTATTTAGCTCATGTTCGTGATACGACTGTTGCATCTCCACCCCTTGAGTCTATCCCTATTGTGAACGAGTTCGCGGAGGTATTCCCGTCAGATATGCCGGCTATGCCACCCGATCGCGATATTGATTTCTATATTGACTTAGATCCCGGCACTCGTCCTATTTCTATTCCGCCATATCGGATGGCACCTGCCGAGTTGAGAGAACTTAAAGAGTAGTTACAGGATTTGTTGAGCAAGGGGTTTATTAGGCCGAATGTCTCCCCTTGGGGTGCTCCTGTGTTATTTGTGACGAAGAAAGATGGGATCATGAGGATGTGTATTGATTATCGCCAGCTCTACAAGGTTATTATTCGGAACAAGTGCCCTATACCTCGTATTGATGATCTGTTTGACCAGCTTCAGGGTACTTCGGTGTTTTCAAAGATTAATTTGCATTCGGGCTATCACCAGTTGAAGATCAGGGCGGAGGATAATCCGAAGACACCATTGCGGACGATATATGGCCACTATGAGTTTCTAGTGATGTCCTTTGGGCTTACCAATGCCCCGACTGCATTTATGACCTTAATGAATGGCATCTCTAGGCTATTCCTTAATTCCTTCGTGATTGTATTTATTGATGATATCTTGGTGTATTCCAAGAGTAGAGAGGAGCATAAGAGCCATCTTCGTTCTATTCTTGGGTTGTTGAAGAAACATAGCCTGTTTGCTAAGTTTTCTAAGTGTAAGTTCTGCTTGGAGTCTGTAGCATTCTTGGGCCATGTTGTGTCTAAGGATGGGTTTATGGTTGATTCACAGAAGATTGAGGCTGTGAGGGGTTGGGCGAGGCCTACTACTGTTACTGAAATTTGTAGTTTTATGGGTTTGGCCAGTTATTACCGTCGCTTTGTGAAGGTTTTTGCTACTATTGCTTTATCCTTGACCAGATTGACTCAGAAAGATGTCCCTTCCAGTGGACGGATGATTGTGAGGAGAGCTTTCAAAATCTCAAGTTTCTTTTGACTACAGCTCTGATCTTAACATTACCCGTGGAGGGTAAGGATTTCGCTGTCTACTGTGTTGCCTCCCATATGGGTTTCAGTGCTGTGTTGATGCAGAAAGGTAGAGTCATAGCTTATTCTTTCCGTTAGTTTAAGGTTCATGAGAAGCCTACCCATGATTTGGAGTTGTTGGCTGTGGTCTTCGCTTTGAAGATTTTGAGGCATTATTCGTACGGTGTTCATTGAGAGGTTTTCACCGATCACTGTAGTCTTCAGCATGTGTTTACCCAGAGAGATCTTAATTCCATGCAGCCAATAGATGAAGCTCCTAAAGGACTATGACATCTCTATTATGTATCATCCCGAGAAAGCTAATGTGGTTGCTGATGCCTTGACTCGCAAGGTAGTGAGTATAGGAAGTTTAGCTCGATTGATTGATTTCCAGCATCCGTTGGCCATGGAGGTTCAGACCCGAGCCAACAGTTTTATTTGCCTTGATATTTCAGCCCCGATCCGGATTTTGGCTTATATAGAGACGAGGTCATCTTTATTGGATTGGATCAGGACTCATCAGCTTAAGGATACTCAGTTGAGAAATATTCAAGATAGAGTTTTGAGAGGTGAGGCCAAGGAGGCCATGATTGATTCTGAGGGCATTTTGAGGATTAGAGGACGCGTGTGCGTTCCTCATGTTGGTGATTTGATTCAGTTGATCTTGTCTGAGGCTTATAGTTCTCGCTATTCCATTCATCCGGGGGCAACTAAGATGTACCATGACTTGAGACATGACTGTTGGCGGCATTGGATGAAGAGGGATATAGTTGATTTTGTTGCTAAGTATGGGAATTGTCAGCAGGTAAAGTATGAGCACCAACGATCCGGTAGGGTCCTTCAGAGGATGCCCATTCACGAGTAGAAGTGGAAGAGGATTACCATGGATTTTGTCAAGGGTCTTTCGAAAACCCTTGGCAAGTTTGATTCTATTTGGCTGATAGTTGATTGGTTGACTAAGTCCGCTCACTTTGTTCCAGTTCAGGTTTCCTATACCGCAGAGAAGTTAGCCAAGATGTACATTCGGGATATTGTGAGATTGTATGGGGTTTCTATTTCTGTTGTATCTGATCACGGTACTATTTTCACTTCCCATTTCTGGAGGGCATTTTATGAAGAGTCGGGTACCCCGATTGGATCTTAGTATATCTTTTCACCCCTAGACCGATGGCCAGTCCGAGAGGACCATTCATGTGCTCGAGGACATGTTGAGAGCGTGTGTTATTGATTTTGGTGGACATTGGGATCAACACTAAGCATTAGTGGAGTTTACGTACAACAACAGCTATCATTCGAGTATTGGCATTGCACCTTGTGAGGCTTTATATGGTAGGAGATGTAGATCTCCGATTGATAGGTTTGATGGATTCAAGGCTCGGCCTTGGAGCACAGATATATTGAGAGAGTCCCTTGATAGAGTGAGAGTTATTCAGGCCATGCTTTTAGTAGCTCAGAGTCAAAAAACGATGTATACGGATCGGAAGGTCCTGGATTTGGAGCTTGCTATTGGTGACCAGGTTCTATTGAAGGTTTCACCCATGAAGGGTGTTCTGAGGTTTGTTAAGAGGGGAAAGTTGAGCCCCAAGTATATTGGTCCGTTTGAGATTGTTGACCGTATGGGTGATATAGCTTATGAGTTGGCATTGCCGCCAGGCTTGGCGGGAGTTCATCCGGTTTTTCACGTTTCGATGCTGAAGAAGTACCATGTCGACGGTTCCTACATTGTTTGTTGGGATTCTATATTGCTTGATAAGAATTTAACTTATGAGGAGGAGCCTATTGCGATCTTGGATAGGCTGGTTCGAAAGTTGAGGTCGAAAGAGATTGCTTCAGTGAAGGTGCAATGGAAGCACCATCCTGTTGAGGAGGCTACTTAGGAGACCGAGTCCGATATGCATAGCCGATATCCTCATTTGTTTACTGATTCAGGTATTTTCTACTTCTTTTCTTTTCTTCGCTCGAAAATGAGCGAAAGTTTAATTGGTATCTGATGTAACGACTCGCTTGGTCGTTATAGAGTTTTTGGCATTTTCGCGCTTTCCCAAGCATTGATTATCTCATTTTTGACCCGAGGGGACCCAAGTGAAAAATGGTTGACCCAAAGTGGACTTTTGGGTAAACAAACCTTTTTTGGGATTCTGTCGATTTTGAGAGTTCTAGATGGTCGTTTAGAACTTGTGTATGTATTTGGCTCAGTTCCCAATGCACTCGGATTCATTTTGGGACTTGGGTTGGGAAATTAGAATTAAGGTATCGGGGTTTGACTCGGTCAACGAGGCCTTCGTTGGAAATTCCGAGGCCATGGGCGCGTTCGTAGCATGTTTTTATGTGTGTCTATGTGTATGGTATGTGAGCAGATAGCTTTGGCAATTAGTAAAAAAATCGGATCAAATGCTGAAACCTGGGTAAGTTTGTTGTATCTGCTGCCCGCTTTAGCGGCACTATAATTGCGGCAATGGTACCGCTGGAGCGGTAGCCCTGCCGCTAGAGCAGTCCAAGGATTTTTGCCTTGACCACTGAAGCGGCTCCGCTGGGGCGGTCCCAGTGACGCTAAAGCGGGTTACGGGCAGTGTCTATAATTAATGAAGTGTTAGAAGCCTTTAGACCCTCATTATCCTTGGAAGTAAATCTTGCTAATCCCTTTTCTATTTCATTATCCTAATCATCATAAATTCCCCATTTCCTTTAATAATCCCTTAGTAATGGAAGTTGGAAGAGGGTTTTGATGAACATTTTCTCAAGGCTTATTAATGATGAAATTAAGGGGGTTTATGCTAGTTTTTGATGAATCTAAGCTTGTTAATCATATATCTTTCATTTCTAGTGTTGAATTTCGAAATCAAAGAGTTAGGGTTTATACCCAAATTGGGGGTTTTGCTTCAAATTCGAAATTGGGTAAATCTATGAGTTAATTTAGCAATTAGTGGTTGGGTTATGATCACCTAGTGCTTAATTTGATATTTTGCTTTCGAATTTCCCGTTTTACCCTTGTGGGCCCATTTTCCTAATTTTTAGGGTTAGAATTGACCTAAATTGAATAGTAGCAATATTAGTATCATTCTTCATGATTTCTAATCTAGATTTCGATTATGCTAAGACTACTCTAGTTCTGAGGTTCAACGGAAAGGCATGGCAAAGGAGTGAGTTGTTGGTGTTGCGGTTCGGTCATCCAGGTAGGTTATGGCTTACCCATGGTGATACTTCGTATAGCGAAGCACATATTTAGATTATATCATTGGAGACAGCATGTGAACCTTCGGGTATGAAGTTGGGTTGGATTTTTCCTTAAGTTGGGCCCTGTTGTGTGTTTGGGCCTAGCCACCTCGTTATGTTGTGATTGTGCATTCTATTAGGTTAACTTGATGCCATGAGTTGTTGATAAATATTGGATTCTGTTTTATCATTTTGATTACAATATTGTTGGCGAGCCCACTTTTGGTACTTGTGGTTCGGTTATATTATTAGCATACCCATTGTTGGTATTTGTGATTCGGATATATAGTTGGCATACCCATTGTTGGTATTTGTGATATTGAGCATGATTATTAATGTTGATACATGCATTGCACGCACTCTCATTTTCATGATACATTGCTGAGATACTGATGATACTTGATGAAACACTGTGATGAGGTGGGCTCGATTTTTACTTGAGTGACGTGAGATGGACAATATCCGATGTTAGTTTTGGAATCATTGATTGAATGAGTGCATGGACTCCGCGGATCCCCCAGAGTGGATCCGATGAGAACCCTCCATGGGCAAAGATCCGCGATCTCGTCTATCTGTTGGGCTAAGATCCAGGACGGGTGGCACTTAGACTTCGTGAGTCACACTGGGTTGTACTACCGAGATGTCGATATTTATGTCCAGAGTACATGTGTACACATCATTTGCATGGCATTGCATTGCATTCATACATTATTGCTTTGTATTGCATTATTGATTGATTTTGACATGTTTGGTATTGTACTTGTGATGTTGGATTCGGACTTGATACTTTCGGACATGGCACATTTGGGATTAGATGCTTTGCTTAGGCGATGACGTGTACTTGGATTCGATTACATTTGACTTATACTTGTTGGTTTATCTGCTTACCCGGTTTATTATCTGGATTGTGTTAGCTATGCTTAGTCGGCTGATGATGCCTACCTGTGCTGTTGTTTTGTACTGACCTGCTCTTGCTGCATTCCTTTATGAAGGTAGAGTTTCAGGTTGGATCCACTTCCGTGACACGTGGCTGATAGTCGCTCCAGCATTATCTTCGAGTTTCCAGGGTGAGCATGGTCGTTCACTGCCTTGAAGACATCTCTATCTTTATGTCCTATTATATTCAGAGACATAGACACTTTATGTATTATTATTCTAGATTTGTATTATTTCGCTTTTAGATTCTCTTGTATTACTCAGACTAGACCCTGGGTATATTTTTGTCATTTTCGTACTGCTTCTAAATATAGCTATCGTAAGACTTACGTGTCTGTTCTTTTCCGCTTAATTGATTAATTATATATGTCTTTATTCATTGTTGGGTTAAGGGTTCGCTTATCGAGGTGGAAAGTTAAGTGCCCGCGCGGCTTAGGCAAAATAGGTCGTGACAATAACGTAGGAGAGGATGAATCATTATTGGCTTCGTCCTTTTTCTCCTCGAAATCTGGCCAAAAGATCACTTAATGTACAACTTCCTTTTTTTATGATTTACGTCGATTGCAGAAGTATAGGGATGAATTGAACCGTTGATTTTGTTGTTGCTTTTAACTGGGGCCGTGTATTGAGGTTTTCAAGTGAAGACTAGTGGAAATACATAAGTCCCACATCGGGTTTTTGAGCCATGAGATGAGTTCTTGGGTTCTATTTTCACTAAAAGAGAGGTTGGAACTTGAAAAGTCTTGAAACACAATTTTTGTTCAAAACTTAATTTTCATCAGTCAATTTTAAGCTTTGACCGAAAGGATTTTTGGTGGCTAAGTCTGGTGTTGGAAGCAAAAAGGCATCTAAGTCCATTGGTTGCCCCGGTTGCACTTGAAAAAGGTAATTACTTATTAGTGTATTGCTTCCATTTAAATTTATGTCCATATTAGTGTAGTTTGATGTGATTAAGTGTCTTATATGTGTGGTTTAGAATGCAGTTCAGACTGGTATGCTTATTTAATGTGGGAATAGTGACTTGTGTGCTTGGTTTATCGAAAAGGTCTATTGTGCAGTATGCTTGGCTTTTTCCTGTTTGTTCCATTTAATAGTTCTTGGTTTAGAGCTTGGCTTAAGGTTACAGGGTCATTAAGTAATATGCTTGGCCTAAATTCTTGTCTGTTCTATTTAGCAGTATGCTTGACTTAAAGGATAATTCAAAAGGGGTTAAAGGTCTATTAATTGAGGTGTTTGGTTTGGTTCTGAGTGTTCTATTTGGAAATGTGCTTGGCTTAGAGATTGTTTGAAGGGTTGAAGGTTTGTTAGATGTTGTGTTTGGTCTAACTCTACTTGTTTCACTTAGGTAATAGGTTTGGTTCAATTCCTGATTATTCTATTTAGTAACATGCCTCGTTTAAAGTTTGGCTCAAAGGCTGAAGGTTTGTTATGTGATGTGTTCAGTCTGATTCTGCTTGTCCTATTTGGTAATGTGTTTGGCTTAAAATGTGCTTAAAGGACACTGATTGGATAAGTAAGATGTCTGGTCTAATTCTATTTATTCCATTTAGTAGCATACCTGGTTGAAAAGTTGGTTTGAAGGGTTAAAACTTGGTATTTTTATTCCACATTAGTAATATGCTGAGCTGGAGGCTTTAAATAATGGTTATGGGGAAAGGGTCTGAACTTGGTCAAAAATGATCATTAATACTGCACTTGTCTGATTGCTTTTGATTGTAACAAGCCTTGGAACGTGTTGAGATCAACTTTTGAGTGGGACTTGTAGAGTGGGAATATGCTTGGGATGATTTGAAAGGTCTTTGACACTGTTATAGCAAATTGGATTCAAGGCAGCCCTGACATGGCCCTTTCTTGGTCCAAAATGGTCAATCAATTAGTTAAATAGGTTTCTCAAGTAGTAATGATTGTTTTACTTGTTTTAACTTAGTACTGAGATGCTGAAATCCTGGAAAATGGTATTAAGAGAGAATTTTAAAGATTATCAGGGTGTTAAGTCTGTTTTTTCACCATATGTAGAAATGTCTATGAATGTGCTATGTGTAGAAAAATCTTGTTTTTTAAGACCGATCACATAATCTCTAATAATTATAAAGATAAGAGAAAAGGGAGGGGGGGTACTGTTACACCTCGGAAATTTCCCCGCGAACGTACAATGAAAAGTTATAGGTTTGCACTTTGACCCAGTTGGTCGTAAAGTGGGATACGGCCCGTAAAGTGATTTACGGACCGTAAACTGCTATCGTCCTCCAACCTTTCAAAAATTTCAACTTTCTGTCAAATGATTCAAATGGTTAAAAACGACTTGGAATACGGACCGTAAATCGAAATACGGCCCGTAAACTGAGTCGTAAATTGCCATGATCTCCAGCATGCCTTTCTAGTTTTGATATGCTTAAATACGGTCGCGAAGGACAGACCGTAAACCAGAATACGACCCGTAAAGTGGGTTTACGGCCATTGTACACCTATGTCACTGTTCATTCCGGAATAGATTTTAAGTCATTAAAAAGAGACCCAAGCTCATTCAAGTCATTTCATCTTTACGATATTTCTCTCTAGAAACTCCTAGAATACTCTCTACTCTTCAATTACAAGAACTCAAGGGAGATTGGTGATCAATTACATGAGACCCACGAAATCAAGTGTGAGAATCACACTAAAGTTCATCCTTCTCAAGAAAACCCAAAAGGAGTGAAGTATGGTTTTGGTGCTAGAGGAGTAAATCCATTCAAAGCTTGTTTAACCATCATCTAAGGTAAGTTTCATGACCATTTCACGTTGTTTAAGGTATTGGAAGGTTAAGATACCCGAATTGTAGAAAAGCATAGCAAATGGGTCATAAATGAGTGAATAGTGCCATGAGTGAATGGTAGTTGAATTGAATCATGAATGTTAGTGTGTTGTGAGTATGAATACGTTATAAATGAAATGTATACTATGAGATAAGTGTGATACATGAGAAAATACGATAGCGAACCCAAAACCATAAATGTGGGAAAATGAAGAGAAATGGTGGATCATGGTCATTGTATATGAATGATGATTGTTGATTGCTATATTGTAATTTTTGTTGTGGGTGTTGGAACTTGATATGAAATATGGGAAAAGTAGAATGAACAAAGGAAGTGCTGCCCAATTGTCTCTAGAAATAGTAATGCGTTCTTATAGTTGATTAACTAACATTAGTACGAATCCTCTTTTGAAGGTAGAGGCATGACATTGAAGGAGAATAAACGAACGCTAGATTGCTTAAACGAGAAAGGTATGTGAGGCTAGCCCTTTCTTTTTAATGGCATGAATCCTATAGTGTAACTACTTTCCTATCCACGAGCCTATGTCGATAGTTAACTACACAAGGTAATGAGTTAAAGTATAGAAAGTCTAATGACGTTATTTATCGCTTACACTCACCTCATATGCTAATTCCTTCGAGGTGAGGCAGGATGTCAATGATTGTTCCATAATGCAATCGGGGGATCACGACCTTACGTCACCCCGATAGAGTGTGGTTGATCTTGAGCCTTATGTATGTATGATGATAAGCTAAGCATATGATGATATTACTATTACACCGCGCCTAATTGGCTGGGCAGTCACCGCTAAGGCGGGCAGCTATATGATATACCATGGCCAAATGGCATGGGCAGACACCACTAGTGGGCGGCATGAGATGTTACCCTGGACGCGGGAGGCCTGGACGCAGGCTCATGTTATGATTACCACACCGATCTGATATGGACGGGCAGTTTATACATGATGCATATATGGTAAGATGATGAGCAAGAGTATGACAGCATGACTTGTTTTCTTTATACTTGACAGTCATATTCAGATGTCCTATACTGATATCTTCTTTACAGCATTGTTTTATTTCATTGCTTATGCCTCTCATACTCAGTACAATATTCGTACTGACGTCCATTTTCTTTGGACGCTGTGTTCATGCCCACAGGTAGACAGGGAGGAGAGCTCGATCCAGATCCGTAGTAGCTGTCAGCTGATTGGAAGCCCTCCATTGTCCCGAAGGTGCTTATGAATATTCTTTTGTGCATATATAGCCATGTATATGTATTTTTTTAGGCCCGACGGGGTCTTGTCCCGTCCCTATGTTCAGCACTACAGTAGAGGCTCGTAGATACGCAGTGCGGGTTAGATGGTCTCACAAGATCGCTACTGTATACATATCTATATTATTTTGATAGCCTAAGGGCACATGTACATGAAAGTATTTTATGTTTTTATACGAAATATGATTTTCCTCCGCTATGAGTATAAAGATGATAAAAAGAGCATTAAATGAGTAAAATGAACGACAGAGCGAGCGGTGCTCGGAGGTTAGCCCCGGGTACCCGTCGCGGCCTCTAGCTGGGTAGTGACAAAAGTGGTATCACAGCAGTTCGGTCCTAGGAAGTGTCTACGAGCCGTGTCTAGTAGAGTCTTGTTTATGGTGTGTTGCGCACCACATCAATAAACAAGAGGCTACTGGGCATTTAGGAAAAATTGACCCTCTTTCTTCTGTAGGATCGTGCGATAGAGCCATGTATAAGATTTTATCCTCCCTAATAGTGCGTTATGATTTCAGAATACCGCCAAAGGGAAAAGCTACAGCCGCCCAGAAGGGCAAGACTATGGCGAAGAGGCGGGTAGAAAGAGAGCCTCCGGTGAATATAGATGAAGGCGAATCACATAACGAGGCCCCATCTAATACTTCCTCTACCCCGTCCAATGTGGGGGAACAAGGAGGAGCCCCAGCTCCAATTCCTCCGCCGGCTGCTTCGGGTCAACAATTGACCGAGGCCATTCAGCTATTGACACAGTTGGTTGCCGCACAGGCACAACGAGAAAATGTGGGTTCAAGTGACCGGGCAGCAAGTACCAAGGCCCGTGATTTTATGAGTTTAAATCCTCCGAAATTCTTCGGGTCAAAGCCGGATGAGGATCCTCAAAGTTTCGTAGATGAGATGTTAAGGACATTGAAGATTGTCCATGCCTCCGAGACCGAATCCATGGAGTTGGCATCGTATAGACTCCGGGATGCGGCGGTGTTATGGTACAACAATTGGGTATTATCAAGAGGAGAGAACATGCCTCCTCCGGTTTTGCAAGAGTTTGTGGATGCTTTTATTCGTCACTATTACCACCCGAGGTCCGCCGAGCTAGAGCAGATAGATTTCTAAATTTGAAGCAAGGAAACATGAGTGCCCGGGAGTATAGCCTGCAATTTAATTCTTTGGCTAGATATGCCCCGGCTATTGTGGCCGACATGGGGGATCGGGTACATAGATTTGTAAGTAGCCTAGGGCCACATTTATTCAGAGATTGTTTGATGGCTTCCTTGCAAGACGGGATGGATATTTCCCGAATACAGGCCCATGCACAAAATTTGGAGGGGCGAAAACAACAAAAAAGAGGCGACCGTGATATTGATAGAAGACAAGGTAAGAGGGCCAGATCCATAGGAGCTAGAAGTGAACATAGAGGGGGATCAAGGAAGACATATTCTTGGTACTCAGGCCAGTCAGTGACAAATGCACCTCCTCGATTCGCAGGTAGGATATTTGATCGCTCCTTCCGTTCAGGACAGGGCCAGAGTTCGAGGGCTTCAGAGTCCCAGCTCAGGGAAGATTATAGTCAGAGGAGACCCCCAGTGCCGCGATGCAACCAATGCGGCAGATTACATTCCGGACAGTGTAGTCAGGGTTCGGATGCCTGTTATACTTGTGGTCTGGTGGGGCATATGATGAGGGATTGCCCGTCGATGACTGGCAGAGTTGGAGTTCGGCCTATAGGTTCAGCAGCTGGCTCTTCATTAGTACGCCCAGTAGGGTAGACTCCCCAGATGACAGCAGGCCGAGGGAGAGGCCGAGGGGCAGCATCTACTTCAGGTGCCGCTCAGCCTCGTGTATATGCTTTAGCCGAACGGCAGGATCTCGAGTCCTCTCCGGATGTAGTTACAGGTATATTGTCTATATTCTCCCGTGATGTGTATGCATTGATAGATCCGGGTTCTACATTCTCTTATATTACTCCATATGTTGCTGGTTGTATTAGGGTGAAACCCGAGTCAATTAGACCCTTTGAGGTACTCACTCCGGTTGGTGATCCCGTGATAGTAAGACAAGTCTACAAAAATTGTGTCGTTGTGATATTTGATCGTCAGACCAAAGCTGACTTGATTGAGCTAAAAATGGTAGATTTCAATGTAATCATGGGTATGGATTTGTTGGCGTCGTGTTATGCAAACATTGATTGCCGCTCAAAAGTGGTCCGATTCCAATTCCCGAGAGAGCCCGTGCTTGAATGGAAGGGTAATATAGCATCTCCAAAGGGCAGGTTTATTTCTTACCTCAAGGCAAGGAAGATGATAGCCAAGGGTTATGTTTATCACTTAGTCCGGGTTCATGATACCGAGGCAGAGCCACCAACTGTCCAGTCAGTTCTGGTAGTGAATGAATTCCCAGATGTGTTTCCGGATGAACTTCCAAGCCTTCCACCAGAAAGAGAGATTGACTTCGCCATTGATGTGTTGCCGGACACCAAGCCTATTTCTATTCCTCCTTATCGAATGGCCCCGGCAGAATTAAAGGAGCTAAAGGCGCAGTTGAAGGACTTGCTCGAGAAGGGATTTATTAGACCCAGTTCATCACCGTAGGGAGCACCGGTCTTGTTTGTGAGAAAGAAAGCGGTTCCCTGCGAATGTGCATCGATTATAGGCAACTGAACAAAGTGATGATAATGAACAAATATCCTCTTCCCAGAATTGATAACTTGTTCGATCAACTACAAGGTGCCAAGTGGTTTTCCAAAATAGATTTGTGTCACACCCCAACCTCGCTGGGGTGTGATGGGCACCCGACCCTTACTTAGGGCCGAGCGAACCCTCAGACTCTCGCTGCACATAAAATCACGTCAACTGTTTTTTTCTTTAAAACAAATAATAAAGTACATAGCAAAACTTTTCTTTCAGAAATATTCTTTCTCGTGGCTTTCAAGCCGAACAAATTTGTGATCATACAAAATTCATTACGTACACAGACCGACAACCAATACCCACGACACTGTCTGCAAAGTCTCTAATAAGATCCCAAAAGCATAACATACAGAATCTGACTCGGCAGCACTCCGGGAACAAATGGAGCTTGCCATCTGCACTGGAACATCTTCAATCTGTCCTCACCTCAACTGGGAGTACCTGCGCGGCATGAAACGCAGCCCTCGAAGAACAGGTGGTCAGTACGGAAATGTACCGAGTATGTAAAGCGGAAATATAACAATATAAGCAAAACCGAGCCAGAAGTATAGAAATAGAACAGGTAGTATCAGATCCAAGTCCGAAACGGAAATACAGAGTGTGTGGCCAGGACCACGATATATATCATAAGCACGGGGTGTAGCCGTCTGAATCGTGATATGAAACAGAGGTACAAAGCGTAACTGGCAGGATCATCGTGCGGATCGGGGCACAGAGTGCGACTGACATACCCGCAACCGAAGCTAGGGGTGTAGAACTATAGCCGACTGAAGCATAGTTCGGCTCAATCATGCAGAAGCAACACCAACAGAATCATTCTCCGAATCCGTTGTCCAGAAATGTAACAGGCAGAACCATACATGCAGAATCATAAACTTACACAAGCACAGGTAGTATACATTTACCTCAGGTTTCGGCCCTTTAGTGAGGGGCGCAATGGACAGTGCACTGGGGTGTGCACGAATAACCAGGTCGCCACAGGGTCGTCTCTAGAGCACAAGTCATACCCAAGAGGTTCCAGCAGGCAAATACGACAGTTAGAATGTCAAAATGCTTTACTTTCTTTTGAAAAACATTTTTGTTTCACACATATAAAAGAATCAACGCACAATTTCCACGGCCATAAGTCCAACGGTCGCTACCACGCATACCGCGGCCAAGTACCCAGCGGTCACTATCACACGTACCGCGGCCAAGGGTCCAGCGGTTATAATCACACATACCGCGACCAAAAGTCCAGCGGTTACAATCACACATTTGACATACCGCGGTCAAGGGTCCAGCGGTCTATGTCAGGCACAATCACAAGTGCGGCAGCCGCGGTCAAGGGTCCAGCAGTCAATGCCACACGTCCGGCATGACGCGGTCAAGGGTCCAGCTGTCAATGTCGGACACGCCGCGGTCGAGGGTCCAGCGGCCAATATTACATATGCGCATATTCACATAACCGGCCCGGGACTCGGTAAAACAGAAAACAACCATACAGAATGCCAAATTATCACTTTCCCAACATAATCACACACGCCAGGATCATACATCACACAAGATTCAGGTATACCAAAATCGTATATCAGTAAGTACGGGAGGTAAGTAGTTTATCCAAAATATCAGGGTAATATTTTCAAAACGTTTTAGATGTCAAAAAAATATTTTATAAAGCTCATAAAGGTGGTCATAGCACCTATCGTATAGTAAACAACATAATAACCAGGAGCTACCTGCGAGCTCTGGACACGAGTACATTGGCTAAAGCCATACATAATTTATATCAGGGTTTCTGTCCCGTAATTGTTTCCATGAACATTAAATCAATTCAGGTTCGTTAAAATAACTCCCGTTTAGTAGTCGGAACAATAGCCATAAGTTTCCTCAACTTATCGTATGGGAATAAGACAGACAAAACAATAAGAGAGGCATCGGGGAATAGCGGGCCCACCTCGGGCCAAGTCGAGGCGGCGGACAAGAATCACGCCCATTAGACTCTACGGAGTCATCCAGGAAGGTTTCATAGTGATCGGGTTACATTTGTACAAGTTATGGAGGTTTAACCACTTTTCTAGCAAAATGCGCCTTTTGAAATTCAATTGAATTGAATGAATAGTACCAAAAATCAATCTCGAGTTTCTATGAGCAGAATCGCCCCCGAGGCTCCGATCTTGACCTAGTACATCTAGGACATGCCAAAGAACAAATGGGAAGACTTTACATACCTCGATTGCGCCTTACGCTCGCTTGGCTTCAATTCCAATTTCGTCCAGAATCTACAAATGGTCATGTTTACCAATTGTCAATTTCAAGCTTTTCGAGAATCTAAGCTTAATCACATAATTGCCTACCGAAATTTCGGCAGCATTTCCCCTATATATATGACATCCCCGAGACTTAGCTCGGCTTAATATATCAACACAGCAACCCAACAACAACATCACTAACAACAACAAGCATTACAAAACACATAGTATGGCATAACTAGCCTTGTTTTCTACATGGTCCAACAACTTCCACTTCAACTTCACAAACCCAAACTAGTATCAACATTTCCATATTCATCATTAATCAAGACCATTACAATGTGATTTGGAAGTATTTCATATCATTTCTATACAATATTCACATGATATACAAAATATACAAATTTTCCACCAAACCATAATCCATCCAAAACTTCAAATCTTCAACATACATATTCATAACATATTTCCACCTTCCAATTTCATCAACCATAATCATAATTCACATCTTAACAACTTCATTTCCATAATATCATAAAATCATATTAAAATGACATATTCTACTACAATCAATTTCAATGCCAACGGACGAATTTATATTGCTATTTTCCCGTTCTATTCCGTTGAAACTTTAAATAAACTTGTTGGCAATGAAAAAGAGCCTTAATCATACCTTAAGTGCACAGCTACCACGTCCACCCTCTTATTTTTAGTTGATTTTTAGCTCAAATCGAAGGCAACGCGATGTAGAACACTTTTCTCTTCATGGGCTTCGGGATTCGGGGCTCAGATTTTGATCAAACTTTATTTATCTCTCTAAGTCTTTCCTCCCTCTCTCTCTATAGAATTTTCTGGATCTTTTCTGATCTGAAAATGTGGAGGAGGAGGCTGAAACCTCCCTTAAATAACAAGGAAATGGGCCTGACCCGGATTGGAATCGGGTTGGGCCCATTTCACTGCCCAGCTTGACCTTTCCGCCTTAAAATGTTCATATCTTCTTATCCCGATGTCACCTATAGGCCCACGACCTACCGTTGGAAAGCTATTTCAATTATCTACAACTTTTATTTCTGGGCGTTTTCCAAAATTCCAGACTTATAATGCCGTTTTTGCCCCTCCAAGTCAGGTCATCCGAAAATGTTTTCTTAAAACAATTCGTTTGGAGGGCTTCCACTTTGATTTGTCCCCAAGGCCCTTCACAAGTTGTGTTTTACTTTACATATGCGATTCATATAACTTGTCACGTGTCCCAAAAAAAATATTGACGTGTGGGCCCCACCTCAGTTAATAATATGACGTTCAAAAATACGGGATATAACATCCTCCCCCCCTTTAGAACATTCGTCCTCGAATGTTAAACTGACCTTATGGGGTCTCGTGATACATCCAGGGAGGTACCCGTCTTTCCTTCGAAGATTTCCAAAAGTTGCAATCGCTATCTCTTCTTCCTCCGCTTACCTACTTTTCTCCTTTTCATTAATATTGTCACATCATAAACTTCCACTCTTATTGTAACGAGTTCAGTACTCGTTTACTTCATGACATCTCTACATCCCACCTTTTACTTGTCTCCCGAATTTTGTTTAGCTAACATTCTTCAGATATCGTAACACTGGCCGCTAGGGCCCACTACAGATTGGTACAGTCATGAACGAGACATCATATGCATATCTATGCATTTACTGCCATTTTACTCACAAAATATTTCCAAATGCTTTTTCAAACTTACTCTGATCCAAGGGTTGTATTGCGTTTCCTTTCTCTTTCACCAGCCGAGTCTGCCTTGGCCTACCCGACCTATTTAGGGTTTTCAATCGCTCAGTGTCTTCTACTTTCCTTTGGGGTTACCCCAGATTTCCTATCTATCTTTCACTTCTACATTCATGAAAATTTTGGTATACTTCCCAGGGGGTCACCCATCCCAAAATTGCTCTGGCCCTAGCATGCTTAACTTCGTAACCTTCACACATTTTGACACGTTAATGCTGATATAATTGCGTCGACGGTCCCGCACGACCTTTGTCACATAATTTAAGGCAACTCGGGGTCTTAGCAACTTTCAAAACGTTCTCGTAGCGGGTCTCACCCCGATCTAGAGAAGATTCTTTTACTTTTCTGGTTACCGGGCCGCCCCCGTAAATCCTCAATGTTTACCTCTATGCATACATATATAATTCTGAGGCGTGAGCGAACTGCTCAATTCTCGATGGCCCGTCATACACTTTGCATTCTTCCAATTAGAGGAAACTTGATAGTTAGGCATTTTTTTGCCCTATCGATATCGACCTTCAAGACTCGTTAAGAATTTATATCTCATTTTCCTCCTCGTATTTTTAGAAAAATTTGGGCAGAGGTTCCTCTGTATTTCACACTATCGCAAAACCTGTACATAGGAAATACCAACCACGCCTCACAGGGCCAACACATATACGTATATATACATCACATCATATCGCATCATAGCCACACAGGGCTAACAATTTCAAATGAAAGTATAAAGAAGTCGAGACTTACCTTGCGTGCCCAACTCAAACGGCACCGGTGACACATTCCTGTTTACTCTCCTCTTCAATTTTTACCCTTACGTATCAATCATACTTCAAACACCTTGTCCGACATACGTCTTTCACACCATTGCTTACCGGTATACTGTGTAGCCCCTAATATCATCAGTTGTTGCCTTACGTCGATACTGTTCTCCAGCTGAAATTAAGGGTTAGTAAAAAGGAAATTCCTTTCCTACAGCTGGCTCTATCGCACGGTCCAGGATTCAAAGAAGATCAACAATCCCTAGATGCCCCGTAGTCTCTTGTTTATAGATGTGGCGCGCAACACACCATAAACAGGACTCTACCGGACACGACTTTGCAGACAACCCCTAGGACAGACCTGCTCTGATACCACTCTGTCACACCCCGACCTCGCTGGGGTGTGATGGGCACCCGACCCTTACTTAGGGCCGAGCGAACCCTCAGACTCTCGCTGCACATAAAATCACGTCAATTTTTTTTCTTTAAAACAAATAATAAAGTACATAGCAAAACTTTTCTTTCAGAAATATTCTTTCTCGTGGCTTTCAAGCCGAACAAATTTGTGATCATACAAAATTCATTACGTACACAGACCGACAACCAATACCCACGACACTGTCTGCAAAGTCTCTAATAAGATCCCAAAAGCATAACATACAGAATCTGACTCGGCAGCACTCCGGGAACAAATGGAGCTTGCCATCTGCACTGGAACATCTTCAGTCTGTCCTCACCTCAACTGGGAGTACCTGCGCGGCATGAAACGCAGCCCTCGAAGAACAGGTGGTCAGTACGGAAATGTACCGAGTATGTAAAGCGGAAATATAACAATATAAGCAAAACCGAGCCAGAAGTATAGAAATAGAACAGGTAGTATCGGATCCAAGTCCGAAACGGAAATACAGAGTGTGTGGCCAGGACCACGATATATATCATAAGCAAGGGGTGTAGCCATCTGAATCGTGATATGAAACAGAGGTACAAAGCCTAACTGGCAGGATCATCGTGCGGATCGGGGAACAGAGTGCGACTGACATACCCGCAACCGAAGCTAGGGGTGTAGAACTATAGCCGACTAAAGCATAGTCCGGCTCAATCACGCAGAAGCAACCCCAACAGAATCATTCTCCGAATCCGCTGTCCAGAAATGTAACAGGCAGAACCATGCATGCAGAATCATAAACTTACACAAGCACAGGTAGTATACATTTACCTCAGGTTTCGGCCCTTTAGTGGGGGGCGCAATGGACAGTGCACTGGGGTGTGCACGAATAACCAGGTCGCCACAAGGTCGCCTCTAGAGCACAAGTCATACCCAAGAGGTTCCAGCAGGCAAATACGGCAGTTAGAATGTCAAAATGCTTTACTTTCTTTTGAAAAACATTTTTGTTTCACACATGTAAAAGAATCAACGAACAATTTCCGCGGCCATAAGTCCAGCGGTCGCTACCACGCATACCGCGGCCAAGTACCCAGCGGTCGCTACCACGCATACCGCGGCCAAGTACCCAGCGGTCACTATCACACGTACCGCGGCCAAGGGTCTAGCGATTATAATCACACATACCGCGACCAGAAGTCCAGCGGTCTATGTCAGGCACAATCACAAGTGCGGCAGACGCGGTCAAGGGTCCAGCAGTCAATGCCACACGTCCGGCATGACGCGGTCAAGGGTCCAGCTGTCAATGTCGGACACGCCCCGGTCGAGGGTCCAGCGACCAATATTACATATGCGCATATTCACATAACCGGCCCGGGACTCGGTAAAACAGAAAACAACCATACAGAATGCCAAATTATCACTTTCCCAACATAATCACACACGCCAGGATCATACATCACACAAGATTCAGGTATACCAAAATCGTATATCAGTAAGTACGGGAGGTAAGTAGTTTATCCAAAATATCAGGGTAATATTTTCAAAACGTTTTAGATGTCAAAAAAATATTTTATAAGGCTCATAAAGGTGGTCATAGCACCTATCGTATAGTAAACAACATAATAACCAGGAGCTACCTGCGAGCTCCGGACACGAGTACATTGGCTAAAGCCATACATAATTTATATCAGGGTTTCTGTCCCGTAATTGTTTCCATGAACATTAAATCAATTCAGGTTCGTTAAAATAACTCCCGTTTAGCAGTCGGAACAATAGCCATAAGTTTCCTCGACTTATCGTATGGGAATAAGACAGACAGAACAATAAGCGAGGCATCGGGGAATAGCGGGCCCACCTCGGGCCAAGTCGAGGCGGCGGACAAGAATCACGCCCATTAGACTCTACGGAGTCATCCAGGAAGGTTTCATAGTGATCGAGTTACATTTGTACAAGTTATGGAGGTTTAACCACTTTTCTAGCAAAATGCGCCTTTTGAAATTCAATTGAATTGAATGAATAGTACCAAAAATCAATCTCGAGTTTCTATGAGCAGAATCGCCCCCGAGGCTCCGATCTTGACCTAGTACATCTAGGACATGCCAAAGAACAAATGGGAAGACTTTACATACCTCGATTGCGCCTTACGCTCGCTTGGCTTCAATTCCAATTTCGTCCAGAATCTACAAATGGTCATGTTTACCAATTGTCAATTTCAAGCTTTTCGAGAATCTAAGCTTAATCACATAATTGCCTACCGAAATTTCGGCAGCATTTCCCCTATATATATGACATCCCCGAGACTTAGCTCGGCTTAATATATCAACACAGCAACCCAACAACAACATCACTAACAACAACAAGCATTACAAAACACATAGTATGGCATAACTAGCCTTGTTTTCCACATGGTCCAACAACTTCCACTTCAACTTCACAAACCCAAACTAGTATCAACATTTCCATATTCATCATTAATCAAGACCATTACAATGTGATTTGGAAGTATTTCATATCATTTCTATACAATATTCACATGATATACAAAATATACAAATTTTCCACCAAACCATAATCCATCCAAAACTTCAAATCTTCAACATACATATTCATAACATATTTCCACCTTCCAATTTAATCAACCATAATCATAATTCACATCTTAACAACTTCATTTCCATAATATCATAAAATCATATTAAAATGACATAATCTACTACAATCAATTTCAATGCCAACGGACGAATTTATATCGCTATTTTCCCGTTCTATTCCGTTGAAACTTTAAATAAACTTGTTGGCAATGAAAAAGAGCCTTAATCATACCTTAAGTGCACAGCTACCACGTCCACCCTCTTATTTTTAGTTGATTTTTAGCTCAAATCGAAGGCAACGCGACGTAGAACACTTTTCTCTTCATGGGCTTCGGGATTCGGGGCTCAGATTTTGATCAAACTTTATTTATCTCTCTAAGTCTTTCCTCCCTCTCTCTCTATAGAATTTTCTGGATCTTTTCTGATCTGAAAATGGGGAGGAGGAGGCTGAAACCTCCCTTAAATAACAAGGAAATGGGCCTGACCCGGATTGGAATCGGGTTGGGCCCATTTCACTGCCCAGCTTGACCTTTCCGCCTTAAAATGTTCATATCTCCTTATCCCGATGTCACCTATAGGCCCACGACCTACCGTTGGAAAGCTATTGCAATTATCTACAACTTTTATTTCTGGGCGTTTTCCAAAATTCCAGACTTATAATGCCGTTTTTGCCCCTCCAAGTCAGGTCATCCGAAAACGTTTTCTTAAAACAATTCGTTTGGAGGGCTTCCACTTTGATTTGGCCCCAAGGCCCTTCACAAGTTGTGTTTTACTTTACATATGCGATTCATATAACTTGTCACGTGTCCCAAAAAAAATATTGACGTGTGGGACATAAAATCACGTCAACGTTTTTTTTCTTTAAAACAAATAATAAAGTACATAGCAAAACTTTCTTTCAGAAATATTCTTTCTCGTGGCTTTCAAGCCGAACAAATTTGTGATCATACAAAATTCATTACGTACACAGACCGACAACCAATACCCACGACACTGTCTTCAAAGTCTCTAATAAGATCCCAAAAGCATAACATACAGAATCTGACTCGGCAGCACTCCGGAACAAATGGAGCTTGCCATTTGCACTGGTTGCCATTTTGCACTGGAACATCTCCATCTGTCCTCAACTCAACTGGGAGTACCTGCGCGGCATGAAAACGCAGCCCCCGAAGAACAGGGGGTCAGTACGGAATGTACCGAGTATGTAAGCGGAAATATAACGTGTAGCCTCTAATATCATCAGTTGTTGCCTTACGTCGATACTGTTCTCCAGCTGAAATTAAGGGTTAGTAAAAAGGAAATTCCTTTCCTACAACTGGCTCTATCGCACGGTCCAGGATTCAAAGAAGATCAACAATCCCTAGATGCCCCGTAGTCTCTTGTTTATAGATGTGGCGCGCAACACACCATAAACAGGACTCTACCGGACACGACTTTGCAGACAACCCCTAGGACAGACCTGCTCTGATACCACTCTGTCACACCCCGACCTCGCTGCACTGGAACATCTTCCATCTGTCCTCAACTCAATATAAGCAAAACTGAGCCAGAAGTATAGAAATAGAACAGGTAGTATCGGATCCAAGTCCAAAACGGAAATACAGAGTGTGTGGCCAGGACCACGATATATATCATAAGCACGGGGTGTAGCCGTCTGAATCGTGATATGAAACAGAAGTACAAAGCCTAACGGGCAGGATCATCGTGCGGATCGGGGAACAGAGTGCGACTGACATACCCGCAACCGAAGCTAGGGGTGTAGAACTATAGCCGACTAAAGCATAGTCCGGCTCAATCATGCAGAAGCAACACCAACAGAATCATTCTCCGAATCCGCTGTCCAGAAATGTAACAGGCAGAACCATGCATGCAGAATCATAAACTTACACAAGCACAGGTAGTATACATTTACCTCAGGTTTCGGCCCTTTAGTGGGGGGCGCAATGGACAGTGCACTGGGGTGTGCACGAATAACCAGGTCGCCACAGGGTCGCCTCTAGTGCACAAGTCATACCCAAGAGGTTCCAGCAGGCAAATACGGCAGTTAGAATGTCAAAATGCTTTACTTTGTTTTGAAAAACATTTTTGTTTCACACATATAAAAGAATCAACGAACAATTTCCGCGGCCATAAGTCCAGCGGTCGCTACCACGCATACCGCGGCCAAGTACCCAGCGGTCACTATCACACGTACCGCGGCCAAGGGTCCAGCGGTTATAATCACACATACCGCGACCAGAAGTCCAGCGGTCTATGTCAGGCACAATCACAAGTGCGGCAGACGCGGTCAAGGGTCCAGCAGTCAATGCCACACGTCCGGCATGACGCGGTCAAGGGTCCAGCTGTCAATGTCGGACACGCCCCGGTCGAGGGTCCAGCGGCCAATATTACATATGCGCATATTCACATAACCGGCCCGGGACTCGGTAAAACAGAAAACAACCATACAGAATGCCAAATTATCACTTTCCCAACATAATCACACACGCCAGGATCATACATCACACAAGATTCAGGTATACCAAAATCGTATATCAGTAAGTACGGGAGGTAAGTAGTTTATCCAAAATATCAGGGTAATATTTTCAAAACGTTTTAGATGTCAAAAAAATATTTTATAAGGCTCATAAAGGTGGTCATAGCACCTATCGTATAGTAAACAACATAATAACCAGGAGCTACCTGCGAGCTCCGGACACGAGTACATTGGCTAAAGCCATACATAATTTATATCAGGGTTTCTGTCCCGTAATTGTTTCCATGAACATTAAATCAATTCAGGTTCGTTAAAATAACTCCCGTTTAGTAGTCGGAACAATAGCCATAAGTTTCCTCGACTTATCGTATGGGAATAAGACAGACAGAACAATAAGCGAGGCATCGGGGAATAGCGGGCCCACCTCTGGCCAAGTCGAGGCGACGGACAAGAATCACGCCCATTAGACTCTACGGAGTCATCCAGGAAGGTTTCATAGTGATCGGGTTACATTTGTACAAGTTATGGAGGTTTAACCACTTTTCTAGCAAATTGCGCCTTTTGAAATTCAATTGAATTGAATGAATAGTACCAAAAATCAATCTCGAGTTTCTATGAGCAGAATCGCCCCCGAGGCTCCGATCTTGACCTAGTACATCTAGGACATGCCAAAGAACAAATGGGAAGACTTTACATACCTCGATTGCGCCTTACGCTCGCTTGGCTTCAATTCCAATTTCGTCCAGAATCTACAAATGGTCATGTTTACCAATTGTCAATTTCAAGCTTTTCGAGAATCTAAGCTTAATCACATAATTGCCTACCGAAATTTCGGCAGCATTTCCCCTATATATATGACATCCCCGAGACTTAGCTCGGCTTAATATATCAACACAGCAACCCAACAACAACATCACTAACAACAACAAGCATTACAAAACACATAGTATGGCATAACTAGCCTTGTTTTCCACATGGTCCAACAACTTCCACTTCAACTTCACAAACCCAAACTAGTATCAACATTTCCATATTCATCATTAATCAAGACCATTACAATGTGATTTGGAAGTATTTCATATCATTTCTATACAATATTCACATGATATACAAAATATACAAATTTTCCACCAAACCATAATCCATCCAAAACTTCAAATCTTCAACATACATATTCATAACATATTTCCACCTTCCAATTTCATCAACCATAATCATAATTCACATCTTAACGACTTCATTTCCATAATATCATAAAATCATATTAAAATGACATAATCTACTACAATCAATTTCAATGCCAACGGACGAATTTATATCGCTATTTTCCCGTTCTATTCCGTTGAAACTTTAAATAAACTTGTTGGCAATGAAAAAGAGCCTTAATCATACCTTAAGTGCACAGCTACCACGTCCACCCTCTTATTTTTAGTTGATTTTTAGCTCAAATCGAAGGCAACGCGACGTAGAACACTTTTCTCTTCATGGGCTTCGGGATTCGGGACTCAGATTTTGATCAAACTTTGTTTATCTCTCTAAGTCTTTCCTCCCTCTCTCTCTATAGAATTTTCTGGATCTTTTCTGATCTGAAAATGTGGAGGAGGAGGCTGAAACCTCCCTTAAATAACAAGGAAATGGGCCTGACCCGGATTGGAATCGGGTTGGGCCCATTTCACTGCCCAGCTTGACCTTTCCGCCTTAAAATGTTCATATCTCCTTATCCCGATGTCACCTATAGGCCCACGACCTACCGTTGGAAAGCTATTTCAATTATCTACAACTTTTATTTATGGGCGTTTTCCAAAATTCCAGACTTATAATGCCGTTTTTGCCCCTCCAAGTCAGGTCATCCGAAAACGTTTTCTTAAAACAATTCGTTTGGAGGGCTTCCACTTTGATTTGGGCCCAAGGCCATTCACAAGTTGTGTTTTACTTTACATATGCGATTCATATAACTTGTCACGTGTCCCAAAAAAAATATTGACGTGTGGGCCCCACCTCAGTTAATAATATGACGTTCAAAAATACGGGATATAACATCCTCCCCCCCTTTAGAACATTCGTCCTCGAATGTTAAACTGACCTTATGGGGTCTCGTGATACATCCGGGGAGGTACCCGTCTTTCCTTCGAAGATTTCCAAAAGTTGCAATCGCTATCTCTTCTTCCTCCGCTTACCTACCTTTCTCCTTTTCATTAATATTGTCACATCAGAAACTTCCACTCTTATTGTAACGAGTTCAGTACTCGTTTACTTCATGACATCTCTACATCCCACCTTTTACTTGTCTCCCGAATTTTGTTTAGCTAACATTCTTCAGATATCGTAACACTGGCCGCTGGGGCCCACTACAGATTGGTACAGTCATGAACGAGACATCATATGCATATCTATGCATTTACTGCCATTTTACTCACAAAATATTTCCAAATGCTTTTTCAAACTTACTCTGATCCAAGGGCTGTATTGCGTTTCCTTTCTCTTTCACCAGCCGAGTCTGCCTTGGCCTACCCGACCTATTTAGGGTTTTCAATTCGCTCAGTGTCTTCTACTTTCCTTTGGGGTTACCCCAGATTTCCTATCTATCTTTCACTTCTACATTCATGAAAATTTTGGTATACTTCCCAGGGGGTCACCCATCCCAAAATTGCTCTGGCCCTAGCACGCTTAACTTGGTAACCTTCACACATTTTGACACGTTAATGCTGATATAATTGCGTCGACGGTCCCGCACGACCTTTGTCACATAATTTAAGGCAACTCGGGGTCTTAGCAACTTTCAAAACGTTCTCGTAGCGGGTCTCACCCCGATCTACAGAAGATTCTTTTACTTTTCTGGTTACCGGGCCGCCCCCGTAAATCCTCAATGTTTACCTCTATGCATACATATATAATTCTGAGGCGTGAGCGAACTGCTCAATTCTCGATGGCCCGTCATACACTTTGCATTCTTCCAATTAGAGGAAACTTGATCGTTAGGCATTTTTTTGCCCTATCGATATCGACCTTCAAGACTTGTTAATGAATTTATATCTCATTTTCCTCCTCGTATTTTTAGAAAAATTTGGGCAGAGGTTCCTCTGTATTTCACACTATCACAAAACCTGTACACAGGAAATACCAACCACGCCTCACAGGGCCAACACATATACGTATATATACATCACATTCATATCGCATCATAGCCACACAGGGCTAACAATTTCAAATGAAAGTATAAAGAGGTCGAGACTTACCTTGCGTGCCCAACTCAAACGGCACCGGTGACACATTCCTGTTTACTCTCCTCTTCAATTTTTACCCTTACGTATCAATCATACTTCAAACACCTTGTCCGACATATGTCTTTCACACCATTGCTTACCGGTATACTGTGTAGCCTCTAATATCATCAGTTGTTGCCTTACGTCGATACTGTTCTCCAGCTGAAATTAAGGGTTAGTAAAAAGGAAATTCCTTTCCTACAACTGGCTCTATCGCACGGTCCAGGATTCAAAGAAGATCAACAATCCCTAGATGCCCCGTAGTCTCTTGTTTATAGATGTGGCGCGCAACACACCATAAACAGGACTCTACCGAACACGACTTTGTAGACAACCCCTAGGACAGACCTGCTCTGATACCACTCTGTCACACCCCGACCTCGCTGCACTGGAACATCTTCCATCTGTCCTCAACTCAATATAAGCAAAACTGAGCCAGAAGTATAGAAATAGAACAGGTAGTATCGGATCCAAGTCCAAAACGGAAATACAGAGTGTGTGGCCAGGACCACGATATATATCATAAGCACGGGGTGTAGCCGTCTGAATCGTGATATGAAACAGAAGTACAAAGCCTAACGGGCAGGATCATCATGCAGATCGGGGAACAGAGTGCGACTGACATACCCGCAACCGAAGCTAGGGGTGTAGAACTATAGCCGACTGAAGCATAGTCCGGCTCAATCATGCAGAAGCAACACCAACAGAATCATTCTCCGAATCCGCTGTCCAGAAATGTAACAGGCAGAACCATGCATGCAGAATCATAAACTTACACAAGCACAGGTAGTATACATTTACCTCAGGTTTCGGCCCTTTAGTGGGGGGCGCAATGGACAGTGTATTGGGGTTTGCACGAATAACCAGGTCGCCACAGGGTCTCCTCTAGTGCACAAGTCATACCCAAGAGGTTCCAGCAGGCAAATACGGCAGTTAGAATGTCAAAATGCTTTACTTTCTTTTGGAAAACATTTTTGTTTCACACATATAAAAGAATCAACGAACAATTTCCGCGGCCGTAAGTCCAGCGGTCGCTACCACGCATACCGCGGCCAAGTACCCAGCGGTCACTATCACACGTACCGCGGCCAAGGGTCCAGCAGTTATAATCACACATACCGCGACCAAAAGTCCAGCGGTTACAATCACACATTTGACATACCGCGGTCAAGGGTCCAGCGGTCTATGTCAGGCACAATCACAAGTGCGGCAGACGTGGTCAAGGGTCTAGCAGTCAATGCCACACGTCCGGCATGACGCGGTCAAGGGTCCAGCTGTCAATGTTGGACACGCCCCAGTCGAGGGTCCAGCGTCCAATATTACATATGCGCATATTCACATAACCGGCCCGGGACTCGGTAAAACAGAAAACAACCATACAGAATGCCAAATTATCACTTTCCCAACATAATCACACACGCCAGGATCATACATCACACAAGATTCAGGTATACCAAAATCGTATATCAGTAAGTACGGGAGGTAAGTAGTTTATCCAAAATATCAGGGTAATATTTTCAAAACGTTTTAGATGTCAAAAAAATATTTTATAAGGCTCATAAAGGTGGTCATAGCACCTATCGTATAGTAAACAACATAATAACCAGGAGCTACCTGCGAGCTCCGGACACGAGTACATTGGCTAAAGCCATACATAATTTATATCAGGGTTTCTGTCCCGTAATTGTTTCCATGAACATTAAATCAATTCAGGTTCGTTAAAATAACTCCCGTTTAGTAGTCGGAACAATAGCCATAATTTTCCTCGACTTATCGTATGGGAATAAGACAGACAGAACAATAAGAGAGGCATCGGGGAATAGCGGGCCCACCTCGGGCCAAGTCGAGGCGGCGGACAAGAATCACGCCCATTAGACTCTACGGAGTCATCCAGGAAGGTTTCATAGTGATCGGGTTACATTTGTACAAGTTATGGAGGTTTAACCACTTTTCTAGCAAAATGCGCCTTTTGAAATTCAATTGAATTGAATGAATAGTACCAAAATCAATCTCGAGTTTCTATGAGCAGAATCGCCCCCGAGGCTCCGATCTTGACCTAGTACATCTAGGACATGCCGAAGAACAAATGGGAAGACTTTACATACCTCGATTGCGCCTTACGCTCGCTTGGCTTCAATTCCAATTTCGTCCAGAATCTACAAATGGTCATGTTTACCAATTGTCAATTTCAAGCTTTTCGAGAATCTAAGCTTAATCACATAATTGCCTACCGAAATTTCGGCAGCATTTCCCCTATATATATGACATCCCCGAGACTTAGCTCGGCTTAATATATCAACACAGCAACCCAACAACAACATCACTAACAACAACAAGCATTACAAAACACATAGTATGGCATAACTAGCCTTGTTTTCCACATGGTCCAACAACTTCCACTTCAACTTCACAAACCCAAACTAGTATCAACATTTCCATATTCATCATTAATCAAGACCATTACAATGTGATTTGGAAGTATTTCATATCATTTCTATACAATATTCACATGATATACAAAATATACAAATTTTCCACCAAACCATAATCCATCCAAAACTTCAAATCTTCAACATACATATTCATAACATATTTCCACCTTCCAATTTCATCAACCATAATCATAATTCACATCTTAACGACTTCATTTCCATAATATCATAAAATCATATTAAAATGACATAATCTTCTACAATCAATTTCAATGCCAACGGACGAATTTATATCGCTATTTTCCCGTTCTATTCCGTTGAAACTTTAAATAAACTTGTTGGCAATGAAAAAGAGCCTTAATCATACCTTAAGTGCACAGCTACCACGTCCACCCTCTTATTTTTAGTTGATTTTTAGCTCAAATCGAAGGCAACGCGACGTAGAACACTTTTCTCTTCATGGGCTTCGGGATTCGGGGCTCAGATTTTGATCAAACTTTATTTATCTCTCTAAGTCTTTCCTCCCTCTCTCTCTATAGAATTTTCTGGATCTTTTCTGATCTGAAAATGGGGAGGAGGAGGCTGAAACCTCCCTTAAATAACAAGGAAATGGGCCTGACCCGGATTGGAATCGGGTTGGGCCCATTTCACTGCCCAGCTTGACCTTTCCGCCTTAAAATGTTCATATCTCCTTATCCCGATGTCACCTATAGGCCCACGACCTACCGTTGGAAAGCTATTTCAATTATCTACAACTTTTATTTCTGGGCGTTTTCCAAAATTCCAGACTTATAATGCCGTTTTTGCCCCTCCAAGTCAGGTCATCCGAAAACGTTTTCTTAAAACAATTCGTTTGGAGGGCTTCCACTTTGATTTGGCCCCAAGGCCCTTCACAAGTTGTGTTTTACTTTACATATGCGATTCATATAACTTGTCACGTGTCCCAAAAAAAATATTGACGTGTGGGCCCCACCTCAGTTAATAATATGACGTTCAAAAATACGGGATATAACATCCTCCCCCCCTTTAGAACATTCGTCCTCGAATGTTAAACTGACCTTATGGGGTCTCCTGATACATCCGGGGAGGTACCCGTCTTTCCTTCGAAGATTTCCAAAAGTTGCAATCGCTATCTCTTCTTCCTCCGCTTACCTACTTTTCTCCTTTTCATTAATATTGTCACATCAGAAACTTCCACTCTTATTGTAACGAGTTCAGTACTCGTTTACTTCATGACATCTCTACATCCCACCATTTACTTGTCTCCCGAATTTTGTTTAGCTAACATTCTTCAGATATCGTAACACTGGCCGCTGGGGCCCACTACAGATTGGTACAGTCATGAACGAGACATCATATGCATATCTATGCATTTACTGCCATTTTACTCACAAAATATTTCCAAATGCTTTTTCAAACTTACTCTGATCCAAGGGCTGTATTGCGTTTCCTTTCTCTTTCACCAGCCGAGTCTGCCTTGGCCTACCCGACCTATTTAGGGTTTTCATTCGCTCAGTGTCTTCTACTTTCCTTTGGGGTTACCCCAGATTTCCTATCTATCTTTCACTTCTACATTCATGAAAATTTTGGTATACTTCCCAGGGGGTCACCCATCCCAAAATTGCTCTGGCCCTAGCACGCTTAACTTGGTAACCTTCACACATTTTGACACGTTAATGCTGATATAATTGCGTCGACGGTCCCGCACGACCTTTGTCACATAATTTAAGGCAACTCGGGGTCTTAGCAACTTTCAAAACGTTCTCGTAGCGGGTCTCACCCCGATCTACAGAAGATTCTTTTACTTTTCTGGTTACCGGGCCGCCCCCGTAAATCCTCAATGTTTACCTCTATGCATACATATATAATTCTGAGGCGTGAGCGAACTGCTCAATTCTCGATGGCCCGTCATACACTTTGCATTCTTCCAATTAGAGGAAACTTGATCGTTAGGCATTTTTTTGCCCTATCGATATCGACCTTCAAGACTTGTTATGAATTTATATCTCATTTTCCTCCTCGTATTTTTAGAAAAATTTGGGCAGAGGTTACTCTGTATTTCACACTATCACAAAACCTGTACACAGGAAATACCAACCACGCCTCACAGGGCCAACACATATACGTATATATACATCACATTATATCGCATCATAGCCACACAGGGCTAACAATTTCAAATGAAAGTATAAAGAGGTCGAGACTTACCTTGCGTGCCCAACTCAAACGGCACCGGTGACACATTCCTGTTTACTCTCCTCTTCAATTTTTACCCTTACGTATCAATCATACTTCAAACACCTTGTCCGACATATGTCTTTCACACCATTGCTTACCGGTATACTGTGTAGCCTCTAATATCATCAGTTGTTGCCTTACGTCGATACTGTTCTCCAGCTGAAATTAAGGGTTAGTAAAAAGGAAATTCCTTTCCTACAACTGGCTCTATCGCACGGTCCAGGATTCAAAGAAGATCAACAATCCCTAGATGCCCCGTAGTCTCTTGTTTATAGATGTGGCGCGCAACACACCATAAACAGGACTCTACCGGACACGACTTTGCAGACAACCCCTAGGACAGACCTGCTCTGATACCACTCTGTCACACCCCGACCTCGCTGCACTGGAACATCTTCCATCTGTCCTCAACTCAATATAAGCAAAACTGAGCCAGAAGTATAGAAATAGAACAGGTAGTATCGGATCCAAGTCCAAAACGGAAATACAGAGTGTGTGGCCAGGACCACGATATATATCATAAGCACGGGGTGTAGCCGTCTGAATCGTGATATGAAACAGAAGTACAAAGCCTAACGGGCAGGATCATCGTGCAGATCGGGGAACAGAGTGCGACTGACATACCCGCAACCGAAGCTAGGGGTGTAGAACTATAGCCGACTGAAGCATAGTCCGGCTCAATCATGCAGAAGCAACACCAACAGAATCATTCTCCGAATCCGCTGTCCAGAAATGTAACAGGCAGAACCATGCATGCAGAATCATAAACTTACACAAGCACAGGTAGTATACATTTACCTCAGGTTTCGGCCCTTTAGTGGGGGGCGCAATGGACAGTGTATTGGGGTTTGCACGAATAACCAGGTCGCCACAGGGTCTCCTCTAGTGCACAAGTCATACCCAAGAGGTTCCAGCAGGCAAATACGGCAGTTAGAATGTCAAAATGCTTTACTTTCTTTTGAAAAACATTTTTGTTTCACACATATAAAAGAATCAACGAACAATTTCCGCGGCCGTAAGTCCAGCGGTCGCTACCACGCATACCGCGGCCAAGTACCCAGCGGTCACTATCACACGTACCGCGGCCAAGGGTCCAGCAGTTATAATCACACATACCGCGACCAAAAGTCCAGCGGTTACAATCACACATTTGACATACCGCGGTCAAGGGTCCAGCGGTCTATGTCAGGCACAATCACAAGTGCGGCAGACGTGGTCAAGGGTCTAGCAGTCAATGCCACACGTCCGGCATGACGCGGTCAAGGGTCCAGCTGTCAATGTTGGACACGCCCCAGTCGAGGGTCCAGCGTCCAATATTACATATGCGCATATTCACATAACCGGCCCGGGACTCGGTAAAACAGAAAACAACCATACAGAATGCCAAATTATCACTTTCCCAACATAATCACACACGCCAGGATCATACATCACACAAGATTCAGGTATACCAAAATCGTATATCAGTAAGTACGGGAGGTAAGTAGTTTATCCAAAATATCAGGGTAATATTTTCAAAACGTTTTAGATGTCAAAAAAATATTTTATAAGGCTCATAAAGGTGGTCATAGCACCTATCGTATAGTAAACAACATAATAACCAGGAGCTACCTGCGAGCTCCGGACACGAGTACATTGGCTAAAGCCATACATAATTTATATCAGGGTTTCTGTCCCGTAATTGTTTCCATGAACATTAAATCAATTCAGGTTCGTTAAAATAACTCCCGTTTAGTAGTCGGAACAATAGCCATAATTTTCCTCGACTTATCGTATGGGAATAAGACAGACAGAACAATAAGAGAGGCATCGGGGAATAGCGGGCCCACCTCGGGCCAAGTCGAGGCGGCGGACAAGAATCACGCCCATTAGACTCTACGGAGTCATCCAGGAAGGTTTCATAGTGATCGGGTTACATTTGTACAAGTTATGGAGGTTTAACCACTTTTCTAGCAAAATGCGCCTTTTGAAATTCAATTGAATTGAATGAATAGTACCAAAATCAATCTCGAGTTTCTATGAGCAGAATCGCCCCCGAGGCTCCGATCTTGACCTAGTACATCTAGGACATGCCGAAGAACAAATGGGAAGACTTTACATACCTCGATTGCGCCTTACGCTCGCTTGGCTTCAATTCCAATTTCGTCCAGAATCTACAAATGGTCATGTTTACCAATTGTCAATTTCAAGCTTTTCGAGAATCTAAGCTTAATCACATAATTGCCTACCGAAATTTCGGCAGCATTTCCCCTATATATATGACATCCCCGAGACTTAGCTCGGCTTAATATATCAACACAGCAACCCAACAACAACATCACTAACAACAACAAGCATTACAAAACACATAGTATGGCATAACTAGCCTTGTTTTCCACATGGTCCAACAACTTCCACTTCAACTTCACAAACCCAAACTAGTATCAACATTTCCATATTCATCATTAATCAAGACCATTACAATGTGATTTGGAAGTATTTCATATCATTTCTATACAATATTCACATGATATACAAAATATACAAATTTTCCACCAAACCATAATCCATCCAAAACTTCAAATCTTCAACATACATATTCATAACATATTTCCACCTTCCAATTTCATCAACCATAATCATAATTCACATCTTAACGACTTCATTTCCATAATATCATAAAATCATATTAAAATGACATAATCTTCTACAATCAATTTCAATGCCAACGGACGAATTTATATCGCTATTTTCCCGTTCTATTCCGTTGAAACTTTAAATAAACTTGTTGGCAATGAAAAAGAGCCTTAATCATACCTTAAGTGCACAGCTACCACGTCCACCCTCTTATTTTTAGTTGATTTTTAGCTCAAATCGAAGGCAACGCGACGTAGAACACTTTTCTCTTCATGGGCTTCGGGATTCGGGGCTCAGATTTTGATCAAACTTTATTTATCTCTCTAAGTCTTTCCTCCCTCTCTCTCTATAGAATTTTCTGGATCTTTTCTGATCTGAAAATGGGGAGGAGGAGGCTGAAACCTCCCTTAAATAACAAGGAAATGGGCCTGACCCGGATTGGAATCGGGTTGGGCCCATTTCACTGCCCAGCTTGACCTTTCCGCCTTAAAATGTTCATATCTCCTTATCCCGATGTCACCTATAGGCCCACGACCTACCGTTGGAAAGCTATTTCAATTATCTACAACTTTTATTTCTGGGCGTTTTCCAAAATTCCAGACTTATAATGCCGTTTTTGCCCCTCCAAGTCAGGTCATCCGAAAACGTTTTCTTAAAACAATTCGTTTGGAGGGCTTCCACTTTGATTTGGCCCCAAGGCCCTTCACAAGTTGTGTTTTACTTTACATATGCGATTCATATAACTTGTCACGTGTCCCAAAAAAAATATTGACGTGTGGGCCCCACCTCAGTTAATAATATGACGTTCAAAAATACGGGATATAACATCCTCCCCCCCTTTAGAACATTCGTCCTCGAATGTTAAACTGACCTTATGGGGTCTCCTGATACATCCGGGGAGGTACCCGTCTTTCCTTCGAAGATTTCCAAAAGTTGCAATCGCTATCTCTTCTTCCTCCGCTTACCTACTTTTCTCCTTTTCATTAATATTGTCACATCAGAAACTTCCACTCTTATTGTAACGAGTTCAGTACTCGTTTACTTCATGACATCTCTACATCCCACCATTTACTTGTCTCCCGAATTTTGTTTAGCTAACATTCTTCAGATATCGTAACACTGGCCGCTGGGGCCCACTACAGATTGGTACAGTCATGAACGAGACATCATATGCATATCTATGCATTTACTGCCATTTTACTCACAAAATATTTCCAAATGCTTTTTCAAACTTACTCTGATCCAAGGGCTGTATTGCGTTTCCTTTCTCTTTCACCAGCCGAGTCTGCCTTGGCCTACCCGACCTATTTAGGGTTTTCATTCGCTCAGTGTCTTCTACTTTCCTTTGGGGTTACCCCAGATTTCCTATCTATCTTTCACTTCTACATTCATGAAAATTTTGGTATACTTCCCAGGGGGTCACCCATCCCAAAATTGCTCTGGCCCTAGCACGCTTAACTTGGTAACCTTCACACATTTTGACACGTTAATGCTGATATAATTGCGTCGACGGTCCCGCACGACCTTTGTCACATAATTTAAGGCAACTCGGGGTCTTAGCAACTTTCAAAACGTTCTCGTAGCGGGTCTCACCCCGATCTACAGAAGATTCTTTTACTTTTCTGGTTACCGGGCCGCCCCCGTAAATCCTCAATGTTTACCTCTATGCATACATATATAATTCTGAGGCGTGAGCGAACTGCTCAATTCTCGATGGCCCGTCATACACTTTGCATTCTTCCAATTAGAGGAAACTTGATCGTTAGGCATTTTTTTGCCCTATCGATATCGACCTTCAAGACTTGTTATGAATTTATATCTCATTTTCCTCCTCGTATTTTTAGAAAAATTTGGGCAGAGGTTACTCTGTATTTCACACTATCACAAAACCTGTACACAGGAAATACCAACCACGCCTCACAGGGCCAACACATATACGTATATATACATCACATTATATCGCATCATAGCCACACAGGGCTAACAATTTCAAATGAAAGTATAAAGAGGTCGAGACTTACCTTGCGTGCCCAACTCAAACGGCACCGGTGACACATTCCTGTTTACTCTCCTCTTCAATTTTTACCCTTACGTATCAATCATACTTCAAACACCTTGTCCGACATATGTCTTTCACACCATTGCTTACCGGTATACTGTGTAGCCTCTAATATCATCAGTTGTTGCCTTACGTCGATACTGTTCTCCAGCTGAAATTAAGGGTTAGTAAAAAGGAAATTCCTTTCCTACAACTGGCTCTATCGCACGGTCCAGGATTCAAAGAAGATCAACAATCCCTAGATGCCCCGTAGTCTCTTGTTTATAGATGTGGCGCGCAACACACCATAAACAGGACTCTACCGGACACGACTTTGCAGACAACCCCTAGGACAGACCTGCTCTGATACCACTCTGTCACACCCCGACCTCGCTGCACTGGAACATCTTCCATCTGTCCTCAACTCAATATAAGCAAAACTGAGCCAGAAGTATAGAAATAGAACAGGTAGTATCGGATCCAAGTCCAAAACGGAAATACAGAGTGTGTGGCCAGGACCACGATATATATCATAAGCACGGGGTGTAGCCGTCTGAATCGTGATATGAAACAGAAGTACAAAGCCTAACGGGCAGGATCATCGTGCAGATCGGGGAACAGAGTGCGACTGACATACCCGCAACCGAAGCTAGGGGTGTAGAACTATAGCCGACTGAAGCATAGTCCGGCTCAATCATGCAGAAGCAACACCAACAGAATCATTCTCCGAATCCGCTGTCCAGAAATGTAACAGGCAGAACCATGCATGCAGAATCATAAACTTACACAAGCACAGGTAGTATACATTTACCTCAGGTTTCGGCCCTTTAGTGGGGGGCGCAATGGACAGTGTATTGGGGTTTGCACGAATAACCAGGTCGCCACAGGGTCTCCTCTAGTGCACAAGTCATACCCAAGAGGTTCCAGCAGGCAAATACGGCAGTTAGAATGTCAAAATGCTTTACTTTCTTTTGAAAAACATTTTTGTTTCACACATATAAAAGAATCAACGAACAATTTCCGCGGCCGTAAGTCCAGCGGTCGCTACCACGCATACCGCGGCCAAGTACCCAGCGGTCACTATCACACGTACCGCGGCCAAGGGTCCAGCAGTTATAATCACACATACCGCGACCAAAAGTCCAGCGGTTACAATCACACATTTGACATACCGCGGTCAAGGGTCCAGCGGTCTATGTCAGGCACAATCACAAGTGCGGCAGACGTGGTCAAGGGTCTAGCAGTCAATGCCACACGTCCGGCATGACGCGGTCAAGGGTCCAGCTGTCAATGTTGGACACGCCCCAGTCGAGGGTCCAGCGTCCAATATTACATATGCGCATATTCACATAACCGGCCCGGGACTCGGTAAAACAGAAAACAACCATACAGAATGCCAAATTATCACTTTCCCAACATAATCACACACGCCAGGATCATACATCACACAAGATTCAGGTATACCAAAATCGTATATCAGTAAGTACGGGAGGTAAGTAGTTTATCCAAAATATCAGGGTAATATTTTCAAAACGTTTTAGATGTCAAAAAAATATTTTATAAGGCTCATAAAGGTGGTCATAGCACCTATCGTATAGTAAACAACATAATAACCAGGAGCTACCTGCGAGCTCCGGACACGAGTACATTGGCTAAAGCCATACATAATTTATATCAGGGTTTCTGTCCCGTAATTGTTTCCATGAACATTAAATCAATTCAGGTTCGTTAAAATAACTCCCGTTTAGTAGTCGGAACAATAGCCATAATTTTCCTCGACTTATCGTATGGGAATAAGACAGACAGAACAATAAGAGAGGCATCGGGGAATAGCGGGCCCACCTCGGGCCAAGTCGAGGCGGCGGACAAGAATCACGCCCATTAGACTCTACGGAGTCATCCAGGAAGGTTTCATAGTGATCGGGTTACATTTGTACAAGTTATGGAGGTTTAACCACTTTTCTAGCAAAATGCGCCTTTTGAAATTCAATTGAATTGAATGAATAGTACCAAAATCAATCTCGAGTTTCTATGAGCAGAATCGCCCCCGAGGCTCCGATCTTGACCTAGTACATCTAGGACATGCCAAAGAACAAATGGGAAGACTTTACATACCTCGATTGCGCCTTACGCTCGCTTGGCTTCAATTCCAATTTCGTCCAGAATCTACAAATGGTCATGTTTACCAATTGTCAATTTCAAGCTTTTCGAGAATCTAAGCTTAATCACATAATTGCCTACCGAAATTTCGGCAGCATTTCCCCTATATATATGACATCCCCGAGACTTAGCTCGGCTTAATATATCAACACAGCAACCCAACAACAACATCACTAACAACAACAAGCATTACAAAACACATAGTATGGCATAACTAGCCTTGTTTTCCACATGGTCCAACAACTTCCACTTCAACTTCACAAACCCAAACTAGTATCAACATTTCCATATTCATCATTAATCAAGACCATTACAATGTGATTTGGAAGTATTTCATATCATTTCTATACAATATTCACATGATATACAAAATATACAAATTTTCCACCAAACCATAATCCATCCAAAACTTCAAATCTTCAACATACATATTCATAACATATTTCCACCTTCCAATTTCATCAACCATAATCATAATTCACATCTTAACGACTTCATTTCCATAATATCATAAAATCATATTAAAATGACATAATCTTCTACAATCAATTTCAATGCCAACGGACGAATTTATATCGCTATTTTCCCGTTCTATTCCGTTGAAACTTTAAATAAACTTGTTGGCAATGAAAAAGAGCCTTAATCATACCTTAAGTGCACAGCTACCACGTCCACCCTCTTATTTTTAGTTGATTTTTAGCTCAAATCGAAGGCAACGCGACGTAGAACACTTTTCTCTTCATGGGCTTCGGGATTCGGGGCTCAGATTTTGATCAAACTTTATTTATCTCTCTAAGTCTTTCCTCCCTCTCTCTCTATAGAATTTTCTGGATCTTTTCTGATCTGAAAATGGGGAGGAGGAGGCTGAAACCTCCCTTAAATAACAAGGAAATGGGCCTGACCCGGATTGGAATCGGGTTGGGCCCATTTCACTGCCCAGCTTGACCTTTCCGCCTTAAAATGTTCATATCTCCTTATCCCGATGTCACCTATAGGCCCACGACCTACCGTTGGAAAGCTATTTCAATTATCTACAACTTTTATTTCTGGGCGTTTTCCAAAATTCCAGACTTATAATGCCGTTTTTGCCCCTCCAAGTCAGGTCATCCGAAAACGTTTTCTTAAAACAATTCGTTTGGAGGGCTTCCACTTTGATTTGGCCCCAAGGCCCTTCACAAGTTGTGTTTTACTTTACATATGCGATTCATATAACTTGTCACGTGTCCCAAAAAAAATATTGACGTGTGGGCCCCACCTCAGTTAATAATATGACGTTCAAAAATACGGGATATAACATCCTCCCCCCCTTTAGAACATTCGTCCTCGAATGTTAAACTGACCTTATGGGGTCTCCTGATACATCCGGGGAGGTACCCGTCTTTCCTTCGAAGATTTCCAAAAGTTGCAATCGCTATCTCTTCTTCCTCCGCTTACCTACTTTTCTCCTTTTCATTAATATTGTCACATCAGAAACTTCCACTCTTATTGTAACGAGTTCAGTACTCGTTTACTTCATGACATCTCTACATCCCACCATTTACTTGTCTCCCGAATTTTGTTTAGCTAACATTCTTCAGATATCGTAACACTGGCCGCTGGGGCCCACTACAGATTGGTACAGTCATGAACGAGACATCATATGCATATCTATGCATTTACTGCCATTTTACTCACAAAATATTTCCAAATGCTTTTTCAAACTTACTCTGATCCAAGGGCTGTATTGCGTTTCCTTTCTCTTTCACCAGCCGAGTCTGCCTTGGCCTACCCGACCTATTTAGGGTTTTCATTCGCTCAGTGTCTTCTACTTTCCTTTGGGGTTACCCCAGATTTCCTATCTATCTTTCACTTCTACATTCATGAAAATTTTGGTATACTTCCCAGGGGGTCACCCATCCCAAAATTGCTCTGGCCCTAGCACGCTTAACTTGGTAACCTTCACACATTTTGACACGTTAATGCTGATATAATTGCGTCGACGGTCCCGCACGACCTTTGTCACATAATTTAAGGCAACTCGGGGTCTTAGCAACTTTCAAAACGTTCTCGTAGCGGGTCTCACCCCGATCTACAGAAGATTCTTTTACTTTTCTGGTTACCGGGCCGCCCCCGTAAATCCTCAATGTTTACCTCTATGCATACATATATAATTCTGAGGCGTGAGCGAACTGCTCAATTCTCGATGGCCCGTCATACACTTTGCATTCTTCCAATTAGAGGAAACTTGATCGTTAGGCATTTTTTTGCCCTATCGATATCGACCTTCAAGACTTGTTATGAATTTATATCTCATTTTCCTCCTCGTATTTTTAGAAAAATTTGGGCAGAGGTTACTCTGTATTTCACACTATCACAAAACCTGTACACAGGAAATACCAACCACGCCTCACAGGGCCAACACATATACGTATATATACATCACATTATATCGCATCATAGCCACACAGGGCTAACAATTTCAAATGAAAGTATAAAGAGGTCGAGACTTACCTTGCGTGCCCAACTCAAACGGCACCGGTGACACATTCCTGTTTACTCTCCTCTTCAATATTTACCCTTACGTATCAATCATACTTCAAACACCTTGTCCGACATATGTCTTTCACACCATTGCTTACCGGTATACTGTGTAGCCTCTAATATCATCAGTTGTTGCCTTACGTCGATACTGTTCTCCAGCTGAAATTAAGGGTTAGTAAAAAGGAAATTCCTTTCCTACAACTGGCTCTATCGCACGGTCCAGGATTCAAAGAAGATCAACAATCCCTAGATGCCCCGTAGTCTCTTGTTTATAGATGTGGCGCGCAACACACCATAAACAGGACTCTACCGGACACGACTTTGCAGACAACCCCTAGGACAGACCTGCTCTGATACCACTCTGTCACACCCCGACCTCGCTGCACTGGAACATCTTCCATCTGTCCTCAACTCAATATAAGCAAAACTGAGCCAGAAGTATAGAAATAGAACAGGTAGTATCGGATCCAAGTCCAAAACGGAAATACAGAGTGTGTGGCCAGGACCACGATATATATCATAAGCACGGGGTGTAGCCGTCTGAATCGTGATATGAAACAGAAGTACAAAGCCTAACGGGCAGGATCATCGTGCAGATCGGGGAACAGAGTGCGACTGACATACCCGCAACCGAAGCTAGGGGTGTAGAACTATAGCCGACTGAAGCATAGTCCGGCTCAATCATGCAGAAGCAACACCAACAGAATCATTCTCCGAATCCGCTGTCCAGAAATGTAACAGGCAGAACCATGCATGCAGAATCATAAACTTACACAAGCACAGGTAGTATACATTTACCTCAGGTTTCGGCCCTTTAGTGGGGGGCGCAATGGACAGTGTATTGGGGTTTGCACGAATAACCAGGTCGCCACAGGGTCTCCTCTAGTGCACAAGTCATACCCAAGAGGTTCCAGCAGGCAAATACGGCAGTTAGAATGTCAAAATGCTTTACTTTCTTTTGAAAAACATTTTTGTTTCACACATATAAAAGAATCAACGAACAATTTCCGCGGCCGTAAGTCCAGCGGTCGCTACCACGCATACCGCGGCCAAGTACCCAGCGGTCACTATCACACGTACCGCGGCCAAGGGTCCAGCAGTTATAATCACACATACCGCGACCAAAAGTCCAGCGGTTACAATCACACATTTGACATACCGCGGTCAAGGGTCCAGCGGTCTATGTCAGGCACAATCACAAGTGCGGCAGACGTGGTCAAGGGTCTAGCAGTCAATGCCACACGTCCGGCATGACGCGGTCAAGGGTCCAGCTGTCAATGTTGGACACGCCCCAGTCGAGGGTCCAGCGTCCAATATTACATATGCGCATATTCACATAACCGGCCCGGGACTCGGTAAAACAGAAAACAACCATACAGAATGCCAAATTATCACTTTCCCAACATAATCACACACGCCAGGATCATACATCACACAAGATTCAGGTATACCAAAATCGTATATCAGTAAGTACGGGAGGTAAGTAGTTTATCCAAAATATCAGGGTAATATTTTCAAAACGTTTTAGATGTCAAAAAAATATTTTATAAGGCTCATAAAGGTGGTCATAGCACCTATCGTATAGTAAACAACATAATAACCAGGAGCTACCTGCGAGCTCCGGACACGAGTACATTGGCTAAAGCCATACATAATTTATATCAGGGTTTCTGTCCCGTAATTGTTTCCATGAACATTAAATCAATTCAGGTTCGTTAAAATAACTCCCGTTTAGTAGTCGGAACAATAGCCATAAGTTTCCTCGACTTATCGTATGGGAATAAGACAGACAGAACAATAAGAGAGGCATCGGGGAATAGCGGGCCCACCTCGGGCCAAGTCGAGGCAGCGGACAAGAATCACGCCCATTAGACTCTACGGAGTCATCCAGGAAGGTTTCATAGTGATCGGGTTACATTTGTACAAGTTATGGAGGTTTAACCACTTTTCTAGCAAAATGCGCCTTTTGAAATTCAATTGAATTGAATGAATAGTACCAAAAATCAATCTCGAGTTTCTATGAGCAGAATCGCCCCCGAGGCTCCGATCTTGACCTAGTACATCTAGGACATGCCGAAGAACAAATGGGAAGACTTTACATACCTCGATTGCGCCTTACGCTCGCTTGGCTTCAATTCCAATTTCGTCCAGAATCTACAAATGGTCATGTTTACCAATTGTCAATTTCAAGCTTTTCGAGAATCTAAGCTTAATCACATAATTGCCTACCGAAATTTCGGCAGCATTTCCCCTATATATATGACATCCCCGAGACTTAGCTCGGCTTAATATATCAACACAGCAACCCAACAACAACATCACTAACAACAACAAGCATTACAAAACACATAGTATGGCATAACTAGCCTTGTTTTCCACATGGTCCAACAACTTCCACTTCAACTTCACAAACCCAAACTAGTATCAACATTTCCATATTCATCATTAATCAAGACCATTACAATGTGATTTGGAAGTATTTCATATCATTTCTATACAATATTCACATGATATACAAAATATACAAATTTTCCACCAAACCATAATCCATCCAAAACTTCAAATCTTCAACATACATATTCATAACATATTTCCACCTTCCAATTTCATCAACCATAATCATAATTCACATCTTAACGACTTCATTTCCATAATATCATAAAATCATATTAAAATGACATAATCTTCTACAATCAATTTCAATGCCAACGGACGAATTTATATCGCTATTTTCCCGTTCTATTCCGTTGAAACTTTAAATAAACTTGTTGGCAATGAAAAAGAGCCTTAATCATACCTTAAGTGCACAGCTACCACGTCCACCCTCTTATTTTTAGTTGATTTTTAGCTCAAATCGAAGGCAACGCGACGTAGAACACTTTTCTCTTCATGGGCTTCGGGATTCGGGGCTCAGATTTTGATCAAACTTTATTTATCTCTCTAAGTATTTCCTCCCTCTCTCTCTATAGAATTTTCTGGATCTTTTCTGATCTGAAAATGTGGAGGAGGAGGCTGAAACCTCCCTTAAATAACAAGGAAATGGGCCTGACCCGGATTGGAATCGGGTTGGGCCCATTTCACTGCCCAGCTTGACCTTTCCGCCTTAAAATGTTCATATCTCCTTATCCCGATGTCACCTATAGGCCCACGACCTACCGTTGGAAAGCTATTTCAATTATCTACAACTTTTATTTCTGGGCGTTGTCCAAAATTCCAGACTTATAATGCCGTTTTTGCCCCTCCAAGTCAGGTCATCCGAAAACGTTTTCTTAAAAAAATTCGTTTGGAGGGCTTCCACTTTGATTTGTCCCCAAGGCCCTTCACAAGTTGTGTTTTACTTTACATATGCGATTCATATAACTTGTCACGTGTCCCAAAAAAAATATTGACGTGTGGGCCCCACTTCAATTAATAATATGACGTTCAAAAATACGGGATATAACAATTTGAGGTCGGGTTACCATCAAGTGAGAGTTAGAGAAGCAGATATTCCTAAAACAGCCTTTAGAACGAGATATGGCCACTATGAATTTCAAGTGATGTCGTTCGGGTTGACCAACGCTTCGGCCGTGTTTATGAACTTGATGAACAATGTATTCAGGCCACTCTTGGATTCCTTCGTGATAGTGTTTATCGATGATATTCTGGTGTACTCTCGCACAAAATCAGAACAAGCAGATCATTTGCGAATTGTTCTTGGCATTCTTCGAGCCCGGAAATAATATGCGAAGTTTTCAAAGTGCGAGTCCTGGCTAAATTCTGTGACATTTCTGGGCCATGTTATTTCAGATGATGGCATTCGAGTCGACACTCAGAAAATTAAAGCGGTGAAGACATGGCCAAGGCCTACGACGCTTACAGAGGTTCGTAGTTTTCTGGGTTTGGCAGGTTATTATCGAAGATTCGTAGAGGGCTTTTCGTCTATTTCGGCCCCATTTACGAAGCTAACCCAGAAGTAACCTAAATTTCAATGGGACGATTCTTGTGAGTGCAGCTTCCAAGAGTTGAAGGACAAATTGACCTCAGCTCCAGTTTTAATGCTTCCAGAAGGGTCAGATGGTTATGTTGTGCATTGTTATGCTTCCGATGTCGGATTGGGATGCGTATTGATGCAGCGTGGTAAGTTCATTGCATATGCTTCGAGGCAATTGCGAAAACATGAGAAGAATTACCCAACTCATGATCTAGAATTGGCTGCGGTTATTCATGCCCTGAAAATATGGAGGCATTATTTATATGGTGTGCACGTTGATGTCTATACAGATCACAAAAGTCTTCAGTACATCTTCAAGCAAAAGGAGTTGAACCTGCGACAGAGGCGGTGGTTAGAATTATTAAAAGATTATGATGTTAACATTTTATACCACCCCGGGAAGGCGAATGTAGTAGCCGATGCGCTTAGCCGCCGATCAATGGGCAGTTTATGTGAAGTCCCTCCAGAAATGAAAGAGATGGTTCAAGAACTTCACCGATTAGCTAATCTGGGAGTGCGTGTAATTGATTCGGGTGATGCAAGGATTAGTATCAATGATTCCAGAACCTCGTCCTTGGATACGGAAATGAAGGAACGGCAGTATGAGGATCCTCAGTTGTGTCGTTATAGAGACGCATCTCATGGGAAAGGAAAGTCTCCGTTTGAAGTTTCCATGGATGGGATTCTCAGGTACCGAGGCAGGTTATGTGTGCCGAATGTGGCGGAATTGCGCTGACAAATTTTAGAAGAAGCACATTGCTTTTGATATTCTATTCACCCAGGCGCAACCAAAATGTATCATGATCTCAAGATGATGTACTGGTGGGATGGCATGAAGAGAGACACAGCAGAATTCGTAGCACAATGTCCAAATTGCCAACAGGTAAAAGTTGAACATCAGAAGCCAGGAGGCTTATTGCAAACAATAGATATACCCACCTGGAAATGGGAAGTGATCAACATGGATTTCATCGTGGTATTTCCTCGTTCCCGTGGCAGGCATGACTCTATATGGGTGATCGTGGATAGGCTGACGAAAGCAGCCCATTTTCTTCCAGTTAGGACCACGTACTCAGCGGAAGACTATGCAAGGTTGTATCTCAAAGAAATTGTGTGACTCCATGGAATCCCATTATCTATTATCACAGATAGAGGAGCACAGTTTACAACTAAGTTCTGGAAATCTTTTCAAGAAGGTTTGGGCATGCAAGTGAAGTTTAGCACGGCATTTCATCCGCAAACTGATGGGCAGGCCGAGCGTACCATTCAAACTTTAGAAGATATGCTACGGGCGTGTGTGTTGGATTTCGGTAGTAGTTGGGATGACCACTTACCCCTTATTGAGTTCGCATACAACAATAGCTACCATTCAAGTATACAAATGGCTCCATATGAAGCTTTATATGGAAGGAAATGCAGATCTCCAATCGGATGGTTCGAAATAGGAGAAGCACAATTAGTGGGCCCTGAATTGATCCAACAAGAAATAGAAAAAGTTAAGGTGATACAAGATCGGTTGTTGACAACTCAAAGTCGCCAAAAGTCCTATGCAGATAACCGTCGACGAGACTTGGAATTTCAAATTAATGATTGGGTATTTTTTAAAGTGTCACCCATGAAAGGGGTGATGAGATTTGGTAAGAAAGGGAAGCTAAGTCCCAGATACATTGGCCCCTACAAAATCATTCGCAAAGTGGGTCAGGTAGCCTATGAATTGGATCTACCTTCGGAGCTTGAATCAGTCCACCCAGTTTTCCACGTTTCGATGCTCCGCAAGTGCATTGGAGATCCCACCAATATTGTCCCGATAGCCGATGTGCAAATAACGGAAAAGCTAACCTATGAAGAAGTTCCTATTGCCATCCTAGATAGGCAAGTGCGAAAGCTTCGAAATAAAGAGGCAGCATCAGTCAAAGTATTTGGTGAAACAACAATCGGGAAGAAATGACTTGGGAAGCGGAAGAGAGTATGAAATCCAAGTTCCCGCATTTATTCTGACCCCCGGAGGAGGTTCAAGATGAAACGCCAATGATGAGGTATGTATGCTTATTTTGTTTAATGCTTTCGGTCGCGTGTGGCTATGGATATGTCGATGTTGTGATGTAGCCCTGTGAGGCGATGATATTGTGGGTTGTTGTGACAGGTTGGTAGTGCCAAATTACAGGGAAAACTCTGGCGAAATTTTTGTAGAATCCCGAGTGTTTAACATTCGAGGACCAATGTTCCAAAAAGGGGGGAAGAGTGTTACACCTCGGAAATTTCCCCGCGAACGTACATTGAAAAGTTGAAGGTTTGCACTTTGACCCAGTTGGTCGTAAAGTGGAATACGGCCCGTAAAGTGATTTACGGACCGTAAACTGCTATCGTCCTCCAACCTTTCAAAAAATTTAATTTTCTGTCAAATGCTTCAAATGGTTAAAAACGACTTGGAATACGGACTATAAATCGAAATACGGCCTGTAAACTGAGTCATAAATTGTCATGATCTTCAGCATGCCTTTCTGGTTTTGATATGCTTAAATACGGTCGCGAAGGATGGACCGTAAACCAGAATACGGCCCGTAAAGTGGGTTTACGACCACTGTACACCTCAGTCACTGTTCATTCCGGAATAGATTTTAAGTCATTAAAAAGAGACCCAAGATCATTCAAATCATTTCATCTTCACGATATTTCTCTCTAGAAACTCCTTAAATACTCTCTACTCTTCAATTACAAGAACTCAAGGGAGATTGGTGATCAATTACATGAGACCCACGAAATCAAGTGTGAGAATCACACTAAAGTTCATCCTTCTCAAGAAAGCCCAAAAGGAGTGAAGTAGGGTTTTGGTGCTAGAGGAGTAAATCTATTCAAAGCTTGTTCAAACATCATCTAAGGTAAGTTTCATGACCATTTCACGTTGTTTAAGGTATTGGAAGGTTAAGATACCCGAATAGTAGAAAAGCATAGCAAATGGGTCATAAATGAGTGAATAGTGTCATGAGTGAATGGTAGTTGAATACAATCATGAATGTTAGTGTGTTGTGAGTATGAATACATTATAAATGACATGTATACTATGAGATAAGTGTGATACATGAGAAAATACGATAGCGAACCCAAAACCATAAATGTGGGGAAAAAAAAGAGAAATGGTGGATCATGGTCATTGTATATGAATGATGATTGTTGATTGCTATATTGTAATTGTTGTTGTGGGTGTTGGAAGTTGATATGAAATATGGGAAAAGTAGTATAAACAAAGGAAGTGCTGCCCAATTGTCTCTAGAAATAGTAGTGCGTTCTTATAGTTGATTAACTAACGTTAGTACGAATCCTCTTTTGAAGGTAGAGGCGTGACATTGAAGGAGAATAAACGAACACTACATTGCTTAAATGAGAAAGGTATGTGAGGCTTGTCCTTTCTTTTTAATGGCATGAATCCTATAGTGTAACTACTTTCTTATCCACGAGCCTATGTCTATAGTTAACTACACAAGGTAATGAGTTAAAGTATAGAAAGTCTAATGACGTTATTTATCGCTTACACTCACCTCATATGCTAATTCCTTCGAGGTAAGGCAGGATGTCAATGATTGTTCCATAATGCAATAGGGGGATCACGACCTTACGTCACCCCGATAGAGTGTGGTTGATCTTGAGCCTTATGTATGTATGATGATAAGCTAAGCATATGATGATATTACTATTACACCGCGCCTAATTTTCCGGGCAGTCACCGCCAAGGCGGGCAGCTATATGATACACCATGGCCAAATAACATGGGCAGACACCACTAGTGGGGGGCATGAGATGTTACCCCGGACGCGGGAGGCCTGGACGCAGCCTTATGTTTTGATTATCACACCGATCCGATATGGACGAGAAGTTTATACATGATGCATAAATGGTAAGATGATGAGCATGAGTATGACAGCATGACTTGTTTTCTTTATACTTGACAGTCAGATTCAAATGTCCTATACTGATATCTTCTTTACAACATTGTTTTATTTCATTGTTTATGCCTCTCATACTCAGTACAATATTCGTACTGACGTCCATTTTCTTTGGACGCTGTGTTGATGCCCAAAGGTAGACAGGGAGGAGAGCTCGATCCAGATCTGTAGTAGCTGTCAGCTGATTGGAAGCCCTCTCTTGTCCCGGAGGTGCTTATGGTTATTATTTTGTGTATATATAGCCATGTATCAGTATTTTTTTTGGCCCGACGGGGTCTTGTCCCGTCCCTATGTTCAGCACTCCAGTAGAGGCTCGTAGATATGCAGTGCGGGTTAGATGGTCTCACGAGATCACTACTGTATACATATCTATATTATTTTGATAGCCTAAGGGCACATGTACATGAAAGTATTTTATGTTTTCATACGAAATATGATTTTCCTCCGCTATGAGTATAAAAATGATAAAAAGAGCATTAAAAATGTAAAATGAGCGACAGAGCGAGCGGTGCTCGGTGGTTAGCCCCGGGTACCCGTCGCGGCCCCTAGCTGGGTCGTGACAGGTACAATGGGAAACCTTGATACAAGTCTATCTATCTGGTCTTTGTGAAGCTGTTTTGGATGCTTTTTCTTTTCTTGGTGTTCTGGATTGAGTTCTTTAAAGGAGTAAGTGACTAAGGCCAAGAAATGGTTAAGGATAATGTCTCAAGATTTGTTATGGCTAGAGTAATTGGGATTTGAGCATGTTTCTGCTTCTTTCTGTGTGAATTAGTCCTAATAGTAGAGCATGTGCGTTTCTTTTGAGATACAGTATGGTAGTAAGAGCAAAAATACTTTCATAATTATAACCTTGGTTTGAAGTTGCTTATGAACATTAGCATGATTTTATTGTTAAAATGCTTATGGTGGGTCTGGCCTAGTGCTCATGTTTGAAACATGGCAACAAAAGTTTTTAAAAAGTTTGGACATAGCTTCATAAGTCAACTGTGGAAGCTTTGTGATAGAGTTTGGTTGTTTTTTTAACCTACCTATAGTCCTTAGTGTTGTCACTGGAACATAAGGATGAGGCCATGGGATGGGGGAAGAGTCTTGGGAGATTAAAAGGTGAGCCTAGGCATGAATTAGAAGAAGTGACCAGTGGAACCCAAGATCCGTTTTTGCTGAAAGGAGACTCAGGATAAAGGAGATAGGGAGGTGATGACCCTACCCTGTCCTGTTTCCCTTTCAAGAGCCTGAGACTATTTTCTCATCCCTTTTGACTTTCTCCTTATGATCCTGGGACACACAAGGGTCTCAGGTGGATTAGAAGAATTTAACTATATCCAAAAAAAAGGGAAAAAGGGGGGGGGGGGGGGGGGGGGGGGGTACACCCGCAATTAAATGAACTGTTGTCAGTATTTGTAAATCCTAAGTCTTGTTTGCTTTCACTATGTCTCCTAGAAGGCTTTAAAATCTGGAAAGTTTGCTTGCCTTAATTTTGTGGTTTGAATTAGGTGTTTTTTTGTAAGGAGGTAGGACTGATAAGTGTATTGGTACTAGTCTGAGTCCATATCACAAGAAACTAAGTGCCAACTTTGTTGCTTATCATTTGCTTCTGTTTGTGGTCATGTGTCTTTTATCTACTTTTCCTTAGCCTGTTTATCCATGACTTGCATCTGGGAATCAGTCCCTTTGGTTTGTTGTTTGTTGTTGTAACCTGTCTCTTTTGTGATGATTGAATCCTCATGCTTACCATAACCTGATCATGCCATAAACCTATATCCCTTTATTTTTCTTTTCTTAGCCCTTGTGAAAAGATTCTGATTAGAATAAGTATTTGAAAGGCCATTATTAAGGGCCACAATTGACTCAAGACTGTTTAGACTAATTGCTCGCATCACCTGCCTGTTGAAATCCCTTTTATTTACTAAAGGACTTCAGAGTTCATCTATATGTGAGTTAACAATAATCCTAATTGGCTAACATATATGTTGTGTGCTTGGGTTGATAAAGGAGAGGTAAGTTTTAAAGCTACTAGGTTTAAATGTATGCTCTAAGTCATAGGCTTTGCCAAGCTTTTCTTTATCTGGAATAAGTAAATACACTGCCTAAGGTTTAATTTCTTGTTCTGTTTTCCCTAGGCCCTTGTGAACCTCTGATCTGGGGTCCTAGTGACTTGCTTATATGGTTAATGTCATCCCTTGCTTGTCTTCGGCATCAGCCCCTTGAGAGAATGCTATGTCAGCTTGTTTACTAATTTGGTTGTGTGTACCCTTGGGGTTAGTTTGAATGAGAATTATGTCATGGTTTAAATCTATGGGAATATAGACCTACCTAGGATGAGGCTGGGAAGCCAAGGGAACCTGAATAGTTTATGGTGGTTGAACTTGAGCCTCGCTACCACTTGAATTAGTTTATTCATCCCGGTCTCAGTACAAATGGACAGGTTTGCTTGGTTTGAACATGTGCATTTGGAACCCTTTTTAGAATGAATTCTAGGCTAAATAACTTTAAAGATACAAACCTCCATGTGATCATAGAGAAGGCTAGAAATGAACCAAAGCCACATGACCTATGAAAGGCCTTTTAAAGGGGCCTTGGGGAAAAGAGAAAAGGAAAGCCAGGCCCACCCTAGCTCATAACATTTTCCTTCAGATAAGAGGTCCCATGGCACTTCAGTGGTTTGTGGGGTTAGGTGTTCATTGCCAAGAACTCTGGAACCACATGGATTCTACCCCTAGTCTTAGTGAGACCCCCCTCCAAGTTTAGAGTTAGGTGCCCTGATAAGATTGATTGTAGCTTTTACCAAGTGAAGAATAATTGAGCATCTGTGTTCAGGTTAGAAATAAATTGGAAGGGTAGGTAGAAGTGTAAAACTTGGTTGCTTATTTTCCTTGGCCTAGTCTTATTTACTTGTCCCTAAGAGTACATTAGCTGCCTCTAGTTGACTTTAGACTTGGTACATAGAACTCAGAAAAAGGAGAACCTTAGTCTTGCCGCCTTTCCTGCCATGTCCACATCCCTTGATTGGTTTTGTGTGCTTTTTCACTAGCAAGGTGTAAAATGCTCAGCTTCATTTTAGGATAGCATGTTAGTGCAGATCTGCCTCCCTTGTGTGTCACAACCTGTGTGTCTTCTCATGGTTATGTGTCCTTGATTTATTGTCCCAGGTCATCCCATATCTGATACTGCAGCTTATGTTATTTTTCTCTCAATGACCATGTTGCCTTGTCCTGGTCCCATTTGTGATTGATAGGCCCAGTTGTGTTATCCCAAAGACTATGTGTTTTATTCTTTGCCCTTTTGGTTCCTTTTAGTTTGCTTTGGGCCTCTTTCATGAGTATGTGTTTTGCCATATTTTGCTACTGCAAGTCTATGAATTTGTTTGCTCTGGTTCTTGAATTGCATTGTGTTGTGAACCAGGACAGTTATGCGGTATTTTATCCTGAAATCTGCTTGTGTTCTTGATGTCTAAATCGGTGTACGACAAGGTAATTTGAGATAGGGTCTAGTCTTAGCCTTCCCCGGTGACCACCCATGCCTAGGGTTTGAGAAACCCCTTGGAACTTGTGCGGGATTGGGAATATGAGGGCGACGACTCTGCCTTCCACTTTGTTACCAAAGACCTACCAATAGGCCTTGTGGCATCCATATATAAGCATTAGCATAGCTGCCTTACTTCATTGACTTGTAGAATCTGTTTGATATGTATGTGTGTATTTGATATATATTGCCTTTTTTTTAGCATAATCGTGATAAGTTCAAAAAATTATAAACTAACCGGTTTACCTTTTTCTTTTTCTCACTCACCACATGACCAATCGGGTCGAGTCAGCCTGCCTATTGGGACTCAAGCCCAATAAGGAAAATTCTTTCCTTGAAGATATTAAGTCCGCAAAGACAAATTAAATTGCTTGGCGCGCAGAAGGCCCAGCCATGGGTGAAAATGGCCGGCCAGGGGCTTGGTACACCCCTAGTCTTTACATTTCCTTTGTTTGCTTCTTGTCTTTCTTCCATCTTTGAGCTTTTATGTATTTGTAAACTTGTAAAAATTCATGTCATAGTGGAATCCTTATTGTGTGAACTAGTAGTCTTAGGACAACGGTACTTATGCCTTTTAGATTGACTCTAATTCCCCAAAACCATTTCTTTCAAAATCCGGATATATCGTAATGATTTTTGACAATCATGAATAGGGGATTAGTTAAACTATTTGACGCAGTTTTCTAAAACAAGAACAAAAAGAGTATTTCAAAAACCACAAATGTTACGAAATTGTTCAAGAAAGACGGACTTGTTTTCAAAAGCTGAAGCATTTTTTAAAGAACAAACCAAGTTTGTTTCCAAACTAAGGCTAAAATAAAATAGGTGTTTTGGGTCAATTTCAAATGAAAAAATCTGATAAATATTGTGCCAAAAACCTCACTGATTTTAGCAGATTAATGAATATGGCCAGAACTGGCCAAAACAAAAAGGGGATTTTTGGGCCAAGGCCCATTCACGGACAAAGGGGATGATATCTCAAAAAAAAAAAATTAAAACCCCCAGCTCATTTTAACCCAAAAATAGGTAGGCCACTTCAATATATATATATATATATATATATATATATATATATATATATATATATATATATATATATATATATATATATATATATATACGAGACCAATTTCATAATTTACCTTAAAAAATGCAATTTCAAAAAAATAAATACATTCGTATATATGAGTTCTCGGACAAAGTGTTCCCAAGCGTATTATACGGATTGAACCAAATAAAGTATGAGTTAAGCATGGACAGAATTAGACATCTAAAACATAATAAGTTTATATTTTCAAATAACATGTATAGAGACGACAACTTTATACCTGTTTTCCAAACGAAATACATCATCCCTATATACAAAAGGGAAAAATATTTTATCCGGATATCATAAATCCGAATCTACATACCCTATATATAAAGGGAACATATTCAAATTCTTTTTTCGTGAAAGTGATATGCGAAATGACAAGATTTTTGCGAGAATAAACACTAAATAGACGGTCCATGGAAATACTCATACTTTGGAATTCGAAGGTCAACCGTATAGTACGGATCCTTTATACTGGGGTTCCTAACACCCTCCCTAGGGGATCATCAGAACTCTTACCTAGAACTCTGGATTACGAAGGATTTTTCACTGTATTTGAATAAACCCTTCACCCCCAATTTTCCTAATTTCCTAAAAATTAGGTGGTGACTATTTTCAAAACAAAGTCTGAAAGAGCACCAACGAGTTCGTAGTAGCTTTTATGCTTTGACCCGCGTAAAAAGTGAACCGTTACACCGCGTACGGGGTAGCATCATGACGTACCCACTGTTGTGGTGTGCATAATAGGTGCTGCACCCGGCCGACTATAGCGTGGCTCGGTGCGAGAAAATAGTTATATATATATATATATATATATATATATATATATATATATATATATATATATATATATATAGCATGCATGAGAACCCAAATAAAAGCTATAACTCTATCAGAGTGACATAAGGTCGGTAAACCTCTGATTACCATTATGGAACCATCACCATCGCTATATCTCACCTTGAAGGAAAAAAATCATAAGGTGAGATCAACAACAACGATAAAGATCAATAATCATGAAACAAAGATTAATAATATCATAAGAACATCAAGAACCATAAGTTTTTAGTATTTATAGGAATGGAGGACATTTGTACATATATATATATATATATGTATATGTATATATCAAGGTGATCATGCCATAGGAAGGAAAGGGTTAGCCTTAACATACCTTGTCGTCTCCTTAACTACATAACGCTTATCCTCCCAATCTTGTGAATCTACATTCAAGACGATTTATACTAGAGTTAAGCCTTGAAAACTCTCATAAGGTCAAACTAGAATAATTAGTGAGCTAGCGAAAATTGGGCAGGATTTCCCCTATTTCATCTACTTGTACCAAATTCTAAAACAACACCCAAACGGCAATAGCAACATCAACAATCCCATAATCAAGAGATTGTATTCAAATTATGCTCCATTAAATCCCAAAACTTCTTTTCATAATCAATCCATAACAACAAATTCAACACAACCCCTTATACACTTGTATACAACACTTCCTCATCATCATTATTACCCCTCATAACAAGATTATACTCATAACATGCTAAAAATTATAGCTCAAGTTAATTTACAGCTCAAAATATTATCAAATTCATAGTTGAACTCACTTATTCACTTTCGTCATTCAATCAAATTGTATAACAATCAAACAACCTCAACAACATTCAATAGATATGAAAACATACCTTAATCACACAAGAGCAAGAGTTGGATCGAATTATTTCACTAGGATAAAACCTCCAACTTCAACACCAAAGAGATACTTGAACTCTACTAACCCTAGTGAGCTTTCTGGCATTTGAATCTCTTGATCCTCTTGGGTTTGGCCTTGATTAATATAGGAACTTGAGGAGAGGGTTTTGGAGAGTATTTGGATGAATTTTTGAGGTGGAAATGGTGAAAAATGAACCTTGGAACAAATTTATAACATTAAAAGGTCGGCCACCGACTTACTTTTTACGGCCACTTTGACGGACTGCAGAATATTTGACGCTCCGTCAAATTGGTCCATCAAATTTCACTGCCCGAGCAGTCTGTCTTAAACACCCACAACTTCCTACTCCGATATCGTATCGACAACGGTTTGTTGCGTTAAAAACTAGACTCAACAAATTTCAATGTTATAGCCCGTATTTTTGTACGTTTGGATGTTTCAAAGTCGTCATGAAAAGTTAAGGGCGAAACCAATTTCAAAAATTTTATTAATGCACAAGTGGTTATGAATATTATTTATGACTATTATTAGTATGGGAATATTGTGAGAGGCTAAGGGCAAGAGGAGAAATTCGCAAAATGGCTTATGGAAATATTGCAGAAAGAATAGGGGTAGAATGGGAATTTTACAAAAAAAAAATTTGTCTTGAAATTGTTGGACCAAAACAAGGTTTGGCCGTGTGCATGTGTGCATGTGCATGTATATGTGGATGAGCCAAGTTCCCAATTTAGTTAATTAAAGGAAATTCAAAAAAAAAAAAGGGAAAGAAAAGATGACAAAATTAAGTCATCTTTGCTAGAGAATTAAGGAAATTTCTAGAGGGGGCATGTGCCGCCCCTCACACGATCACTTGAATTATATATCTATATATTAGGGAGTTCATCTTTTAATTCAAGAAGAGTGGAGAGAAAGAAAAGAAGAAAAACAAAAAGAAGACAAAGGGGGAGCATTCGGCCAAGCTCCCCCAAAATTGAGTCCATGGAATCGTCTTAGAAAAATTATTCCCTTCCACTTTTCCTACCTAATGGAAGGTCCTTTACAACATGGAAGAGTTGTTGGAACAAGAAAATCCTCCATTGGTACAATTCCCTAACCTTAGCCAAGTAAGGAGTTTAAGGGAAAAAGGTAAGGAACTAATCCTCTTTCATGTGTTATATTTGATTTGGCCCATATGATACTCGAAGGGGATTTGCCTCTGAAGTTCTGTTTAATATGTTCTTGAGTCTGCCTACGATTCTGAGTCACTTCTGATATAGGTATGTCTGACATGATCGAGCCCATGATACGATTCAGTAACGAGATAAGTATAAAGAAATGTGTTTCTAAAAGAGTTCTGAAGATTTCATGTCTCCAACTGCCACGGAATATGTCTCTAAAAGGATTCTGTAAGTCTGATGGCACGTTTGATGATTCCAGCGAGTCTTTGACAGTCTTTGATACGTACGTACCATTCCAAGAGTTCTATTTGGTTTGATCCATAACCATGTCTAAAAGGTAGTTAACCCGATTACGGCTTTGGTTTTCCAAGAAAAGCTTCTAAAATGATTGTAGAGCGTTCTGTACTTCAAACGCTCGTAACTTTTGTATACTAACTCCGATTGACCCGAAACTTGTTCTGAACCTTCATATGTCGATAAGCATGTTTGTATATAAGTATGTTGTATCTCGGGTCCTGACTTGTGTGCGTATGGTTTCGCACTGTTCTGCTCGTGCATATGTTATGACTCCTTTCACCGAGTCCCGGGCCGGTACGTATCGTGCGGATGGTTCGCCGAGTTCTCTGTTGAGGGCCGGGTTCCATATATGAATTCCGAAGTATGATGTGTCCGGTTCCGGGGTACTGTGTTATATGTCCGTCCCCGGTTACCGAGGATATATTATGAAGTATGATGTGTCCGGGCTCGGGGTGCTGTGTTATCTGTCCGCCCCCGGGTACCGTGGTTATGTTATGATGTGTAACGGAGATTGGAGCAAATTTTCTGAAATGTGATGTGTTGTGGCGCCAAAAGTAGGAGTGGCGACCACGTTCCTATGTTATCGTGCGCATTCCTTGGCACTGTTCACCGGTTCCTCGGCGTGTTGTCTGTCCCCGAGGTTACCGTGTATATGATAGAATGTGACAATCCCTCGGCGTGATATTTGTCCCCGAGGTTACCGTAGGTATGATATGGTATTTGTCCCGGTGTGGTATATGTCCCCGGGGTTGCCGCGTATGCGATATGATATCCGATTCTGATATGTGTGACTTGTGTTGGAGAGTAAGCATTCTGACCTTCCGTATATTCTGTATTCCGTTTGCTATGTGACATCATTTGAGTAATTTGTACGTTCTGTAATCCGTCTGGCATACAAGACGAGTAAGTATGGTTCGTATCTGGAAAAGAAATAATAAGTGTTTGGTATTCTGGATAAGCTATTTGTATGTTGTTCTGTCTATCTCAGTCATGGTTTCGTTTTCTGTACTTATGCCTTACATACTCAGTACATATCCCGTACTGACCCCCTGTTCTTCGGGGGCTGCGTTTCATGCCGCGCAGGTACCCACAAATGGCTAGACGAGATGAGCTGAAGATGGTCCAGTGGATTGGCGGGCTCTATTTCCTCCAGGAGTGCTGCCGAATCAGAGTATGTATGATGTGATGTCTGATCAGTATTAGAGACTTTGCAGACAGCGTCGTGGGTAATGATAGTCAGTCTGTAAGCGGCTCCATCAGCCGATATGTTATTTTGTGTGTCACATAACAAATTTTGTATAATTACAGATTTGTTAAATTCTAGAAGTAGCAAGCAGAAGATTTCGAAAGCTCAACACGTATTTTATTTGTAATTGACTCTCAGAATTTAAAACAAAAAAGAGGTTAGGTGTGTAATCAAGGTCTGCGGGTTCGCTCGGCTCCGTATGTGGGGTCGGGTGCCCATCACACCCTAGGGATATTGGGGTGTGACATTCAATTTGGATAGGTAATGCACACCACAAATCCTCATATTCAAGGAGATATACCTCTTTCAATTTGGACCAAAAATCCTGTCCAAAATTCTGCCAAGTTTAACCAAAGTTTCGACAAACTTAATTTCCTTAATTTGCTTGTTCTCCAATCCTTCCATAACTTATTAAACATGAACTTAAACCTTCATAACCACAAGATAGGCACATATAATCTGTTATACACCGTATATTTATACGTCAAATTATTCACAAGCAAGTCGACTCAAGTTAAAGGCAGAGTCATTTTCGGACACGAGATAGAAACATTTAAATTTCAATTTTAAATTAGAAGATAAATTATTTATAAATTTTCTTTGGTGTGGAAATATTATGGAAGATTAGGAACTAATTAATTATGATTAAATTATTAAGTAGGGATTAGGGATTAATTAATTAATTAATTTAATTTTTAAACTGTGGGCCCCACCCGTTTTAATTAAAAAAACATTGTTGGGTTTTTAGGAATATTATGGGCTGAGTTGTGAGAATTTTATGTGTATATCGTTGTTGTTGGTATTTCTGTGTTGACAGGAGGGCAATTAGAAGTTCGGGTTAGGCGAATATATAGGGGAAATGCTGCCCGATTTTCGTTAAGTTTTTAACTAATAGAAAACCCTAAACGAGAATATATAAGCTGAAATATAGGTTCTATAAGAAATGGGCTATAGATTTGTGAACTAGAAAATATAGTTACTAACAATAACGTTACTCTTGTATTAAATAGGCTAAAAGAGCGACGAGACGAACGGGTTACGAATAGCCGCTAACAGGTATGTAAAGTTGTCCCTTCTTTCTTTTGGCATGTCTTAGATTTAAGTGATGAATGATATGAACTATGGGGTAATTCCATTCATAAGCTTTGAGTGATATTTATGATTCTTATTCACTTCTTGATGTTACAATTCTCAAGTGATTGAGCCTCCCTCTTCAGTTTTCTGTACGTTGGTTAATAGTTGATATATATCCATTCCTATTCTTAGGAACTCCATGATAACTAGTAACATATGACTATGATCCTTAAGGCTTTGTGATATCCTTATGATGACGTCAAGGGATGTTCGATATGTTTCCGATGACCTTCGAAAGGTATTTGATACGACTATTGTCTTGATTTTCAAATGGTAATTCGTGTTGATTATTCTATTGAGTCTTTCAAAATGTTTTTAAATTGCATATAGTTTCTCACTACTCTGCTCGTGCATGCCTCAATATGTCTTTCACTGAGTCCCGGTCCAGGATATGTATTCGTGCACAGTTTCAATGCATTGTTCACCGACTCCCTCGCTAGAGGGCTGGGTACGGTATATATATATTATGGTGTTATGCTGTGTTATGGTGTTATGCTGTGTTATGGAGTTATGCTGTGTTATGGAGTTATGTTGTGTTCTGGAGTATGCTGTGTTATGGCGCCAAAGACGAGGTGGCGACCATGTTCACCGAGTCCCATAATGGGCTGGATATGATATATGATATTGACATGCATGATTTATGTTCAAAGGAAAGCATTTTGGTATTCTGGTTATTGTACTCGTTTTATGTACTCCTTATTTCAGTTATGATCTTGTTTACTGTATTTCATGCTTTACATGCTCAGTGCATATTCCGTACTGACCCTCTTTCTTTAGGGGGCTGCGTTTCATGCCCGCAGGTGCAGATACTCACTTTGGTGATCCGCCAGCTTAGGACTCCCTTTCCGCTGTCTTGGAGAGCTCCGTTGTTCCAGAGGCTAGACTTTTGGTTTGAATCTTATGATATATTTATGTATATGCTATCCAGGGGTACGACGGGGCCCTGTCCCATCATATTTCGCTATTCGTACTCTTAGAGGTCTGTAGACATATGTGCGGGTTGTGTATGGGTTCTATTCAGCTGTGTCTATACGATGTGCTGTGGTATGATGTTCGTCTCTAGTAGCAGCCTTGTCGGCTTGCATACGATATTGATATGTGATGGCAGCCTTGTCGGCTTGCGTATTATTTCATGATATGATTAGTTGTGACTCCTCAGGAGACCGTTGTTCTGGAAATATATATATATATGATGATGTTACGAACTTTGAAGTTTCTTTATAAGTTTTCGTATTGTCGTAGTTTTAGTGTGACTATATCTGATAGGTACGTATACTGGTGTCTAAGTCGGGCACCAGTCGCGGCCTACGGGGTTGGGTCGTGATAAAAGTGGTATCAGAGTGGTTCATCCTCGGAGTGTCTATAGACCGTGTCTAGTAGAGTCTTGTTTATCGGTGTGTTGTGCACCATATCTATAAACAGGAAGGTACAGGACATTTAGGATGTTACCTTTCTTTCATATCTAAGATCGTGCGATAGAGCCCAGTCATAGGAAATGAAATTCCTTATACTAACCTTTGATTTCAGCTGAAGAACGACATCGACAGGAGAAAGCGACCGATGATATTGGCAGTTACAAGGTACACAGGTAAGTTACGGTGTGAAAATGACATGTTGGATAAGGTAAGAATATTGAAACATGATTGAAACGTGAAGTTGGAGGATGAAAGAGAAGTTGGATAGCAAAGTATAACAGAACAGATCGTCAAAGGATCAGGTACGTCTCGAGGTGCGATATGTGAGGTAAGTTCTGACACCTTTATACCTTACTTGAAATTAGGAGCCCTGTGTGGCTATGATATGATATGATATATGTGTACATATGTTGGCCCTGTGAGGCATTGTTGGTATTTCCTACGTGTAGGTTCTGGGATAGTAAGAAGTACAGAGGAAACTCTGCCCAAATTTTCCCAGAAATAGGAAAAAGGAAGAGAATGAGACATAAGTTCATAATGTGTTTTGAAGGGTGATACCGACAAGGTAAATCTATTATGTTGGACTAAAGAGTTAAGAAATACCCCCACGTCATCCATAAGAGGCATCATTATTGTTTGGGAGACCTTGTTTCGAAGAAGCGTACATGAGTAGCAGAATTCGGGATTCATTTGAATGGACGAGAATACCTTACAGCCACATTTTTGCCAAAAACAAAAGGCTTAGGGTAAAGGGCAAAACCGTCCAGCAATTAAGTTCCACTATTGGAAGAGTACAAAGCATACGACAAGCAGTTTGTGAACTAAATGGTTCGTTCACGACTCAAGAATAAACCTGGAGGTAAACCATGTGAATCAAGCACTAGAAGTCCTGTGGTGCTTGTCAGATTCTAGTTTTCTTCTGCTGGTGGTTGGAGAATGCTTTATAGTAACCTTGTATTAGTTCATTAATCAACTAATTGGAGATGGAATCTGTGGAAGGAAAACTTAAACTTGTGGGCTGTCTAGGATCATGTATTTCATATGTTGTTGGTGAAATGCTAGGATGATTCAGAAGGGCTTGTGATACTAAGGGATGATTTAGAAAAAGGTGGTAACTCGTAACAGAACATTTTACTGAGGTATCGAGTGAACCGATAAGTAGGGATAAATTACGACAAGTTTACAGTTAAAAGGAGTAATAATATGATTGAGATAAAAAGTACGGGGGAGGAAGAATTATGACAAGTTATGAAGGTATTGATAAGACAGCTTGTGAGATACTATGGGTAAGATTGATCAGAAAGGGTGAAGGGTTAAGTATGCCTATTCCACAGAGTGTAATTAAAACATAGTAAGAATCGTGAATAAGATTAAGAAGTGTTATATTATAGGATAGATTACGAACAGGATGTAATGTGAATACCATAAGGATTGCTATAGAAATGAGTAAATCCTAGCAAGGAAAAGGATACGATGTGATTAGTGTGAAACGGAGAAGCAAATATAGAACGAACAAGAAAGACTTACAAAGTTCAATAGGGAAAGTTCAGAATAAAAGTCAAGTGGTAACAAAAGTGAAAGCGAGCACAGGAAGAGAAGAAGTAATTGAAAGAAGAAGATAGAAAGAAAGCGAGTAAAATTACAGTATAGCAATGCGTTACGACATGTATAGCTAAGAAAACGAGTAAAATAAGCGACAGAATTGTGAAGGACCAACCTAAAGGAAGGTGAGCAACGAGACAGAAGGAGTGCCAGAAATGACTGGGATGATAAGAACAAATAGAGATGAACAGAATATGTTTCTGTTATATCCCGTATTTTTATACATTGGGACATTTTAAGCTAAACGCGACAAGTTAAAGACAAGACTATTTAAGGTACGAAGTAGAGACTTTAACTTCCGATTTTGTTTCAAGTCACAAGTTGCCCAAAAACTTTCATTTGGTATAGAAGTATTAATGGAAATATGGGATTAAATTAACCATGATTAGATTATTAATTGGGATTAAAAACTAAATCAGTCCATTAAAATAGCCATAAGTGGCCGTGTAAGTTATGTTGAGTTGGTCAATGAAAATTGACTCAAGCTTGGGTGGGACACATGTCCAACTTGTGGACTGCATATATAAGTGAAAATGCTGATTCATGGTTCAACTAGCTAACCATTTCACCTTCACAAGTTGAGAGAAATCAAGAGATAGAGAGAGAAGCTCTCGGCCATGGCTGGCCGAGAATGAACTCCAAGGTTTGATCAAAAAAAAAAAATTCTCCATCAATTCAACTCCTTACCAAGTGCATAAGAACGTGTAGTAGTTTTTGGAAAGAAACAAGGAGGTGTGGCATGGCAATAGTGTTGAAATTCGGCCAAGGTTGAAGAGTAAATTGTAAGGTAAGAATGATCATTTTTCATGTATTGTATGATGATTTGAATGTAGAGTTTGTGCATATTGTTGTTGGGTTGTTGTTGGATTGTTGTTGTGGTTGAAGTTGAGATGAGCCGTGAGATTAGGTGAAGCCATGCTTGGTTTTATTTTGCATATATTGTAGATGAGTTGAATGTGTATCAACCTATGAAAAGGAACAAAGATTGTAAGATGTTTTTGTTTTGGTTATGTTGAATCCGTGTAGGGGCTGGCTTAGAGGGATTAATGGACTGTTTTATGTGATGCTTTAATTGTTGTTGTTATGGACATTGTGGTGCATTGTATGCCTTATGAATATGTGAGTTGAGGTGTAAAAGAAATGATTTATGTTGAAGTAGAAAAACAGTCCAAACCGTGGACTGTTTTAATGAAAGGGGTAGATTAGTGTATTTTGAATGTTGATTGTTGTTATGGACGTTTAGTGAAGAAGGAGTTAATGATTCAAGTTGAAATTGAAATGGTTTGTGGGCTATTGTAAGAATTAAAATGATGCTAAAACAGTTCTAATAATCATATAAGTAATGTTGTGTTGTTGTCGTTGTAATTGAAGTTGGAAAATTTCTAATTGAAAATGGTAATGTTGTGTGGGCTGTTTGGTCGTGAATAGGGGACTGTTTTAAATAATCCCGGGTTGGTATTTGAAAGTATGACTAACAATATTAGCTTGGAATACTAGTTGAGTTTAATGCGAACGAAACGTCGTCAAAATGTTAGAAAGGGATTATTATCGTTAAAATAAACGTATTGAATTCCCTCGTGGACTAATCGTAACTCTTGATATCTTGATATAGGATAAAGTACTATTGGGCAGCGAGTACGAGTTATAATACGACTAAACGCTAAAGGTATGTAAAGCCTAATCCTTCCTTCTTTTGACATGTCCTAGATGTAAGTAAGAAATGATATGAGCCTTGGGGTAAACTCTACTCTCTAGTTCCAAGCATGACTTATGATTCTATTCATTCCTTAATGTTATTGTCACGAGCCTACTATATGATTGACTAACAAATGATGTATGGAAATTCCTACTCTTAAAGAATTGCATAATTAGAGTCCTACTTGACCTTCAAAAGCTATATCAAGTTAAATTGATACATGTATATGAATCCTGAAACGTTCCTTGCTATGGTTTGTAATAAGATTTAGAAAGAACTGAATATGATTATTATCCTGACACTTGAAAGCTGATTAGTTACTTATCTATTGAGTCTCCAAAGATGATTTGCATTTATGTGGTTGCTTATTATTCTGCTCGTGCTTACCGTTACATCCTTCACTGAGTCCCAGGCCAGGACACGTTTTCGTGCGCATATTTACTATATTATTCACCGAGTCCCTCACTAGAGGGTCGGGACACGTTATATATATATATATATATATATATATATATATATATATGTGTGATGATGATGATATGATGGTATGATGATATGATGACATGATGATACGGGGATGGAGGCCAGGATGGCATATGATCATTATTTCACCGAGTCCCTCACTAGAGGGCCGGGACACGTATATGTACATGTTTATAATGCTATGATTTTAATTACCGAGCCCCTCACTAGAGGGTCGGGACACGTTATTTATGTTATGTACAGAATGATTATTCAGCTTTAACTACTAAACTCTATATTGATATTGGTATGAGGTTGATAAATATGAATTATGTTCAAAGGTAAGTTTTATGGATTTCTGTTTGTTGCATTAGATCCTACACTCCTTGTCTCAGTATGATTCTATTTACTATATTTCATACTTTACATGCTCAGTACATATTCCGTACTGACCCCCTTTCTTCGGGGGACTGCGTTCATGCCCGCAGGTACAGACGTTCGTTTCGGAGATCCGCCAGCCTAGGATATCTATTCAGCTACTTGGGATTGCTCCTTTTTTCCGGAGCCTAGCTTGTGGTATAAATCCCTTCTGTTGTATATATATGTGTTTGTTCGGGGTACGGCGGGGCCCTGTCCCATCACATGACACTGTCATTACTCTTAGAGGTCTGTGGACATTTGTGTGGGTCTGTATACAGTTGTTGTTTCGTCGTATGGATATGATTTATGTTTGAGGCGTACCCATTCGTAGTGGCAGCCTTGTCGGCTTGCGTATATATATATATATATATATATATATATGTTTGGGAACGTCTTGCCTTTTTATACAAATAAGTTCTCGATATGCTAGCTGTAAATGATTATAGTTAACAGGTGATATGAGTGTCCAACTCGAGCACTAGTCACGGCCTATGGGGTTGGGTCTTGACAGTTTCGAAGATGAGAAAGGGGTTATGCACAAAATAAAAAGATGGACATAGACTGGAGAAATGAAAGGAATACTAAAAGAAGCACCCAAGACAGACGTAACTAATTGAGTATGAGTATAGGATAAAAGGGAAATATATAGCTACGGACTTAAGGTGTAGTACGGCAAAAAGGTGATAGACAAGACGACTATTAAAAGGAATTTGATATGATTTTGAGTAAGTTAGAAGTTAGCGTTGGGTATACGACAAGGATGAAAAAGCAGGAGGCATAAAAGAGTAACACGTGTATGTGACTTCACCTCGGAAACTGTGAAATCCTTAAAGGACAAGAATTGTGGATTTGTAAAACAACTGATATATTGTAAATATATTAGAAGAAACAGACGATATCCGTTGGGATAAAGATAGTGTTATGAGAAAGCTTGAGACACTTATCATTAGAATATAAGTGCTACTGAATGGAGAATTTGAGACGACGATAAGCACCACCTAACTACTGATTGGGGTGAATGGAATGTGGCTTCGGACAAATTGCTACATTAATTGCATTACTCGAGTACCAACCATCAGATTAGATTTTGTACTATATGTCGAGAGTTCTCATCACCTCGTGATGGTGTTGGGATTTCATACATGGGTAATCTAAGTTGTAAGTGCTATTAAGGAAGACATGGATATGGTGCAGTATACCAAATTTATTGGAAAAGAATCATATGAATCTGAAAATTTGAAATGGGGACATAGAGTGGAATGGAAATAGATAATAGTGTGAGTACACCCAAAAGGGGAGAAGCGGATGGGAGAAATGCAAGTGTAAGATGAAAGCAACTGATACTGCAATACATTTAATGTGAAAACTTAAACCTAAAGTGAGATCCCATGTTGAAACAAGCTAGTGATATCTGAAAGCCAGCGACAAACGGATAGAAGCCAAGATGGTAATTGAGGCAGTGTTGAGAATTATGGGTACAGACTTTGGATAATATGACATCAGAAGGTGGATGCTTATAAAACGGAAGAATATGACAAGAGAATGGTAACAAGTAACTTAAAAGGATATTATAAAGGATAGCAAGGCTGTACTGGATTAGAGGTTAAGATGTTGACAACGAAGTTATTGGCTAATGATATCGTGACACATAGGTAGCAAAGGAGAAAGGATAGGAAATCTCTCTTGTAGTAAGATATGAGAAAAACCAAATAATGAATAGAGGAAGGGGAAAGAATATGGCAAAATAGGCAGCAAGTGAGTGTTAGTACAATAAGATTCGTAAGGCAGAATAAGCCAGGAGAAGGAAAGACTATGACTAAGATTGGACGCATTTTGTACAAATTATACAGGAATAGTTATGCAACCTACGAATACTTGTCTACTAAGAACGAGGCCAAGTGAGTACTTGATAAGGAGGGTAAAAATTCAGTAACAACAATGCGGTTGCAAATTTTGGGTACATCAAAGAAAGGTGTAAGAGGGTTTGAAGCAAACTACAGAGATAAAATTAGTACTGAGGGCAAAAGCCATAGTTGAGCCTTGACATCAATTGAAAGACGAGCGAGGCAACGCTAAGGTATTTACTAAGTTGATTTGAGCACCTACACATACTTGTGTAAAGATTGCAATGGGATGCGTGAAAGGAGAGCTAAGACCAAATTTGAGCAAAGGGGAAATAGAAGAATTTGAGTCAAAAATAAAGAAACGACACGAGGTAATATGCCTAAAGTATTACCAGTTACGCTAAGAGAAATTACGAAGTGATTTAACCGAGACAATTAGAACAAGCGGGTTACTGGTTACTGGATGACAGTAAAGTTATAATATGAGGGGACCCTAGCGCTATTTAATAGCCAACCCTAAAGATCGAAATCGAGAGGTACAAACAAAGGATAGTTAGAGACCTTCAAAAGAAAGTCAGAAGGTAACACATGATGTTGAGGATTCCAGAATACGAACTGTCACAGCGGAGTAAAGCATGGATATTGGAGTACAAAAAATGTCACCCTCTAGGAAATTTCATTTTACTCGTAGAACCTGCGGAGGATCCACAGGATACCAGAAACATGCGATACTCCAGGGATATTAAAGTGTAAAGAACTGATGAGGGACGTCTGCGCGTTACAAGATCTTGTTTAAAGATAAGAAGGTGGAGTGAAGTGAACGATACATCATCTTAAGAGAATAACTATAGAAAAAGAAAAAGTCGAGTCATGACTACACGCATCATGAGTACAAGTCTGAATCAATTAATGACAATACAACTGAGCAGTATGCAGATAAGAGAGACAGTAACACTTCAGCAGAACAGCATGAAATACAGCTGATAACCAACTACGAAATAAAGAGAAGAGTAAAGACAAAGGCATTGAATTATAACCTCGAGAAGTAACAGAAAGAGGAGATAATACAGGAATGACTAAGTAAAGACCTGGAATGTGTTATAACGAATTATGGTGAATCGACCAATGGAAGAGGTATGTGAAGGGCGTGATTGAATAAGAGGACACTTGAGAAAGTATTGGGAGTTCAGAATCAGTTTAACATTCGAGGACGAATGTTCTAAAAGGGGGAAGGATGTTATACCCCGTATATTTATACGTCAATTTATTCACAAGAAAGTCGACTCAAGTTAAAGGCGGAGTCATTTTCGGACACGAGATAGAAACATTTAAATTTCAATTTTAAATTAGAACATAAATTATTTATAAATTTTATTTGGTGTGGAAATATTATGGGAGATTAGGAACTAATTAATTATGATTAAATTATTAAGTAGGGATTAGGGATTAATTAATTAATTCATTTAATTTTTAAACTGTGGGTCCCACCAGTTTTAATTAAAAAAAAGGTTGTTGGGTTGTTAGGAATATTATGGGCTGAGTTGTGAGAATTTTATGTGTATGTCGTTGTTGTTGGTATTTATGTGTTGACAGGAGGACAATTAGAAATTCGGGTTAGGCAAATATATAGGGGAAATGCAGCTCGATTTTCGTTAAGTCTTTAACTAATAGAAAACCATAAACGAGAATATATAAGCTGAAATATAGGTTCTATAAGAAATGGGATATAGATTTGTGAACTAGAAAATATAGTTACTAACGATGACGTTACTCTTGTATTAAATAGGCTAAAAGAGCAACGAGACGAACGGGTTACGAATAGCCGCTAACAGGTATGTAAAGCTGTCCCTTCTTTCTTTTGGCATGTCTTAGATTTAAGTGATGAACGATATGAACTGTGGGGTAATTCCATTCATAAGCTTTGAGTGATATTTATGATTCTTATTCACTTCTTGATGTTACAATTCTCAAGTGATTGAGCCTCCCTCTTCAGTTTTCTGTACGTTGGTTAATAGTCGATATATATCCGTTCCTATTCTTAGGAACTATATGATAACTAGCAACATATGACTATGATCCTTAAGGCTTTGTGATATCCTTATGATGACGACAAGGGATGTTTGATATGTTTCCGATGACCTTCGAAAGGTATTTGATACGACTATTGTCTTGATTTTCAAATGGTAATTCGTGTTGATTATTCTATTGAATCTTTGAAAATGTTTTTAAATTGCATATAGTTTCTCACTACTCTGCTCGTGCATGCCTCAATATGTCTTTCACTGAGTCCCGGGCCAGGATATGTATTCGTGCACAGTTTCACTGCATTGTTCACCGAGTCCCTCACTAGAGGGGCGGGTACGGTATATATATATATTATGGTGTTATGCTGTGCTATGGTGTTATGCTGTGTTATGGTGTTATGATGTGTTATGGAGTTATGCTGTGTTACGGAGTTATGCTGTGTTATGGAGTTATGCTGTGTTCTGGAGTATGTTGTGTTATTGCGCCAAAGACGGGTGGCGACAATGTGCACCGAGTCCCATAATAGGCCGGATATGATATATGATATTGACATGCATGATTTATGTTCAAAGGCAAGCATTTTGGTATTCTGGTTATTTTACTCGTTTTATGTACTCCTTATTTCAGTTATGATCCTGTTTACTGTATTTCATGCTTTACATGCTCAGTACATATTCCGTACTGACCCCCTTTCTTCGAGGGGCTGCGTTTTATGCCCGTAGGTGCAGATACTCGCTTTGGTGATCCGCCAGCATAGGACTCCCTTTCTGATGTCTTGGAGAGCTCCGTTGTTCCGGAGGCTAGACTTTTGGTTTGAATCATATGATATATATATGTATATGTTATCCAGGGGTACGACCGGGCCCTGTCCCGTCATATTTCGCTATTCGTACTCTTAGTGGTCTGTAGACATATGTGTGGGTTGTGTATGGGTTCTATTCAGCTGTGTATATACGATGTGCTGTGGTATGATGTTCGTCTCTAGTAGCAGCCTTGTCAGCTTGCATACGATATTGATATGGGATGGCAGCCTTGTCGGCTTGCGTATTATTTCATGATATGATTAGTTGTGACTCCTCAGGAGACCGTTGATCTGGAAATATATATATATATATGATGATGTTACGAACTTTGGAGTTCCTTTATAAGTTTCCGTATTGTCGTAGTTTTAGTGTGACTATATCTGATAGGTATGTATACGGGTGTCCAGGTCGGGCATCAGTCGCGGCCTACGGGGTTAGGTCGTGACATAATCTCATATATCCATGAAGATAACTCTGGTGTCCACGACTAGGACAACTAAATCCTAACGAATCTCAACGCACACAACTATGAGGTGTAACAAGAAACTATTATTGCATGATTCCTTCCTAATTAATGGCTAATTTATGGAATTTGGAGTTAGGGTTTATACCCAAAATTGGGAGTTTTGGCTAGAATCTGAATCCGAGTAACCATATGCATTGCATTCATACTTTATACATTATTGCATGGGATTATATCTCTTGGTTTTTCTATGATATGGTTGTGGTCAATCGATTCGGATTTGACATACTGAGACTTGGCACAGCTGGGTTTAGATGCAATAACATAAGTGGTGATTTGTACTGTGGACATTGATTTGTGATGAATTTTACCTTATGTTTACGTGTTTATCTTACCTTATTATCTTTATATACATTAGCTAGTCTTAGTTGGCCTATGATACCTACCAGTACTTGATATTTGTACTGACCTACACTTGCTGCATTCTTTTATGAATGCAGAGTACCAGGTTTGATCTGCTTCTATCCCTCGTGGCTGATTATCGAGGTTGCTGCAGAGTCTATTTAGGGTGATCATGATGATGATCGCTGCTCGAAGACTCTTCTTATTTATCATGTCTTATTTCTATTTTGAGACATCATTTGAGACTAATGTATTATTCAGACTTGTGGTATTTGGTAGAGCTCCTGTATGATCAGACCAGATACTAGGGTTGGATTTTCATTACTTCCGCATTTCTTTATATTATTGTGAGAATTATGTTATTCTATTTTCTTCTGCTTTACTTATGTTTATGATTGTTAGGATAAGGGTTCGCCTATCGAGGTGGGGAATGTAGGTGGCCGCACAACTTAGTGAAATTGGGCCGTGACAAATTGGTATCATAGCCCTAGGTTACCTGGTTTATAATACAATAGCGTGTCTAGTAGAGTCTCGTGGATTGGTAAGATGAGCTCCGTAAGAGGCTATAGGACATTTAGGAAACTTTGTATTCTTTCATTCCTTCATGCTACATTATTCTAATTGGTATCAGGAACAATCGAATTGGTATCTGATTCATATCTCTTCTCTCACAGATGGTGAGGACTCGATCCACGATAGCTGAAGATTAGGTACTAGAGCCCACAGTTGTGGCTTACACCATGGGACGAGCGACCGTTAGAGGACGTGGTTGAGCTAGAGGCTGCTGGCCTGCACCAACCAGGGTAGGGCTCCTGCGGTTGGGCAGCGATATGTGAGATCTCCATCTCTAGAGCCTGAGCCTGAGGTTCAGCGGGTTCGAGACCAGGGCATCGAAGATGATGTGGCTCCTGCACGAGCACACCCCGAGGACTTCAGATCAGACAATTCAGGACACTATGGCCCGCATTCTACTTCATTTGGATGCCCAACAAGCTGCTATTGGTATTACTTCTCGGAGTGGAGGATCACAGACTAGAGTTGGGGCAGACCCTGCTACGGCCGTGGTTCCATAGATGGATGTAGTACCGGCCTCAGGAGATGATCTCAGACCCATGGTAGGCCTTGCTGTGACTTTGACCGACCAGGAGTTAGTAGGGAGATTTAGGAAGATAGATCCATCAAGATTAGCCAGTACTTTGGGAAAGGATGCATATAAGTTTATATTTTTCACGTAGACGCGAAAAACTGGTAGAGGTACTTCATTTCTTGTAAACCAGATGGTTCTCCTCCACTTATTTGGACACAGTTTTATTGCGCCTTCCTTGAGAAGTTTGTACCCTGTGGCTTAAGAGAGGAACGTAGAGATGAGCTCATCCACTTGCAACAGAGGGGATTATCTGTTAATGCTTATGTGACTCGCTTCTTGCATTTGGCTCGTTATTCAGCACCCCTAATTCCTACTGATTCCGACAGGATTTGATGATTTATTGGTGGGCTCGTTACTTCTCATTAGTTTCCATGCCATCAGCTTGAGGCCATAGGTGCTTCCTTCCAGTCCATTGTTCAGCATGCGCCATTAGTTGAGGCCGCCATGGCCCGCTCGCTTGGAGGGGTTAGTGAGAAGAGGCAGCGACAATTTGGGGGTTATAGTGGTTCCAGCTTGAGGGGCGTCGGACAGACTTCTAGGCAGTATCAGTCCTAATCCGGCCATTCTATGCAGTCTGCATTGCATCTTCTAGTGGTCCATCCAGGTAAGAGCTTCTGAGAGCTCATTTTCTATACCAGCAGACAGAGTTGCTCCAGCTAGGTCTTCACTTTCTGTTTATCAGGCTTCACCTTCTAGAGTTTGATATACATGTGGAGTGCCTGCTCATTTTGCTAGAGAGTGTCCTCAACCCAGGAAAGGTTATCAGTCCCAGAGGACTCCGACATCTTCAGGTAGCCGGGGTGGTGCTTCTCCGAGAGGCGGTACTCAGTCAAGCCGCGGTGGTTCACTGACTTCTAGGGGTGGGTCCCAGTCCATTGGTGGTAAGTACCAGAGTTTGAGAGGTGTATTATAGTCTGTACAGTCTGGTTATGGTGAGGCCCAGTGTTATTCATTTCCAGGTAGACTCGAGGCGGAGACCTCAGATGCGGTCATTTCAGTTTCTGTCCGACACAGAGCAACTTCTGTATTATTTGATCTTGGATCCACTTATTCATATATGTCTGCATATCATGTTGTTAGTTGGGACTTGGCTAGTGATAGCATAGCCGTACTTATTCACGTGTCTACTCCAGTTGGAGATTCTGTTGTTGTTGATCGAGTCCATCAATCGTGCTTGGTTACTTTTATGGGTTATGACACGTGGGTAGACTTGATAATACTTAATATGGTGGATTTCGATATTATTTTGGGTATGACCTGGCTTTTCCTTATCATGCGATCTTGGACTGTCATGCCAAGATAGTCACTTTAGCCATGCCGGGCATTCCTAGACTTGTGTGGAGAGGTACTCCTAGTCCCACTCCGAAGAAGATTATTTCCTTTCTTCAGGCAAAGAAAGTAGTCAACAAAGGGTTTTAACTAATCTGGCTCATGTGCGTGACACTACTATTACATCTCCTCCCCTTGAGTCTGTTCCCATTGTGAGCTAGTTCACGGAGGTATTCCCGTCCGATCTGCCAGGTATGCCACCCGATCATGATAGTGACTTTTGCATTAACTTGGATCCAGGAACCACCCTATTTCTATTCTACCATATAGGATGGCACCTGCCGAATTGAGAGAGCTGAAAGAGCAATTACAAGATTTGTTGAGTAAGGGGTTCATTAGGTCGAGTGTCTCCCTTTGCGGCACTCCTGTGTTGTTCGTAAAGAAGAAATAAGGATCTATGAGGATGTGCATCAATTATCATCAGCTGAATAAGGTTACTATTTATAACAAGTATCCTATGCCTCGTATCAATGATTTATTTAACCAACTTCATGCTGCTTCAGTGTTCTCAAAGATTGACTTGAATTTAGGCTACCATCAGCTGAAAATCGCTACCGAGGATATTCCGAAGATATCTTTTCGGACAAGACATGGGCATTATGAGTTTTTGGTTATGTCATTTGGACATACCAATGCCCGGCTGTATTCATGACTTTGATGAATGACATCTTTAGTCCATTACTTGACAAATTTATGATTATGTTTGTTGATGATATCTTGGTGTATTCCAAAAGTAGAGAGGAGCATGAGGGCCACCTTCACACAATGCTTGGGTTGTTGAAGAAGAATAGTTTGTTTGCTATGTTTTTTAAGAGTAAGTATGGTTAGAGTCTATGGTGTTCTTGGGCCATGTTGTGTCTAAGGACAGAATCATGGTGGATCCTAAGAAGATTGAGCCTGTGAGGGATTGGGCGAGGCTCACTACTATGACTCAGATCCATAGTTTGGTGGGTTTGGCCAGTTACTACCGTCGGTTTGTGAAGGGTTCGCTACTATTGCTTTGTCATTAACCAGATTGACCTAGAAGATGTTCCCTTCTAGTGGTCTGATGATTGTAAGGAGAGCTTTCAAAAGCTCAAGACCCTTTTGACTTCAGCCCCGATTCAGTTTGTGTGTCTCAATAAGAATTATCAAAATCGATTACAAGGCCTCTTGTCAAGGTACAACTTCAAATATGCCTTTCAACTGGTCATAGTTAACAACGACAATTCCATCAGAAAATAAAAATATCACACATGCCAATACAGGCCCAAGAATCAAGCATATCGAAGGGGTGACCATAGAGGTTCCCTTGTCACAGCGCACCACACCGGAATATGAAATTCAACGATGGATAGCCTTCCTCCCGAATAGCTAGGCATAATCACACACCAGGTAGCGAACCCGGAAGTGGCCACTCTTCCTCCCGAATGGCTAGCCATTATCACACTAGGATCCATAGTGACTACCTTTCCTCCCGAGTAGCTAGGCCAAACACAATAATGTTGTTCATAGCATAGAATCCGAATCATATTTCATATCAAGGTAGTCACATCATCAATTAGCATTTAAGTTCATCATGTCATTACAAAGACACATCGTTTCATTGATATTCTTGAAAACATTTCCACTTCCTTAAATGAGGTTCAATTGTCATAGTCCATCATAAAACACCATTACCAACCCTTAACCATTATTGATGACCACCTCTTATAGAGGAAAACGAATAGAATTACGGATACATGCATAGAGTATAACACAATCAAGGCTTAATGTGGGCTTATCCCCTCACGCACACTAACCACAATCAAAGCATGAAATAGGGTTTCAAAAGTATGGAATGTTCACCTTTTTATTCAATAAAGAACTTTTGAGAAGGGAGACATACATTTCAAAAAGAGACATACCTTAATATGTTAAACAAAGTTCAACAATTCACTTTTCTAGTGAAGAATACCCAAACCCTAGACTGAAGCACTTTAGGAAGAATTATGTTGCAAACCCTAGGTTTTAGTCACAAGAATCATTATAAGAATCATAGGTTTGATGCTAGGATTAATAATCAACGATCAAGATGTTCTTACGTTAGTGTTGGAGCCCTAGAGAGAGATTTTTGTCTTTAGGGTTTTTGAGAGTGAAAAGAATGGAAGAAAACTAAAATTTTGCTACTTATATAATTTTCGCCCGTCAGGCACATTCTACGGTACAAACGACGGAGCGTCGATCTGCTCCGTCGAATGGTCTTTGTGCAAGGTCAATTCTACGGTACCAATGATGGAGCGTCGAATAGATCGATAGATCGTCGATCTGCTCCATCAACTTTATGAAATTTCCAGTGAGGAACTTTTCCTTACTTTCTACGGTGTAAAGTACGAAGCGTCGAATAGATCGACGGTACAAAGGACGACCGTCAAACCTCCTTTTCGCGAAACTGCAGTGAATTTTCATTTTGACCATCTCCACTTGAGTCTTCAGCCTAAAGTCATGCACGTAACCCAACATATAAGGTTAAAAATGACTCATACAATGCTTTCACACTCTATACGGGTTTACGGGATGTTACCGGTGGACACCTTAAAGGGTTCATGCAATTTTTCTGGTTCAATCCCAAATTTCTTAGCAATAAATGGGGTTCATAAGATAAAGTGGATCCTAGGTAAATAAGGGCATAAACATCCAATGTGAAGACTATTAATGTACCTGTGACCATATCTGCACGAGCTTCTGAATCCTGACGAATTGTCAACACATACAAGTGGTTTCGCCCTCCTCTTGCATTTTCAATCTTTGCTGCATTGTGCCCTTGCTGGGCCTGATTGTTATGAGTAGCTATTGAGTTTGTGGACTACGCCACGTTACCTCCGGTACCTTGCCTAGCTGACGGGCAATCTCTCTGAAAATGACCCCTCCGGCCACAACCATAGCATACATCCATACCAATACAACACTCACTTGGGTGTCTCTTACCACACTTGTTGCAACTCAGAATATCATATGTCTTCTGCCCCACACTAGCCTGAGAATAAGAACTTGATGGTCTGAAACTCTACCTCATATCATTTCTGAACTTTGGGACTGGGCCACTTACTGTGGATGGAGCAGGTCCTACTGACTTGTTCTTAAAGAATTTCCTATTCCCATTACTGCTGAACTTTCCGATAGACTTGACCCTCTTGTTGAACTTCTTTTCTTTCTCTTTCGGCAAGGCTTCCTCCTCCTTTAGCCTTGTCTCATTCCCCTGTACGAAAGCAACCATCTTGGAGGTAGTCATCTCCCTATTTTGTGAAGCAATATTGGTCCCATCGTACAAGTGGGGATCAAGACCATAAAAAAACCTCCTCACCCTTGCCCTCATGTTCAGTATCATAAGTGGAGCATGTTTAGCCAAACTAACAAATTCCAAATAGTAGTCCTGAACTAACCTGCCATTCTTCTTAAGCTTCAGGAATTACTCAACCTTAGCTTCTCTGACTTCTATTGGCATAAAATTGCCTAGGAATGCGCTTACAAATTAATCCCATGTAGAATTAGGTGCATCCCTCCCTCGGGACAACTCCTAAAACTCATACCAAGTGTTAGCAATGCCCTCCAATTGATGAGCTTCAAAAGTAGCTGCCTCAGTCTTCGTGAAAGTCATAACCCTAAATATCTTCTGAAGGGCATCAATGTAATCCTGAGGTTCCTCGTCAATCTTTGTCCCCGTGAAGACTGGGATATTCATCCTGAGAAAGTCATTAGTCTTAGAAGACTCTCCACTATTCCCTGAACTTGACCTAGATTCCTGACGCTGGGCCTGAATTGCTACCAACTGAGTGAGCATGTTAATAGCGCTTCTAACATCAATATCATTAGTTCTGGGTGGAGGAACTGGAGTAGTAGTCACTGGCGGCGTAGTCTCTGGCAGTGGTGCCTGATCCGGAATGGCTCGGATAGCCTTTGTCCTTGCAGCATTAGCAGCTGCCCTTTGACTGTTAGAAGTCTTCCTTTTTACAAGCATGATTCTAAAAATACATACACGCACGAATTATAAAGGCATTCTGGGAGTACTGCTCTAACTGCACGATCTAGAGTATGAAAGAAGTGAAACAATCCTAAATGTCTTGGTGGTCAACTGTTTATATATGTGGGGCCCTCACACATATAAAAGTGACCCCGCTAGACATGATTTCATAAACTCCCTAAGACACTCGAACCTGGTGGTCTGATAACAAGCTTAGTCACGCCCCAAATCATGGCCTGGGCGAAACACGACATTCGGTGCCTTACTGCATGTGACCGAGCGAACCACATGGCTTGTTTAATCATCACGAGGCATACATGAACTAAAATATAACATGAAACATAATGGGATTTAAGAAAACACATGAAGTCATAATAATTTATAAAATACGCGTTTAAAACATGAATGCGGAAATACCATGAATCAAGCCAAAGATGGCTAAACAACTCTGAATATCTGACATAACATAACTGATTAGTCTAGTCTATGAAACCTCTATCATAAGTCTAAAATAGAAATCATACTTGCTGGGACAAGGCCCCCAGCATACGTTTAATGCATAACTACTATAGGATGAATGACTGACTAAACCCCGAAGGAGATGGGGCTCACCAATAGGCCGATACGAGCATATCCTACTATGCAGATGCGTCGTCCTGTAAATCCGTACCTGCATCGTGAAATGCAGGCCCCTAGGCAAATAAAAAAGGACGTTAGCACATTGAATGTACTGGTATGTAAAGCAACTGAAAGAATAAGCATGGCATATCAAAATCACAATGATAAATCTGAACTGAAACTGAAACACGGTTGTGAACATGAACATGGATACATATATATATAACATGAGTAAAATATCTATGGGAGAGCATTAGCATGACCGACATGTAACCTTCAAGTAGACTATGAGAAGTGGAAGTCTCAGTGGTTTACTCTAGAAAAGTCTCGACGTGGCATTCAGGGTATTTCTGCAAGGATCAACGAGGCAAAGGAACTTGAGATAAAAGCCAAAAGAATACTCGAAGATAGTTCCGAGGATGCTCCCGAAGAATCCGATTCTGGAGACTCGAACTGCGCTTCGGAGAACTAGATAGGCTTTGGTAGCCTTTGTTTTTTCTTTCATTTTTTTTTAAATCAAGGTCGAGTCTTTGGCCTTTTATAGTATAAGATTTGTTTTAGGCTTTCTTTTGTCGGTACGCCTTCTATCATTTTCAATACTTGGCCATATGAGACTTAAGAACAAATCCTTGAATTAGATAACTTTTGTGACATTATTTCGTTCGAAAATGAATTATGCTAGATCTCTAGTCCTTATCAATTTTCATTTATCAAAAGAGTAATTAATAACTTCATTTTTAACGAAAAATCGAGCCAACTTAACTTAGAAATTTTAGACTTTATTTATATCGGTTCTTTTCCATCCGATATCTTAATGAAGGCTCGTATGTGGGAGCCTGTTTATTCTTGTGAATTCGGATGTCTCCGAACACTTCGGACATATGGGTCGAGTCATAATTACTCAACCTTTTTTCGACAGTTTGAAGTCTTTGCAAATTGGGCTCAGTTTACTATTACCTTAGTGCCTTCGTCTATTTTGTGATGGTAGTCCCCAGTCGAGGGTTGCCCATGGGCCTTTAAGATCAGCTATTCGGGTATTTCCATAAGAGCGTGACCGATACATATTTTATTCAAAATACTCTTCTTATTTCAAATATTTTTTTCATACAAAAAGGTAAGAACGTTATATCCTACACATGAGTCATTCTGCTTTTTGCCTAAAAAAAACTATTCGGGCACGATTCATTCGATCGTTTAACCCTTACATCAAATCCTAATGCAGCAAGTTCGGCAGTTCGGTAAGTATAAAAAATAAAAATGTCACGACTTCTTAAATCCTCGATCTTGCCATTTTGATAAGGGTATGATAGTCCTCTAGTGTTTGTATGCGAAGCATGAGCAGAAAAACAATATAAAAAAAATGGCGTCGGGGAGTCCCCAGTTCTCAGCACTTGGCTGTTCTTCAAGTCCTCGACACTTAGCCTGGTTTTTTAATGAGAAAGTAACACGCTGTATGCTATTTACTCATTAAAAACCTTGCTAGACAACCCACTTTTGGATAAAACCGAGCTAAGGAAAAAAAAAGTGCAAGACGTGTTTTTAGACCTAATTATACTTTCTTTGAATTTTGTTCAGGTTTGAACCTGTAAGGGAAAAGGGTGAGAACTTCTTAAATTCACAAAGGTTTAGAGGTTCGTACCTTAGAAATAATATCTTTTCAAGTGTGCCACATTTCAGTTGTTGTGCAGTTGTTGGTCGTCTGTAGTTTCCAGTTGATACGACCTTTTGTCGGTTATTCTGGTTATCTTATATGGTCCTTCCCAATTTGGGCCCAATTTCCCATCATCGGGATTCTTAGTGTGTAGGGTAATTTTTCGTAGCACTAAGTCCCTAACTTGGAAATGTTGAAGATTCATTTTTTGATTGTAATATCTTCCCATTCGTTGTTTTTGAGCTGCTAAACGGACCAACACATTCTCGTGAAGTTCATCGGCCATAGTCTCTTCATTTGACTCGTTTGTCATATAACGAAATCTTAGGCTCAGATCTCCGACTTCTACAGAGATTAAGTCTTCCGCACCAAAAACTAGAGAAAGTGGTGTTTCTCCAGTACTTGACTTCGATTTCATTCTGTATGCCCATAGTACCTCCGGAAAAACTTCCCTTCACTTATGCTTCGACTCCTACAGTCTCTTCTTCAAATTTTGAATTATGATTTTATTCATTGACTCCTCTTTTCCGTTTGCACTTGGGTGATATGGAGTTGACAGAATCTTTTTAATTTTCGATCCTTCGAGGAAGTCATTGACCTTATTACCAATGAACTGTCGACCGTTGTTGGAAGTTATCTCGGAAGAAATGCTGAACCGACAAATGATGTGGTCCTAAATGAAGTTAATGACGTCCTTCAACCTGACTTTCTCGAAGGCGTGTGTTTCAACCTATTTAGAAAAATAGTCAATCATAAACAAAATGAACCGAGCCTTACCAGGAGCCCAGGGAAAAGGCCCGACAACTTCCATTCCCCATTTCATGAATGCCCATAGGGATAGAACTAGTGACTTTGGCACTCGTCGAATTTTCGGACAAAATTCTTCGCGTCCTCTTCCATCTGGTTCTAGTAGTATCCTACTCTGATAATCTTTCTGATCAAAGCTTCGGCTCCCGAATGGTTGCCACAAGTCCCTTCATGGACTTCTCGCATCACATAATTTTTTTCTCCGGGCCCCAAGCATTTAGCCAAAGGCCCGTAAAAAATTGGCGATATAACTGGCCATCGACCAAGCAGAATCTCGTTGCTTTGGTTTGAAGAGACCTTGACTCCTTAGATTCCGCTGGGTGTTTCCCATCTTGTAAATTGTCTATGTACTTATTGCAATAGCCCTATGTCAAGCTCATTGCATTTATATTGGCGTGACCATTTTCCACAGCCGTATTCATCAACGGAACGACTGCGACAGAGTTGAATTCCTCCGCTTCGACTGACAAACCTAAGTTGTCCAATGCATCTGCTTCATTGTTCTATTCCCTCGATACATGTTGCATAGTCCATTCTTTGAATCGGTGTAAAATTACTTGAATTTTTCCAAGTGTCTCTGCATTCGTTCATCTTTGACTTGAGAACACCATTAACTTGATTCATAACAAAAGAGAGTCGCACTTTGATTCGATGACTTCAGCCGCTAAGCTTCGAGCCAATTCTAAACCGGAAATCATAGCCTCATACTCAGCTTCATTGTTAGTCAATTTTAATGTCCTGATTGATTGTCGAATAATATCGCCTGTGGGGGCCTTAAGAACAATTTCCAGTCCGGACCCTTTCACGTTCGATGCTTCTTTCATGTACAGGGTCCATATCCCTGACATTTTTCTCGAGGTTAGTAAAAACTCTTTTTCCACCTCGAGAACCATTGTGGGTGTAAAATCTACAATGCAGTCAGCGAAAATTAGGGATTTAATAGCTATCTTGGATTTATATTTGATATCATAACCACTTATTTCTACGACCCATTTTTCCTATCTACCTAACAACTCCGGTTTATATATGATATTTTTTAATGGGTACGTGGTTACCACACATATAGGATGAAATTGGAAATAAGATTTTAGTTTCCTAGAAGCACTTATCAAAGGTAAAGCCATTTTTTCTAGGTGAGGATACCGTGTCTCTGCATCCCCTAATGTTCCACTTACATAATAGACTGTGTACTTTCTTCTTCTTGGACCAAATCGCCACGTACCGCGACTTTCGGATACTGCCAAATATAAGAACAGCTGCTCATCTACCTTTGGTGTGTGCAGCAAAGGTGGACTTGACTAGTATCACGTTAAGTCTTCCAAAGCTCTTTGACATTCCGGTGTCCATACGAAGTCATTCTTCTTTTTCAGCAGTGAAAAGAACCGGTGACTTTTATCCGAAGACTGGAAGATGAATCTGCTCAGAGCCGCGATCCTTCCGATTAACCTTTGCACCGCTTTTATGTTATTAACAACTTTGATGTCTTCAATGGCCTTAATTTTGTCCGGGTTGATTTCAATTCCTCGGTTTGACACCATGAAACCAAGAACTTACTCGATCTAAATCCAAAGGCACACTCCTCCTGGTTCAACTTCATGTTGTATTTGCGAAGTATGCTGAAGGTTCCCTGCAAATGCTTCAAATGGTCCTCTGTTTCAGGTACTTAACTAGCATATCATCAACATAAGCCTCCATTGATTTACCTATCTGTTCTTCGAACATTTGGTTAACTAGGTGTTGGTAAGTTGCATTGGCATTTTTTAATCTGAATGGCATTATATTAGAGCAATAAGTCTCATATCTAGTTATGAAAGAAGTTTTTTCTTGATCCTCCGGGTCCATCCGAATATAGTTGTGCCCAGAGTAGGCATCAAGAAAATTTAACATCTCATGACCGGCCGTTGCATCGATCTTACGATCAATGTAAGTCATAGGGAATGAATCCTTCGGGCATGCTTTGTTCAAATCCTTAGAATTAGCACACATTTTGAATTTATTACCTTTCTTTGGCACGACCACGACATTAGCTAACCAGTCGGGGTATTTGACCTCCCGGATGGACCCCATTTTTAAAAGCTTTGTTACCTTTTCTTTGACGAAGGCATGCTTGATTTCGGCCATCAGTCTCCTTTTTTGTTTCACCGGGGAAAGTTTTTGATCGAGGCTTAACCTGTGCGTCGTTACCTCCGGTGGGACACTTGTCATTTCTAAATGGGACCACGCAAAACAATCGGCATTAGCTTGAAGAAATTCAAATAATTTACGCCTAAGCTCCGGGGTTAATCTCGTGCCCAGGTATACCTTTTTGTTCTGCAGATGCATGAACAAGATAATTTGTTCCAGTTATTCTACGGTTTACTTGGTTACATCCGAATCACCAGGCAGCACGAACAACCTGGGTACACCAAAACAGTCTTCTTCGAAGTTCAGGCTCATCTCTTCCTTTTCTTCTCTAGTGTTGATCGGGCCTCCATCCTGTAATTGCTATTTGGTATCTTTGCCTTGAAGGTTCAGCAGCCATTAGGGATGGTTCCCTTTGAGCGGGAGGCACTTCTTTGACTGCGAATATCTCCCTCACAGCGGGTTGCTCACCACAACCGTTTTTATCCCTTCCTAGGTCGGAAACCTCAACATTTGATGTAATGTCAAGGGTACCGCCCTCATGCTATGAATCTATGGTCTGCCGAACAACGCATTGTATTTCATCTCACCTTCGATGATATAGAACACCGTTTGTTGAATAGTCCCAGCTACGTTTACTGCCGAAGAGATTTCTCCCATAGTAGTTTCGCTTGCCATGTTGAATCCGCTGAGAACCCGAGCTACTAGCACAATCTGGTCCAACAACCCAAGTTTTTCTACCACTCTACATCGAATCATATTAGTCAAACTACCTGGATCAATCAAAATACGTTTAACTTGAGATTTAAAAATAAGGATAGAAATTACAAGAGCATCATTGTGGCGACTAATGATGCCCTCTGCATCCTTATCGTTGAAGGAAATAGATCCTTCGACTACATAATCCCTGGTTCTTTTCTCATGAACAACCGAAACCTTCGTCCTCTTCATCATCAGACCTCGTGGCATTTCCGTTTCACTGATTATCATATTGATCACGTGCTGAGGCTCCATGGGCTCAACCTGCTTGTGATTTTTTCTGCCTTTGTAATTTTCTTTGGCTCGGTCACTTAAGAACTCACGAAGGTGACCATTTTTCAAAAATCGAGCGAACTCCTCTTTAAATTGACAACAATCTTCTGTCCTATGACCATGAGTACCGTGATACTCACACATCACACTCGGATCTCTCTGAGTAGGGTCCGATCTTAGTGGCCTCGGCCATCTTGCATCCATAATATGGCCAATGGTGGAGACAAGATTTTTGGCGTTAATATTAAAGTTGTACTCAGATAACCTCGGGCTGTCCCTATTGTTAATCGACCCGCTGGTATCACCTCTAAACTGTAAACCTCGACTGCTCGGACCGCAATTAATTCGCTTGTCATTCCTGCTTGAATGATGACTGGGACCATGTTTTCCCCTATCCAACCTAAAGCTGGATTTCTCCAGTTGAACATAAGGTTGGTAACTATCCTTTGATAGCCTTGTCTCTACTTCGAACGGTCTTCTTGACCTTTCAGAATTCTTACTTCCCCCTATCGGACCTGGAGGAAGCTCAAGTTGATCATCCTCTACTCGAATTTTGGATTCATACTTGTTATGGATATCAGCCCAAGTCACTGCCTCGTACTCCAATAGATTTTCCTTCAACTTAAATAAGGCAGTAGAGCTTCGGGGGTTGAAACCCTTGGTAAAGGCTTGAGCAGCCCATTCTTTCGAGACTGGGGGCAGTTCCATTCGTTCCATTTGGAACCTATTCAAGAATTCTTGGAGTAATTCGTTGTCTCTATGGGCGATTCTAAAGATGTCCGCTTTCCTTGCCTGCACCTTCCTAGCTCTGGCATGGGCTTTAATAAACGCATCCGCGAGCATCTCAAAAGAAGTAATGGAATGCTCAGGCAGATGGTCATACCAAGTTAGTACCCCTTTAGACAGCATTTCACATTACTTTTTTAGCAGCATTGACTCGATTTCATCCTTTTCAACATCTTTTCCCTTTATGGCACAAGTAGACGAGGTCACATATTCCTTAGCGTCCGTCGTTCCATCATATTTTGCAATATCGGGCATTTTGAACCTCTTCGGAATCACCTTTGGGGATGCGCTCAGAAACGGCCTTTGCATATATCTTTTTGAGTCCGGCCCTTTCAAGATCGAAGGGGCCCCCGGGATCTTGTCCACTCGAGAGTTGTACGTTTCTACCTTTTTCTCATTAGATTCAATCCATTTAGCCAATGCTTCGAGCATTTTCAGGACCTCGGTAGGTGCACCGGACCCCGAATCATTACCACTATAAGCAACCTGAGCTACTGTAACTGCTCCGCTGTCTTTCTTTTGAAGCTGAGCTATAGCCACCTATTTTTCCTGCGACATATCATATATCAAACATAAGTTAACTTCCTCTACGGTGTCGCTCGATGTCTTTCGAGCTGGCACCCGAGGTAAAATTGCTAAGTTATCGCTATTTAAAGGATATGTGGCCTGAATGCCGCCAGTATTCTGGTTGATAGCCTCATTCGAGTTGACAGCATTTGGATTGACTGGCTCAACAGGGGGAGCATTGTGGTTTGGCACACCACTGTTGTTATTTTCATCCTGGTGACTCATCAGTTCGTTGTTGTTCACATGCATCGATTGATTGTTTTTTGCCATCTCGAAACTTTCAAAAAACAAGTGAAAAGTAGAGTTCTAAACCAATCGCCACTATTATCCTCGGCCCCACGGTGGGCCCCAGACTTTTTTCCTTTAAAATGGTAACAATTAAATTTATACGTGGTTTAAAGGATAAGTGGCTTGATTAGTTATTTATGCAAAGTAATACGTGATAATAAGCAATATAAACTAGTGAATAAGAAAGAAAGTAGCTTCAGAAATCAAGATATTTGTCTCAATTTGGTCCGATTTTGGAAAGAACTGCCTCTACCCTGAGCCAAATCAATTGAAAGCTTCAATATATGATTTTCAGATTACAAGTATGAGTGTGTATGAAAGACTAGCCCTCAAATGAAGGAGGTTCACCCCTACTTATAGTAAACAGTAGATGGGCCTTTGTACAACCCTAAAAAGGCCCTCTAAGAAAACCCTAAAACCCACAAAAACTGCACTACGAACGGATGTCAGAGATTCGGTACGGATGTCAGCGCAAATTATGAAGCAACTGGCGGAGCGTGACCTGGCTCATAATGGTTCTTTCTAATCTATGTCAAGTGTCTTTCCCTCGGGCTCGGAGTCTCTCCGCTTATTAACATTCCCTTGGTTTCTGACGTTTAGTTGGAAAAGCTCACAACTCCTCGGTTCTCGACCCCTTTGATCTTATCTGAGGCTAATGATCCTGTTCTACTTTGACCTTGTACCGGATGGCCGCGACATTTACCTCAGTTTCCACCGTATGTAATTTTACTAGATGTTACTCTCTCCGATTCAAAATAAGTATTCACTTAGCCTTTAGTACACCCTTTAAGAAGAAACTTACTCCTAGAAAAATTAGGTATTTTGAATAAACTTACCCTTAATTAACTGAACTCCCACGATCTCACACCTACGAACCAAGACCCGCAGAGGCGGGCCCATAGGTATGGACCCATAACCTCAGCTGCGGCACACCAAAAACTAGTAAAAAACTAGTTTTTCACCAAATTCAACCCAAAACCCGAAACTCATCCGAGACCTCCTGGATACAAACCAAACATGCAACCCACTATAAAAACACCTTAGAATTCACCCGCACCTTGATAATTCCAAAAGGAGGTCATCTTGACCCGATCAATCCCCAAACGCACAGAACAAGCTTTCCAACCAAAGGACCAAAACACCCCTGAGTGCTTCGGGAACCTAACCAACCACTCTACCAAGTTATAATCAACCTTCGAAACCTAATGGAACTGACGAAAATCCCAAAAGGACTCATTTACCCAAAAGTCACCTATTGGTCAACACATTTTCACTTATTCAAGTTAAAAGCCTCTAAATTCCTCAAAATCAACCAAGACGTATCCGTCTACCTCGTGAACCATGCCACCCATCCCCACGAGTCAAATACACTCTAATGAAGCTAGGGAAAGGGTCAACAAGACAAAAGGATAAAAGTGACTAAACGACCAACGGGTCGTACAAAAGCTGACGGCAACCAAGGTATCTCTATTACAAACCTAATGGCAGCCTCCACGGGTAATAAATATGTTGATAGTATCCCTTGTTCGTGTATCAGTCAAAACTTCCTCTAACTTAATTCAATGACCCAAATTTCCATCTTTCCATACCCAAAATTTCTTCCACCGATGATTTCCATATATTTGAACTGATGCCACTCGAATTTCCTGATTTCAATTATAACCAGACCTCTGAACATAATCGATTGGTTCCACAATTATCACCCTAAACAACACGATACTTCAGATGTAGCCACAAACCATTGCCCACTCTGTACCGGTAAAATATTTTGGCTCTACTAATCTTTCTTTCACACCTTCCAAGGTCGTCCTTCGCACTAAGATTCCTTAGACGCACACCATGAGCCCAAATCATGACTTCCTTCGTTCAAAAAAGAATCCTTGCTTTATGTGAGAAGATTCTAAGCAATTCCATCAAACTGATCTTATCTAAAGTCGATAACGTTAATTCTAATTCCGTTAGTTTTGTTTCATTGAGCTGAAGCTACTAAGCCAACTCCCAATCGTCCTATTCCTCATAAATCTTCGAACAACATATTATGTGCCTCACCCTATTGATTACTTTGTCATGCCAAATCCGTAAAAATCAACTGATCACCCCCAAAGACGTCTCATCTCCATTTGTACCTCCTCAAAACATCACAAAGTATCTGCGTAGACCATTAGAAAAGCTGGTAAAACCGCCATAAAAATATTATTAAGTCTCCTTTTAAACTCCAATAACACTCGGTACACCTGCCATACCTCTATCTGAACTGGAATCCATCAAATTTTTAGATATGAGTTACTCGAATAGCCATAAGCCTTGTAGTAATATATCCATAAACTACCTAGCATTAAATGCACAACCCTGATCTGGTTATAATGCACCTTTCCCTAAATGTCACCAATAATCGTCGGAACTGTATCGAAATCTTTCTGAAATAGACCGTAAGTCTTCCATAAGTGTGTGGTGATCTAGAACATGTTCTTCGACCTGGTCCAAGTACCTGGTTCATTCTCGTCTAAATCTTCACTCTGTCTGAGAAGGAACATGTTCATACACGTGTTTCATTCCCTATTGTCTAGCAACAGTCTCTGCTTTACGCACACATGGAACATATCTGCAACCACTCAATCACTTCGTTCTCTGATCTACTATCGTCCATTCATCTCTAAGAAACAAGTGTGGACCTAGTTTACTTGCCTTGTTCATTTACTTTATCAATCATGAAAACTCTCATCTTATATGCCAACAAATTCCCCCTTTTTATGATGACAAACTCATCAGAACAACTGTGTAACCTGTTTAGTCTAGAAAATAAACATCATACTCATAAATTAAAGCAAGTTTTTCACAAGCATTACACAGTACAATCTTCCCCCCTTTGGCATCATTAAAAAGCTGTCTGCAGTTTAATTAAGCATTAATTTGAATAGCAATATAAAAATCATGGCCACTTGGGCATATACACACAATGAACCAGTTGCTCGCATTATATCATCGTAAATATTGAAAGCACAAAAAATAGCACTCAGATATAAAAGAGCAGAAAAATTTCCATCATTCGAAGAGCAGAGCACCATCAAAGTCATTAATAAAAACACAGACCACAAAAGCTGAAATAGGCCAACAAAAGATGCTAAGAAGGAAACTAAGAAGAACTAGGAAGATAGTTTAGAGGTAGAGAAAGAATTATTTTTGAGAGCTACAACCAATTCTTGAATATTATTTGTATTTTATGTCCTCTCTCTATCCAGTGCAGCCTGTAGAGTCACTAGGTGAGTGTTAAGAAATTCTTGCTCGCATTCATACTTGACATGTCGCGTGTCCAAGGCCAAGTGATGCTTTTCATCCAATGTTGCAATCTCAGCCTCTTAGGCTGCGAGCTGATATTTCGGGATCTGTAGTTCCTCTGCAGCATCTTCTACTGAAACTAGTTCATCAATCTGATCCACACTCCCTATGACATCCTTCGTTGTCTGGTACTGCCATATTTTGATTGGCACGGCTAAGTGATTAAGAACTTCAGTCAACCAGAATCCATACGTCAACCTATGACCTTTGTTTTCCTGTAGAGAGATCATGTGCACGGCTGAATCATGAGACTGGGCAAATTCATTTGGATTCTAGTGTCAAGAAGCTTTCCTTTGCCCTTCCTTCTTTTCTAGGCACAATCATATGATGAAAAACTTCAAAGTATATTTGGCAATGCTTTGGTACCCTCTTATGTTTTGTTATTGGTGTTTTTTTTTATGACTAAGCTGGGGTTCAAACCCAGAACCTCAGGGTATTTTAGGCGAAGGGCAAAAATTAAAGACTAGCAATTTGAGGGGCAAAATCTAATGACCACCCCTAACAAAAGGCAATCGTGCAAATTGCCCTTTGGTTTTTAAAAAGGCTTAGGCCTTTTGGTACCCTATAAATACATATTTTACACAGGTTTTATACAACTTTGGCTGAGAGAGAGCTTGAAGCCATCTTGGAGTCCGGAGTTACAAGGTTTTACCTTTTCGTCTCCGTATAACTCATTTTACATTTTTATTCGGATGATTTATTGTTTTTCCTCCATGTCTATGTGGAGATAAACTCTTTAATTCTAGGATTGTGGCGATGACATGATAGTTGGTTTGATGACGGTTTTTATCTATTGAATTTCCACCTTTGAGTTATTTATTTGTTCTTATTCTTAATTGTTTGATTATTTGGCCAATAGTTAGACGCTAATTGTGGCGTGTAAATTGAACTTGGGAAAGAGAATTGGCATGTGTAATAAGAATAAGTAGAGCTTGTTCGTGATCCTATTGAGGGTGATCGTTTCGTTATTGAGGATAGGAATATACCCCTTAGCCTCTCTTAGTTGAATATGGAGAAATAAATGTGTTCTTGCTATTTTTTGAAGACCGTAGGGATATAGGTGTTAGAGTAGCTTGAATAGACTTGTGAGCAATTCGGGAGATGCTCATAAAGTTAATATCAACCTATCAACTAGTAACTCAGGGAAATCAATAGATGTACGACTAGAGGACTCAACTGGATTGTTAGTGGCCATAGCCCTAGATCTTTCTCTTTGCAAATAAAAATATGCTCTTTCTTGGTTGAAGTTTGTTATTTTTTATTATTATTATTATAGTTAGTTTTAGACTCACAATTTTCGGGTTTACTTCTTGTTTCAATAATTACCGTTAGTTTAGTTTAGTTGACAGCTAATCATAAGTCTCTGTGGGTATGATATCTGGACTTCAAACCTATATTACTTGTACGACCGCGTATACTTGCTAGTGCGTTTGGGAGAAACAACTCCGAATAGTGTCTCGAAGCATGATTCGATGTTCGCTATCTTAGCATGCTACCAAATGACAATGAGAGATTCAGTTTGGTAGAGCATGACTAGAAATGCGAGTTGGATACAAGTTGAGAGACTCGTGAGAAAAGGAAGATCATTAACAAAATCTCATTTAGTTTCTATTTGCTAGTACCGGTTATGACTTATGGGTTTGTGTGCACAAGAACTATGATACATGAGATCAAAGCAAGATGTATCAATGTGATTCAAATGATCTAAGGCACTGAGCATACTTCTTGTGATCTACTTGATGATTCTCATGACGACAACAAGAGGCTATATACTTCTAACAGATGTATAGCAAAGTTCTCTCATAGTATGCCAGTCGCATGGCCTGTTTATCCTGTATGAAATGATGCATGAGAATTTAAAGGAGAATATATTTTCCTTAGCATGATGAAGCTTGAGCACTCCCTTAAGTGTGAAAGGAGATGTTGGAAATATCTATAGCGTCGGATCCACACATAAGGGATGTTAATTAGCCTGTTAGCCCATTAGCATGTCCTCTTCTTTAATGCTAACCCATTATGAGTGTAGGAAATAAGGCGGCTAGGGCTAGCTATATAATAGAGAAAAATGTTATGCATCATCTGGTAGAGGTATAGCTAGGCTATGGACAACGGGAGTTAATCTGCTTTGCGAGGATTCCTGACGATCGGTGACATGAGTTGTGGTTGCTGCAGATCCAAGTCCGCTATGAAGAAACCCGTAAGTGTCCTAAACTAGTAATTTACGAATGAAATTCTACGGTGTCAAAAGTTTTAAAAGAAGATATGCTAGGCGCTTGTTTATCTCTAATAACATTGTTATTAGTACTAATTATTTTTCTTCTCATATAATCACTATTATTCTTGTGCTTGTTCTTTTGATCAATTTGTGCTTTTTTTATTTGTTCTTGCTTTCAAGGAATGTAATTTGCAAATGGAAAACTTTTAGATGATGCCTCTGTCTTCATTTTATAAAAATATAAAGTACTTATAGAGCAATTAGAAGAAGCAGAGCCTATAAACTGACCAATTAATAAAAAGCTACAATAATATCACCCTCCAAAGGTTCAACTCCCCTATTTCTTGATCATTTGTTTCCAAACATCTTCGTATATATCCAAAAGCTATTTCTTGGCTCAATTTATCCCATGTCCATGAATGAACCTTGCATCTTCTACTGTGTAAACATGAGTCTCATTCTTCAGCCTGAGACATCAATAAAAAAATTAAAGCTGTTGAATTTTCTATTATTTAGACCAAAATAAGAAGACTATATATATATATATATATATATAACACTTAGAGAGATTAATTACGTTAAGGCAACAGTCTTATTCAAGATGGTGGAGGAGATGAATGAAGAACCATTAAGATATAAAAGCTCTCCTTCAATTCTTTTTGCAATCTGCTTGTCTATTTTTCCAGCATCAAGACAGAATGGATGGTCAGAAGCCTGCAATAATAGTCAATATTTTTTAGCGGGCTTTTGGACATAAAAAATGTGAAATTTGAAAAAAGTTCGAAATTGAAATTTGAAAATTGGAGTTGTGTTTAGACTTGAATACAACTTGCAAAACTGTTGAACTTTTGTGAGTGATCCGGAGTGAAAAATGTGAAAATAGATATTTGGAGTTTTAGAAATTCCGGAAAATTGTAACAATTCTATGTCCAAACATGATTCTGGAATAAAATTCCGAGAACAAGTAAAAATTATCAATGGCCAAACGGGCAATAGTATTAATTAGCAGCAAAGACCAAATGATCAATTTATAGCAATCAATTTATAGCAAAAATTAAAGCACGTAATTACCATAATCCATCCCCATGTATCAGCGAAAGAAGGTACATGAGCTGTATATGCATGCACATCTGCATCAACATTTAACAGCAAATAAGAATCTCTATAACTCAATTTTATTGATAATGTATTTACTCTTTTGGAAGTTTATTATGCATCCACATAACACTTACATTTGAACACTTGCTTTATTGTGTTGTAAATGGATGAAAATACCTCCTTGTGAGTGAAAATCCCTGCTGGTCCAGCCTGCAAAATTAACTCACGAATTTCAGTATAGTGACTATAAATATTCTTTCTGGGAAATATTTTTCGATCATATCCAACCAAACACTGGAGACATTATTTTTCAGAAAATAGTTAATAGTAAAAAACAGACACCTTAAACTATCACCTTTTCGTGAGTCTCATACCTCAATATCCATATTTTCCTTTACCTACCTAAACTAAGTGTTGGTAGGTAAAGGGAAATATGGCTAGTTGAGGTATGGGACTTGCGAAAAGGTGATAGGTTAGGTGTGTTTTTACCATTAACTCTTCAGAAAATAAATCATTTTTTTTGGAAAACTGTTTTCTGCTCTACCAAACACACAAGTGTTATTCCTTTTTTTATATTTTATTTTTGCCTTGGAAGCATTTTGAAGCACGAGTCTTTGTAAGAAGAAAGCAGGTTTATAATTAGAAAAAAAAAAAACGTGATTGGACAACCTTAGTGAAACAAAGAATGAGACCTCAGATATAGTAGTAGTAATAGAGAAAGAGAGAGCATTAACCTGAGTAACAAAGACACCATTGTGATTGAGCTTAGGCTTGAGTATATTTTCATAGAAAGATTTTGTATAGAGTTGGTAGCAAGGTCCTCCTTCTACTGGATCAGCTAAATCCCCAACTATCATATCAAATTTTTCTTCCCTTTGCTCCAGTTCAGCTCTTTAATTATTCGTGAAACATTAATTAAAGATTACTAAGTTCCCATTAAATTTAATGATAATTTCAGTAACTAATTAGCGAGAAAATAACTTACTTTGCATCGTTAATTACTAAATTAAGGTTTTTGTTACGAAAAGCCTCATGGTTTGCTATCAGATGCTTTCGGCAGAAATCGACAACCTCCTGCGAGAAATATATATATGTAAGTTATAAACATAATTTTCTAACTTTCCTTTTTAAACAATTATATTTCAAAAAAGGTAACTTGTCACTTGTTTCCTCAAATTTGTCCAATTTTCCTAACTCGTGTTTTTTTCTTCTTTCTTTTTTTTTCTAATTAAGTTAAACAGAAATAAAGTTCTCTTTTGACTTCTCTTGCAAATCAGAAACACTTGTAAAATATCTCATTAAATTGTAAAATACTTGATAGACTATGTAATTGTCTACGTAAATATTGTAAATATTCTCTTCCTTATGTATAGTAATTAGGTCCTATAATTTAGCCTAGTATCATGCTGATAGTGAGATACCTACTTTGTATATAATGACTTTCATACATCAATACACGACACGGATTGATTTCCTACATGGTATCAGACTAGGTTTCTCCTAAAAACCCTAGCCGTCCACCTCCCTTTCTCCTAACCCTAGTCGTAGCCGCCACCCCCCCCCCCCCCCCTTCCTCCTCCCTCTTCTCTCTCTTCAATGGCTGACAACAAAAATTTTCATTCTTCTTTAACCGTCACGAATGTGAAATCTTTAATCCCAATCACTCTAGACATGGAAACCGACCATTATCACGAATGGGCGACACCATTCAAAGTTCTAGCTCGTGTCCACTCCGTACTTGAGCAAATCATACCACCGACTGACACCACTGAACTCACCGCGTACAACGCAACGAAGGCGGCTAATCTTCCGCTCTGGAAACGGCTAGATGCGGTGGTCCTTCAATGGATATATGCCATCGTATCCCATGATATTCTTACCTTTATTCTCGTGGCGGATGATGTTGCGGAGAAGGCTTGGAATCGAGTTGCTCAACTTTTCCAAGATAAAAAGCACTCAAGGGCAGCGTACCTTGAAACTGAATTCACCACCAGAAAAATGGCCGACTTCGGTTCGGTTATGGCCTACTATAATAGGCTCAAGTCTCTCGCGGATCAGCTTGCCAACGTGGGGTCGCCAGTGTCCGACCAACGTATGGTCCTGCGCCTCCTTGCAGGCTTACCGGAGACATATGCACACTTTGTCACCACCATCCAGCAGAAGGATGTGCTGCCCTCTTTCTCTGAAGTGTGCTCCAGACTCAAGCTCGAAGACGCTGCAGCCAAGGAACGTGCCCGCGATTCTAGTCCCGCGGCTCTACTTGTTGATAATGATACTCCCTCCCCGCCACCTGGCGGCAACAATAATTCAACTAACCGTCTTGATAATAATCGTGGCAAGAATTCCAACAGGAACAAGGGAAAGGGGAACAACAACAACAACAACAACAATAACCGCGGGAAATCCGGCCGTGGTGGCGGCGGACAGACCAGCCACAACCAGTGGCCGACGGGACAGCCACCTGCAGAGGGCTACTACTGGCCTGCCTGGCCGCCCCAGCAGTGGCCACTGCCCCCCTGCCCGTATCCGACCAGACCGTGGCAGCAGCGTCCCACCACACCGCGGCCCGGCAGCAGCATTCTCGGGGCGGGTCCACGACCTCAGCAGGCCTATTCCATGCATGGTTCGACCTATTCTAGGTACACTTCAACAGACGTGGAGGCAGCCATGCACACTCTTTCCATGCATCAACTGAATGATAATTGGTACATAGACACCGGAGCGACTTCCCACATGACTGCCAACTCAGGTACTCTCACGTCTTATTTTAATTTGAGCAATAATTCTGGAATCATTGTTGGTAATGGTAGCACTATCCCAATTCGAGGCTATGGTCATACGTCCCTACCCCCACCTAATCCCCAATTACGTCTCCAAAATGTCTTGCATGCTCCCAAAACTCATCAAAAACCTTATTTCTATACGTAAATTCACTAAGGACATTAATGTTTCTGTTGAGTTTGATCCTCTTGGGTTTTCTGTGAAGGATTTACCGACGGGGAGCCGCCTAATTAGATGTGAGAGCACCGGGGAATTGTATCCTATCACTGCCACAAAACGGACCACTCTACCATCCACCTTCATTGCCGCATCACCTAGCTTGTGGCATTCCCGACTCGGCCATCCGGGAAATGCTATCCTTAGTTCTCTTCGTAGTAATTCCTTAATTGAATGTAATAGGGCCCGAACTTCTTTTTGTACCTTTTGTCCTTTGGGGAAACATGTTAAATTGCCATTTTATGATTCATTGTCATTTACTACTATGTCATTTGATATCATTCATAGTGATTTATGGACATCTCCTGTTTAAGTTCTAATGGGCACCGCTATTATGTTTTCTTTCTTGATGATTATAGTAATTTTCTTTGGACTTTTTCAATCTCTAACAAGTCCCAAGTCTATTCCACTTTTCTATTTTTTAAGGCATTAATACGGACTCAATTCGAAAGAGACATTAAAAACATTCAATGTGATAATGGGCGGGAGTTCGCCAATGGGCATTTTCAATCTTTTTGCTCCTCCAATGGTTTAAATTTCCGATTTTCTTGCCCCCATACCTCTCCTCAAAACGGCAAAGCGGAAAGAAAAATTAAATCCATTAACAACATAGTGCGCACTCTTCTTGTCCACTCCTCCATGCCCCCTCCTTTTGGCATCATGCTCTCCAAATGGCCACATACCTCCTTAATGTACTTCCCACCAAAGTCCTTGGGTATAAATCACCAACGCAAGTTCTCTATCAACGAACCCCCTCCTATTCTCATCTCCGGATTTTTGGGTGTCTATGCTATCCACTTTTCCCATCTACAAATATTCATAAGTTGCAAGCAAGATCCATCCCGTGTGTATTTTTGGGCTATCCGTTGAATCATAGAGGATATAAATGTTATGATTTATCCACCAACAAAATCATCACATCAAGGCATGTCATTTTTTAGGAAACTCAATTTCCCTTCTCCAAATTGCACTCACCAACCCCAACTTCTTATAATTTTTTGAAACATGGGATTTCTCCATACACCCTACATTTTCTGTCATAGCCTACTCCACCCGTCGTTCCCTCGGTCCAGCCCGACCCCCTCACTGCCCAGCAGCCCCTCCCCGTGACCACTGCCCCGCAGCCCCTTCCCCCAACTGCTCCACCCGTGACTGCCCAGCAGCCCTCCCCCCCTACTGCCCCACCCGTGACTGCCCAGCAGCCCACCCGCATGGTCACTAGAAGCCAACATGGGATTTTTAAGCCCAAACAACCGTTTAACTTAAACACTTCCACCACTCCCTCCATCTCGCCTATCCCACGAAATCCTGTAAGTGCTTTAAATGACCACAATTGGAAAGCTGGCATGGTTGATGAATATAATGCTCTAATTAAAAATAAGGCGTGGGAGTTGGTTCCACGTCCCATTGATGTGAATCTTATTCATTCTATGTGGATGTTTCGTCATAAAACAAAAATCTGATGGTTCTTTTGAGAGGCACAAATCCCGTCTTGTCTGTGATGGCAGATCTCAACAGGTTGGAGTTGACTGCAACGAGACTTCCAGGCCGGTTGTCAAACTGGCTACTATTCACGCTGTCTTGAGCATTGCACTTGCACACTCTTGGCCCATTCATCAGTTGGACGTCAAGAATGCTTTCTTACACGGTAATCTTAATGAGACTGTTTATATGCATCAGCCTATTGGGTTTAAGAATCCAAAGGATTCCCATCATGTTTGTCTGTTGAAGAAATCGTTGTACGGACTTAAGCAAGCTCCCCGTGCATGGTTCCAACGCTTTGCAGACTATGTCTCTACCATTGGTTTTTCACATAGCCGATCTGATCACTCTCTCTTTATTTATTGTCGAGGTTCTGACATTGCTTACATTCTGCTATATGTTGATGACATTATTCTCACAGCTTCCTCAGATGCTCTCAGAAAATCCATCATGTCTCTGCTTAGTGCCGAATTTGCTCTGAAGGATTTGGGCCCTCTAAGCTATTTTCTGGGTATTGCTGTTACCTGGAATTCACACGACATATTTCTCTCTCAGAAAAATTATGCAGCAGATATTATAGAGCGTGTGGGCATGACTGCCTGTAAGCCAAGTTAGACACCGGTCGACACCAAAGCCAAACTTGGTGCCACGGCCGGGCCTCCTTGCGATGATCCCACCCAATATCGTAAGTTGGTCGGCGCGTTGCAATACCTTACATTCACAAGACCAGACATCTCCTATGCGGTTCAACAAGTATTCCTTCACATGCATGATCCAAAGGTTGCACATATGCATGCTCTTAAACGCATAGTTCGATACATTCAAGGTACTATTGAGTTTGGTCTCCATCTGTACAAATCCTCCATTGCCTCTCTTGTTTCTTATACAGATGCAGATTGGGGTGGTTGTCCAGACACTCGCCGATCCACATCCGGTTACTGTGTTTTCCTTGGCGATAATCTCCTCTCATGGTCATCCAAACGGCAACCTACTATGTCTAAGTCGAGTGAGGCCGAATACCGTGGCGTCGCTAATGTCGTCTCTGAGTCCTGTTGGCTTCGCAACCTTCTTTTGGAGCTCCGTTGTCCCATCCGGACAGCTACAATGGTTTATTGTGATAATGTTAGTGCCATATACCTATCAGGTAACCCAGTTCAGCACCAACGCACTAAACATATTGAGATGAACATACATTTCGTACGTGAGAAAGTTGCCCGTGGAGAAGTTCGTGTTCTTCACGTCCCGTCCCGTTACCAGATCGCAGACATCTTCACTAAAGGTCTTCCGCGCGTGCTCTTTTATGATTTCAGGGAGAGTCTAAGCGTACGACAACCTCCCGCTTCAACTGCGGGGGTGTGATAGACTATGTAATTGTCTACGTAAATATTATAAATATTCTCTTCCTTATGTATAGTAATTAGGTCCTATAATTTAGTCTAGTATCATGCTGATAGTGAGATACCTACTTTATATATAATGACTTTCATACATCAATACAGGACACAGATTGATTTCCTACAATACTTAATTTTTGTCCTTTCATCGCAATTCATATGACGGTGTTCTATTAGACGCAAAATAAGAAAAAAGAATATTTTTAATTTATGGTCTAAAATATGCGCTAAACATTTTCTAGCTATAAAATCCAAGACTAAATAGGAAAATATGTTAAATATAATGGTAGAGAGGAGTATTTACATTAGATTACATTTAAAGTGGAGCTGCGACGATATTATATAAATGTCGTATTAAGGTGTTTAAATGATGCAAATTCGTTTGCCGATATTTAATTTAGTGTATATTAGCTATTAAAGTCAAATCTAAGTTAGCTTATACTTTTGGACTACTGTAATTTAACTCTGTCGGGGAACAAGGAATGATTCTCACGACTGTTAGACAATTTATTGGAGAAAATATTATTCGAGAAAATAAAATTATTAGTGAGAATATGCTGTCATGATAATATGACTCGGCATTTTTCTTCCTTTTTAGAGTCTTTTCGAAACTTTGTTTAGTAATTCATACAGTATAATTGATCGTAAACTCGAATGGGGGAGGAGAGTTACGAGAGATTGACATTCACTATAAAAATAACCTAATTAAAAATACTGTTATATCGGTTGAAATAGATATAGACTATACACAAAGTTGATATCAACTAAATTTTGAATTTGGCTTAATTGCTAGATTGCTTTAAAATCTTTTTCGTAATATATACTCTCTCCGTCCCAACGTATGTAACACTTTCATTTTGTGAGAGTCAATCTGACTAATCTTTGAAGTTAAATTAGATTAAATCAACTCAATACTCTAAAATTAAAATTTAGATGTTCACTAAGTATTATAAGTTGCAAGTTATCTCATTGTCAATATGATAATAAAATATTTTAAAATATTGATCAAAGTTTATATAATTTAAATCTCAAAACGAAATTCATCACATAAATTGAAAGAAAGGGAGTACCTGATCAATGTCACACATGACCACTTTCTCGACAGATTTGTGTCTGAGAGCTTCCCTTGCAGCAGACCCTTCACCACCCCCCATTATGAACACACTTTTAGGGCTGCAAAGTATACAATTAACCATAACTAATTATTACACATATAAAATTAAATAAGCATTATTATAATTATATGCAGGGTAGAAGTGTTCTTAATTAAGCTAAGCATGCTTAGTAAATGAACATATGTGACTTACTTAGGATGACATAAGAGAGGTGGATGAATTAAGCATTCATGATATATGAATTCATCCACTTCAGCACTCTGCATTTTCCCATCTATAATCAATACCTACAACCATGCGTATATTCGTTATTCTTTTTCAATAAATAATAAAACATTAGTAAGACATAGCAAGAACAAAATAGAAAAACTTCAATTAAAATTAGTAAATAATGTTCAATAAAGAATGAGTGCTCAAAATTTAAATACAACAACATATCCAGTGAAATCTCACAATGTGGGGTCTGGAGAGGATAAAGTGTACGCAGATCATACCCCTATCTCGGAAGATAGGGAGGCTGTTTCCGAAAGACCCTCGGTTCAGTGATCAAAATTTAAATAATAGTAATATATTTGGTATATCAACCTTCCCAAAATGCTTGGTGTCCAAGAGTGCAATTTCTTGGTGCTCGCTTTTTCCTTTGTGCAGCACACTAACGGAAACAAGAAAGAGTCAGTTAATATTAATCATTATCCAAACCTAAGGTTTTTCTTTTTGAGATGCAGGGAAAGTAATTTAATTTATTTATTTGATATAGAGACGTTATAGCGACTATCTTGGGCCTTCCACGATTGCTGACCTGTCTCGAACCGGGGAAGACGTTCTCCAAGACAGGACATATTACAGATAGAATCATCTTTGTAGAGCGTTGGGCTTTTAACCTAATGATCGTAGGTTCAAGTCCTCCTATACCCAAGCATACCTTACACTCTACAAGGAGTAAGAATGCATATATGATATGGAACCTGAAATGACGCCTCCTATATATAGCTTAACAGTAGTGTAATCCAATGAGTCAAGATGCACATCCTAGTGTACGAAATAAAAATATGGAAATTTGGAAGAAATTAAACAAAACAAAATTATGTAAAAGATACATTAGCTTTTACATTTTATTTTTCTTCATAAAACAGAATAATAAAAGAAGGTGGTTGGATAATGATCCGATATTGCCCATCTTGAACCCACATATGATCCAAAATATTTAGGCTAGTCATATTATGACTCGTTCGGTTCTTTGATCTATTTTAATTCGTCCATTTGCCATGTAACAACTAATCAAACGATATGACTATTTAGGATAAAAATAAAAGGGTAAAGAGACCTTGCAATTGCACCTTACAGCCCTATGACTTTTATTCATATAATATTTGTACATACATATACCTCTTTAAAGCAAAAGACCATTTGAGATCATCATCAATTTCTTCTTCAAACCAAGTACCATCAATGATTGGAAAATAGGAGAAATCATCTTTGCAAGGTAAGAACTCAACAATTTCACTTCCCATGGTTGGTTTTTAAACTTCTAAAGCTTAAAGGCAGTTCAAAACTTAAACGAGAATAGAAGAAAGATTAGAATTATTGTAATTCAGCAGAAATGTTGAGAAGGTAATTGAATTTAGTTTGAGGGGATAGAATGTTCTCAATGTGACCACCTTTTATAGCCAGCAGAAAACTGATTATTTTTAAAATAAAAAGAAATGATATACATAATCTATGTCTGATATCATTGTGTGCCCTTTTTGAAAAAGGTATGTTATATTTTATAGCTTTTTTCTTGTCAAAATGGATATGGACACAGTGTGAAGGCAATTGACAAAGGACCTAACATGTAAAAGTAGGTGAATGCAACAAAAAGTATTGATTTAATACAAGGATTTGGAGCATCTCACACTTTGGAATATATATTATGGCTTCGCAATTTAAGAAAATACTAATATCATAAACTTACGAATTTCTACGTTAACGTTAAAGCTATCCGAAAAAAGAGAAAGAAAAACGAAGGGTATGTTTGGCAGGAAGGAAAGTACTGGTGTGTTTGGCATGAAGGAAAATATTTTTCAAAGTTACTTAAAAAAATAAAGAAAATGACTTCCCTTGTGAAAGTAGAGAAAACAAGTTACACAAATGACATTTTATACTAATTGTCTCCTCCTCCAACACATCCACCCCATAGCCCTCATACCAGCTATCACACCCCCACCACCACCTCTAACTTCTATAGCATTCGCTTAAATTATATACAAATGCTTTTAGAATAATTTTCTGCTTACCTATTAAACACAAGAAAATAAATAAGAAAGCTACTTAATTTTTCAGTTATCAAACACGTCTGCAGAGTCGACTTTTTAACCGTTTTGTTGGAGAAAGCTCAAGTAAGTAAAATGAAAATGGTCAGCAAGAATTAGACATTGCACCTCTAGAAGACTAGAATTCAAAATGACTCCTTTTAACTTGATTCTTAAAAGAAAAAAGTAAACATCTTTTTAGCCAATAGTTTTTTTTATATAATTTTTCATCTTAGCCAATATTTATTTTAATAATTTTTTATATAAATTAGAAAGCTTATTAATAAATATGCATCTACTTAATTGTAGGTGAAGAAATGACAAGTTGACCACTTAGTATAACTAGTGCTGTCGTGTGGGATTATAAAGACAGTGATGATAATACAAAGGCGTGAATGAGTGACGAAGCACATTGGCATAGGCATAATGCATGCGCATTATATTCCAAAAATTATTTATGATCACAAAATAAATTATGAACTTTGTTTTTGGTGTTGTAGCGCATGACTACCTCAAGGGCCCCACTTTCGTACACGCGGGAGCACGAAAAGACGTATGACATAATTTACCGAACAAGGTCAAAGCCTCATGTGATGGTTTTTTTGGTAAAGATGATTTATAATACGGATAATGTAACATACCAAAAGGTCTGCAGGATAAATATTTATTCGGACAAAGTGTTTACATCAAATTACGTTACCCCCTTTATCCCAATTTATGTGATACATTTTTTCTTTTACTCTGTTTAAAAAAGAATATCACATTTATATATTTAGAAATAATTTAACTTTATGATATGATTTACAGTCAAATAAACATTTCTCTCTTAAATTGGACGAATGATGTAATTGTATAGTTAAGTGCTTTAATGAGGTGAGAATACCAAAAAAAATGTGAGAATACAAATTAATTAATCATGATTAAATTTAAAAGCTAATGTACAAATACATATCATACATTTATTCGCTTGACGCAAATATCAGGGCGGTGCGAATAAATTTTGACCGAGTCTTATTGAGGGTATTTTACTGTGGTGGGAAAAAGATTGTGTACAGCGTATATGCTCATATATCTCATCTGCATGATGCTGTGGCAATAAATAGCACATACTTAAAGTACAACTTACTATAAATTCAAGGGTGCAAATACTCGTGTAAAAGAAATTTGATAATGGTCTCTAAGGGAAAATTATAGCTCCGTAGTCTAGCTCTCGACGCTTTCAAATGTTCATCGACATTCCTAAAAAAGTTGTTGGACATTTTTGTTTTCCCTTGAAATAGTAACAATTAAATTTATATGTGGTTTAAAGGATATGTGGTTTGATTAGTGATTTATGTAAAGTAATACATGATAATAAGCAATAGAAACTAGTGAATAAGAAAGAAAGTAGCTTAAGAAATCAAGATATTCGTCTCTGTGAATTTGGTCTGGTTTTGGAAAGAACTGCCTCTGCCTCGAGCCAAATCAATTGAAAGCTTCAATATATGATTTTCAGATTACAAGTATGAGTGTGTATGAAAGACTAGCACCTCAAATGAAGGAGGTTCACCCCTATTTATAGTAAACAGTGGATAGGCCTTTTTACAACCCTAAAAAGGCCCTTTAAGAAAACCCTAAAATCCACAAAACCCGCGCTCCGTACGGATGTCAGGCAAATTATGGCGCGAGTGGCAGGGCATGACCTGCTCGTAACGGATCTTTCGAACCTGTGCCGAGTATCTTTTCCTCGGGCTCGGAGTCTCTCCGCCTATTAACATTCCCTCGGTTTCTGACGTTTAGCTGGAAAAGCTCACAACTCCTCGGTCCTCGACCCCTTTGATCTTAACCGAGGGTAATGATCCTGTTCTACTTCGACCTCGTACCTGATGGCCGTGACATTTACCTCGGTTTCCACCGTATACAAATAGTCCCCACACTTCCCAGATCAAAGTTTGCCAAAGAGATGGGAAGTGGAATGACAACCTCGGTGACTTCCTTAGAAAGATTCCCCTTGGAAACAAGCGGGAAATGAGACGTCTTATTAGGTCACGTCCCTTTGACTTCAGACATGTGTCTTCCCTGTTTGGACGCCCCTTCGATTGTCAAATCGTAACCGTCTCAAAATTTATTATCTCCTTCCTATAAAAGGCCGGTCATTTTCACTTTTCGCTCTTTACCGTTCACCACTTGATTGTTTTACTCTCAGAATTTCTTGCTCTGTTCTTGCTTTTATTTATTTTTTCGTTTGAAAATTCTGAATCTTCGAGATTTTTCGAGAAACTTCACCCAAGATTCCGAAGTCTTCTTAGTTTCCTGGAAAATTTTCTTCAAATCTCCATAGCTCCATATTTTGACCTTCACAACTTCATACGCTGGTCTTCAAAACTTCATACCTTCATATGTTGGTCTTCAAAACTTTATAACTTCATATGTTGGTCTTCAAAACTTCATAACTTCATACTCTTATCTTCAAAGCTTCAAAATGGTAACAAACACCGACTCTACTCCAAAGGACGTGCCCTCCGTTTCTTCTCCATCTTTGAATGTCGAGGTCGTGGTCAGTCTCGAGGCCGTTGGTCAAGCCAGTTCCTTCGAACCCCAGGCTAAGGACATAATACCTTCGAGCTATCATTTCGATTATGAGTTTGTTATCGAGACGACCATAAAAAAGGCTGACAGAGGTTATGACGTCAGGCGCTGCCCTACGTCAATTACAGCGACGGACCTCCCTAGGGTCCGAACTGACTGTGATTGGGACAACCCTCCTTTAGAGATCATTGTCCCCGGTGATGATGATAAAGTCACCGACTTTAAGGAAGGGTATTCAAATGTCTACACTCACCTTTTTACCTTTAAGCTCGACCCTCTGATAGACCAGGTCATCCCCCATATGTGCTGGACGTATAATATGTGCCTTGCGTACATTGGTCCGAATGTTTAAAGGATCGTGACTTGCCTCCGCTTTCTGTTAAACAATGTGAAAGCGAAATTCACTCTGCACCATTTGATATTGCTTTACTTCCCGATGGTTTTTCTTAGCAGAGTAATTAAGCTCTCCAAACCCCTAAAACCATCATCAGCGGGCCCTAAAAGGAAGAGAAGCTCTAAAGAGGCTGCGAGCGCATCTAGCATCCGGGGATTAAAAAATCTCCACGAAGATGATATTTGGTTCGCGAGAGTTAGCTCGGACCTCGCTATTGCCGCGGCTACTGCAGAAGGAGCCACTCCGATGGAGGTTCTGGAGGGAAGCGTCACAGCCGATCTGGCTGGTCCCACCGCAAACGAGCGAGCTGAGAACCCTTCAGCCCCTTTAACAGATTTTCCTCATACTCCGGTCCCTTTGAGGGCCGGTGAGATGGTCGAGGTTGGGGATGACACCTCCCTCGAGGTGAAGCCAATGGCCAAGAAGGTCAGGCAAACCGAAACAACATCCTCTCCCCCTCCTGCTCAAGATTTGGAGTAGGAGAGTTTTGAACATATGTTCCCCGATGACGGGATCATTGATATCCCTGCTGCAACGGCAGATGCCTCCGGCTTCGACCACCTTGCCATTCCTCAGGTATCTGTTAAACCTCGTAGTTTTGAATATTGTGATTCGTTAGGTGTTGGTTGTTTTAAGTATGGACATTGGAGTTACCTCTAAGGATATATGAGATTATATGCGCTTATCTTATGGTTACGATGGTTTAAGTTCATATAATAAGCCACGAAAGGATTAGAGGGCAAGCGAATCAAGGAATTAAGTTTGTTGGACTTTGGAGAAAATATGGGGGGCAATTTTGGTCCAACTTGGAGAAAGAATATCTTTTAGTATATGAGGAGTTTTAAAGCAAAGGAAAAGCCTAAATTAAAGTTCAGGAAGTCTAGTTTCCAACGCACCACCCGCGCATCGATCCGACGACCGAGTCAAATGCTATGAGCATTTCAAGACGGACTGCCAGGGCAGAAATTACCCTGCCCGAACGCAACCCAATGGTCGTGAACGCGAAGAGGAAGAATCAGCAACCCTTCGCGAACATGACCCAAGGTCGCGAACGCGAAAGGCAAATTCTAGGTCGGTGGAAACCGAATCTAGAACATTATAAAGGGGGATTTACCCCCTTATTCTTTATCCAAACACCCCTCCAGCCATCCCCAACCTTCTGGAAAATTCCCTCAACTTCCGTCCATCAAATTTTAATGCAAAACAAGTGAAGTCCCGGAATTCAGGTTCGGATAGCGTACAGTTGTGATTATAGTATCGTACTGCAGTGAATCTTGGCTTGAAATAAAGGCGAATATTGAAGATATCACTGCTCTAGCAAGAATAAGGTATGAATCTCTCCTTATTAATATTGATTTTGGTTTACTTACGAAGATAGAGTCATTAAATAGCCGTATAAGGAATTTGTTGGTTGAGAAATTGGGTAAACATCGTGTGGGATTTTTTATGGAGTGTATTGATATTGATAATAATGTTGTTGATGTTGGTATTGGTATTGTTGTTGTTGGTTGTTGGTATTGTAAATTCGGGCTAGGGATATAAACAAGGGAGATGCTGCCCGAATTTCAGCAGATTCTAAAAGGATTTCATTTGAAGGCTTAGGACAAGTATATGATGATAAGCCTAATAATAGTATGACTGATTTTATATGTAGATTGTGAGACCGGAAGTAGGTTGGAAAGTCGAGAAGTGAACTTCCAGTTATGTTAAGGTTATTCCTCTTTCTCTTTAAAGGCATGATTCTTTTCTTATGAATGCATACACGGCTTCTTTAATACCTTTATTTCTGAAAATACTAGCAGTTCATGATTCTCAAAATCTTTATGATGCTAAAGACGAACGTTTTCTGCAATGACCATGATGATGATTATGATGATCCCATTTCTGGAGATTCCAAGTTATGGTTTTAATGTCATTATGAGATTATTGAGCTGATTTCAAGATTATTGATTATATTTGTGGATGTTGATCTCATCTTATGATCTCATCAAGATTATTGATTATATTTGTTCTAAGGTCGGAGGTTACCGACCTTACGTCACTCCGATGTATTTATAGCTTTTATTTGGCTCTAATGCATGCTTTATATGTATATATATATATATATATATATATATATATATGTATGTATGTATGTGTGTATGTATGTATATATATATGTATGTATGTATGTATGTATGTATATATATGTATGTATGTATGTATGTATGTGTGTATGTATGTATATATATATGTATGTATTTCTCACACTGAGCCATGCTATAGTCGGTCGGGTACGGTACCTATTGTGCAAGCACTGATCAGTTGGTATTACACACCGAGTCCCGAAAGGGCCGGATATGTTACACACCGAGTCTCGAAAGGGCAGGGTACGTTACACACCGAGTCCTGAAAAGTCCGGGTATGCTATGATGATGATATTATATATACGTATGTATGAAAAAAAAAAATTTTTAAAAGCTAAGCATGCATGACATCCGTCTTATGAGGCATCCAGATATACAGGTTATCTCTCTTATTCCATGTTACCTTTCATATCTATATTATGTTGTTATTCATGCCTTACATACTCAGTACATTGCTCGTACTGATGTCCTTTTGTTATGGACGCTGCGTTTGTGCCTGCAGGTTCAGGTAGTCAGGCCAGCAGCCAGCGCAGTAAGATATCCACTCAGCTGCAGTCAGTGCGCTCCACTTGGTTCGGAGTTGCAGTTTCTTTTGGTATGCCATTTTGATTTGTACATATGTGTATGACGAGGCCTTGTCCTGTCCCCTCTATAGTTTATGTTCCATAGAGGTCTGTAGATAGTTGTACGTAGTTAGGAAGTTATGTAGTCTTGTCAGATCTTATTTTTGTCATATAGCATATGTAGCAGCCTAGCCGGCTTGCACAGTTATCTTCTGCATATATATGTATACATTGGTTGAAGTTCTTGGCGCAGAGTGAGTTATGTTGTGATTACATAAGTGTATAATTCAGTTAAAAGTCATACCTGGGCCACCATAATGTTTAGTGAGTTTCAGGTACGAAGGTATGAGTGCTTGATCAGAAGAGGTCGGGCACTTGTTACTACTCCTCAGTTTGAGGCGTGACAGAGTGGTATCAGAGCAGTTCTGTCCTATGGTTGTCTACAGACCGTGTCCAGTAGAGGTTTGTTTATAGGTGTGTAGCGTGCCACACTTATAAACAAGAGGCTGCAGGGAATTTGGTAATGATTGACCTTCTTTCTCATCTTAGATCGTGCGATAAAGCCAAAGTCTAGGAAAGATCATTTCTGACTCTCTTTTATGTAGATTAATGCAGATGAAGAGGACGATTTCTGATAGTGGGGGTGCAAGGAAGCCCCAGGGTATATTCCGGACCAACACCACCCCCAGGGCAGATTAGGAGGAGTCTTAGTTATTCCATTGAGACAGATCCTTCTGAGGATATTGAGACGATTCCCCCAGAGTCTGTGACTCCTATGGAAGAGAATCTGTCAGAGGACAGTTATGAGACGGACCCGTCTGAGGGTTCGTATAAGACACCAATGGAGCATAAGGCTCCTGAGGCTACACTAGATTTGGCTCTCCCAGTTTCTCCTATGATTGAGCATTATGTCAGAGCAGCCACGAGTGTGAGTGTTACGGAGTATTCTAGCCCTCTATCTTGGCCTTTAGTCAATCAGGAGCTGCCAGAGTATTCATATTCTTTGGACTATGATGGGGGAGATGAGGATGAGCAGACGAGTAGATGGTGAGAGGATGATGAAAAAGATATTTCACTTCACAGTTCCCCAGAGCAAGACTTGGACTGGCCAGCTACAGGTATATGGGTCTTCTTATTGAAACTCCTTTTGTTATGTGTGATTATTATGGGATAGTATCTAATTGTTAACAAATGAGGATTTTGAGGAAGCTGATCACTAAAGTAATTATGTCTAATTGCGACTAACACACGTTGTTACCATTAGCAGCCCTGAGACTAGGGATGAAAAGCAGTAACGTGTGTTGATTTGTGACGACAATAATTTTCTGGATGTTGGAAATTTCAGAGGTTATGATAGTATTTACCCAACCAGGGAAGTCAAGGACTTTTTCAGCTGTGGGTGAAAGAAATTACAGAGTTTTATTTGGGTTTCTCATTAGAACTTCAAATTGATTTGTATCGATAGGTTCTAAGAGACAAGGCAGTAAAAAAAAGGAACGGATGGGATCCTTATAAGAAGATGTATCTTGATTTTACTCAGACAGACGTGGTTAAGGACACTTGAAAATAATAGGAACGATGTCGACTTATGAATAAAAGGGAAAGAAAATTAGGAATCCGAGTAGAGATCGTTATTAAGTTTATATTGCCAGGGGTTCCTAACCAAGGACTTGGAAAAATGTGTTAAGAAGTCCTACAGATTCATATGTACCAAAATATGAGGAACCAAAAATCGCCCTAGGGAAATTAGGAGTATATGAGCCTTACGAGTGGCTTTTTAAACGATCGTGAGATATGAGTCTGGCTAACTAGGCAAAGAGAGAGAAGATGTATTAAAGCCACAGATTTAGATCAATTTTAAATAGCACGGGGATATTTTGAAAGAAAGGCCTTGACAAGTGATGTAAACGATAACTTATGTGTGGCCATATTAAATAGTATGCATGCCCTTATGATTTATCTTACGAGGTGCTAAAGGTATCGATCGAGCTGGTATTGAAGTTAAGGTAGCAAGTGCTACAGGGCAGGTTGATATTGTTTTCTCTGAATGTTAAAGTAGGATAATTATGATATAAAAGTAACAGGAAAAAGAAGAATATGTTTATATAAGAGTAGGAAGATTAGGATGTCATAAGGAGAAGAGAAGTGTGAGTAAGAGAAGTATGTTTGTAGTAAGGGTTAAGTGGAATTTTTGAGAAAAGGATCAAGGCGGTGGTAGCGGCGAAGCGCCATTCAGATAAATTTCTAAAGTAAGTACGCAGAAAGGATAAAGTATGGCAAAATGCGATAGAGGACGAATGTGAAGATCTTCGGAATAGATCTGGATAAACAGGGTTAAAGTATAATAACGATTGGTATGGATGTAATCCGAGATAGAATAATTAAATTTTACGAAAAATTTCAAGGGATTTCTGACTCTTAAGGAACATCCGAGAGGATAAATATAAAACCATATTGATACATTCACCTAGAGAATGGAAGAGCCCCCCCCCTCCCCCCCTGCCCCCCTCCCTCCCCAGAAGACGATTTTGGATATGGAAAGAATTCTTACTTTAATAAAATATTCCACGAATTCTAGGGCCAATGCTGTAAAATGGAAAATGGAGAAGAGCGCTAGAGGATGGCAAAACCCTATTTAAAAGTTCCTTCCTAAGGTGCTATCTAGAGGTAAGGTGGTGACTTATCTAGGAACAAAGAGTTATGTAGAATCAACTGAAGGAGGAAAACAAAGTTAAGATCTAGAAAAGTAAAGAAGGGTCATAAGGGAAAAGGTAAGAAGAGTGGACTAAGGGAATTTCCAAGAGGAAGTTGTGTAACAATCAAGCACAAGAGGAAGGATAATAAGCCACTAAGTCTGAATGAATGGTATAGTATAGATATAAATTGGGAATTAAGAGCAAGAAGAATCTCAAGGATCTTAGTAAAAAGGTAGTTACGAATGAAGATTACGGCGTAAGGAGCATTGCATGGGGAGAAAATCCATAAAGAGCCCGACGAATTTCGATGTCACCAATAATACATTGGCCTAGAGGATTAATAATCATGAAAGGAAGAAGTGGTCTGAATTGTACTCAACATGTGTAAACCTTTGACTTAGTACAAAAGTTCAGATAGTAAAAAAAAAAAAAGAAAAAAAGAGAAATAAGTTAAAACATGTGAAGAAACGAATTCTAGTATTATATGGAATAAAAGAATTAGAGGACCGCTAGAGCTGGCGAGATGACTATCAGAGACGGTTAGTATGTGAATGTTACTGGTATATAAGAATATCCCTGATGAACTACAATATTCCCAAGTTCAAAAAAGGGAAATGTACTGACTCGAAGGAGCCAAAATTCAAGACGAACCGATATATCAAGGAGGTGCTAAAGAAAAGTAAGAATGGACTAAATGCAAGCATATTATAGGACAAAGATGTAACATGAGGCATGGCAAGATGATGAAGAATTAACAAAACAAAGGGGTTTTGTCAGTAAAATACATTATGCTTCCAGGCTCTGGTTCGAATCCCTCAACACCGGAGAAAATTTAGGTTACATTTAAATATGCAGTAGAGTACTCCAGAAAGGCAACAGAAGGAATAAGAAGAGCATGCAAGCTGACCAAAGATAAGTACGAAGGAGAAATTGGATTATTAAAAAGGGAAATCTTAGTAAAAGAAGAGAAGAAAGTTTTAACAAGAGGAGTGTTTGCAGGAGGCTTAGTAATCCCCAAAGGAAAGAAAGATAATGTGCCTATGGATAACAAAACAGCAGTGCTACCAGGGATTAGAAAGTACCTCACAAGTTGCTAGTTATGTCAAATGTGACAATATATGTTATAGAACCATATAAATAGTCATCGTGATGAAACAACCAGCAAAATAAGGTAAGGACAAGGATAAGGCATTAAAAAAAAAGAATAGAGACTAATTTAAGTCTCAAATGACCATCGGTACAAGAGAATCAAGGGCTGTATTGATAGGAAGTTATGATTAAGTAAGATTTTATCTTAATTCCATGCTTATGGGTTTATTTTGTAATCATGTTAAGGTCTGGGGAGAGAAAATTGGAGGAAAAGTTCAAAAATGAATTGAAAGGTATTTTGAGTGGTAAATTAGCTTAAGTTGTAATTATTAGTATGTTATGAATAGAATTTTGCTATGAGAGATAATAATAATGACGAGGAAGCATCGTACACAAGCGTATGAGATATGGTGTTGCGGTTGTTGTTATAGACTAACTATGGAAAGTAGTCTGGCCTGGTTTGAATATAAATCTCTTGGCTATGGTATTGTTGATATATTGGATGGATAATCTGAAGTAAAATAATCACTGAGAATAATAAGTCATCAGCAAGGAAATGCTATTGCGAATCATCTAGCACTGCCATATGTGGAACTATGATGATATTGTATGGAATTAAGAAGTCCGACCAAGGAATCAAAAGGAGATAATATGATATGTAAATATATAAGGTAAACTAGTACAAAAAGGGATAGTCTAAAATAGTACTAGAGAAGCAAGCAAGGAAAGGTACCATGTCTGAACAAGAGAGTTTGTTTATTAGTAGAGAAATAAAGAGCAAGTAAAAAGGGTACAACAGCTAAGAGTACACCCAGATCGGCGGCAAGCCATCGCAATCATGAACTAGGATAATCTTAATGGGGACAAGACAATAACGGGACATTGGCTGACCACTGGCTACTTACATAAAAAAAAAATTAGGACATGGAACTAATGGAGAAGTTTGACAAGAAATAGGAAAATATGAAGAAAGACTGATGAGCACATATTAGAAGCGTATGAAGATCAGGGTCTAAGGAAAGACAACCATTTCAAGTAACCAATGATAACATTGTAAGCCCCCAACTATAACATTCAAGGACGAATGTTTTTCAATGGGGGGAGAATGTTACTGTTAGTGTCAAGTTTTTATGATGACAATTTTATTTGTACAGCTATAATAATTGAATCGCACAAGGAATAAAAGAGTCCATAAGGCAGCCCAAACGAGATGGGCTTACACAAGTTTAACTCAGTGAAAACTTCCCAGCCCTACAATTGGATACTGCGATATTACAAATATTGTGGTGGCTGACAAGATACTCTCCAGTAGTACAAAATCAGTTCAAGGAAGGAAAGGATATCTGCGCCATTAAAGAAGGAATATTCCACGGAGTGTAACAATCTTTTTGATTGATAATGCGGCCTCATCGCTCAAGGAAAGAAGCAACAACTCCAACCTTATTCTTGGAAATAGGATCACTAATTCCTTTTCCAAGCATCAAATCCCTTGGGTTGATTTCTCTGCGTGAAGAGCCTAAACAGCTACAAAAGGGCTGCTTCACAAAAACAAAAAACTATGCTTAGTCTCATTCCCTTAGTGCTCTGCTTTACTTTTCATAAACATTGTATGTCTGAGTGATTTATAGTGTAAGGAAAAAAGAAAGGAGAGTTATAATATAGCTTTTGAGGCTTTGTATACAAAAGACTAAGAGTGATTTGAGTGTAGACGTAGGAACTCCATTCAAACTTCCATTGTACCAAACCTTTAACAAAGAGCTGCAGAGAACACCCTTGCAACTCAAGGGGACTGGACTAGGATTCACATTTAATCTGAACCAGTATAAAATACTTTGTGCCATTTATCTTCTACACTTTACTTTAGCATTCTCTGAGCAAACAGTCGACTACTGATTTAACCTAGTCGACTAACAGATCGAAAAATTTACAATTCATCCCCCCCCCCCCCCCCCCCCCTCTTGCACTTTCAATTGGTATTAGAGCAAGGTCTCACTATCAGTTGCTTAACCTCACGTGAGAAAAGATCAAATGGCTGGATATCAAATTCCTGGAGCAATATTACAAGATGGGCACTCCAAAACAAGACCACCATACTTCAATGGTGAACGCTATTGTCATTGGAAGGAAAAGTCTAAAAGCTTTGTGCAGTCAACTGATTATCAAGCATGGATTGTGATTAAGAAAGGGCCTAAACCTATTCCAAGAGCCGGCACTGAAAACAAGGAAGACACAGATACTTCGATAATTGATCTAGAATCACATGACATTACCAAAGAACAACAAGAGACACTGCAAATAAATGCCAGGGCAATAGCTTTGCTCTACTGTGCAGTAAGTGGAGAAGAGTATGCAAAAATTTCAAATTGTGACACTGCCAAAGAAATGTGGGATAAACTTGAGGTCACCTATGAAGGAACATCAAAAGTAAGGGAAACAAAAATTGATGCTCTAAGGCACGATTATGAAGCCTTTATGATGAAGGACGATGAGAACATTGAATCAATGTTCACAAGATTCAGCAAGATCATTGGAGAACTCAAATCCCTTGGAGTAACTTATACCAACTCTCAACAAGTTAGAAAGCTTGTTAGAAGTCTACCAAAGACTTGGGAAACCAAAGCAATTGTCCTTGAAGATGGAAATCTGGATAAGTTCACTTATGATGAATTAAGAGGAAATCTGATAGCATTTGAAAAGAATCACACTCAAAGATATTAGAAGGATGAAAAGAAGAAAGTGGGTGCTTTCAAGGCTCAAGTTGAAGAATCTGATGATGACTTTAAAGAAGAAGAAGTTGCCATGATTTCTAGGCATGTGATAGAAGCCATGAGAAGATCAAGAAATAATAGAAAAGGAAGCTCAAACTTTAGAAAAGGTAAGACTTCCACCGGGCAGCAAAAGAATGATGAAAAGTGTTATGAATGTGGAAAATATGGCCATATTGCATCTGAATGTCCTGAGACAAGAAAGAAACCAACTAGAAGTTATAAAAAACAAAAGGCCTTCAACAGTTGGAGTGAAGATGAAATTTCAGATGAAGAATTTGAAGAGATTGAAAATGTGTGTTTCATGGCTCTCGCAGGAAGCAGTAAGGTAAGTTCCCATCCCTGCTCTAAATGTGAAGAAACTTAAGAATTATTAGATCAAACTCTTATAGACCTGAATAATGTCTTTGATGAATATAGGAAACTGAAGAGAGAGAAAAAAGAATGGGAATCAAAATTAGAAATTTGCGAAAAAGAAAAAAATTCAATTCAAAATGAAGTTTACAATTTACAATCTAAAATAGATATTTTACTGAAACCCTCCAGTCATAATTATGCCAACTCAAACCAGTCAACTTACACAAATAAGTCCACTGGGAAAAAGGTCTTACCAATGACTAATAATTTGGAAGGGAAGACAACTGTTTTTTTAAAGACTAATCAATCAACTAGAACCTCTAAGTCGACTGAAAGGAAGTCTGGAATACATAGGTCAACCAATTCTTGTAAAGTTGAAGGAAAACCCTTTCAAACATGTTTTTATTGTGGAAAACTTGGCCATGACTATCATAACTATAGATTTTGTTTTTCAACTGCACCTTGTTGGGTATGGAAACCCAAGAAAAGTAAGTGTTTTGAAACTAACCATCAAGGACCCAAGAACCCTTGGGTACGTAAACAAAAGTAAAAAAATTGTTTTGCAGGAGCACCACAAGAAAAGAAAAAAGGAAAAATGGTATCTAGATTGTGCGTGTTCAAGAAATATGACAGACGACAAAAGTCTATTCAAATCAGTCGCCGACTTTGATGGAGGATTAGTAACTTTTGGAGACAACTCAAATGGAACGGTAATTGGTATTGGTACTATTACTTTTGATAATTCTTGTGACATTTCAAATGTTTGGTTGGTAAAGGGACTTAAGTACAACCTTTTGAGTGTAAGTTAGCTGTGTGACTCTGATCTTGAGATAAGGTTTAGTAAAACAGGTTGTGTCATAGAAGACTCCTCTGGGATAAAAATTCTTCCTGGAAGCAGAAACAAAAATGTGTATACCTTGACTCTGTCAAAAATTGTACATGTCAGATATGCCTGGCATCAATGGGAGAAGATCCGCGGATGTGGCACAAGAAGCTTAGTCATGCCAATATGCGCTTAATTGAAAAATTGGCAAGACATGATCTTGTAATAGGACTGCTAAAACTCAACTACACTAAAGATTATATATGCGATTCGTGTCAAAAAGGCAAACAAACTAGAAACTCTTTTAATTCAAAAGATATTGTGTCTACATCCAAGCCTTTGCAGCTACTTCATATGGATCTTGTTGGTCCTACTAGAACGGTTAGCATTGGAGGAAAAAGGTATGCCTTTGTTATAATAGATGACTTCTCTCGCTTTACCTGCGTAAGATTTCTTACTCATAAAGATGATACTCTAAAAAATTTTAAGTTTTTTTGTGAGAAAATTCAGCGTGAGAAAGGATATTACATCACTTTCATTAGAAGTGATCATGGAGGAGAATTCAAAAATAAAGCTTTTGAAGAATTCTGCAATGACCAAGGGTACACACACAATTTTTCCTCACCTAGATCTCCGCAACAAAATGGTGTGGTTGAATGAAAGAACAGAACCCTTCAAGATATGACAAGAACAATGATCATAGAAACAAACTTACCACATCACTTTTGGGCCGAAGCAGTAAGTACAACTTGTCATATTTTGAACAGATGTCTAATCAGACCAATTCTCAAGTAAACTCCTTATGAGCTATGGACTGGTAAGAAACCAAATATTAGCTACTTTCATCCTTTTGGATGTAAGTGTTTTGTTCACAATAATGGAAAGGAAAATCTTGGTAAGTTTGATCCTCGCAGTGATGAAGGTATATTTCTTGGTTATTCTCCTACTAGTAGATCCTATAGAATGTTTAACAAACGTACTTTATCTATTGAAGAGTCTATTCATGTTGTATTCGATGATACTAATCACATGGATGAGAAAAGAAAAATTGCAGATGAAGAAGACAGTCAAATACCTACTGCAGTGGTTACAAGACCCACTGAAGAAACGGCATCCTGTGAGTCGACTTCTGATACACCTCAGTCGACTGATGTTACTATTGGAACAGTTCCAAATAAATGGAGAAGCGAGCCTGACTATCCAAAGAAATTTGTTATTGGAGACATCAATGAAGGGATGAAAAATAGAACATCTAGTAAAAATAATGTAAATCTGGCTTTTATTTCTCAATATGAACCAAAGAAAGTTGGTGGTGCCTTAAAAGATGAATACTAGGTAAAAGCTATGGAAGAGGAACTTGATCAATTTGAAAAGAACAAGGTGTGGAATCTAGTTCCCAAACCTGAAAATGCTTCAATCATTGGCACAAAATGGGTATACAGGAACAAGCTAAATGAGGCCAGAGAAGTAGTCAGAAACAAAGCCCGACTTGTTGCTCAAGGATACTCACAACAGGAAGGAGTTGACTATAATGAAACTTTTGCTCCTGTTGCCAGGTTGGAATCCATTAGAATTTTGCTTGCATATGCCTCTTTTAAAAAATTCAAACATTTTCAAATGGATGTCAAAAGTGCTTTTCTAAATGGGTTCATTGAAGAAGAAGTGTATGTCAAACAACCGCCAGGTTTTGAAAATCTACAATTTTCCTATCACGTTTTTAAATTAAGTAAAGCTTTATATGGTCTTAAACAAGCTCTTAGGGCATGGTATGATCATTTAAGCTCATTCTTGGCAAGTCACGGTTTCTTCTGAGGAAAGATTGATACAACTCTTTTTATTAAACGATCCTCCTTAGGGAATCTCATTATACAGATATATGTTGATGATATTATTTTTGGAAGCTCTAACCCCTCTATGTGCAAGGAATTCTCTGATCTTATGCAAAGCGAGTTCGAAATGAGTATGATGGGAGAATTAAAATTCTTCTTGGGACTACAAATTCATCAAACTGACAGTGGAATATATGTCAAGCAAAGTATGCCAAGGAATTCATTCAAAAATTTGGAATGGCTGACTCAAAAGCTATGGGAACTCCAATGAGTCCTACTTGTACTCTTGATAAGGATGAGATAGGAAAACCTGTTGATGAAACTAAGTATCGCGGTATGATTGGATCTTTGCTTTACCTAACTGCTAGTCGACCAGATATCATGTTTAGTGTGTGCATGCGTGCTAGATTCCAAGCTGCTCCAAAGGAATCTCATCTTACTGCTGTCAAGCGTATTATTAGATACCTTCATGGACCAACTAACTATGGTTTATGGTATTCTAACACCAATGATTTTACACTTGATGGTTTTTCAGATGCAGACTTTGCAGGTGATAAAGATGATAGAAAAAGTACCAGTGGTACTTGCCAGCTTCTAGGAAAATCTCTTATTTCCTGGAATAGCAAAAAACTGGGATCAGTCTCTCTCTCTCTACCACTGAGGCTGAATACATTGCCGTTGTTCAATGTTGCACATCGCTAATTTGGATTTCTTATCAGCTAAGTGATTATGACTTGTTTTTTAAACCTATAAAAATTTTCTGTGATAATTCGAGTGCTATCTGTCCATCCAAAAATCATGTGCATCATTCTAGGGACAAGCATGTAGATATTAAGCATCATTTTATCAGAAATCATGTTGCTCAGGGAGATTTTGAAATAGTTTTTGTTAACACTGAAAACCATCTTGCTGATATTTTTACTAAACCTCTTCTTGAAGAACTTTTCTGCATGCTAAGAAGATCTTTGGGAATTATTGATAAATCTGTCTAATGTTTTTAATCGTGTAGTAACCCGTGCCATAATTTTCGGCTATTCAACATCTTTGCCATAAATTGCATTTCCATCCCAATTATGACCGTCCCATGTTCATGTTTTATTTTTACCTTCCCCATAAAATCTTTTCCCTTTTCCTACATAAAACCATAAAACCTTTCCCCTTTTCTTCTCTTTTTCATCTTTACCCTTCACCGCCAAACCCTCCTGTCTGTATCTTGTCTCTTCAATGGCGAAAACTCAGAAAACCCACCTTCTCTCCACCCGCCAAAGTTCCCGGCTAAAGAAAATTGGTAAGAGCCTCTCTCCTGCTCCTCATGACTCAAACTCCGGCGACTCCTCTTCCTCTGACTCCTCCGACTCCGTTCTAATTTGCAATTTTTGCAAGCGAGCTTTTGTTGATGCTGCATGTTTAACCTCCTCAAAGAAACTCAAAACCATCACTGATAAACCCCTTGATCTTCGCAAAAAATTTTGGGATGACCACCATCAAGAACTCTTCTCATCTCTTGAAGATAAAACCATTGTATCTGGTAGGATTGTTGATCTTGACCATATGCTTTCTCTGTGTTGTAAGATAAAACATTTATTTGTCTATCAAGGTTGGGAATTTTGTTTCATAACACCTCCTCATGTGTATGAAACCCCTGTTCGTATGATTTACGAAAATCTCCGGTCCTCTAAGGCTAATGAACTCGAAACCATGGTCCTTGGTGCCCACATTGTATTAAATTGCTCTATCCTTGACTCTATTCTTAGTTGCACCTGTTTTGGTTTTTCCGAAATTCCAAAAAATTCCTGGCCTGAATCTCTTGAAGTCTCCTTTGATGATGTTAAGAAAACCCTTTCAAATTCCACCTCTGTCCTTGCTCAAATTGGTCCGTCTAACATCTCTTTTGAGGCTCGAGTGTTGGCTCATATGGTTGCGACTACTATTGTCCCTCGTGCTGGGTCCTACTCTACTATCTCCCAACATGATGCCATCTTTGCTTTTTGCCTTCTCTCCAAGAAGAAAATCAATTTGTCCTGCATAGTCATCAACTACATGATTGAGTGTGCATCAAATCCTTCTAGCCTCCCATATGGTATGCTCATCTCTCGCATACTTGAAGTCCACAAAATTGACTTAGTTGACTATCCCATTACTCTCGTTAAGTAGTGCTACAACTCTAGGGTGTTTGGTAGCATGGGGTATGTCTTGACCAATGAATATTGGGTGCTAAAGGAGGTCTATGATGCATCTCAACCTGGTCCCTCCACCAAATTGAAAAAATCAGATCCTTCTGTCGTCTTTGCTGAATGTTATACAGACCTTCTCTCTAAACATTCCTCTATGGATGCGAAGATTGAGTCCATCAAAGACTTAATGGCATCCACTTTGTTTCAAGTCAAGAAAATTCATGATACGACAAAGGAAACGGGTACTGATGTCTCTAAGCTGCGGGTTAAACTGGATGTTGTGATAAAGGAAGCTGTCAAATTGTCCACCAAGCTTCAAGCCAGTGTTGGCGCCATGCCTGAACGTCTTACTACTCCATTGACTGAAATGAAGGATGCTATTGTGAATACCTTGGCTTATTTCCTCCGTCGTCCCGTGTTCCGACGCCAGGAGTAGTTCTTTTAAATCTGGTTATTTTTGGTCTGTTTAAACAATGTTTTTGTGGACCCTAAGTTAGTTTGTTTTTGTGTTGCACTTTGGTTTACTCTTTTTGTGCTGATTGGTTTAGCATCTTACTAATGTTCTAAGCCTATATATCATTTGTGTCTGTGTCTATAGCTGTTTCTGTGTCTATTTTGTTAGTGATGCCAAAAGGGGTGAAATAGACAGTCAAATGTTCAGGGGGAGCTTACAAGGACAAGTCAACTGATCAAGCTAATCAGGGGGAGCCTCCACCTATTCAGGGAGAGCATCCGCCACACGGAAGTTGACTACATCTCATTTAAAATTGTCATCCTCATGTTTTTATGATGACAATTTATTTGTGCAGCTATAATAATTGAATCGCACAAGGAATAAAATTGTCCACAAGGCAGCCCAAACGAGATGGGCTTACATAAGTTTAACTCAGTGAAAAATCCCCAGCCCTACAATTGGATACTGCGATATTACAAATATTGTGGTGGCTGACAAGATACTCTCCAGCAATACAAAATCGGTTCAAGGAAGGAAAGGATATCTGCGCCATTAAAGAAGGAATATTCCACGGAGTGTAACAATCTTGTTGATTGATAATGCGGCCTCATCGCACAAGGAAAGAAGCAACAGCTCCAGCCTTATTCTTGGAAATAGGATCACTAATTCCTTTTTCCAAGGATCAAATCCCTTGGGTTGATTTCTCTGTGTGAAGAGGCTAAACAACTATAAAAGGGCTGCTTCACAAAAATAAAAAACTATGCTTAGTCTCATTCCCTTAGTGCTCTGCTTTACTTTTCATAAACATTGTATGTCTGAGTGATTTATAGTGTAAGGAAAAAAGAAAGGAGAGTTATAATATAGCTTGTGAGGCTTTGTTTCAAAAATACTAAGAGTGATTTGAGTGTAGACGTAGGAACTCCATTCAAACCTCCATTGTACCAAACCTTTAACAAAGAGCTGCATAGAACACCCTTGCAACCCAAGGGGACTGGACTAGGATTCATATTGAATCTGAACCAGTATAAAATACTTTGTGCCATTTATCTTTTGCACTTTACTTTGGCATTCTCTGAGCAAACAATCGACTACTGATTTAACTTAGTCGACTAACAGATCAAAAAATTTACAATTCACCACCCTCCCCTCTTGCACTTTCAGTTACACCCCATAGTTTTGAATGTTGTGATTCGTTAGGTGTTGGTTTTTTTAAGTATGGACATTGGAGTTGCCTCCAAGGATATACGAAATTATATGCACTTATCTTATGGTTACGAGGGTTTAAGTTCATATAATAAGCTACGGAAGGATTGGAGGGCAAGTGAATCAAGGGAATTAAGTTTGTTAGACTTTGGAGAAAATATGAGGGGAAATATTGGTCCAACTTCGAGAAAGAATATCTTTTAGTAAATGAGGAGTTTTGAAGGAAAGCAAAAACTTAAATTAAAGTTCAGGAAGTCTAGTTTACAACGCAACAAACCCTGCATCGATCTGACATCGTAGTAAAATGCTATGAGCATTTCAAGACGGACTGCCAGGGCAAAAATTACCCTGCCCGAACGCAACCCAATGGTCGTGAACGCGAAGAGGAAGAATCAGCAACCCTTCGCGAACATGACCCAAGGTCACGAACGCGAAAGGCAAATTCTAGGTCGGTGGAAACCGAATCTAGAACATTATAAAGGGGGATTTACCCCCTTATTCTTTATCCAAACACCCCTCCAGCCATCCCCAACCTTCTGGAAAATTCCCTCAACTTCCGTCCATCAAATTTTAATGCAAAACAAGTGAAGTCCCGGAATTCAGGTTCGGATAGCGTACAGTTGTGATTATAGTATCGTACTGCAGTGAATCTTGGCTTGAAATAAAGGCGAATATTGAAGATATCACTGCTCTAGCAAGAATAAGGTATGAATCTCTCCTTATTAATATTGATTTTGGTTTACTTATGAAGATAGAGTCATTAAATAGCCGTATAAGGAATTTGTTGGTTGAGAAATTGGGTAAACATCGTGTGGGATGTTTTATGGAGTGTATTGATATTGATAATAATTTTGTTGATGTTGGTTGTTGGTATTGTAAATTCAGGCTAGGGATATAAATAGGGGAGATGCTGCCTGGATTTTCGCAGGTTCTAAAAGGATTTCATTTGAAGGCTTAAGACAAGTATATGACGATAAGACTAATAATAGATTGACTGATTTTTTATGTAGATTGCGAGACCGGAAGTAGGTTGGAAAGTCGAGAAGTGAACTTGCAGGTATGTTAAGGCTATTCCTCTTTCTTTTTAAAGGCATGATTTTTTTCCTATGAACGCATACACAACTTCCATAATACCCTTATTTTCGAAAATACTAGCAGTTCGTGATTCTCAAAATCCATATAATGCTAAAGACGAACGTTTTCTGCAATGACCATGATGATGATTATGATGATCCCATTTCTGGAGATTCCAAGTTATGGTTTTAATGTCATTATGAGATTATTGAGCTGATTTCAAGATTATTGATTATATTTGTGGATGTTGATCTCATCTTATGATTTTGTTCTTTCAAGGTGACATATATGCATGATGATAATTCCATAATGAAAATCGGAGGTTACCGACCTTACGTCACTCCGATATATTTATAGCTTTTATTTGTCTTTCATGATGTAATCTTGAAACTAGTTATATATATATATATATATATATATATATATATATATATATATATATATATATATATATATATATATATATATATATATATATATATATAACTTGTTTCAAGATTATTGGGTGAAGGGAGAAAGTAGAAGATGAAGTTCAAATGTAGAATTCATGATATTTTGAGTAGCAACTTTCCTTGGGTTATCATTGTTAGAATGTTATGATTATAATCTCGTTATGAAGGGTAATAACGATGACAAGAAAGTGTTGTGTACGATTGTGTAAAGGGTTGGTGTGAAGTTGTTGATATAAGTTGAATGTGATAATGAATTTTGAGACTTAAAAAAATATGACTACTTGGTTATGATATTGTGGATGTTTTTATAGTGGTTTGGGAATTGTTTTGCAATATGATGGAAGTCAATAAAACATGGTAAATGCTGCCCAATTTTCGCTACCTCATGAATTATTCTAGTTTGAACTTAAGAGTGTCTTTATGACTTAACCTTAGTATGATCCTTTTAAATGTAGATCTTGTGAACGTGGAAGGAGAACGTTAAGCGATTAAGGAGACGTTAAGGTATGTTAAGGATACTCCTTCTTCATTTTGGCATGATCTTATGTTATGAGCCAACAAGCAATTAATTGAGCTTCCATATTACTCTACTCTTAGAAGCACTAGGAGTATTCCAGTCTTTGATGTCCCTATACCCCGTATGATTGTTCCTTCTGTTCATGGGTCTTGAGATTACTTATGTTGATGATGTTAGCTCAAAATTTTCCCATCGGAGGTAATATGACCTTCTGTCACTCCGAGGGTTCTATGTATACATTTCAGTTATGCATTGCATTCTCATATATATGCATATTGACCCATGACCAGAAGGCGTTTTATACGCGTATATTATATGTACATGATGTATGGGAAAATGGACAGGCGTTATATACGCATTACCACCTGATCAGCTGGTGCACCTTGATGAAGATATATAGATCGGGCCATACGTTCCTCGGTATTATTATATGATATATGGATCGGGTCGTACGTTCCTCGGCACTATTATAGGGGATATAGATCGGGTTGAATGTTCCTCAACACTATGACCGATATTTATATACATGAGCATGATTACCATGGAGAGCATGCAGATTATGCGCCCACAGAGGCATTGTCAGTTATACAAATACTTGTTCATACAAATCTATGCAAATAGTCAGTTTAGCTTTGAGTTCCAGATTTCGTTCATGATTCTTATGCTTATAATTATGTTAATATTATGCCTTACATACTCAGTACATTATCCGTACTGACTTCTGTATTGCTCGGGGGGCTGCGTTCATGCCCACAGGTTCAGGTAGACAGATAGGTGGTCCAGCTCCGTAGGACCTCTATATCCAGCAGTGGTCAGTGCGCTCCATTCGATCCGGAGCTGTAGTCTATTTTGGTATGCCATTCTTTTGAAATGTATATATATATGGGTATGACGGGGCCCTGTCCCGTCCTTTCTACAGCTTGATATTCCAGTAGAGGTCTGTAGACAGATATATGTGTATGTCAGATGACGTAGCCTTGTCGGTTCCTATTTATTTTATGTACAATATTTGTAGGACCCTAGTTGGCTTGTACTATTCTTTCAGCTTGTATGTATGTAAATGTACAGAGTTCATGATGTCGCCCCTTCATGAGGCAGTGTGAATCAGTTTAAGTCACTTATAGGCCCTTGATGTTCAGTATGGTTCAGATATGAGTATAGGCGTGTTTGGTCACTAGAGGTCAGACACTTATCACGACTCATCTGTTTGGTCACTAGAGGTCATGAGAACATTAAGAAATATAAGCTTTAATATCTTTAGAAATGAAATCATCATCACCATCATCATGAAGAACTTTTATCAACAATACCATAAGAACCTATAAAATCATGTATTTATAGCATCTCTTGGAAGTAGGACACTATGGATATCAAGTACGGGTTAACAATAAGGGAATCATGCCTTTTGAAAGAAAGGGTTAGCCTTAACATACCCTTACGTCTCCTTAATTACGTAAGGTTCTCCTTCAAAACCCGCAACTCCACATTCAAAAGGATTCATACTAAGGTTAAGTCTTAAAAACACTCTTAAGTTCAAACTAGAGTAATTTGTGAGCTAGTGAAAATTGGGCAGCATTTCCCCTATTTCATCTACTTCATATTCCAAAACAACTCCCAATCAACAATAACATCATCAACAATACCATAATTAGGAGACTTCATTCAAGTTATGTTTCATTCAATCCCAAAACTCCTTTTCATAATCAACGATAACACCAATTTCAACACAACTCCATATATACTTGTATACAACACTTTCTCATTATCATTATTACCACTCATAACAAGATTATACTCATAACATGCTAAAAATTATAACTCAAGTTAATTTATAGCTCAAAATATCCTCAAATTCATATTTGAACACTCTTTTCATTTTCCTCTTTCAACCAAATTGTTTAATAATCAAAAAACTTAACAACATGTAATAGATGTGAAAACTTACCTTAATCACACAAGAACAAGCCTTGGATCAAATTAATTCACTATTATAAAACCTCCAACTTCAACACCAAAGAGATAGAGTACTAAATTAATAGACTTTGATCATTCTGAGGCTATGAGGAAAGGAAAGGCGCAAGTGGATTAGTTCGTGGCACCTGCTTAGCACTGAGGTAGGTTACAACTTAGTTATGCTTAGACTCCTATTAGGGACACGTATGTGGATGGCAGTTATTAACGAGGAAGGCATGATAGGACTTCGGGTATGGTGTGGAGGTGAATTCCAATTTGGGTGGTATTGTTACGGTTCACTTTTATGCGAGCACGTAAAAGCAACTAAGAGGTTGTGGACTCAATTTGGATTTTTATATTTTTAGAGTCGCCACCTAATTTATTAAGGGAAATTAGGAAAATTGAGTTAAAAGGGCTTATCAAACAAGAGAAAAATCCTTTTAAAACCAGAGTACAAGCGAAAGGCTCTGGTGATCCCCTAGAGAAGGTTTTAAGCACCATAGTATTAAGGATCCGTAGAATACGGTTGACCTACGAGTTTTAATGTGTGATTAACTGTGATTATGTCACAGCATAACCGAAGGGCCATGACGGGCACCCGGAGCTAACCTACCGAGCACCTCTTAAAATGCTTCACATTATCATTCTAGGCGGACCACAAAGATAACCTATCAACATGATAATCTATAAAGGCATGAGTCCACAAAAATAATACCTCATCTATATGATCATCATCAACTATGCCAACATATATACAAGCCGACAAGGCTGCCAAAAGTGATATACAAAAATATGAACCGATGAGGTTATAGGATAGCTAGCTATATACATCTGTCTACAAGCCTCTACATGGAGTGCATGACATCATAAGGATGGGATAGGACCCCGCCATGCCCATATGTATAGAAAAGAGTAGTACCACTAGGCTATAGCTCTAAGGCAAATGGAGAGCTCCTGAGAGATAACTGATGAAGCACTTAAGGATCTAATCCGTCTCCCTACCTACCTGCGGGCATGAACGCAGCGTCCACAAATAAAAGGATGTCAGTGCGAATAATGTACTAAGTATGTAAGGCATGAATAACAACATGATAAAGATATGGAAAGTAACATGAGATAAGAGAGATAACCTGTACATCTGGATACCTCTTAAGGAGGATGTCATGCATGCTTAACTCTTAACGAAAAACATATAACGTGCAGCCCGATCCATATATATATATATATATATATATATATATATATATATATATACATATACATATGTATTGCTGCGGAACGTGAAGCCCGATCCATATATCATATCATCATCCTCCCACGTACGGGATGATATCATAAGCTACCCACTGCAGTGGTGTGCACATCTACATGCCTGCCTGGTCGTCTATAGCGCAGCGCGGTGTCTGCGCTATGAGAAAATACATACATATATATAAAGCATGCATGAGAGGCTAAATAAAACATTACTACTCTATCGGAGTGACGTAAGGTCGGTAAACCTCCGATTTCTACTATGGAAACATCATCAGCGTTATATCTCACCTCGAAAGAACAACTACCATAAGGTGAGACCAATAGCAAGGAATGAAATCAATAATCATGGAACAAGCTCAATAATGTCATGAGAACATTAAGAAATATAAGCTTTGATATCTTTAGAAATGAAATCATCATCACCATCATCATGAAGAACTTTTATCAACAACACTATAAGAACCTATAAAATCATGTATTTCTAGCATCTCTTGGAAGTATGACACTATGGATATCAAGTATGGGTTCACATTAAGGGAATCATGCCTTTTGAAAGAAAGGGTTGGCCTTAACATACCCTTACGTCTCCTTAATTACTTAAGGTTCTACTCCCAAGCCCGCAACTCCACATTCAAAAGAATTCATACTATGGTTAAGTCTTAAAAACACTCTTAAGTTCAAACTAGAGTAATTTGTGAGCTAGTGAAAATTAGGCAGCATTTCCCCTATTTCATCTACTTCTACCATATTCCAAAACAACTCCCAATCAACAATAACATCACCGACAATACCATAATTAAGAGATTTCATTCAAGTTATGTTCCATGCAATCCCAAAACTCCTTTTCATAATCAACCATAACAACAATTTCAACACAACTCCATATATACTTGTATACAACACTTTTTCATCATCATTATTACCACTCATAACAAGATTATACTCATAACGTGCTAAAATTTATAACTCAAGTTAATTTATAGCTCAAAATATCCTCAAATTCATATTTGAACTCTCTTTTCATTTTCCTCTTTCAACCAAATTGGGTAACAATCAAACAACCTTAACAACATGCAATAGATGTGAAAACGTACCTTAATCACACAAGAACAAGCCTTGGATCAAATTACTTCACTAGGATAAAACCTCCAACTTCAACACCAAAGAGATACTTGAACTTTACTAACCCTAGTGAGCTTCCTAGCACTTGAATCCCTTGATCCTCTTAGGTTTGGCCTTCATTAGCATATGAACTAGAGAAGAGGGTTTTGGAGAGTATTTGGACGAATTTTGAGGTGGAAATGGTGAAAAATGAACCTTGGGTCAAATTTATAGCATCAAAAAGTCGGGCAGTAACTTACTTTTTGCGGCCACTTTGACAGACCGCAGAATAAATTGGTCCGTCAAATGGACCGCCCAAAATGGCCTCACTGGAACTATTTTACGATGGGAAAAATTCCGTTTGATGGGCCACAAAAAATTTTGCGGTCCGTCAAACTAAACAGTCAAATTTCTCTGCTCGAGCAGTCTGTCTTAAAACACCCATAACTTTTTACTCCGATGTCACATTGACGAGCGGTTTGTTGCGTTGGAAACTAGACTCAATGAACTTCAATTTGGATTGATAAAACACACCAAAACTCATCATATTCTAGGAGATATACCTCTATCAAGTACAACCAAAAAGTCCAGTCCAAAATTCTGCCAAGTTTTCCCAAAGTTCCGACTAACTTAATTTCCTTGTTCTCAAATCCTTCCATAGCTTATTTCATGAACTTAAACCCTCATAACCATAAGATAGGCACATATAATCTCATATATCCTAGAAGATAACTCTAGTTGTCATAATCCATCCACGATTAGGACAACTAACACCTAATGAATCTGAACGTACAAAACTACGAGGTGTTAAATTCTTTCCCCCCTTAAGAACATTCGTTCTCGAATGTTAGGTTCTTAGGGATTCTACAAATATTTCACCAGAGTTTCCCCTGTAACAATACCACTACCATCCCATCACAACAACCCAAAATATGAAATGCCTTACCGGGCTACAATAACAACAACAATATTGGCCTCACACGATCAAGAAATCATAAAAAGTAAGCATTACGCACCTGAAGGCAATGGTGGCTCTGTCTGAACCTCCTCTAGGGGTAGAAACAAATGTGGATACCTTGGCTTCATATTTTCTTTAGCTTCCCCAGTCATTTCTTCCTTATTCTTGTTCCCCCATAGAACCTTAACTGAAGCTACATCTTTAGCCCTTAATCTCCAAACTTGTCTATCTAGCATAGCAATGGAAACCTTTTCATTGGATAATTGCTCGATAATTTGCACATCAGTTACAGGTGCAACTCTGGAAGGTTCTCCAATACACTTATAAAGCGTTGACACATGAAAAACTGAGTGAACTGACTCCAAGTCTGAAGGTAGATCTAACTCATAGGCTACCGGGCCCACTTTGCGTATAATCCTGTAGGATCTAATGTATCTAGGGTTAAGCTTACCCTTCTTACCAAATCTCCTAATGCCTTTCATCGGTGATACCTTCAAGAATACCCAGTCAGCAACTTGGAATTCTAAATCTCATCGGCGATTGTCCGTATAAGACTTCTTTCGACTTTGGGCTATCAATAATCGGTCATGAATAAGCTTGATATTTTTTACTGCTTGTTGGATCAAATATGGCCCTACTAACTTAGTCTATACTACTTCAAACCATCTGATTGGTGATCTACACTTTCGCCCATATAAAGCTTCATATGGGGCCATCTGAATACTAGAGTGATAGCTATTGTTGTATGGGAACTCAATAAGTGGTAAATGATCATCCCAGCTGCCTCCGAAGTCTAGCATACATGCTCTTAACATATCTTCAAGAGTCTGAATAGTGCGCTCAGCTTGTCCATCAGTCTGCGGATGAAATGTTATGCTAAGACTCACCTAAGTCCCCAAACCTTCTTAGAAAGACTTCCAGAAATTAGCTGTAAACCGTACTCCTCTATCAGAAATAATGGATACTGGAACAATGGGTCTCCTCCAAAATCTAGTGACGTAAGCCTACAATATCAGGAACACACAATCTACCTCGACATCTGAGAACTCCATCTACAGAGATCTCAAAGGATGACTTTTTGTTCTGAGGAAGTGTATCCCCATAATGAACCAACATGGAATCCTCATATTGGCGCTCTTTCACCTCAACTATCAATGACAAAATAGCTGAATTCTGAATAGTAACTCCCATATTGCCCGAGTCCATTAACTGAACTCCTAGGCTAGCTAACTCTGAAGCTCACCAGCTAACTCTCTCTTCTCTGGCTGAACATCACATAAACTACCCATAGATCTATGGCTAAGAGCATCAGCTACGACGTTCGCTTTCCCTGGATGATATAGAATGCTAACATCCTAATCTTTCAACAACTCCAACCATCGCCTTTGTTGTAAATTCAACTCTTTTTACTTGAAAATATACTGAAAACTCTTATGATCAGTATAACTATCAACATGAACACCATCCAAATGATGTCTCCACATCATCAATGCATGAATCACAACAACTAACTCTAAATCATGGGTTGGATAGTTTTGCTCATGTTTCCGCAATTGTCTTAAAGCATAAGAAATAACTTTACCATGCTGCGTCAATACACACCCTAGTCCAACACCTAAAGTATCGCAATAAATAACATAGCCATCCGATACTTTTGGAAGTGTCAGAACCGGGGCCTAGGTCAACCTATTTTTTTTTCAACTCCTAAAAACTGCACTCACAAGCATCCATCCACTGAAATTTAGCTGATTTCTGAGTCAACTTCGTCAGCGGTGCAGAAATAGAAGGAAATCCTTCTACCAATCTTCTATAATAATCGGCTAAACCCAGAAAACTAAGAACTTCAGTAGGTGTTGTAGGCCTTGGCCAAGTCTTTACAACATCAATCTTCTGGTTATCCACCCGAATACCATCAGCTGAGATAATGTTCCTAGGATATCATCAATAAACATGATCATGAAAGAATCCAAGAAAGGCCTGAATATAATGTTCATCAATTCCATGAATACCGCTGGTGCATTAGTCAGCCCGAACGACATCACCTGAAACTTGAAATGACCATATCTGGTTTTGAAGGCCGTCTTTGGAATGTCCTCCTCTCTAACTCACACCTGGTGACACCCGAATTTTACCCGAATTTTAAGTCTATCTTTGAAAACCATTTGGCACCCTACAACTGATAAAATAAATCATTAATCCCTGGAAGCGGATATTTATTCTTTATTGTCACCTTATTCAATTGCCTGTAGTTCATACATATTCACAAGGAACCATCTTTCTTTCTTACAAACAACACATGTGCTCCCAACGGTGATGAACTAGGCCTACTAAAGCCTTTTTCTAGCAAATCTCTTAATTGTTCCCTCAACTTCCTCAATTCTGCAGGAGCCATTCTATAAGGAGGAATAGATATTGGCTTAGTATCCAGTAACACATCAATGGCAAAACCAATCTCTCGCTCTGGTGGAAGGCCTGAAAGCTCATCCGGGAATACATCTAGAAACGCATTCACTACTAGGACAGATTGAAGAATTGGTGGCTTTGCTTCGGTATCCTGAACCCGAACTAGATGATAAATATATCCCTTAACAATCATCTTCCTTTCCTTTAGATAGGAAATAAACCTACCCCTCGGAAATACTGTATTACCCTTCCATTCTAGAACTGCTCTCCTGGGAACTGGAAACAAACCATTTTGCCTTACACTCAACATTGGCATAACAAGAAGCCAACCAATCCACACCCATGGTGACCTCAAAATCTACCATATTCAACTCAATTAAATCTTCCATGGTGTGACGGTCACAAACTATAACCACGTAATTTCTGAATACCCGAATAGCTATCACTGGGTCACCAACGGGTGTAGACACGTCGAAAGGTTTAATTGGCTCAGGTTTCACCCCAATCCGACCAGCAATATAAGGAGTAATATATGATAATGTAGAACTTGGATCAATCAACGAATATACATCATGAGAAGATACTGATTATATACCTATAACCACATCAAGTGAAGACTCGAAATCATGCTGCCCAATTAATGTATAGATGTTGTTCTGAGGATCGCTCGAACTAGATACTCTCCCTCTACCTCCACCACGGCCTACTGGTGCCTGTGAGCTTTGCCCCAGGGGGGGTATGGATGATGAGGAACCCACTGCTAATCCTGTGGGCTGAACCATAGTTCTACCACCTCGAAATGGACACTCACACATAATATGGCATGGCTGACCACAAGCATAACAAATATCTGAACCCAATTGGCACGGTCCCCAATGTAGCTTACACACTGATTACATCGTGGTATAGATGGTCTCATATGACTGGAACTACTCCTAATCTAAGAACTAAAAGCTCTGGAACCCTGAGCTGGCCCAAAACAAGAGGGTCTAACAAACATGGGTCCAGGAAACTGTGGAGGTGCACTAGCTGCTGGATGAGCTCGGCGCTTAGAAAACTGCTACCTTGGGCCACCTCTGAACTCACTATCGAACCTTGAAAACCTAGCCCTCTTGCTCTGAACCCTATCACCACAGCCCGCACCCTGGCGCTGGGCTTGAACGGCTATTAAATGAGTCAACAACTGAATGGCCTCTCTCATGTCCTGGGCTGAGGCATCTAGTGGAGGAACTGGGGGTGTTGGAGCTGGAGTTGAGGCTCCTTCGTGCTCTTCTAGAATGGGTGGATTATGGGAGGACCGATATGGAACCTCATTTTGCGACTCGCCCTCCTCTATATCTGATAGTAGTACCCGCTCAGTCCTCCTTCCGGCCACTGTCTTGCCCTTCTAGCCCGCTGTTGTGTTTCTCTTCATAGGCATCTCTGAAAACATAATGCACGGTTAAGAAAAGGGAAATTCGTATATTATGGCTCTATCACATGATATATGATAAAGAAGGAAGGTCAATCATTCCAAAATGCCCCGCAACCTCCTGTTTATAAGTGTGGTGCACTTCACACCCATAAATAAGACTCTACTAGACACGGCTCGTAGACACACCCTAGGACGAACTACTCTGATACCACTTTTGTCACGATCCAACCTGAGGGCCATGACGGGCACCCGAATTTAACCTACTGAGCACCTCTTAACATGCTTCACATTATTATTCTAGGTGGACCATAAAGATAACCTATGAACATGATAACCTATTAGTGCATGAGTCCACAAAAATAATATCTCATCTATATGATCATCATCAACTATGCCCACATATATACAAGCCGACAGAGGATATAGGATACCTAGCTATATACATCTGTCTACGAGCCTCTACATGGAGTGCATGACATCATAAGGATGGAACAGGACCCTACCATGCCCATATGTACACAAAAGAGTAATACCACTAGGCTACATCTCCGAGGAAATGGAGCGCTCCTGAGAGATAGTTGATGAAACACCTAAGGATCTGATCCATCTCCCTGCCTACCTGCTGGCATAAATGCAACATCCACAAATAAAAGGACGACAGTACGAATAATGTACTGAGTATGTAATGCATGAATAACAACATAATAAAAATATGGAAAGTAACATGAGATAAGAGAGATAACCTGTACATCTAGATGCCTCTTAAGGAGCATGTCAAGCATGCTGAGCTCTTAATGAAAAACATATTCCATTTATATATATATATATATATATATATATATATATATATATATATATAAAGCATGCATGAGAGGCCAAATAAAATGTTACTACTCTATCGGAGTGACGTAAGGTCGGTAAACCTCTGATTTCTACTATGGAAACATCATCAGCGTTATGTCTCACATCGAAAGAACAACTACCATAAGGTGAGACCAATAGTAAGGAATGAAATCAATAATCATGGAACAAGCTCAATAATTTCATGAGAACATTAAGAAATATAAGCTTTGATATCTTTAGAAATGAAATCATCATCACCATCATCATGAAGAACTTTTATCAACAATACTATAGGAACCTATAAAATCATGTATTTCTAGCATCTCTTGGAAGTAGGACACTATGGATATCAAGTACGGGTTCACAATAAGGGAATCATGCCTTTTGAAAGAAAGCATTGGCCTTAACATACCCTTACGTCTCCTTAATTACTTAAGGTTCTTCTCCCAAGCCCGCAACTCCACATTCAAAAGGATTCATACTATGGTTAAGTCTTAAAAACACTCTTAAGTTCAAACTAGAGTAATTTGTGAGCTAGTGAAAATTAGGCAGCATTTCCCCTATTTCATCTACTTCTACCATATTCCAAAACAACTCCCAATCAACAATAACATCACCGACAATACCATAATTAAGAGATTTCATTCAAGTTATGTTCCATGCAATCCCAAAACTCCTTTTCATAATCAACCATAACAACAATTTCAACACAACTCCATATATACTTGTATACAACACTTTTTCATCATCATTATTACCACTCATAACAATATTATACTCATAACGTGCTAAAAATTATAACTCAAGTTAATTTATAGCTCAAAATATCCTCAAATTCATATTTGAACTCTCTTTTCATTTTCCTCTTTCAACCAAATTGTATAACAATCAAACAACCTTAACAACATGCAATAGATGTGAAATCTTACCTTAATCACACAAGAACAAGCCTTGGATCAAATTAATTCACTAGGATAAAACCTCCTACTTCAACACCAAAGAGATACTTGAACTTTACTAACCCTAGTGAGCTTCCTAGCACTTGAATCCTTTGATCCTCTTGGGTTTGGCCTTGATTAGCATATGAACCTGAGGAGAGGGTTTGGAGAGTATTTGGAAGAATTTTGAGGTGGAAATGGTGAAAAATGAACCTTGGGTCAAATTTGTAACATCAAAAAGTCGGGCATCGACTTACTTTTTGCGGCCACTTTGACAGACCGCAGAATATTTGACGCTCCGTCAAATTGGTCCGTCAAATGGACCACCCAAAATGGCCTTACTGGAATTGTTTTACAGTGGGAAAAATTCCATTTGACGGGTCGTAGAAAGTTTTACGGTCTGTCAAACTGAACCGTCAAATTTCTCTGCCCAAGCAGTCTGTCTTAAATTACCCATAACATTTTACATCGATGTCACATTGACGAACGATTTGTTGCGTTGGAAACTAGATTCAATGAACTTCAATATAGATAAAACACACCAAAACTCCTCATATTCTAGGAGATATACCTCTCTCAAGTTGGACCAAAATTCCTGTCCAATATTCTGCCAAGTTTTTCCAATGTTCCGACAAACTTAATTTCCTTAATTTGCTTGTTCTCAAATCCTTCCATAGCTTATTTCATGAACTTAAACCCTCATAACCATAATATGGGCACATATAATCTCGTATATCCTAGAAGATAACTCCAGTGTCCACAATTAGGACAACTAACACCTAACGAATCTCAACGTACAAAACTACGAGGGGAAACAGATTATTTGCTGAAAAATATTTTCTTTCTTGCAATACTGTCATGGCATATCATTACGCTTTTTTGGCAAAAAATCCTTTACTTAAGAAAAGGTTAGATTTCCTTTGAAAACACATATACGGACCAAAACACACTTAAGATTTCTCTTAAGTAGAGTTCCACTAACTTGGTCCAATGTCATGCCTTTAGTCCTTATAAGTTTACTTAAGGGAGATCTGAGTGTATTTCCTTGTATATATATATATATATATATATATATATAAAGATATTCTAGGTTTATAAGTATATAAAAAGAATATTTGCAACTTTAATTACTTAAAGGTCAACCATACTCTTCCAAAACCTTTTACTTCAAACAAAGGTCCAAGTGTATTCCCTCTTGTTTTATGCCTTTTTTTTTTTTTTTTTTTTTTTTAGCAAAGTCCACTAGGCTTGTGAGCCTAGTGCTGATTTTATAAATTTTCAAAAGCACAAAATAAAGAGTCTTTACAAAGAGTGCCAAAATGGCTAATAAAAATGCAAGAATTAAGCTAAAGACCACCCCAAGTCTTATATGATGACTTAAGTTGGCACTACAAATTGCTAAATTAAAAATATGATAAAACTAAAACTTGAATAAATGAGTTGTTAATCCCATTTATTATGCATATGTGAAATGTTCTTCCTCCTCTTGTCAACCAACATATGTCCCAGGTTTGATCCCTTGATGCACAAGTTGGCCAATCCTCCATGTATATCAGTTGTATACGTAAAACTTGAGCAAGTGTGTCCCAAGTTTGATCCGATGCTGCACAAGTTGGCCAATACTCCATGTATATCAGATGTATATCCGCGTATATCAGCAATGTACTTGTGTATATCAGTGTCTGCAATCCTGTACAAACTCATGAATGAGGTTTGGGCTTTGGGCCAAAAAGATTTTTTTGAAAATAACCTTAAGTACACAAAGTTTAAAAGTTCATTTTTATACCACTTATTCTCCAAAATAATCAGTTCGTTTTACTAACGTCCAAATCGGCCCAAGTTCAATTTTTACTAATGGGGCCCAAAATAGTTTAAGTCCATTTTCATCTTAAGTCCAAAATGGCTTATTTGTTTTTCATATTTTGAAAGGCTTAAAGACCCAAAACAAGTCTAAATCAGTGTTTTAAAAGGCGTTTTTGAGGCGAGCCTCGGGGCGAGCCCCGGGGCGGGGCGTACCAAAAATGCCTCGGGGCGATGGGTCGGGGCGCAAGTCCCCAAAGGCGTACGCCCAACAATTTGGGGCGTACGCCCAGGCGTTTGGGGCGAGTTTTTTTTTTGTTGGGGCGTAAGCCTAGGCGTTTGGGGCGAGTTTTTTTTTTGTTGGGGCGTAAGTCCAGAAAACTTCTTCAAACTAAAACGAAATTTGTTAAATAAGTCCTTAGTATAATGCCCAAATTTTCAAAAGTCAACATGTAATTACTCAAATATTTTAAAAAGGAACTGAAACATTAAATTTAAAAGTCAAGACCTTTTTTTATTGCTAGAATGCCTAATATATGTTCTTTTCCAATTATTTATCTTATTTTCTACTATCTCAAAAAAGTAACGAGCAGTTACTTATACTTGTAAGTACGTATAATAGATTGTTCTAATTAGTTTTTTTGTGGGGGTGGAGTATGTATATGTGTGTGTGTGTATATATATATATATATATATATATATATATATCACTTATTTATTGTTTTCTTCAATTTTTTACGTTATTTAACCAATTTAAAAGTATTTATTATAATTATATCATTTTATAAAATACTAAAAATTAAAGTCTCATGAGGCTTACGCCTCGTGCCTCGGGGCTTACGCCTCGCTGAGGCAGACATAAAACGCCTCGCCTTACGCCCCCGCCTTTTAAAACACTGGTCTAAATTTCTTACTCAAAAAATCGTTTTATTTATACCTATACATATATACCGTATATTATCAATTTCCAGTTTAACATACTCCATACATATATACCGTATATTATTAATTTCCGGTTTAACATACTCCAAACGAAAATGACTTTGTATAAATCCAACAATTTGTCAATTTCATGCAATGATTAACTTAACCGTGTTGGTTTTGGAAAATCATTTTTGATAAAATGTTTAACTTTTGCGCAGGAACCTAAATTCTAACCGTCAGGGTTTCAATAGTCGTATGATACTTTGTTTACATATACAATACATAATTTACATACACAAATACAAAAAATGAAATGAGAGGGTTAGGCTGGTGGGCCTATTTAAGCCTACCAGTTGCCATTTTCACTCATGGATGGGCCTTCAATTGTGTTTGTTAATCTGGACTCGATCAAAGAGGAAGTTGGGCCTCTAGCCCAACAAGGGTTCAACAAAGAATTGTCCCAAGTGGCTCATCATATTTCCATGCGAAAACAAAGAGGGGAAAAGGAAAATACCGGTTAGAGAGCACCTAGAATCATCAACTCATTTAATATAAACTACATGTATGCAAGATAATCACATATACACAAACATAGAGGACAGTTTCAATTCATACATATGTGTAAACAAATTGATGTAAAACACAGGAGAAAACATGCCCAGTTGAACTAAAAAAAACAGCATAAGATGGGCCCAAAAACTCATAAGTACATGAATGTAAAAGAGAAGGCCCAATATGATAATCAAAGGCAATTTTTAGGAATTTAAAGCCCTAACGTAGTAAATAGGATTCCTATTCAAGAAACCCCAAAGTCAGATACGCTAAGAGTATACTCAATATACGGGCCAGTAAATGCCAAAAAATATAAACACACGAAGATTGTACACAACTAGTATATTAATGTATATCCTTCCTTCTACAACAAACAAATTCCCAGAACAAGAATCAGCAAGGGCAAACATGATCTTTGGAAAGACATGGAAGAGAAATATAGCATCTTTCTAATCCTAACAAGTCAACATACTCAATTTTATACCAGGACTTTTAGACAACATACCCAGATTTCATTTAACACAATTTGTTCAAGGCTATTCTTTTTTGGTATTGACAAGCAAGGGATTATGCAGAGACTCAAGCTCAAAATCAGACTTCTTAATATTCAGACCTAAAGGGGGGGGGGGGGGGGGGGGGGGGGGGGGGAAGGGGTGGACATGAAGACTGACAAGTTATGCTTTAGTCTAATCGTTAAATCACATAAGCAGTTTTTTAGACAGAAAATACCCTATACTGAACATTTAGCATGCTTCAGGTTACCATAAATTAATCTCAAAGACATGACTGAACCTCTACTCACACATATTTTCACCTTTGACACATTCTATGGCAATACTAACATGAAGACTCCATACCTACTCATTTTAAAGCATATCAGTTATATTCAGGCAAAAGACAGTTTACCATGATATTCATATTCATATAGCAAATAAGACTGCACGATCTCAAACATACCAATACATACAAAAGGTCACAGAAATTAAAAAGGGGTTTAAACGTATGGGAGCAACACATGTTAAAAAAAAACTATCTTTATAACATCAAATGAACTTATCAGTCCATTGTTGTCCAATTTCTTACTTAAACAAGATTAAGAACATGTAGGGCAGTCATACTTCAATACTTAAAATAGACAATACAACTTAACCAACTAAATATACATGTGAGACATGAATAGAGGCTAAGAACTACTTGAGGGAATTATTTCAAATGCAGTAGAATGATGTATACTTAAGCCATATACACAGAGTCTTATAGGGAAAATAGGGTCCAAATATGGTGAACTAATAAAGCATTAAGGTCATTTTCAGTTCTCAGCAAAGGACTTTATATCATTCTTTAGATTATTTTTTTTACGTAAGTGTATGACCAACAAATTCACTCCACATAATTGAGGCAACCTGATCATAGTGGAACAATGGGGCAGCATCCATAGACTAACATTAGGGAAAACATAGGCATAACTAGCCAAGAGTGTCATACAAGACATACTTTTATCTCAAATGATCATTATGGGGTCTTATTAGGAATAACAAGATTCACGCAAAACATACAAACTAGCTTAAATAGTTGGAACCATCACTGATTGTATCACGAGTCTCATAAGGGCATTAGCTAGCACACAGTCTCACATTAAGCTAATCCAAGCAATTAGTTATGTTAACATAAAGCTAATTGACAATAGAAGAAATGGCATGCTTACACAAACAGATGATTAGACTAAACCAAAGTCGATCTAAACTAATACTAAACATGTATGAAATACTAAACTAAACATAGTTAGGTTAGCGACTAATCAAACATAGCAGAATTAAACCAACATTAAAATAACACATAATGTTACACCTCGCACTTTTCAGAGCATGAGCACGTCACGTATTTCACCGTATTAATGAAGAAAAGGATGAATTATGATCTCCTAAGTCGTAACCAGGAAGGACAACCTTGGAACCAAAGGACATGACCCTTATAAAATATAATTAATGATAAATATCATGTATGGAAAGTTTCGGAAGATTCTGGGATCAAGCAAATAGAAGAAAATAAGTTTGTCAAAAATCTGAAAAAACATTTGGCAGAATTTTGGGTCAACTTCAGAGAGAGATATCTCCTGGTATATCAGGAGTTTTGAGAGGTGTTTCAAGAGCCTAAAATTAAGTTCGTCGAGTGTAGTTTCCAACGTAACAAACCATTTTTAAATACGACAGTAGAGTAGAGAGTTATAGGGGTTTTAAAACAGACTGCCAGAAGCCTGCGAACCTACGCGGAAATTCTAGAAACTACTTTAAAAGCCCACTAATTTCGGCCCATCAGCCCAAACTGAATTGGACTACTATATATAACCTCTTAAGTCATCTAATCACTTCATTTTTCACCATTTCTCATCTCCACACTTCTCTAGAAGATCCCACAACATTCATCCAATATTCTTACACCAAGATATAGAAAATTTAATTTAGGAGTTCCTACATCAAATTAAGCATGTATTTGTAAGATTAACAACGAATCTCGATGAATCAAAGAAGGGCCACAACTTTGGGGTTCATATTTTCACCTAAACCGAAGCTTCTAGAACCTATGAGCTCTCTCCAACACTCCAAACCATTCCAAATTAAATCAAGATCAAGCCATAAAATCCTTAACTAGTTCATGAAAGGAGTTTGTTCGTACTTCTAATTAAAGTTGTGGTAGATAAGCTTTAGGGTGAGTTGTGTGAAGTGAAGTTCTTCAAGTTATAAGGTATGTTTTTCATCTTGAGTTTGATATTAAGTCATTTCTTTCGAGGATTTTAATGGTTTAAAGTAAGGGAAAATATGGCATAAAGGTCATAGATAGATATGTTGATGTTGTTGGCTTATGGATTGATTTTCGAAGGAAGTTTCAAACGGATTTGTATACGTTTGTCATGTAGTATCTTGATTACATTATGGTTTATGTTGTTAATGATGTTTGGGAGTTGTTTTGGAATTTGGAAGAAGTAAATAATACAGGGGAGATGCTGCTCGAATTTCGGCAGATTCTAAGAGAATTTAATTTGAAGGCTTAAGACAAGCATGTGACGATAAGCCTAATAATAGTATGAATTCTTTTGAATGTAGATATACGACCTTGGGAGGACAAGCGTTAGGTAGTTAAGGAGACCGAAAAGGTATGTTAAGGCTGTTCCTTCTTTTCTTGGCATGATTCCATATATGGTAGGAGCGTAAAGAACTTTATGACTAGAGATTTATCAAAGTAGAGCTTGTCATATTATTGCATAGTTTCTGAGTGTTATGGTGTTCTTTCTGAGGGGCCATATCCCCTTCCTATGTCCTTGAGTTTATAGAGAGACTGAAGAGACATGTTACAGTATCAGTGTTTTTTAGCATATGCATGATATGCTGCATGATTTACATATATATATATATATATATATATATATATATATATATATATATATTCTTCTTTAGCCTGGCCACTTGGTCAGTGAGACATTTTCTTTAGCCTGACCACTTGGTCAGTGAGACATTTTCTTTAGCCTGACCACTTAGTCGGTGAGACATTTTCTTTAGCCTGGCCACTTGGTCAGTGAGACAGATTGCCTGGCCTACGGTTCAGTGAGATATATTACCTGGCCGACGGGTCAGTGAGACATATTGCCTGGCTACTTGGCCGGTGAGATTTTATAGTTGCCTGGCCACTTGGTCAGTGAGATATATATTAGTATTATATTGCATTTCATATAAGATTGGTTAGTTGAGATATTCTGGGAATTCTTTGGCCTCCAGATTGTATTGTTTTTAGTTTAGTTTCAGTTATCGTTTACCTTACATACTCGGTACATTGTTTCATACTGATGTCCCTTTTGCTTGGGGGCGCTGCGTTCATGCCCGTAGGTTCAGGTAGCCAGACAGGCGATCCAGCTTAGTAGGTCTTCCACTCAGCTGCAGACAGTGCGCTCCACTCGGATCGGAGCTACAGTCCCTATTGCTATGCTAGTTTGACATGTAGATATGGATATGACGGTGCCTTGTCCTGTCCTTTCTAAAACTTGTGTTCCATAGAGGTCTGTAGACAGTTGTATGTAGTTGGGATGTTATGTAGCCTTGTCGGCTCTTATTTTTGGGGTACAACATATGTAGCGGCCTAGTCGGCTTGCACTACTATCCTCAGCATATATATATATACATATATATATATATATATATATATATATATATATATATATATATATATATATATCCGCTGCTTGTGAGTTCTTGATGCAGAGTCCGTTATGTTAATCTTGCAGGAGATAGTATAGCTCAGTGATAAGTTATTTTTGGGCTACCATGTTGCTCAGTGAGATTCAGGTACGGATTTAGGGGTGCTTGGTCAGTAGAGGTCGGGCACTCGTCAAGACTCATCAGATTGGGTCATGACACATAAAATAACTCTCAACTAACACATAACGACACAAAATAAACCAAATATATAGAAAAACACTTAAGAAAATAAAGGAGGAAGGATTACCTTTTCTGTGTGAAGCCTAGGTCAAAAATGGAGCTGAGAAGATCTTCTTGCTCCACAAACACCAATGCTCAGCCACAAAACGAGAAAAATAAATCATTATAATTTTTACTAACTAAAATATTTAAAGGTCTTAGGAAAAATGATAAAACCCTAGGTAATTTGAGTTGTTTTTTTTAGTATCTCCCGGTGTATGTATTCTGAGATATAGGGTTCTTTCTATAGAACACTAAATCTGAAACCGTAGTCTTGAATTTTGATGTGGGACAAGTTTTGGGGGGAATTCTCTTGAATTCCTCCTCAAATCAATATCAGCCAATCAAATTTCAAGATTAAAAAATCGAATACAACAAAGATCATTAAGAAAAATCAGTCCTTTTGACCGTAGATTGCAGGAAATCAAAGTAAAAGGGAGGGTTATACCTCATTTGGTTGTGGCAAGGTGGAGAGAGGAGGCAGACATTTAATGCTTTGCTCAATCGGCCACGCCAAGCCTAGGAAAAGCATAGTACATTAGACTTGTTGCCATTTTTGGCAACGATGACGATGATGCGAGAGAAATTCATGGGGGGTCAGCTAGGGTTTCTCGTAGAAACCCTCTTCTATGAGCAATGAGACCTTCACATCTGTTTGGCGTGCCTGTGTGTATATGTTTTGGCTGAATTAGGCCAGGTTTGGTCTTAATGGACTAGGCTCGGCCATTTTTTAAAAGAAAAAGAGATGGGCCAGACTTTCATATGTATACATGGTATACGTTCACATATACATATATATGTATGTATAACCGTGTATACATATGTATATGGAAGGGGCAAAATGCAATTTAGCAAATTGCCAAATTAAAAACGACACAATTAATTAAGCATTTCAAATGTAGTCGGATTAAAATTAATTAACCAATTGACCCTTAACATGTAATTTACTGTTTCAATTGTAGCCATAATTAATGTAACACCTCAGACCTTCAACTAAGCTTTGACCATGATTCAAGACTTAGAAAATCAGACAGGGGTGTTGGAACTGGAAACTAGAAATTTCAGGTCAAGTGTGGGATGAACTTGGAAGGACGGGACTTACTCCTATCCCGTTCTTCAATAGGAAAAATAGTTACTCACTGTAATTTGACATTCCAGGTATGGGCCACATGGTGCGGTCCGTACTTCAAAGTACGGGACGTACCTAGTGCCCGTACTTCACCAAGGAAATTGAATACTTACTGGAATGTGACATACCAGGTATGTACCGCACCTACGGGATGTACTTGGTATCCGTACTTCATCCGCTTCAGTGAATAGTATAAACACACAGACGCAGCCTTATTTTATTATTTTTCCAATTCCTGAACCCTATGAACGACCTTCTTTCCTCCTCCTTCACCAAGAACACTAAGGAGGAAATTGTATGTGAGGCTAACTATCTACGTTAGGGAACGTTTATGATTCTCCCTATGCCACATTCTACAAGGTCATCAGTAATTTAACTCAGAATATAGTTTATCTCTAGTTTTTTGAATAGTGGTAGAACTGCTGTCTTTTAGGGTTATAGTTTTATAAATTTGTTCATGGTGATCATTTTAAATATCATGAACTCAGTACGTAATCATTATAGACTTGTGTATTGACATCACATGACTCTCAATCGGTGTATAATCAGTTTTTGGCTTAGGTTCCATAATCAGATACAGTTAGCATGCAATCAGTTATAGCCTAGTCTTAGTCTTGTAAATTATTTAATGTTGAACACCTGTATCTGTATTTTTGGGCCCTAGGCCATAGTTTATACATACGTATTGCTTGGGCCTGAGGCCACAATTTTTATGCACATTATTTGGGCCCTAGGCCATAGTTTATATTTACAGTTATATAGGTGATTCTTCATTCAAAACATGGAGTACTTCAGATTCTTGCTTTCCTTCTTAGTTCCGTTTCAGTTTCAATACTTATATTTCTTCTTTCAGTTGCTTTACATACTAGTACAATCTAAATGTTCTGATGTCCCCTTTATTTCTAGGTGAGATGCAGGCAATGATATATAGGTTGACAATCCAGCTATCTCGGACTGCTCGTATCAGTGGATTGGTGAGCCCCAGTTCCTCCGGAGCGTTATACTGCTTCAATCTTCCCGACATTTAGACAGTTATCTTTAGAGGCTTCATAGATATTGTCTAATCAGTCATATATTAGCAAACTTTGATGTTTTATCCTTGTTGGCATTGATTCAGATGTTTTACATATAAATAGTAATTCCGCATTTTATATATTTCAGCCAGACTTTAAGTAGATCAACATGTGTTAGTTTTATTTCTTTCTTTTTTTAGCATGTTTTGATATCACATGTTGTTTCATCTAGCCTATGGGCTCGCTCTGTCACGTGCAGTTAGGCATCGAGTGTCGTGTTTGTCACGACCCGACTAGGGGCCGTGACGGGTACCCAGAGCTAACCACTAAGCACCACTCATTCTATTACTCACCGTACTCATCCTTTGTTCATTCATAATTCTCATGCTTATAATCATAGGAGAACCATTTTCACTTGAAACATATTTACCTTTATATATATAATCCCTTCGGCTATCAAAATAATATACATACAATAAGGACATCGGGAGACCATACTACCCACACATACATATCTACGAGCCTCTACAGAGTACTAGACATATGGACGAGACAGGTATGGTGTGATCATTATTAGCCCGCATCCAGGCCTCCCGCGTCCAGGGTAACCATCTCATGCCGCACACTAGTGGTGTCTGCCTATGCCATCTAGACATGGTGTATACGCTTCCCGCCTTAGCGGTGTCTGCCCGGCCATATAAGCGCGGTGTAATTTCATCATCATGTACTCATCATAATGCATGCATAGAAACTTAAAGATAGCAATACTCTATCGAGGTGACATAAGGTCGTGAACCCTCGATTCCATTATGCAGCATTCATAAGCATTCTGCCTCACCTTGAAGGAATTGGCACATAAGGTGAGTGTATACAATAAACAACATCAATGGATCATAGTTAGAATCATTAGCTTTAGGATCTTTAGACTTAACTCACCATCTTAACTATCATGCTCATGACATATCTCGTTTATGTATCTCATGTTAAGCTCCTAATAGTCATAGGCTCATAATTGCCGGAATGTAAGAAAGTCATGGGAAAATAAGAGAATTCATGACATGGGAGTCATGCCTTAGAATTAAGGGACTAGCCTTACATACCTTTTCGTTTAGCTATTCTATCGCTTGATCGTTCTCCTTCAATGCTCACGTTTCTACCTTTAAGAGAGTTGGTATTAACATTAGTTAATCGATCATATGAACATGCTCAGCTAAAGCTAGAGAAAATTGGGAAGCATTTCCTTTGTTTATAAAACTTTCCCCATGTCATATATCAATTCCCAAACATCTATAATAACATTCACAACATCATAAGCAACAATCTTCATACACCTATATTATCCACATTTCCCAAATTTCACTTCAATTCATCCATGACCATGGTCATAGTACACTATTGCATTTACTCATAATATACTGTTTATCCCATGTTCTTAATATCATTTATAACATAATTATAAGCACAACATATCAAGAATCATGACTCATTCCAAACTACTACTCAAAAATGCCACTATTCTCACATTCATGACTCATTTTCTATCTCCTTCTACAATCCAAGTCTTTCAACCTCTCAATACCTTAAACAACATGGAATGACCATAAAATTTACCTTAGATAGTGTGGGAATAAGCCTTGAGTAAAACCCTAGTTCACTTCCAATGGGATTTCTTACCTTGGATGAACCCTAATGAGTTTCTTACACTTGATTTTCTTGGTTTGATAAAGTTGATCATAAATTTCTCTTGAGTTCTTGTAGAAGAAGTATGGAGAGCTTTCTAGAGAGTTCTTGAAGTGTGAAGTGAAAAATGAAATGAATTAAATGAAGTTGGGTCCCTTATATCAATTTAAAAACCTGTCCCGACTCAGTTCTAGGGACCAATATACGGTCCGTATATTTTATATGGACCATATGTCTAACCGTATCTTTGGCCCAGTGAAAGTCCCCATTCTGGGCAGAACATAAGGCCTAACATACAGCCAGTATATTTTATACGGTCCGTATGTTGGACCTTTTAATGCCCAGCTTTTCGAAATTCGTTCTCGTCGACTCGTTTGATCTCCAATCCTTATGGAACCTTCTTAACACTTGTTTAACACCTCATTAACAATCTAAGGGACACTATAACTATTCTCCAAGACATCATTAAGTCACCATTAACTTGTTACTCATAAATCTCTTCCTATACATAACATATACCTTGCCTTTCTTGGCAAACTTTCTTCTCTTACCTCGAATGTCTTTGAAATCTCAATTAGGATCATCAAATGCTATTTCTTACTTAGTGAAACATCGTATACTTCATGCCCTCCGTTAGTATTTTCGCTGTACATTAACGAAAAAATTTCCGAGGTGTAACATTCTTCCCCCCTTTAAGAACATTCGTCCTCGAATGTTAAGTTCTCGGGAATTCTACGAAAATTTCGCCAGAGTTTCCCCTGTAATATGGCACCACCGTCCTATCACAACAGCCCATAATAATAATGTCTCACAGGGCCACAACATAATAGCAATAAATTTTGTCTACACACGACCCATATGCATAAAAAGAGAACATACATACCTCATAATCTTTATGTTTAATCTTGGATCTCTTCCGGGGGATGAAATAGGCGCGGGTACTTGGACTTCATATTTTCTTCCGCTTCCCAAGTTATTTCTTCTCGGTTGTTATTTTTCCATAATACCTTAACTGTGGCTACTTCTTTATTTCTACGTCTCCGTACTTGCCTATCTAGTATGGCAACGGGTACTTCTTCATAAGCCAACCTTTCTGTCACTTGAGCATCATCTATTGGAACAATCCTCGTAGGATCTCCAACACACTTACGGAGCATTAAGACATGGAAAACCGGATGGACTGATTCAAGTTCCGAGGGTAAGTCCAATTCATAGGATACTTGGCCTACCTTGCGGACAATCTTATAAGGTCCAATGTATCGAAGACTCAACTTCCCTTTCTTACCAAATCTCGTCACTCCTTTCTTTGGCGACACCTTTAAGAATACTCAGTCATCAACTTGAAATTCTAAGTCTTGTCACTGGTTGTCCGCATAAGATTTCTGGCGACTTTGGGTTGTCAACAATCGATCTCGGATGACCTTGACCTTTTTACTGCTTGTTGAATGAACTCAGGGCCTATTAGCTGTACCTCTCCTACTTTAAACCACCCAATTGGGAATCTACACTTCCTTCCATATAAAGCTTCATACGGAGCCATTTGAACACTGGAATGGTAGTTGTTATTGTATACAAACTCAATAAGGGGTAAGTGGTCATCCCAACTACCACCAAAATCTAGTACACATGCCTGTAGCATATCTTTCAAGGTCTGAATGGTACGTTCGGCTTGCCCATCAGTCTGCGGATGAAATGTCATGCTAAGCCTCACCTGAGTACCCAAACCTTCTTGAAAAGACTTCTAAAACTTAGCTGTAAATTGCGCTCCTCTATCTGTGATAATAGACATCGGAATACCGTTTAGCCGCACTATCTCCTTAAGATATAACCTTGCATAATATTCTGCTAAATATGTAGTTTTGACTGGAAGAAAATGGGCCGATTTTGTGAGTCTGTCCACGATCACCCATATGGAGTCATATCTACTTCGAGAACGAGGTAACCCCACAATAAAATCCATGTTGATCACTTCCCATTTCCAAGTAGGGATTTCCATTACTTGCAACAATCCTCTCGGTTTTTAATGTTCAATTTTCACTTGTTGACAGTTTGGACATTGAGCTACAAATTTTGTTATGTGTTTCTTCATTCCATCCCACCAATACATTAACTTGAGATCATGATACATCTTTGTTGCTCCTGGGAGAATAGAATACCGAGAATAATGAGCTTCTTCTAGAATTCGATGACGTAATTCTGCAATATTCAGAACACATAGCCTGCCTCGATATCTAAGAATTCCATCTATAGAAGTTTCAAATAGAGACTTCTCTTTTTCATGAAACGTGTCTCTATAGTGGCTCAACTGAGGATCTTCATATTGACGCTCTTTCACCTCCATTTCTAAGGATGAAACAGTTGGATTATTGATATCAATTCCTGCACTGCCTGAATCAATTAAACGAAACCCAAGGCTAGCTAGCTGGTGGAGCTCACGAATTCGTTCCTTCTTCTCCGTAGGAGCTTCACATAGGCTACCCATTGATCTGCGGCAAGCTCATCAGCTACTACATTTGCCTTCCCGGGGTGGTATAAAATACTCACATCATAATATTTCAGTAGCTCTAACCACCGCCTCTGCCATAAATTTAACTCTTTCTGCTTGCAAAATATATTGAAGAATCTTGTGATCTGTATAGATATAATTGTGAACACCATACAAATAATGTCTCCACATCTTTAGTGCATGAATGACTGCAGCCAATTCAAGGTCATGAGTTGGGTAGTTTTTTTGATGTTTCCGCAGCTGTCTCGAAACATAAGCAATGACTTTACCTTGCTGCATCAATACACATCCTAACCCAATGCCAGAAGCATCACAATATACAACATAACCATCTGGCTCTTCTGGGAGTGTCAAGACTGGGGCTGAAGTTAATCTGTCCTTCAACTCTTGGAAGCTGCGTTCACAAGCATCATTCCATTGAAATTTAGCTGACTTCTAGGTTAGCTTCGTCAATGGGGCTGTAATAGAGGAAAACCCTTCCACGAATCTTCTATAGTAACCTGCCAATCCCAGAAAACTACAGACTTCCGTGGGTGTTGTAGGCCTTGACCAAGTTTTCACAGCTTCAATTTTCTGAGTATCCACTCTGATGCCATCATCTGAAATAACATGACCGAAAAATGTCACAGAATTCAGCCAAAACTCGCACTTTGAAAATTTTGCATACAATTCTCAGTTCGAAGAATTCCAAGAGCGATATGTATATGATCTGCATGTTCTGATTCTGTGCAAGAGTATACCAGAATATCATCAATGAACACTATTACGAATAGATCCAAGAGAGGCCTAAATACATTATTCATCAAATTCATGAAACCTGTCGGAGCATTAGTTTGCCCGAATGACATCACTCAGAATTGATAATGGTCATATCTCGTTCGGAAGGCTGTTTTAGGAATGTCTTCTTCTCTAACTCTCACTTGATGATAACCTGACCTTAGATCTATTTTAGAAGACCACTTGGCACCCTGTAATTGATCAAACAAATCATTGATCCTTGGAAGAGGATATTTATTCTTTATCGTCACCTTATTCAACTGCCTGTAATCGATGCACATCTGTATGGAACCACTTTTCTTTCGCACAAATAAGACTGGTGCTCCCCACGGTGACGAACTTGGCCTAATGAATCCTTTTTCAAGTAAATTCTTCAATTGTGCCTTTAGCTCTTTCAATTCTGCAGGAGTCATTCGGTAAGGAGGGATAAAGATAGGCTTGGTGTTTGGCAACACATCAATAGCGAAATCAATCTCTCTTTCTGGAGGAAGACCTGGGAGTTCATCTAGGAAAACATCCGGAAATTCATTCACTACCAGAATGGATTGGAAAGTTGGTGGCTTTGCTTCGGTATCATGAAATTGAACTAGGTGATAAATGTAACCTTTTACTATCATCGTCCTTTCCTTAAGGTGGGAAATAAACCTACCTCTCAGAGATGCTGTGTTACCTTTCCATTCAAGCACTGGCTCTCCCGGAAATTGAAATCGAACTACTTTCATTCGGCAATCAACATTAGCATAACATGAGGCCAACTAATCCATACCTATAATCACATCGAAATCTAGCATTTCCAGCTCAACTAAATCAACTTTAGTCTTGCGGTCACATATCACAATTACACAATTTTTGTATACTTGTCTAGCTATCACGGGTTCACCAACCGGAGTAGATACTTTGAAAGGTTTAATTAGCTCGGGTTTCACCCCAATACGACCAGCAACATACCGAGTAATATAAGATAAGGTAGAACCCGGATCTATCAATGCATATACGTCATGGGAAAATACGGATAATATACCTATAACCCTATCCAAGGAGGACTCAAGATCCTGTAGTCCGCCTAAAGCATAGATACGGGGCTGAGTGCCACCTGAACTGGGTGCTCCCCCTCTGCCTCTACCTCGACCTGCGGGAATCTGGGGAGTCTCCCTACCGGGCTCACTGAAGAAGAACCGATCGCCGATCCTGTGAGCTGAACCCCAACTCTACCACTCATCGATGGGCAATCTCACATCATGTGCCCAACCTGACAACAGGCATAGCAAGCATCTGAACCTCAGCGGCACTGACCAAAATGTAACTTACCGCACTGACTACATCACGGTACTGGTGTTCTCCTCTGGCTATAATCACCCCCAAACTGAGAACCTGAAGCTCTCGAGCTCTGACCCTGCCCTGAATGAATGGAGCGGTCAAATCTCCTACCTGCAAATCGTGGAGGTGCACTAGTCGCTGACTGACCTGAATGTCTAGAATATGACTGCCTCGATCCCCGTCTATAGTCGCTACCTGCACCCATAGCTCTGGCCTTCTTGCTTTGCCCTCTATCAATATCACGCTCACCCCTTTGTGGATGTTGTTGCTCTTCTAAGTTCTGGGCATGGGCCTGAATGCGTAAAATATCCATTCCATCTTTCAATGAAGCCATCAAGCAGTCCTTGAACAAATATGGCCCTAAGCCACTTACAAATCTGTGCACTCTATCTCCCATGTCGGCCACCATAGTCTGAGCATATCTAGCCAATGAATTAAACTGAAGGCTATACTCCTGGGCACTCATGTTTCCTTGCTTCAAATTTAAGAATCTATCCGCTCTGGTTCGATGGACCTCGGGTGGCTAATAGTGGCGGATAAAGGTATCTACGAATTCTTGCCAAACTGGAGGAGATGTATTCTTTTTTCTTGAAGATATCCAATTATTATACCAAAGTACCGCCACATCTCGGAGTCTGTAAGATGCCAACTCCACAGATTCAGTTTCGGAGGCAGAATAATCTTCAATGTTCTCAATATTTCATCAATAAAATCTTGCGGGTCTTCATTCGCTTTGACCCGAAAAACTCCGGGGTATTTAAACTCATAAAATCACGGGCTCTAGTACTCACTTCCCTGTCACATAGACTCGAACTCTGCCGTTGTACCTGGACGGCAACTAACTGTGTCAATAAATGAATAGCTTCGGTCATTTGTTGACCCGAAGCAGTCGGTGGAGGAACTGTAGGCATAGGAGATGGAGCTCAAGCCCCCGCTTGTTCTTCTAAATTAGGTGGAGTGGGAGAGGTATTAGATGGAGCCTCATTATGTGATTCATCCTCTTCTATATTCATTGGCGGCTCCCTTTCTACCCGTCTTTCCATCGTAGTCTTGCCCTTCTGGGCGGCTGTAGCTTTTCTCTTTGGCGGCATCTCTGAAATCATAACACACTATTAGGGAGGAGAAAATCTTATAACACGGCTCTATCGCATGATCCCATAAGAAGAAGAATGGGCATTTTTCCTAAATGCCCTGTAGCCTCCAGTTTATTAGTATGGCGTGCAACACACCACAAACAAGACTCTACTAGACACGACTCGTAGACACTTCCTGGGACTGAACTTCTCTGATACCACTTTTGTCACGACCCGACTAGGGGCCTGTTACACCTCGAAAAAATCCTCCATTGTTGTCCAAGTGAATGGACTCGCGAGGAGTACGAGTATCCGATGTTTTCATGAGTAATAAATAACATTTGATGACCCTAAGTAAGAGTCCGAAGGCAATTGCAATAAGAGATAGGCTATGCTCCATAATGAATAATTACAGGTTCTAAAAATGTGGAAAGTTACAGATCTGCATTTTGGCCAGTTGCACGTAAAATGAAATACGGATGTAAAGTGGTATACGGCCCGTAAACTGCCATGTCGTATTTTGGCTTCCAAAACTTCAACTTTCTGCCAAATGATCAAATGGTTAAATACGACCCAAAATACGGACCGTAAAGTGGTTTACGGCCCGTAAACTGTGTCCGTAAATCACCACGTCTCAGCCTGAGTTTCTGGTTCAGTTATGATTAAACACGACCACGAAGGACGGTCCGTAAACTGGAATACGGACCGTAAACCAAGTTTACGACCACTGTGTTGTTCATTCCAGACCAGATTTTAAGTCCTTAAATAAGGGATTTAAGTTTATTATTTCATTTCCACATTTCATCCCTTCTCTATAAAACATCTCTCTACATTTTTTCCATAAGATTTCAAGGATTATTAGTCATCAACAACACAAATCAAGTGAATCAAGTGTAAGGAAACCCATTAAGATTATTCAAGTCAAGAAAATCTTATTGAAGGAAAACTAGGGTTTTTGCTCAAGTGAAGTATTTCGACCAAGGCTCGTTCCTACAACATCTAAGGTAAGATTTATGGTATTTATATGTTGTTCAAGGTAGTTGAGAGTTAAAATTCTTGGACATTAGATGAGTATAGAAAAAATGGGTCATGAATGATGAATAGTGACATTTTGAGAGATAGTTTGAATTGAACCATGATTCTTGTTGTGTTGTGATATGAATGTGTTATAAATGATGCTAAGATCATGAAAATGGGCATTTTATATGAATGGACGAAGTCGGGTGATATGACCATGAATATGGGTGAATTGGGAGCGAATTGAGAAATCTAGATAATGGGGTTAACGTAAATGATTAATGGCCATTGTTATGGTATTGTGAATGTATTGTTGACGTTTGGGAGTTGAATTACGATATGGAGGAATGTTGTATAAATAAAGGAGATGCTGTCCGATTTTCTCTAGCTTTAGCCATGTGTGCTAGTTGTCGATTCTAACGATAGTATGACTTTAATGAAGGTATAAACGCAACCGTTGAAAGAGAACGTGCAAGTGGAAAATAGTCAAACGAAAAGGTATGTAAGGCTAACCCTTCTTTCATAAGGCATGGTTCTTTGGCCAAATATCTAAATCTTCTATGAGACTATGATATCCTTCAAATGATTTGATCTTCCGAGCTAGTAAGCTCACGATTCGTGATACGCCATGATTCGTGATACGCCACGATTGTACTAAATCCCTCGTATGACGAGTAAGCCTACAGAGATAAATGTGATGAATGACGATAATAGTAATAATGATGTTGATGACGATTATGATAATGATTTAAATAGCAAAGATGCTTATGAGCTATTATGTATATGTGTCTATGTATGACTATTATAGAACCCCGAGCTTATGAGGCCGGGTAAGATATGTAAATAAGTATGTATATGAGTACGTAACACGCGCACACCTCTGCAGATGGTACGGATAACCCTGAAGCCTTGGTAAGGCCAGGTAGATGTAACCCTGAAGCCTTGGTAGGGCCAGGTATGAGCAACCTTGAGCCTTGGTTGGCCAAGTATGTATGAAACACCGATCCTGCATGGTCGGGTATGCTATATAAATGCTATGTATATGATATGATTATGCATATGATATGGTTATGAGTATGAATACGAATATGATACGATATGAATGTGAATAAAGGTATGTATACGAATACGAGTACAAATACGGAACGGAAAGATCCTATGCACGGCAAGTAAGTGCCTATGACGATGATATTACTATCTCCTATCTTGTGCTATTTCTTATGTTGCTTATTATGCTTCCATATTGATATTGATCATGCTTTACATACTAAGTACATTCTTCGTACTGACGTCCTTTTATTTGTGGACGTTGCGTCATGCCCGCAGGTGCACAGGGAGACAGGCTCGATCCATAGCGGTATTCTCAGAGACTAACTAGCAGAGCTCCACTTCATTCGGAGCTATAGCTTTTGGGTACTTATTCTTTTGTGTACATAGTTTTGGGCATAGCGAGGTCCTGTCCCGCTTATGTGATATGTTATACTCTTCTTAGAGGCTCGTAGACATGTGAATATGGTTAGATGTGTCCGTCCTTGTCGGCCTATATTTTGTATATTATTTTGATAGCCTTGACGGCTCATGTACGTTGACGTGGCATAGGTTCCAATTATGATATAAAGGCATTGTCGTCCAAAGGGACTAGCATGATGAATGCGTAGAATTATGTGTTTAATTATGTGGCTCACCTAGATGTAAGCTTAAGTGTAAGTTAAGGGGTGCCCGGGTGGGCTAGCACCGGGCGCTCGTCGCGGCTCCCTAGACGGGTCGTGACAGGGTCGTGACGGGTACCCGGAGCTAACCACCGAGCATCACTCATTCTATTACACATCATACTCATCATGCGTTCATTCATTATTCTCATGCTTATAATCATAGGAGAACCATTTTCACTTGAAACATATTTACCTTTATATATATATAAGCCCTTCGGCTATCAAAATAATATACATACAATAAGGACATCGTGAGACCATACTACCTACACATACGTATCTATGAGCGTCTACAGAATACTGGACATATGGACAGGACTGCCCCCCGTCGTGCCCAAAGTATATACACAAAATAATAAGTAATGGCGCCTCCGGAACAATGGAGTGCTCTCAAAATCTGTTGATAGCTCCTATGAATCTGGATCACCTCCTTGTCTACCTGTGAGCATGAACACAGCGTTCAAAGAAAAGGATGTCAGTACGAGCATTGTACTGAGTATGTAAGGCATAAGCAACAACAATACATCAATGAAATAAGGAGACATCAAGTGAAGGACAACCTGTAACTGACTGGAAATTTTGATAGAAATAAAGCATGCTAACTCACTTCATAAACATCATCATCTCATGTATGCATATCTATATAAGCTGCCCGACCATATAGGTATGGTGTGATCATCATTAGCCCGCGTCTAGGCCTCCCGCCTCCGGGGTAACCATCTCATGCCGCCCACTAGTTATGTCTGCCCATGCCATCTAAACATAGTGTATACGTTTCCCGCCTTAGCGGTGTCTGCCTGACCATATAGGTGTGGTGTAATATCATCATCATGTACTCATCATAATTCATGCATAGAAACTTAAAGACAGTTATACTCTATTGAGGTGACATAAGGTCGTGAACCCCCGATTCCATTACGGAGCGTTCATAAGCATTCTGCCTCACCTTGAAGGAATTGGCACATAAGGTGAGTGTATACAATAAACAACATCAATGGATCATATTTAAAATCATTACCTTTAGGATCTTTAGACTTAACTCACTATCGTCACTATCATGCTCATGACATATCTCATTTCTGTATCTCATGTGAAGCTCCGTATTGTCATAGGCTCATAATTGCCGGAATGTAAGAAAGTCATGGCAAAATAAGAGAATTCATGTCATGGGAGTCATGCCTTAGAAGGAATGGACTAGCCTTACATACCTTTTCGTTTAGCTATTCTATCGCTTGATCATTCTCCTTCAATGCTCACGTTTCTACCTTCAAGATAGTTCGTATTAACATTAGCTAATCGATCATATGATCATGCTCAACTAAAGCTAGAGAAAATTGGGCAGCTTTTCCTTTGTTTATACAACTTTGCCCATATCATATATCAACTGCCAAACATCTATAATAACATTCACAACATCATAAGCAACCATCTTCATACACCTATATTATTCACATTTCCAAAATTTCAATTCAATTCATCCATGACCATGGTCATAGTACACTATTGCATTTACTCACAATATAGTGTTTATCCCATGTTCTTAATATCATTTATAACATAATTATAATCACAACATATCAAGAATCATGACTCATTCCAAACTACTACTCAAAAATGCCACTATTCTCACTTTCATGACCCATTTTCTGTCTCCTTCTACAATCAAAGTATCTCAACCTCTCAATACCTTAAACAATATGGAATGATCATAAAACTTACCTTAGATAGTGTGGGAATGATCCTTGAGTGGAAATACTTCACTTGAACCAAAACCCTAGTTCACTTCCAATGGGATTCCTTGCCTTTGATGAACCCTAATGAGTTTCTTACACTTGATTTTCTTGGTTTGATGAAGTTGATCATAAATTTCTCTTGAGTTCTTGTGGAAGATGTGTGGAGAGCTTTCTAGAGAGTTCTTGAACTGTGAAGTGAAAAATGAAATGAATTAAATGAAGTTGGGTCCCTTATATCAATTTAAAAACCTATCCCGACTCAATTCTATGGACCAACATACGGTCCGTATCTTTTGTATGGACCGCATCTTTGGTCCAGTGAAAGTCCCCATTCTGGGCAGAACATACGGCCTAACATACGACCAGTATATTTTATACGGTCCGTATGTTGGACCGTATAATACCCAGCTTTCCGAAATTCGTTCTCGTCGACTCGTTTGATTTTCAATCCTTATGGAACCTTATTAACACTTGTTTAACACCTCATTAACAATCTAAGGGATGCTATAACTCATCTCCAAGACATCATTAAGTCACTATTAACTTGTTACTCATAAATCTCTTCCGATACATAGCATATACCTTGCCATTCTTGGCAAACTTTCTTCTCTTACCTCGAATGTCTTTGAAATCTCAATTAGGATCATCAAATGCTATTTCTTACTTATTGAAACATTGTATACTTCGTGCCCTCCATTAGTCTATTCGCTGTACATTAACGGAAATATTTTCGAGGTGTAACAGTGTTACACCCAGGCCATAGTTCGGGGGGTGACAAAGCTTTGTATCAGAGCACAAGGTTCAAGTGTCTTAGGGATTCTATGAAGTCGTGTCTAGTGAGGTCGCCTTTTTATGTGTAAGGGCCTCACACATATAAACAGTTGACCACCAAGACATTCAGGATTTGTTTCACTTCTTTCATATTCTAGTTTGTACAGTTAGAGTAGTACTTTTAGGAATTCTTTTAACTCGTGAAAATTACGTAACTCGTGCGAATTGTGTATTTCAGAAATGGCTCCGAAAAGAAAGCACAACAAGAGGAATACATCTACTAGTCAGAGGGCTACCGTTGATGCAGCTACAGAAGAGAATACTCAGGATCTGATGACCGCCCCAACTAATGCTACCGCTACACCTCCCAATGCTTCGGACGCGGATGTTAGAGGAGTTATTCAGCTGCTCACTCAAATTTCGGAAAACCATGCCCAGCAAGAAGAAATGGCCCCAGCTCAGGTGGCAATAATGGGTCGAACAGTTCTAGGACTCAGGAATTTCTGTGGATGAAGCCGCCAGTATTCATAGGGTCAAAGAAGGATGAGGACCCGCATAATTTCATTGATGGACTCCAAAAAGTATCTTGTGTGATGCATGCTATTGATATAGAGGCAACGAAACTTGGAGCTTTCCAGCTGGAAGATGTGACCCATATTTGGTATGAGACATGGAAACAGTCCCGAGGGGAGGATGCACCTTCTGCTACTTGGGACGAATTTCCAGGCGCTTTCATTGAGCACTTCATGCCAATTGAGGTCAGGGAAGCCAAGGCTACGGAGTTGGAGAATATAAGGCAGAATGACATGACTGGTTAGGATTATTATCTCAAGTTCGTGTCATTTTCTAAACATGCTCCTCACATTGTTGCTGACATGAGGGCAGTGGTTAGGAGGTTTGTACTTAGGCTTAAACTCGAATTGCATAGGGATGCCAATACTGCTGCTCAAAACGACAAAATTACTATTTCCAAGATAATGGCATTTGTGCAAGGTAACGAGACTAGTTTGAAGGAAGAAGAAGCCCTGCAGAAGCAAAAAGATAGAGAGTGCAATAAAAGGGCTAAGTCGGATGGTAATTTCAGTCAGGGAGGATCTCAAGGAGGTGGAAACCATCAGCTCTTTAAGAATAGGTCTTCAAGACCTGCTCCCTCTACAACTAGTGCTCCATCTCGGAGGTCCAAGTTTAATCAGAAAGGCCGAAACTTAGGAACAGCAGGCTCACAGTCGCAAGCCAGCGTGACCAACTGTGGTTTCCAACACCCTGCTTGCAACACTTGTGGTAAGAAGCACTCAGGAATATACCGTTTGGGCATGGATGCCTGTTTTTGGGTGTGGTCAGCCAGGCCATTTTGTGTAGGATTTTCCATCAGCAAGACAGAATATCGGATGTAACAGTAATGTAGCTCAGTCTACTAATTCAGCAGCTTCTCAAAATTTCCATGTCTAACAGGGGCGTGGGGCAGCAAAGTCTAGAAATACAAGCGGTAGTTAGAACCGTCTGTATGAACTGTCAGGACGTCAGGATACAGAGGCCCCATGGAGATGTTGTCACAGGTATGCTAAAAGTCTTCACCTTCAATGTTTTTCCTTTTATAGACCCAGGATCCACTCTATCTTATGTAACCCCTTATAATGCTAAGAAATTTGGGATAGAACCCGAAACGTTGCATGAACCCTTTGAAGTATCCACACCTGTTGCGGAATCAGTTATAGCTAGACGTATCTGTAGGGGTTTTCCAGTGCTAATCTACCACCACAATACCATATCAGATTTAATAGAATTGGAGATGATAGACTTTGATGTAATCATGGGTAGGGACTGGTTAGAGTCTTTTATATGCCCCAGTGGGTTGTAGAACTAAAATAATAACCTTTGATTTTTTTGATGAACTTATAGAATGGAAGGGTAATTCAGCAGTACCTAGGGATAGATTTATTTCTTCTCTTAGAGCCAAAAAGATGATTTCCAATGGGTGTATTTACCACCTAGTTCGATTCAGGGATGCAGATGCCCAGACTTCGACTCTCCCGTCAGTGTCAGTTATCACTGAGTTTCCAGAAGTCTTTCCAGATGATCTACCCGGAATTCTTATCGATAGGGAAATTGACTTTGGGATTGACTTACTTCTCGGTACTAAGCCGATATCTATTCCACCGAATAGAATGGCACCAGTAGAATTGAAAGAGTTAAAAGTTCAGTTGAAAGAACTTTTTAACAAGGGATTTATAAGGCCAAGTGTCTCACCTTGGGGCGCACCGATCTTGTTTTTCTCAAAGAAAAATAGATCCTTGCTTATGTGTATAAACTACCACCAGTCGAACAAGGTCACCATTAAGAACAAGTATCCCCTTCCCAGAATCGATGAATTATTCGATCAACTTCAGAGTGCTCAGTGTTATTCCAAGATTGACCTTAGATCAGGCTACAATCAGTTAAAGGTTAAGGAAGTTGATATTCCTAAAACCGCTTTCAGAACCCGCTAGATTATTTTGAATTTCTTGTCATGTCGTTTGGGTTGACAAATGCACCAGCAGCTTTCATGGACCTTATGAACAGAGTCTTCAAGCCTTATCTCAATTTATTCGTCATTGTATTTATTGATAACATAATGGTGTATTTCCGTAGTGAGGCTGACCATACAGAGCATCTCAAAATAGTATTGCAGACACTCAAGGATCGTGAGCTTTATGAAAATTCTCAAAGTGCGAGGTTTGGCTAAAGTCAGTGACATTCTTAGGCCATGTTATTTCAGGTGAAGGTGCTAAAGTAGATTTTCAAAAAATTGACGCTGTTAAGAATTGGCCCAGACCCACCTCAGCATCAGATATCATAATTTTCCTGGATTTGGCAGGTTATTATAGGTGGTTCGTGGAGGGTTTTTCCTCTATCTTAGCTCCGTTGATGAAGTTGACTCAGAAAAAGGTTAAATTTCAATGGTCAGATGAATGTGAATAGAGTTTCAAAGAGTTGAAGAAGAGATTGACTTCTGCTCCAGTTTTGACGCTACCAAATGGGATCGAAGGGTTCGTTGTATATTGTAATGCTTCGGGAATTGGTCTCAGATGTGTTTTAATGCAGTATGGTAAAGTTGTGGCTTATGCATCTAGACAGATTAAGGATCATGAAAAGAATTATCTGACTCATGATCTAGAATTGGCAGCTGTGGTTTTTGCACTTAAGGTATGGCATCTCTACTTGTATGGAATGCATGTGATATTTTCACCGATCATAAAATCCTGCAGTATATTTTCAAGCAAAGAGTTGAATCTTAGGCAGAGAAGATGGCTCGAATTACTTAAGGACTATGATGTGGATATTCTCTATCATTCAGGGAAGGCAAATGTAGTAGCCGATGCTCATAGTGAGTGTTCCATGGGAAGTTAAGCTAAAATTGATAGAGAGTCATGACCAAGAAATTTTACCCTTTGACCAGTATTGGAGTTCAACTTTTGGACTCCGAAGATGGCGGTGTGGTTGTTCAAAACAGAGCCCTTTCCTCCTTAGTCGTTGAAGTAAAAGAGAAGCAGTATAAGGATCCCTACTTGTTGCAGTTGAAAGAAAGGATTCATAAGAATAAGACAATGGCTTTTGAACAAGGGGGAGATGACGGTACCTTGAGATGCCGAGGCAAATTATGCATTCCAGATGTAGATAGGCTCAGAGAGCGAATTATGTCAGAAGCTCACCACTCTAGGTATTCCATTCATCCAGGTTCCATGAAAATGTATCATGATCTTAAGGAGGTTTATTAGTGGAACGATATGAAAAAGAATGTAGCAAATTTTGTGGTTAAGTGTCCAAATTGTCAGCAAGTGAAAGTCGAACACCAGAGGCCTATTGGCTTGGATCAGAATATTGATATTCCCATTTGGAAGTTGGAGATGATAATTATGGATTTCATAACAGGTCTACCTCATTCAGCTAGGAGGCATGATTCGACTTGGGTGATTGTGGACAGACTTACGAAGTTAGCGCACTTCTTGCTAGTGAAGACAACAGATTTAACGGAGGACTATGACAAGTTGTATCATCCTAAAATTATCAGACTTCATGGGACTCCGGTGTCCATTATTTCAGATAGTGATGCCCAGTACACAGCAAAATTTTAGAGATCCTTTTAGAATGGTTTGGGTATAAAAGTTAATCTCAGTATAGCTTTTCATCCTCAGATAGATAGCCAGGCAGAGCGTACCATTCAGACTCTCGAGGATATGTTGAGGGCATGTGTCCTTGATTTCAAAGGTAATTGGAATGATCACTTGCATCTTATTGAGTTTTCTTATAATAACAGTTACCATGCTAGTATTGGGATGGCACCATATGAAGCTTTGTATGGGCGCAAATATAGATCACTAATTGTTTGGTTTGAGGTTGGTGAAGCAGAGTTGTTAGGACCAGACTTGGTCTATCAGGCTATAGAGAAAGTCAAGTTAATTCAGGAGCGGTTGAAAATGGCTCAGAGTGGCCAGAAGTCTTACACAGATATGAGACGAAGGGATTTAGAGTTTCAAGTAAAGGACTGCGTATTTCTTCAAGTTTCTCCTATGAAGAGTGTCTTGAGATTTGGTAAGAAGGGGAAGCTTAGTCCCGCTATATTGGACCATACAGAATTCTACGAAAGGTTGGTCAAGTGGCTTATGAGCTTGAGTTGCCGCAAGACTTAGTTCTTGTGCATCCAGTATTTCGTGTGTCCATGTTGAGAAAGTGTGTGGGAGACCCTCGTTGGTTGTCCTGACTGATAGCAAAACAATCAATGATAGTTTGGCCTACGAAGAAGTCCCAGTGAAAATCCTTAATCGTCAGGTTCGCAAGTTGAGAATGAAGGAATTTGCTTCAGTGAAAGTCCTTTAGAGGAGTCAGAAAGTTGAGGAGGCTACATGGGAAGCAGAAGAGGACATAAAGTCCAAATATCCCCATCTCTTTGCGGATTCAGCAGAAAGTGTTGAAGGTAATTTATCTTTCCATTTAGATTTCCTTTCATGGTTTCCCTGTTTCCAGTATTCAGTTAGTTTAGTAGTCACTCAGCCCAGCGTTCATTCAGTCAGTTCAGTAAAGCAAACCAGTTTAGTATCCCCTTGGGTTCAGTTTTCAGGTGTTCATTTCAGTTAGTGTACACATGCCTAAGCAGTCACTCCTCACCAGAATCCATCATTCGAGGACGAATGATCCCAAGGGGCAGATATTGTAACACCTTAGACTTTCAACTAAGCTTTGACCATGATTCTAGACTTGGAAAATTAGACAGGGGTGTTGGAACTAGAAACTGGAAGTTTCATGTCAAGCGTGGGGTCCAAGTGCGGGATGTACTTTGAAGGATGGGACGTACTCCTGTCCCGTTCTTCGACAGGAAAAATAGTTACTCTCTGGAATTTGACATTCCAGGTACGGGCCACAAGGTGTGGCCGGTACTTCAAAGTACGGGATGTACCTGGTGCTCGTACTTCACGAGGGAAACTGACTACTTACTGGAATGTGACATTCTAAGTACGGGCCACAAGGTGCAGCCCGTACTTCAAAGAACGAGAAAAACTTGGAGTCCGTACTTCGTCCGCTTCAGTGAATAGTATAAATATGCAGCCTCAGCCTTATTTTTCTTATTTTTCAAATTCCTGAACCCTAAGAACGACCTGCTCTCCTCCTCCTTCACCAAGAACACTAAGGTAAGCAATCCTAGCCTATTCCAAGTAGATTCTATCATATATTTATGAACATTAAGCAAGAATTCATTGTTCTTAACTTAGGGTTTTCAAGAAAACCCATATAAGGGTTCAAGATTTAGTTTTTTGGGATTCTCCTCAAAGTTCAGACCTTTCTTGCAAAAGTTTGGAGCATATACAGGTATATGAGGCTAAATATCTACGTTAGGGAACATTTATGATTCTCCCTACGCCTCATTCTACATGCTTATCAGTAATTTGACTCAGAATGCAGTTTAGCCCTAGTTTCTTGAATAGTTGTAGAACTGCTATCTTCTAGGGTTATAGTTTCATAAATTCGTTCATGGAGATCATTTTGAATATGATGAACTCAGTATGTAATCATTATAGACTTGTGTATTGACATCACATGAGTCTCAGTCGGTGTATAATCAATTATTGGCTTAGGTTCCATAATTAGAAATAGTTAGCATGCTATCAGCTATAGCCAGTCTCAGTCTTGTAAATTATTTAATGTTGAACACATGTATCTGTATTTTTTGGGCCCTAGGCCACAGTTTATGCATACGTATTGCTTGGGCCTGAGGCTATCATTTTTGTGCACGTTATTTGGGCCCTAGGCCACAGTTTATATTTACAGTTATACAGGTGATTCTTCATTCAGAATAGGGAGTACTTCAGATTCTTGCTTTCCTGCTTAGTTCAGTTTCAGTTTCAGTACTTATATTTCTTCTTTTAGTTGCTTTACATACCAATACAATTAAAATGTGCTGATGTCCCTTTTATTGCTTGGGGGCCTGCATCTCGCGATGCATGCAACGATATACAGGTTGACGATCCAGCTATCTAGGACTGCTCGTATCAGCGGATTTGTGAGCCCCAGTTCCTCCGGGGCGTTATCCTGCTTCAGTCGTCCCGACATTTAGGCAGTTCTCTTTAAAGGCTTCATAGATATAGTCCAGTCAGTCAAATATTAGCAAACGTTTTGATGTGTTTGCCTTGTTGGCATTGATTCATATGTTTTACATATAAACAGTAATTCCGTATTTTATATATTTCAGCCAGACTTTTAGTAGATCAGCATGTGTTAGTTTTATTTCTTCATTATTTTAGCATGTTTTGATATCACATGTTGATTCCGCTAGTCTATGGATTCGCTCGGTCACATGCAGTTAGGCACCGAGTGATGTGTTATGCTCAGGATATGGTTCGGAGCATCACAATTAACACGTAGCAAGCAATTGCTTATTTCAAATTATAGCCACAATTAATCACATGGCTAATTGTAGTTAATTTTAACATAATATGCAAAAAATAAAATTATGCAATCTTAAGATTGAGAGCTAAAATGATTTATTTATTTAACTAGTCGATTTTCATGAATTAACATATTAAAATATTTGTCAATTTGACGTTTAATGATTCGAACAATTAGTTAAATTATTATTTTTGATTTAATTTTTACAAATACTTTAATATTAATGATAAAATATGTAGAATACCTTAAATAACTTACAATATATATTTGACATTATTTAACCAAATGAAATGGCAAAATACTATCGAAATAATTTTGTAAAAATCATTTTGCTTTTATAAAAATACATATTTCACTCCATTTGAGATTCAAGAACTCTGGATGATTAAATAAAATTATTGGAGATAAATAATTAGGTGTCAACAGGTATCGTCAACTGTTGTGTGGGCTTGCTGCCATGTTTGTTGTTACCTCATCATTATTGGTTGATCTTGTTGAGTTTCCTGGTATCTCACATATCTCATAAAAAGAAATCAACCATGTCTTAGTGACTTGAGTTGTTTCTGACATTCATGATTTGTATCTCTTGGTTCCCTGATTGGTGATATATTGTTTGATTAATTTTTTGGCTTGGCATATGTTTTCTGATTCTAAGAAATTGAGAGGTTGTTGATCTAATCTCATGCATGGAATACATCTCATATTTCATACTTCATATGTGGTCTGATATGCATTTGAAATGATTGTATTCATCTCTATCTCTGATATCTCACGTATCATTTGGAAAGGAAGGATAATGTAAATGAATTGAGTTGTGATGTGAATTTCATGGCAAGTAATTGTTGATCCCACGATATGGGGTGTTGTTGTGGTTGATTTCATGCATGGAATGCATACCATATTACATATGTGACTTGATATGATTGTGAAATTGAAATGATGATAAATGAGATAGTGTAGCCTCCGAGGTCTTTGCCGGAGAGCATAAAAGAGAGATGAGAGCTCGTGATCCGAGGTATTTACCGAAGCTCAATGAGTGCTCGTGATCCGAGATCATTTATCGAAGCGAGAGAGCGCTCATGTCCGAGGTCATTTGCCAGAACGACGGTACATGGACTTCGCGGGTCCCTCACGGGTCATGGCTATGAAGCATTGCCCTTAGCATGTGTGTACGGTATAAAGAGGAGTCCTGGGTGGCATTGCATAGCACTGCATTGCATTGCATTCCTTCAGTATTGTACTTTATTGCATAGCATATTATCTCATCGAGTTCTTCGGTGGTGATTTACTTGAAGTTGTTGTCTGTTGTTGGTGCCTATTTAGAATCTTGACGAACTTATGGATTAGAAACTATCTCCTAGGCTTGTGATCTCGAGAATACTGAGACTTTTTGCGGCTATTACTTCTGAGAGCCTTACTTGAAATATGCTTTCGTGATTGTGCTTGACAGTTTATCTATTGTACTTGTTGATTTCTTCCTATTTATATATGTTATCTAATCGTTGTCGGCCTATGATACCAATGAGTACTAGTGTTGTGCTCATACTACTGTTGCTACACTCCTTGTGGAGTGTAGATTGTGATTCCAGGTTCGTGTTCGAAACCTCACGACTGATCCCAAGGCTGGCATCAGAGATTTGAGGTGAGCTACTAGCCGGGTCTGCAGCCTTGAGTCTTTTCTTGTGCAACTGTCTTTTTCTTATCTACAGACAGTTTTATTCCAAGATTTGAGGCTTATATTGTATGTTCAAACTTTGTAATCCTTTTACAAGCTCTTATACAAGTTAGGACCAGGTTTTGAGAATTTTAAAGATTAACCGTATTTGTTTATATTACTTAAACCATTATTTAGTGTTTTCAATAAACTTAATCTCTGCACTTGTGTTTCTTAAAAAGAGTAAATGATTAGGGAATGGTTCGCCTACTGAGGGATAGTGTAGGTGCCATGATGATCCCCCGAATGGGGTCGTGACCACATCCCAGCTAGAAGAAAGGGACTCAAGAAAGATCGGGTCCTTAGCAACAATCATAGATCGGAGTAAATAGGCCCGAGTGAGAGGATACAAGAACATGTGTGAATGGTCTACACACATGGCAATAAAAGAAAGAAATCCTCTCACCGAAGGCCTAGTATAAAGGGAGATTGAAATTTGCGCAACATCCACTCCCATAAAAAAAAAAAAAAGGGGGGGGGGGGGGGGGGGGACCAGTGCTGACAGAGATACAACAAGGACCAGGAACTGACTTTCCTAGTATCATCAATGGAACCTGGCATATGAAAAAGGAGATAGAGTGGGTGGATGAGCTATGAAGAATTGACCATAAAGTCATCTCAATATGTGTGGGAAGAAGGAGGAATACAATAGATAGATAAGAAGCAGATCACACAAACTTATGGTAATCAAATACTCCTAGAGAATCCATAGGGAGAAACTAGTTCTCTGAAGAATAATAGATATATACGCCAAGACAATCTATCACGAAGAAATCTATAAAGAAACCTTTACAGAAGAAAAGGGTGTTGAAGAAGCAGGGAACAATACAAACATGTATTGATAGAAGAAGCAGCTAAGGAACAAAAAATTGAAGATGAACTGAATACAACAGACCTCTTCTCCAATTGGATATGAAAAGAGAGTGCTTGAGGCAGATATAAGTGGAACAATATCTTACTCAGTCTTATACCTTTACTGGTATGCACTCATGGCGTGGACAATCGAGCACAAACAACACATACAATGAGGAAACTAGTCAAAGAACCTGATTCTTATGACTATCAGGTATGCACCTCCTTTCCAATTAAAAGTTGCATAAATATGTCTATACTACCAATCCATCTTACTTAGCCACATAAAATCCCTTCTAGAAAGAAGCCAACTTGAGTTGTCTTATACCAATACCCAAGTTCGCAAAGCCCTCCCTTGTTTGCAAGTCCATATCTGTTGGTCAATAGACACCTCAACCCATATCAGATGATTACCAATAAAACTCTCAAAGTCGCATATGCTAAGAATTTGAAATATCTGTTACTATAGGACACAAGCAGTGACACGGGAGGGGGGGGGGGGGGGGGAATGAAAGAAGTGGAAATGGATACATCCTGAACAAGGCAAAACTCATAATGGAATTGCTAACAAAGAGTTTCGTGAAAGTTTCCAACTTCATAAATTCCAAATAAAGTGGAAAATATCTAAAATTCATGGCGAACCGCCTACGGATTTTTCATAATTTATTTGGTTTATTTTTTAGCTGGGTAAAGGGGAATGAGAATAGGTTTGGGTGGAGGATAGTGGTTCCACGAAATAGTTAGGAATGGGATGGTGGTGATTGCAAAAGTATATCAAGTTGGAAAACTATTGGGGCAAAAAAATCCATAGGGTGTCGTAATTATTCTGATTAGACAAAAAGCTAATTAATGACAAGAGTTTTAAACTAATGTTTTTTCTTTTCATCGGAATAATTCCGGAAGAATTATTGTCGAAACCTGAAAAAAAAAATTGAAGTAAAATTGAAATAGGGAATGTGATATTTGTTTTTTTTGGTTTTATGTATATGACATGACAATTTGGAAATATGCTTTTTCCCAATCACCTAAGTATGTTTAGCAAATAAAAGAAACATATTTGCTTGAATGTTAATCAGTAATGGCAAGACTTTATGAATTACAAAACGAAGGGTGTGTTCGTTATGGAGGAAAATATTTTCCTGAAAAATATATTTTGAAAAATAAGTGGATTTCTTACTTATTTTCTCATGTTCGGTTGGGTGGTGCGAATATAAGGTGTGCTCGAGGGTGGTGGTTTGTGTGAGTTTCAGGGTGGAAAAACACAATTAATATGTTATGTCATTTTGGGATTTATTTTCCCTAAGTCATTTTTCTCATCAAACCCAAATGAAAAATCAAAAATAAACGCCGTTGCTGGGGATAGAACCCGGATAACCCCGGTGACAGGCGGGAATACTTACCACTATACTACAATGACTTTGTTGTCAACTCAAAATTGCAAATAAATACATATCTTATATTCTACAATACATCCAGGCCGCAGAATGATTGGCGCTGGATTGCCAATCCTTTTATCTAAATTGGTAACAGAATGTGAAGAAGGAAGCACCAAACATGCAAGAATAATTAACAAGAAAATATGGCTGCAACTCCCTATATTTACAGCCAAAAATTCCCATCATCATCTCCATTAATTACAACTCTCAATTACATACCTGCAGTTGTCTCAGTTCCTTGGAAACAGAGCAGAAAATTGGTTTTAATAGTTCGAAACTCGAGTAGCGAAGCAGCAGCTGTAGGCACAGATGAAACCTCACCTGTTGAACTTCCACCAGGACCTCCTTCTATCATCTCTGCTCTTAATGTTGAAAAAGCTATTCTTGGCATAGGTGCTTTCTTTACTACTCCCTCTATTTTAATTTATGTGACTTAAATTTGAAGTAACATGGTCAAACTAACTAATGTTCAGTGTGAATCCGAATATAGGATTTTCAATTTTTTTGATTCACCTATTTAGAAGCTACATAAACGTACTATAAGTCATAATAATTAATAATTCAAAATATTTAAAAAGTATTTAAAAAAAATGTAGTCAAAGGAAATATCCTTTAACTGTGTCCAAATAAATGAATAATAACGAAGACAGTACTATATTTTTCCCTTGAATTTAACTTAATACACACCTACTGTGTAAAGAATTTTTCTAACTCAGTGTTGTTATTAGCAGATTTTGAGTAGAATTTCATTTATTATAAGCAGTTACACGTAGTTATTCTTTAGTCAAATGAAATTGCAAAAGTACTCTCCAGAAATTAAACTCTTTTTTTTTTTTTTTTTTTACCTTTTGAAGATTCTTAATTTGATTCGTTCATGACCTCAATGACTATGATTTTGTTTTTTTCCTTCATTTGACTAATAAGTTTGATTTTAGAGTGCAGCAATAACAGATATAGATCACTATGGAAGACTAGGACTTTCAAGAAAATGTTCATATGCTGAGGTCCACACATCTTTTTCTACAACCCTTTATTTTTGTTATTCTTAGTATTTCGTGACTTGTATTGCTACAATATATATAGGTACCAGTAGCGTACAATAAGAAGGTTGAAGAAGTTATGAATGAGGGATTGATCGAAGAAGAGCTTAACAAGAAGCTTGAGCTCCTAAAAGTATAATTTTATTTCTTGTAATTTATTTCCTTCTACTTGTGAATTTTCGTTTTATTGTAATTTTTTTTTTTAATTTTGGACATAATATATAGGAATCATATTCAATTTTGTCAACACGAGAGGAGAGAAGGCTGTATGATTGGAGCTTGGTAAGGAGTGAGGGACCAGATAATTACAAGTGGCCATTTGAGGTTGATAAAACTCCATTGTCTTCAGGAACTCCTCCTCCTCAGGTACTAATTAATTATATTATTGCTTTTAATTATATGTCTATTATTTAAACATGGAAGAGTGTTTGTTTATTCATGCAAATCAGTTCATTCTTTCGTCCCAATTTTATGTGACGAATTCGTTTGACTAAACACAAAGTTTGAAAAAGAAGATAGATTTTTGAAATTTATGGTTACTATTTAAAAATCAATATTTTTCTCACTGAATTTTTCATTGAAAAATGTTCGGTGGCTATTCCCACTAAATGTCGGTGGGAAAAACCTAAATTGTAGTGTTTTCACACAGGAAAATTAGGATGTTTCCCAGCATTTCAATGAGAACCTGTTTCCTGCCATACGTTTTTCCAGTGAGCTGGTTCGGTAAAAATGAGGTCGTAAAATCATATTTTATCGCACAAATTTCCCACTGAATGTCGGATGGACAAACTTCTATTTCTAATAGTGGGTTTAAAACAAAGCTTAAACATTTTTATGGCTATAAATCATTTCAATAATATTAAAGGAGAATTTTAACATTGAGTTGTTTCTAATTATTAAAAAATAAAATTCTTTCTCAAATAGATTAAATGAAAAGTGTGGCATATAAATTGGGATGAATGAAATATTATGTTTCACTCTTTATAAATAAGTTATCCGTCCCATCAGCCAGCCAAAAATTAATAACTTGAGTTATCAATAACTTAATGTCTTTTTTTTTTTTTTTTTTTTTTTGTTAATTGTTATGTAAACACAATTGCAGGAACCAGAGGATGTGGAACCAACGAGATTGGTGGGATATTTCTTTTTAGTTTGGTTTGTACTAGCCGCCGTGTTATCAATTGCCTTCAATAGCTAGAAAGAGAATAAGTTGGATCAAGTCTATCCCATCATATGCACAATGATATTCACTTTCGTGTAATATATATACACTTTACATTCAATGGTTGCATTTTATGAATTTTATATCATCAATGTAATTATTATAGCAAGTTACTTATCATTTATGGTAAGTTACCAATAGATTTTTATTAAATAGAGTTATCATTCTCTTTGATTTCTTGCATAAAAATATTAGTAATTGTAATCATAGGAAATCAAAGGAAATATTACAAATTTAGAAGTACTAGTATAACTTCAAGTTGTTCACGTTCAAGCTCTGTGGGAGTTTGGTGTCTGTATACGGTAAAAACCGAATATGCGTTGAACCGGTGGGACCCGGAACCGAGGGAAGAAGGGGACAAGAACGTGCAAGAAGACTTTCGTTCTGAACCGGAGGAACGCCCTAACCGAGGTCAAGGTCGGGGCATCATTTGGTCTGGTTTCCTTCGTGGCCGAGTTGGTCGTTGTCGTTGGTCCCTTTGGTCGTTGCCATTGGTCCGTTTGGTCGAGGCCGTTAGTCCGTTTGATCGTGGCCGGTGGTCCGGGAGATCCGTTGCGCGGTTACCACGCGCCGATAACGTCTTGCCGTGTTCAACTGCCAACCGTACGGGTGTCAGATCGTACTGTCAACCTAATCCAACCTAACCCAACTCAGAGCTTATTCATTATTATTTTATTGTTCATGTTGTATGAAGCTCATGGGGCAATACTATAAATAAGGGGCATTGTCCTCCTCTTAAAGGGTTGGCTTCTTAATATCAAGAACATTCTTTTGTACTAGAAATATATACAAAATCTCTCTCATTATCGTGTGCAATCCGATTTTATTGTGTTCATCCCTATTACATTTCTTCAATCAAGTAACACACATATATTAGCAAACATTCAAGTTCATAACAAACCACCAATTATTAGTTGCTTCTCCATAACACATCCGTATATTTCTTTTATCTATCAAAGGGATCCAAGGCATAACCACATATCCTATACCTCACCCACAAATTTAATTGATTATCCAAATTCGGGGTAAACAGTTTGGCGCCCACCGTGGGGCTAGGATAATAGTGGTCTTTTATCTTGATCTCTACCTTACTCATCAAAATCGAAAACATCTTTTGTTCGTCACTGAAAGAAAAAAGAAACGGACTAGATGGCTGACAGTGGGCAATCTGGTCACGTCAACAACTACAAAATCGTGGTCGAAAACGAAGGAAGCGGTCCACGGGGACTACCAAACCCCACTGATCCTAACCCCATTAATTCGAGGGAAGGCCTCAACCATCAAAACACCGTGGATCAGGAGAATGCAGCCCAACCGGCTACCGACCCTTTAAATACACACAATTCGATTACTTTGTCCCAGACTCAGGGCCGGAAAGAACCGGGTACCCCGAAGGATAATGTTGACTTACGTTTAATCTTTGAAATATTGCAAGAACAGAGAGCAACGATTGCCGAACAGGGAATCGCAATAGCTCGGTTGCAAAACGGAGGGGATAAAATGACCTCGGAGGAGGCAAAGGGTGTTGCCGAACCCAGAAGAGATGAAGCACGGATGGTTGAGAGCGATGGGTCCGGAGCTGGGTCCTCCACCGAGGTTCTGAGAATGCTCGAAATTTTGGCAAAACGGGTAGACTCAGCCGAGAAGAGGGTGGAAACATACAACTCTCGGGTAGACCAAATCCTGGGGGCTTCGCCTTTCCTGAAAGGGCCGGATTCGAAGAGATACATCCAAAGGCCTTTTCCTCCGAGTGCAGCTCCGAAGTTAATCCCAAAGAGGTTCAAAATGCCGGGTATCCAGAAATATGACGGCACAACGGACCCGCACGAGCACGTGACCTTATACACCTGCGCCATAAAAGGCAATGATATGGAGGAAGACGAAATTGAATCGGTATTGCTGAAAAAGTTCGGGGAAACTTGTTCAAAAGGGGCGTTGACATGGTACGACCACCTGCTCGAGCATTCGATCACTTCATTCGAAATGCTCGTCGATGCCTTCATAAAAGCTCACGCCGGTGCCAAGAAGGTGCAGGCCCGTAAAGCAGATATTTTTCGTATAACTCAGAGAGACGATGAATTGCTGCGTGAATTGTCAACCGATTCCAAAGGGAACGAATGGAGCTCCCCCCGGTTCCAGAAGAATGGGCTGCACAAGCTTTCACAAAGGAGCTCAATGTTCAGAGCTCAACGGCTTCGTTCAAATTGAAGGAAAGATTGCTCGAGTACGAGGCTGTGATGTGGGCTGATGTCCATAACCGATACGAGTCGAAGATTCGGGTGGAGGATAATCAATTCAAACTTCCCTCGGGGCTGATAAATGTGAACAAAAGTTTTGAGAGACCAAGGAAAGGTTACGAAACGAAGGCCGGATCGTCGGGGGAAAGGTATCGGCCATACTCCCATTTGGAGAAGCGAAGCTTTAGGTCGGAGAAATCAAGGGTTGGCCCAAGCCATTTCTCCGGTCGGGGTAGTAGACGGGTCAAGCACCCGTCAAACAGTCGGGGTCTCTCATTCAGGAATGATGCCGGAAGCTCTGTTGGTAACAAGGATGTGCCAAAGATATCGGAGTACAAATTCAACGTCAGTACCTCGAGCCTCGTCTCGACCATTGGCCGTGTCCCGGATGTAAGATGGCCAAGACCTCTAAGGTCGGATTCGGGCCAACGGGACCCGAGCATGGTGTGTGAGTACCATGGAACTCATGGTCACAGGACCGAGGATTGTCGCCAGCTAAGAGAGGAGGTAGCCCGGCTACTAAAGAATGGTCATCTCCGAGAATTGTTGAGTGAACGAGCCAAAAATCACTACAAAGAAAGGGAGGCTCATCGAAAGGCCGAGTCGGTAGAACCCCAGCATGTGATCAATATGATAGTTGGGGGCACCGACGCCCCTTGAGGGCCGGTGATGAAACGGGCCAAGGTTTCTACTGTTCGTGAAAAGCGCAGCCGGGATTATCTACCCGAGGCTTCCATCTCCTTCAGCAACGAGGATGCAGAGGGCATCATTCAACCGCACAATGATGCATTGGTAATTTCTATTCTTATCTTTAAAACTCAGATTAAACGTATTTTGATTGACCCAGGTAGCTCGGCCAACATCATCCGGTGGAGAGTGGTCGAACAGCTAGGGCTGCTCGATCAAATCGTACCGGTAGCCTGGGTACTCAGCGGGTTCAACATGGCGAACGAAACCACAAAGGGGGAGATATCGCTGCCGGTCAACATCAATGGCACTATCCAGCAAACGATGTTCTATGCGATCGAAGGAGACATAAAGTATAACGCATTACTGGGCAGACCCTGGATACATAGCATGAGGGCCGTGCCATTAACATTGCATCAGTTGCTAAAATTCCCGACACCGGAGGGGGTAATAACCATCTGAGGCGAACAGCCCGCTGCAAGGGAGATGTTCGCAGTCGAAGAAATGACACCTCAGCCCGAAAAATAGGATCAAAAGGATAAGGACTCAACCGGGGAAACGGACACCAAATAGCAATCACAGCATACAGGGTTGGATCCGGGGTGCGAAGAGGATGACTTCGGTGTGCCCAGATCATTCATCATGCCGGATGACTAGGACGCAACTAAGTCAACAGTAGAGGAGCTGGAGCAGATCATCTTGTTCGAGTATCTACCAGACAGAAAGGTATACCTGGGCACGGGGTTAACCCCTGAGCTCACAAACAAGTTAATTGAATTTCTTCGAGTTAACGCAGATTGCTTCGCATGGTCCCATATAGATATGACAGGTATATCACCGGAGGTAGCAGCTCACAAGCTCAGCTTAGACGGGAAGTTTCCCCCAGTGAAGCAGAAGAGAAGGCCCATGGCGGAAGCAAAACAAGCCTTCGTAAAAGACGAGGTAACAAAGCTTTTAAATATAGGTTCTATCCGGGAGGTAAAGTACCCGGACTGGCTAGCTAACGTGGTAGTGGTGCCCAAGAAAGGTAACAAATTTCAAATGTGTGTTGATTACAAGGATTTAAATAAAGCATGCCCGAAGGATTCATTCCCGTTGCCTCACATCGATAGAATGATCGATGCGACGACCGGGCATGAGATGTTAAGTTTTCTCGATGCCTACTCCGGATATAACCAGATTCGGATGCACCCGGAGGATCAAGAGAAAACATCCTTCATCACCCGATATGGGACTTACTGTTATAATGGCATGCCTTTACTAAAAAATGCCGGTGCAACTTACCAATGCCTAGTTAATGAGATGTTCGAAGAACAAATAGGAAAAATAATAGAAGTTTATATTGACGACATGGTGGTCAAGTCCCTGGAAACAGAGGACCATTTAAAACATTTGCAGGAAACCTTCGACGTGCTCCGCAAGTACAACATGAAGCTCAACCCGGAAAAGTGTGCCTTCAGGGTAAGGTCCGGCAAATTTCTGAGTTTCATGGTGTCAAACCGGGGGATCGAAATAAATCCGGACAAGATCAAGGCCATCGAGGATATCGAGGTGGTGAATAACGTCAAACGAGTATAGAGGCTCACCAGAAGGATAGCGGCATTGAGTCGTTTCATATTGAGGTCCTCGGACAAGAGTCAACGTTTCTTCTCCTTACTAAGGAAGAAGAACGACTTTTTTTGGACACCGGAGTGCCAAAGAGCTTTACAAGAGTTGAAGAGATACTTGTCTAGCCCGCCGCTGTTGCATACGCTAAAGGTGAACGAGCCGCTTTTTCTCTACCTTGTTGTCTCCGAGGTAGCGGTAAATGGCGTTTTGGTCTGAGAAGAATCAGGTACGCAATTCCCTATCTATTATGTAAGTAGAACTTTGGGGGATGCGGAGACCCGTTATCCCCACTTGGAAAAATTGGCATTGGCATTGGTAAGTGCATCTAGAAAGCTCAAGCCCTACTTTCAATGCCACCCAATATGTGTAGTAACTACATACCCCCTGAAAAACATCATGCCTAAGCCGGAATTATCGGGTAGACTAACTAAATGGGCCATCGAAATTAGCGCATATGATATCGAGTACAAACCTCAAACGGCCATCAAGTGCCAGATCTTGGCCGATTTTGTGGCAGATTTCACCCCGGCTCTGGTCCCCAAGGTTGAGAAAGAGCTTCTGCTGACCTTGGGGAATGCCTCGGGTATTTAGTCGATGCATACGGACGAGGCCTCGAACCTCAAAGGTTTCGGGCTGGGGATCGTCCTTAGAACCCCGGCCGGGGATGCCGTTCGACAGTCTATTAGAACTGCTAAATTGACTAACAATGAAGCCGAGTATGAGGCTATGATTGTAGGTTTGGAACTGGCCCGAAGTATGGGGGTAGAAATAATCGAGGAAAAGTGCGATTCGCTCTTGGTCGTAAACCAGGTGAACGACGTCTTCGAGGTCAAGGACGAACGGATGCAGAGGTATCTTGAAAAAATCCAAGTGATACTACATCGGTTTAAAGAATGGACCATGCAGCATGTACCGAGGGAACAGAACAACGAAGTCGATGCACTGGCAAATTTGGGATCCTCGGTCGAAGGGGAAGAAATCAACCCCGGGACTACGGTGCACTTGTTGAACACGACAATAGAAAATCGACATGCCGAAATAAACACAATGGGTTTGACTTGGGATTGCGCAACAAGTACATCGACTACTTGCGTGATGGAAAGCTCCCGAATGACCCAAAAGAATCACGATCATTAAGGACCAAAGCTGCACGTTTCTACTAGGTAGAAGGCCAATTGTATTGACGATCTTTCTTCGGTCCCCTGGCTAAGTGTTTGGGTCTCGGAGAGACGGAGTATGTGTTGAAGGAGGTGCACAAAGGAACCTGTGGCAACCACTTCGGTACTGAAGCTCTTGTCCGAAAAATCATCAGGGCCGGTTACTACTGGAACCAGATGGACAAAGAGTCAAAAAATTTTGTCCCAAAATGTGACGGGTGTCAGAGACATGCTCCGATGATTCACCAGCCCAGGGAGTTGCTGCATTCGGTGGTTTCACTTTGGCCTTTCATGAAGTGGGGAATGGACATTGTCGGCCAATTACCATGGGCCCCAGGTAAAGCCCGGTTCATTCTGTTTATGATTGATTATTTCTCTAAGTGGGTTGAAGCGCAGGCCTTTGAAAAAATCAGAGAGAAGGAAGTCATTGACTTCATATGGGACCACATCATCTGTCGTTTCGGCATCCCTGCTGAGATAACCTGTGATAACGTAATTATCGGGTAGACTAACTAAATGGGCTGTCGAAATTAGCGGATATGATATCGAGTACAAACCTCGAACGGCCATCAAGTGCCAGATCTTGGCCGATTTTGTGACAGATTTCACCCCGGCTCTGGTCCCCAAGGTTGAGAAAGAGATTCTGCTGACCTTGGGGAATGCCTCGGGTATTTAGTCGCTGCATACGGACGAGGCCTCGAACCTCAAAGGTTTCGGGCTGGGGATCGTCCTTAGAACCCCGGCCGGGGATGCCGTTCGACAGTCTATTAGAACTGCTAAATTGACTAACAATGAAGCCGAGTATGAGGCTATGATTGCAGGTTTGGAACTGGCCCGATGTATGGGGGTAGAAATAATCGAGGAAAAGTGCGATTCGCTCTTGGTCGTAAACCAGGTGAACGACGTCTTCGAGGTCAAGGACGAACGGATGCAGAGGTATCTTGAAAAAATCCAAGTGATACTACATCGGTTTAAAGAATGGACCATGCAGCATGTACCGAGGGAACAGAATAGCGAAGTCGATGCACTGGCAAATTTGGGATCCTCGGTTGAAGGGGAAGAAATCAACCCCGGGACTACGGTGCACTTGTTGAACACGACAATAGAAAACGGACATGCCGAAATAAACATAATGGGTTTGACTTGGGATTGGCGCAACAAGTACATCGACTACTTGCGTGATGGAAAGCTCCCGAATGACCCAAAAGAATCACGGTCATTAAGGACCAAAGCTGCGCGTTTCTGCTTGGTAGACGGCAAATTGTATCGATGATCTTTCTTCGGTCCCCTGGCTAAGTGTTTGGGTCCCGGAGAGACGGAGTATGTGTTGAAGGAGGTGCACGAAGGAACCTGTGGCAACCACTCCGGTGCTGAAGCTCTGGTCCGAAAAATCATCAGGGTCGGTTACTACTGGAAGCGGATGGAGAAAGACTCGAAAATTTTTGTCCGAAAATATGACGGGTGTCAGAGACATGCTCCGTTGATTCACCAGCTCGGGGAGTTGCTGCATTCGATGGTTTCACCTTGGCCTTTCATGAAGTGGGGAATGGACATTGTCGGCCCATTACCATAGGCACCAGGTAAAGCCCGTTTCATTCTGTTTATGACTTATTATTTCTCTAAGTGGGTTGAAGCGCAGGCCTTTGAAAAAATTAGAGAGAAGGAAGTCATTGACTTCATATGGGACCACATCATCTGTCGCTTCGGCATCCCTGCTGAGATAACCTGTGATAACGGAATTATCGGGTAGACTAACTAAATGGGCCGTCGAAATTAGCGGATATGATATCGAGTACAAACCTCGAACGACCATCAAGTCCCAGATCTTGGCCAATTTTATGGCAGATTTCACCCCGGCTCTGGTCCCCGAGGTTTAGAAAGAGCTTCTGCTGACCTTGGCGAACGCCTCGGGTATTTGGTCGTTGCATACGGACGGGGCCTCAAACCTCAAAGGTTCCGGGATGGGGGATCGTCCTTAGAACCCTGGCCGGGGATGCCGTTCGACAGTCTATTAGAACTGCTAAATTGACTAACAATGAAGCCGAGTATGAGGCTATGATTGCAGGTTTGAAACTGGCCTGAAGTATGGGGGGCGAAATAATCGAGGCAAAGTGCGATTCGCTCTTGGTCGTAAACTAGGTGAATGGCGTCTTCGAGGTCAAGGACGAATGGATGCAGAGGTATCTTGAAAAAATCCAAGTGATACTACATCGGTTTAAAGAATGGACCATGCAGCATGTACCGAGGGAACATAACAGCGAAGCCGATGCACTGGCAAATTTGGGATCCTCGGTCGAAGGGGAAGAAATCAACCCCGGGACTACGGTGTACTTGTTGAACACGACAATAGAAAACGGACATGCCTAAATAAACACAATGGGTTTGAATTGGGATTGGCACAACAAGTACATCGACTACTTGCGTGATGGAAAGCTCCCGAATGACCCAAAAGAATCACGGTCATTAAGGACCAAAGCTGCGCATTTCTGCTTAGTAGACGGCCAATTGTATCGACGATCTTTCTTCGGTCCCATGGCTAAGTGTTTGGGTCCCGAAGAGACGGAGTATGTGTTGAAGGAGGTGCACGAAGGAACTATGGCAACCACTCCGGTGCTGAAGCTCTGGTCCGAAAAATCATCAGGGCCGGTTACTACTGGAACCGTATGGACGAAGACTCGAAAAAGTTTATCCGAAAATGTGACGGGTGTCAGAGACATGCTCCGATGATTCACCAGCCCGAGGATTTGCTGCATTCGGTGGTTTCACCTTGGCCTTTCATGAAGTGGGGAATGGACATTGTCGGGCCATTACCATGGGCACCAGGTAAAGCCCGTTTCATTATGTTTATGACTGATTATATCTCTAAGTGGGTTGAAGCGCAGGCCTTTGAAAAAATCAGAGAGAAGGTTATCATTGACTTCATATGGGACCACATCATCTGTCACTTCGGCATCCCTGCTGAGATAACCTGTGATAACGGACCCCAGTTCATAGGTGGCAAAGTCAACGGTTTTCTCGAGGGGCTGAAGATCAAGAAAATTGTATCGATCCCGTATCATCCGTGTGCAAACAGACTAGCGGAATCTACGAACAAGACAATAATCCAAAATCTGAGGAAAAGACTTGAAGCGTCAAAGCATCACTGGAGAGAAATATTACCGGAGGTGTTGTGGGCATACAGAACCACATCAAAACCAAGTACGGGAGAAACAACTTTCTCGTTGGTCTACGGGGCTGAAGCCCTTATCCCCGTGGAAGTTGGTGAACCCACTCTCCGGTTCAGCTATACCACCGAGGAGTCAAACGAGGAGGCCATGGCCGTAAAACTCGACCTCACGGATGAACTTCGCGAAAACGCGTTAGTCCGTATTACAGCCCAGAAACAGAGAAGGGAGAGGTACTACAATCGAAGAGCCAATTTTCAGCATTTCTAAGTTGGGGACTTGGTGCTTCGAAAAGTTACCTTGAACACCAAAAATCCTAATGAAGGAAAACTGGGTCCAAAATAGGAAGGCCCATATAAGATAACCGGGATCACGGGCAAAGGATCGTATCAGTTGGAGTCCATGGACGGGCAACGGTTGCGCAACAATTGGAACGTGGCCCATCTGAAAAGATACTACTGCTAAGGTATGGACTCCCCGTGTTTTCTATCTAACCTTTCTCTTTTGCAGAAGAATCGAGAGCCGAATAAAGTTAGAATTTAGGCCTGAAAACACGTGTTGCATTCTTTTCCTTAGTGCGGTTTTGTCCCAAAATGGGTTTTCTGACAAGGTTTTTAATGAGGCAATAAGTACAACGTGTTACTCAATGAAGACGAAGACAGACGCCCAGAAATTCGGGGTCATACCCAACGAGTGGGGACTTAATAGCACTCACCTGATCTTGCAGCTCGGATAAGAGCTAGGGGACTATCACACCCACTCCGAAGTTTACCCCGGTTAGCTGAAACCCGAGGCCGCCCTCAACAAAATAAAATCGGACCTTCAATATTAGGTTCCGATGTAAGGACCAAACGATCAAAATGAATTGTGTCTACATAACATTTGGTACGGCAAAATGAAGAACCGGATCTTCTGCATTAGGTTCCGATGTAAGGACCAAACGATCAAAATGAATCGTGTCCATTTAGTATTTGCTACGGCAAAAGAGGAAGGGAAAAATTCATTCTCATGTACACAAACACTTGCAATGCAAAAATTATCAAAAGTTCGGATAAACAATATCTCAGATGTCTTCCTGTTAAAACAGTTCACCCCAGTGATAACGGTCGTATTTCGGCACTATTTTCATTCATACACCCTATACCGGGCACTACGATCGAAATTCGACAAAGGCAACAAGGTCATGGCGAACCGAGCCAAAGTCATTAATCCCATGAATGGGGACTTTTACATCAAAATCTAGCTAAGGCTGAGATTCAGGTGTCCGAAAAATACTGGCCCTAAAAGATCAAAATAGCCGAAACATTCCGGCCTTAAAAATGCCCGTCATGATTCGGAGACGTCCGAATTCACAAAGCATAAAGTAAGTCCCATGGACAAAACCTCAATAAAATTCTCGGACAAAATGTATCGGATGAAGTGAGAAGCCGATATTCGGGCATAGTCAGAAATAACGACTATTTAAACGAACCGACAATCCGGGCGAAGGTCATAACAAACAACCATTCAAAGAAAAGAATCAAGAAAAACACGTCTTATTTATATATAGAGGATTTTACATCAGAGACCCCTACAAAGGCGAAAAATAAAAAGCTATGTACAGGCCCTAAATCTATCCGGAATGGCTGGAGCCGGAGTGTTCAGACACTGTCCGCTCGGAGTCATCCCCGAGGGCACCCTTGGCCTCTTCTTCGATTCTTCTAGCCTCGAGAATAAGGGCCAGAAGATTCGTAAAGCCATGCTCGGCTTGCTCAAGGGTGATCCTCCGAGACTTCCATTTTTCGTGCTCAGCAGCAATAGTGGCATGAGCCTCGGCGGCCTCCACGCTCTTCAGAGCTTCCTCCAAATAAGCCTCGGCCTGGGCTAACCTTGCTGCCAGATCATCCTGAGCCTCTCCGAGGACATATTGCATATGGATGGCCGACTCGAGCTCGGCCTTGAGGGTGTCATTAGCATCGGCCGTCTCCTTAAGCTCAGTTTTCAGATCATCGCATAGCTGTGCCCTCTGCTCCGCCTTCTCCTCGAACACCCTCATGCGCTCTTTGTACCAGGAACTCTTAGATTCGAGCAGCCGGTTCCTCTCAGCCAAGCTCGCAGCATCAGACTTCACCAAATCCAGCTCCCCCCAGAGTTGAGAAAGGGTGGCTTCGAGCTCATCGGGCCTCGAGGAAAATTGAGCATTATCTCGGCTAAGGCCGATCTTGTTCACTTCGAGACTCCGGTTGTATTCGACCATCTCGGCCAGCTCTCCCTTCAACCGACAGTTCTCAGCCTTTGTTGCATCGAGCTCGGGTTGGAGGTTGGAAAGAGCAATTGCTTGGCTCAGCTCATCCTCCTTCACCCACAGAAGGTGCTGAAATTTCTCCGTCTCTCAACTTTGGGCATCCAGTTGGCCCGTAAGATCGTCCACCTCTTACTGAGCACAGACGAAAGCCTCGTTGACAAGCACCACACTCTGCAAATGAAACAAGTTAGAATCTTGAACAAACAAGGCTAAAAGTCTCAGTGGAATTATGCGAAGAGGGCTAATAGACTTACCCGGTTACCCGCGTGCATACCCTCATTAATGAGGCACTGCCAAGGGACCCCGTTCATCTTCCGCTTGTCCGAGTCCGAGACCAAGGGCCTGAGATAGCTTGCCACCCCCACCGAGTGAGAGAGAAAATTGCAATCTTCCGGAACGGTGATCATAGCCGACCTTGTCCTCCTCGGCTCCACACTTGGGGCCGAAAAGGTGCGGACTAGGCTGTCCCTAGTACCGGAATCAGTGGTCCGACTAGCTGCCCTCGTGTCCTGGCGAATCGAGAGATGACCGAATCCAGCAGCTTCACCGGTTGCGGGGGGAGTATCCGAAAACATGTCTTCGAATTCATCCGATCTCGAGGGCTGAATTGGGGAAGTCGGAAGGACCTCAGCAGTTTCTGTAAAAGCAGGGATCTTCGAAGACGCAACAGGCTCATGCTCGGGCATCGGATGAACGTCAAGGGGGACTTCGGCCTCTATGACCGGTTCGATCCTTTGACCGGCTTCGGTAGCAGCCGCCTCCTTGGACCTTCTTGTCCTTTGAAGGGGGGTATCCTCGGAAGAAGCGTCGCCTGAAATATCGATGAATTCAATCGACCTTAGAGGAGTTGGGAAATGAATTTCTTCCTCACCTGTGTATAGAACGGGAGCTGAGAGTCCTTCCCCGGTTAAAGGATGGGGTGAAACAGTGACAACCCCTTCCGGAATAGGGGCCACGGAAGGGGCCGCACTGATAATCCGGACGAGGAGCTCGGGCTCTGCTTCATCCCGTAAAGTCCTAACAACGCTCCTCGCCCTTTTCTTGGCTTTCTGCCCTTTGTCCGAGGGCCTTTTTCTTTTGGCAGCAGCAGCAGCAAGGATACGAGATGCACCTGCTAAATCGAACTCGGGTGCCGATGTCGTGGGTTCGGCTGCCGTCTTTGGTCTGGGATCCACCGAGCCCTTGGGCAAACCTGAAAATCGAAGACGCAATGAATACGGGTAGCAGAAGATGCAGTGAGCACGGGTAGAAGCAAAGTTTTACCGTGGTTCTGGGTGACCCATCAGCCGCGTGATAGGTGGCCCCACGTCCGGTCGTCGTGGACATACTGGCTAAGGAGTGCAGTGATCCATTCGTTCAGATTCCGGACGACCGGAGGAATCCATCCATTGGCTAATACAAGTAAGAAAAGCAGTGAGAAAAGTGGGATCGAAGTTTGACAAAACATACAAAAGCAATTACTTAGAGTTCAGGCTTACGCTTGTTGTTCCACGCTTCCGGAAAAGGCATGTGACTGGTCTGGAATGATGTCCAAGGTCCTCACCCAGACATATCGCTCCAACCAGCTCCTGTCTCTATCCTAGTCCATTTTTGAGAAAAATGGATTCCGGCTGCGCTTTGCTAGTTTTATTACGCCACCCCGGAACACCCTCGGGGAATACAAGCGTATCAAGTGGGCCAGCGTGAGCTCCTTCCCGGCATTGTTGGCCAGCAACCGGAGGCATGCCACTACCCTCCAAACGATCGGACCAATCTGTGCCAAGGTCACGTCATAGGTCCTGCACATGTCCAAGATGACCGGATCGATCGGAGGGTCGAGCTTAAGAGTGAAAGGGTAAGTGTACACGTATAAAAAACCTTCCCGGTGGTCGGTGACTGATTCACTTGGCCCGGGGGAAAAAACATGGACCGAACGGGTGTCCCACCCGCAATCAGCCCGGACTAAGTCGAGCCTTTCCTCAGTAATGGATGAGGGATATCGCCTCACATCAAACCCCCTATCGGATACCGAAGAAGGGTTTTCGACCTCGAGGTCTTTGTTGAAGTTAGCTTGGCCGGTATAATGTCCGAGGCAGTGGGCTCGAAGGTGCTCTTTGCTTAGTTGGGGAAGCAGGTTCGGTCCCTTGGGATGAAACCCAGGGAATATCATGGGAAGTGGTTTCCGACATTTGGAGATTACGTAGAACGACTTGGCAAAATTCGAAAGGAATAGATGATTCAAGAAATGGCAGAATGAGAAGCAGCAACACTCAAACAAGAGCAGCTAGTGAAGATGTTGTCAAAGTTGTTTCCTTTCACGCGGTATAAACGATGAATCAGCAACAAACTTGATATAGAGGATAACCAGATGTGGTGAAGATGAAGAAATGCAGTAGAGAGTGGAAACGAAAAGAAGTGGGTCATAAAAATGGGAGAATGAAGACGTTGAAGACGTTTTATAGGTGTGGGCTTCAGGCGGTTACGGTTTCCGGCCAACCGAGGGGCGCCACGTGTCCCCATAATTAATGAGGAATGACTTGAAATGACGTGCGTGTGGCGGTTGTCAGAGCGGGCCATCCGGGATAAGACAAATGGCCGATGGTAAAAGAACGTGGCGCAACTGTTCCCGCCAAAAATGAAAAGGCAGCAACGGGAAAATGGAGTCACCGGTTTCGTGATTCATCCACTTCCCGTTACTCTGATAAATCTACGGACCGGGAAGTGTGGGGACTATCTGTATACGGCAAAACTGTATATGCGTTGAACCGGTGGACCCGGAACCGAGGGAAGAAGGGGACAAGAACGTGCATGAAGACTTTCGTTCTGAACCGGAGGAATGCCCGAACCGAGGCCAAGGTCGGGGCATTATTTGGTCTGGTTTTCTTCGTGGCCGAGTTGGTCGTTGCTGTTGGTCAGTTTGTTCGTTGCCATTGGTCCGTTTGGTCGAGGCCGTTAGTCCGTTTGATCGTGGCCGGTAGTCCGGGAGATCCGTTGCGCGGTTGCCACGCGCCGATAACGTCCTGTCATGTTCAACTGCTAACCGTACGGGTGTCAGATCGTACGGTCAACCTAATCCAACCTAACCCAACTTAGAGCTTTTTCATTATTATTTTATTGTTCATGTTGTATGAAGCCCATGGGGAAATACTATAAATAAGGGGCATTGCCCTCCTCTTAAAGGGTTGGCTACTTAATATCAAGAACATTCTTTTGTACTAGAAATATATACAAAATCTCTCTCATTATCGTGTGCAATCCAATTTTATTGTGTTCATCCCTATTACATTTCTTCAATCATGTAACACACATATATTAGTAAACATTCAAGTCCATAACAAAGCACCAATTATTAGTTGCTTCTCCATAACACATCTGTATATTTCTTTTCTCTATCAAAGGGATCCAAGGCATAACCACATATCCTATACCTCACCCACAAATTTAATTGATTATCCAAATTCGGGGTAAACAGTGTCGTCTGAAAATATTACGAACCTAGATTTTTTGTATCATTATTCTAATCGTTTCAGCTGAACTGGCATAAGACATGTTTTAACACGAAGTACAAAATTTCTGATTCTCTAAGTTTGGAGAAGGATGTAGATTCGATCCATTTGAAGAATTAGTTAGTTAGTGCAACCATGTAGCACTTTGCCCAGGGGTCGGTAAAAGTGTCAATTTCACGAGTGTCCAAGGAGATGTAATGAATGCAAAGGCGTGGAAGGTAAGGGTGAATGGTTTCCCTATCTTTGACACTTGTGTCGCCTTTTAACCATTTCAAGAGCATTTCTTCTGATAGTTGGCTAGTAATAAGCGGTACAGATGACATTGTTTGCCAAGCTTCAGTTGCCAGCTAGCATGATTGACACATTCTCCTTCGTGGATTTTCTTGCGAAAATATGCACCCTCGTGTTGACCAACTCACCACATGAGTGGTCCGACGTTAGATCTTCTTGTAATATCTTATCAACAACGCGACATCGTGCAAACTTTATTTTTGGGGCATTGAGCCTCATTTCTTATACTTGGAAAAGTTGTGCATCTACAGTTGATCATTCGAGGTACATGACTAGATTGTTTTCGAACTAGTTGTCTGAATAGATGAATCAAGGTCTGCAAGGGCGTCTGTCTCTTGATTCTTTTCCTGTGAGACTTTTTTGAACTTAACTTCTAGGAAAGATGTAATCAATCCTTGAGTTATCTGTAGGTAGGATTGAATTCTTTCATTTTTTGGTGTCGTATGACCTCTCAATTTTCCTCACAACGACTAAACAATCACTCTAGATGTTGAGACTTTTGATTCCCATTTTCGGGAGAGTTCCAATCCTGTAACTAGGGCTTCGTACAAGCCTCATTGTTAGTAGTTTTAAACTCATCAGAACATCTAGGTAGATCGTCTCACCATTTGGGGATCAGAGAACGAGACCTAGGCCGAATCTCTTATTGTTTGAGGAACCATCTACGTGCACGGTCAAGACTCCTTGAGGAGTCCTTCCTGAGATGCACATGAGCTCTTTTCCTACCTCATGTTAGATGTCAATGTTGTAATCAGTCCCAAAGTCTGCTAGGACTTTTAACTTTATTGTCTTTCGTGACTGAAAGGATATGTCGTGCTCGTTCCGTTTACTGAAGTTAGTTTGGGTGCACCTGAATGGATCAAGACAAGGTGTTTTCAAATCAACCAGAGGCATTAAGCAGGGTGATCCATTGTCACCTTCATTATTTGTTATTGGTGTTGAACTGACGTCAAGATTGATGAACAATCTTTATGAAGATGGATTTATTCCTTATGCTTTTAATGGTAGGGGCCCTTCTATCTCACACCTATGCTATGATGATGATACAATTTTATTCTCCTATGAGGATTCTCTTTCCATCAAGAAGAAGATTGTCACGACCCGACTAGGGGCCGTGACGAGTACTCGATACTTGTATCGAGCACCCCTTATCTGTCATATTACCTTTACTTCATGGCAAGCCGTGTAACAGAGCCATATATTTTTTTTTCTTTTTGAACATTAACATTAGCAGCGTCATTCTAAACATAAACTAGTAAACTTCGTTGTTACTTTATACAACAATCATGCCGAGACACCATACATCTATCTGTACCTGACTGACTATACATATCTGTCTACGAGCCTCTAGACATAGTACACTTATACATAGAAAGGGCCGAATACTGTCGTGCCCGAATATACATACACACAAAATAGTACCGCGGGAGTGAGGCTCCGGAGCAACTGGAGCACTGTAGAGTACCGCTGGTAGAGCTCCTAAGAATCACGTCCACCTGTCTGCTGACCTGCGCGGCATGAAACGCAGCGTCCACAAGAAGGGACGTCAGTACGAATAGTGTACCGAGTATGTAAGGCATAAAAGATAATATAACCAGTAACCTAGAGTACGATTAACAATATCATGGAGTCATAGGACATATAACGAGGCAGGAAAGTAACCTGTACGTGGGAAGGCCCCTTTTCAGGTCGGCTGTCATGTAGGCTTGTCTTTTCACCTTTGAAACGTTTCTTTTCATAGGCATAGGAATTAACATTTATATATTACTTATTCTCGTGTACAGAAAATAGTACATTTCAGTAAACAGTATCTTTTATTCACATTTACAGACGCCGAATACATCGGCTCTCCCAACCACCTCCCCAACGGTGTCCCAACACATTACATCATATATATCATACATTATATATATACAGACGCCGCGTACGGCTCTCCCATATCCCGCGTCCGGGCATCCCGCGTCCAGGATGGAATCCAGCTGAATCAGGTGGTAATATAACAGTGGCCCTTCCCCTTTCCCCATATACATATACATGTACATTTACTTCTCCCTTATACATACACATGTCCCATATACAAGTACTTACCTTATATATATACAAACCCATACACATCCACTTGTAGCACATAACTAGCATGCACGGGAGTCCAAGGAAAGTTACGCCCATCGGAGTGACGTAAAGTCGGTAGCCTCCGATTACATTATGGAGTACTTATGATCGCTTTGTCTCACCTTGAAGGGACGAGTATTTTAAGGCGAGACTATCAACGGAGAGTAGTATTACAGTAACCGTAGAATGAAATCGTGGGCATCATAGATGACAGTCATAGGCTTTGGAGTCTTAGAAAATAAAGTTATAGCTAGGGAATATAAATATGATTCAAAAATTAGTTTATCAATTTCATATTCACATTGGACCCTTAGCTTAAAAATCTTAGTCGTAGAATCGTTGCGGTCGTACTCGTCATAGGTACATTCTCTTGTCTAACATTGTCATTATCATTATCCCCATAGAAACATTCTCGTTAGAGTAGTTATAGTACTTATCATTCGGTAATGAGGTCGGGATCAAAAGTCCCCCTTGGATTTACTTCAAGTAAGTCAACCAAGGCTATAGGAAAATCCGAGAGTAAGGGCCCACCTCGGGCCGGATGAGGTAGCGTGTACTAGTTGCATATGTTACATGTCGTGTCATTACTTGTGAGGGTTCTAGGGTAATCGGGTCCCATTTATGCAAGTTATAGGGGTCTAGGAGGTTTTTCCGACCATTGGCACACTTTCTAGTTCAATTCTATTGAACAAAAGGTAGAAAAATTTAGGTGCGGATTCCGGGGAACAGAGTTGTCCCCGAGGCTCGTACCCAACTTATTTCTGCTAAGACATGCCATAGAAAGAAGGGTGAAGCCTTACATACCTCTTCCGCTCCTTTTTGCTATTCCAAATTCACGTCGCAATCTCGTCAAAATCTGCAATTTGGTCATAGTTACCAAAACTCTTATTAGCATACTTAGAGTTAGAATCTTAAGGAAACACTTGGCTACCGAAATTTCGGCAGCATTTCCTCTGTACATACACCATCCTCAACATTCAACATATCCAAATTCTCAACCAACACAATCCGGGAATTCAAACCCGGCCAAACTATTAACATAATCAACAATCGCACTAGCAATTCACATATTTCATCCAAGATGCATGATTTCAATTTATTACTTTCTTCAAAACCTTCCGACTTCAATGAACACGATAACAACCTTATAGTATATATTCCAACGACATCATACCAATATCATTACATACTACCCATGCAAGAACATTATTCTTCAATATACATAATCTTCCAATTACCAATACTTTACCAAACTTATCAAGTCTTTACTTGCAATATGCAATCTACAACACAACAACTAAAACACTAAATATAACTTGCTCATTATTCTTCAACAATTCAACACATATACACGACTACATATGCCATATACACGGCTCCAACATGCATACACCACTACAATCTCTCCAAACCCATTCAACTTCCATTTTCCATATATCATTCACAACAATAACAACCAAACATTAATTAAAATAATTGAAGCATGACTCCTACACATATATATATATATATATATACACGGCCATATACTATATTCCTCTCCTTCATGAATTTCATTCATTTAGCATACTACAACACATATAAACCATGTATAACACATAAAACAAGATTGAAATTCACCTTTCTACTTCAACTCCTCACTTGCCTATCTCTTGGCAACTTGTATGATTTTGAATCTTTCTTGCTCCAACAACAACTCTACCTTGTTAAGCACCCTTTGCTTGGTAGGAAATGATTTTTAAGAGAATTTTGCAAATTTTTCTTGGGAATTTTCTCTATGGCCGAATGGCCTTGATGTTTGCCCTTTCTTTCTCTTGTTCTTAGTTTCTTGAAAACTCTAGAACTTATTGTGATAAAGATGACTTAGTCATCTTATTTAACCTCATGAATTAATTAATCATGGGCCTAGCCCATGCCCTATGGCCGGTTGGGCCTTGTCCATTTCTTTAAAAATTCAAGCCCACTTATTTTTGGGCTAGTGCTTGTAATTCATGAAACATTTTTCCAACTTCCAAATTTACCCTTCGTATTCTTCCATATTCCCACGAGTCATATTGCAAGTTCCCTTTATGACCTTAACCTTTCTCATTATTTCCACTTCAAAATTTTCATAACAACTTATATGCCAGGCAAAGTAAAAATATGGCCTTGGTTACTGTCTTCCCGCGATTGTCTTGAATTATCCGATTGCATAAAATGCGGGATATAACAAAGATGAAGAACTTAGATCTCTATGAGCATATTTCTGGTTAGATGGTGAACAAGAACAAATCTACATTTTGTGTCTCTTCCAACTTAATTAATGATAAAAATAGGGACATTGCTACTATAAATGGCTTTAACCACCTTCAGTTCCTAATGCAGTATCTAGAGTGCCCTATTTATACCGCGAGAAAGAAATTGATTTATTTCAACACTGGTGGCTAAAATCTCTAACATGATGCAAGGTAGCAAGGAACTTTCTATCTTATGGTGGTAAATTTTTTCTTATTAAGTCACTGTTACAATTACTTCCTCTTCACCTTCTCTCCACTCTGTATCCTCCTAGAACAACACTATACCAAATTGAGATGATCGTCTAAAAATTTTCTGGCGAAAAGAGGCAGAAAATATTAGATTGCTTGGAAGGACATGTATGATCCTACCTCTAAAGATGGAGTTGGTTTCAGATTTTTAAATGACTATAGTAGAATCTTCTCTACCAACGCATGGTGAAATTTTAAAGCCAACAATAGTCTCCTCAGAGAGTTTTTGGAAGCTAAATATTGTAAATGTTAGCATCCTGCTCAACGGAGATGATATTTTGGACAATCTCATAATTGGAATAGATTGATGTATATTAGAGAAGATGTTGAGAAGCATATTATTTGGCCCTGGACTGATCTTTTTCGGTAGGATAACTGGTCTGGTGAGGGTGCACTGGCTAAGATTATTAATTACAATAATGGTCCCAGGAGAATATTGGTTAAGAGCTTTGTCTTAAATGGGAGATGGAATGCTGCTTAACTTAATCACTTAGTATAAGATATTCTGAAAGTTGAGCTCTCCAAAAATAAGGTTGATAAACCTATCTGGACCAATGACAACTCTGATAATTTTTCATGTAAAAGCACTGGGCACTGTCTCAGGACACAATGGATTAATTCTTTCACCTCTAATATGATTCGGCACAAGAAACTTTCTTATAGCATTTCCTTCTTTATTTACAGAATGCTCCATAAAAGCATCCCCACTTATGATGGCCTTAAAAGATTCAAAATGGCTATAACATCCAGATGCTCTTGTTGTATAGTCTATAAGGAAGAGATTATTAATCATTTATTTTTGTGACAGTGATATGGCTAAAAGAGTACGGTCCTTCATTGAGAAATCTTGTCGTATTCTTACTCGATATGGTGATATTATACAAGTATTGATGTCTAGGTGGTTATCCAAGACTATGAACCTTGTTCATGCTAATCTCCTTCAAGTTGTTCCGATTCTCACCCACTGAAAAATCTGGAAAGGTAGACGTGACTCTAGATATGATAACATCCATATGTCTAGTAGATACATTATTCAACGAGTTGAATTATTTTTACTATCATTCTCTAAACTTAATTCCAGGGCAATTTGCTCTGGGTTTGCCAGAGCTGTGCAGAACTATTAAGAATGTGAGACAGTCTGTTTCCAGTCTGATAAGTCCAAGTGTATTCGTGTTTTGATAATTGTTAAACTGTTTCAGAACTAGATAGAGACTTTGTCTGTGATTTGCTCTCTATTCACCTTGCATCGTCAACAGAGACAGCTGTAAAGCTGAGCTACTCACTGCACACAAGTACAGCAATTGAGTTGGCCCATGCTTTAGGTGAAATATTGAAAGAGTGGTATCTATCCATCCCACATGCTCCCACTATATATACAATATGTTGCAACATAATTGGTATCACTTGAAAAACCTAATCTAACTTGTGCAAAAGCTGCTGCCGCAATAATTCAAGTGATCGCAAGAACAAAGTTACTTTCAAGCTGAAGAACCAGATCCTGATATGAGTTTCATTTATGTTCTTTAAGTTGTTGTAAATCTTTGTTCATTTGTGCTTAAACTGTAAACCTACTCTTCTTGTTTAGAAACTGTTTGTAGGTGTTTTAAATTCTCAAAGTGTGCTTGTTGGAAGTGTGTTTCCACAAGCTTTATTAGATCCTTCCATAAGCTTTTGAGTGGTACACTAGGCTAGATTTAGTATAGGTTTATTGGTTCCTTGGCTAGAGTTAGTCAAGTGGAGGAGTTTGCAATCGGTGTATCGCAAAGGTTGAGGGACTACGAGAGTTAGTTCCTAGGCTGCAACTATTGTAAGGGTGGGGGATTATGGGAGTTAATTCCTAGTTTGCAATAGGTTGTAATCGGAAGTTGCTCGTGAGCAAGGAGTTTTCCACCGTAAAATCATGCCTCTTTGTTACGGTTCATTTTTACCCCGGCACATAAAAGCTACTAAGAGGTTGTTGGTGCTCTAATTGGATTTTAGTATTTTAGAGTCGCCACCTAATTTATTTAAGAAAAACTAGAAAACCGGGTTTAAAGAGTTCTTCAAACAAGAGAAAAAGTCTTTTGGACCAAAGTTCGAGGTAAGGGTTCTAGTGATCCCTAGGGAAGGTTTTACGCACCCTCGTATTAAAGATCCATAGAATACGGTTGACCTATGAGCTTCATTGTGTGATTATTATAATTATTTGCTTAAAAATGTGTAAGTTTTCGCAAACTTGTTATTTCATTCATAACTTCAAAATAAAAAAATAAAAAAAATGGCAAAATGTCCCCTTATAAGAGGGGATTTTGGTTTGAAAATCCGCATAAGTGTTCAACTCACTTTATTGTCGTACTAGGACACACCAGAGATTTCTCCCAAATAGAGTCACTGCTATTCTAGTCCTAATAAAATGACTTTAGTTCTTACGGGTTTTATTAGACGTATATATACAAAAATATGGAGTATATATCCGTTTTATACATATATATATAGGAAATACAATCTTTATTTATCCAAGTCCAATTTTATATCACTGAAGCCCGTTTTGATCAACCCATTTCTAAGTCCAAATCCAACTTAGTCTCAAAATTAGTCCAACAAGTAATCTCATTTCAGTCCAAATTTGACGTTGGGCTTCCAGGCCCAAAGGCAGTCCGTTTTACAGGTTTTCCAGGTCTAGATTTAGCTTTTCCGTCTCATTAAATATCCAAGTCTTTTCCTTGAAGTCTAATTTTAGTCCAATCTAATGCTGTGGCCCAAAAGGCAAAACAATTTTACATTTTGGCTTAGAAAAAGTCGATCGGTGAGCTTAAGGCCCAAAGTTAAATTTGTTCTTGTTATTCTGTTTCCGTATTTTCACAAGGGACGGAAGGCCCAAAATATAAGTTAGTTTCATATTAATCATGCCCTCAAACCAGTTTTTAAACTTTGAAAAGGAAAACTTAATGTCACGACCCAACCGGAGGGCCGTGACGGGCACCCGGTGCTAGCCCACCCGGGCGCCTCTTAACATACCTTTACATTTATATCTAGGTGAGCCACATATTATATCATGCATTTCTATTCATCAATCGAACTAATCCCATCGGACAACAATATCTTTATATCATCATTGGCATCTATGCCGATGTCAATGTATATAAGCCGACGAGGATAACAAAATGATGTACAAAATATAGGCCGACAAGGCCAAACACGTCTAACCATATACACATGTCTACGAGCCTCTAAGGAGAGTATGTCGCATCATATAGGCGGGAAAGGACCCCGCTATGCCCATAAATATGTACACAAAAGAATAAGTACCAAAAAGCTATAGCTCCGAATGAAGTGGAGCTCCGCTATGTAGTCCCTGAGAAAATATAGCTATGGATCAAGCCTGTCTCCCTGGACACCTGCGGGCATGACGCAGCGTCCACAAACAAAAGGACGTCAGTACGAAGAATGTACTAAGTATGTAAAGCAGTATCAATATCAATAAGGAAGCATAATAAGCATCATAAGGAATAGCATGAGATGGGAGATAGTAATATCGTCGTCATAAGCACTTACTTTCCTTTCATAGGAACTTTCCATTTCTAGTGCGTGATTGTGTACATACATCCGTATCCCTACTCATTTACATTCGTATCCATAATCGTATTCGTATACATATTCTTATTCGTATTTATATCATGTCTGTATTCATACTCATATATATATCCATATCATATACATATCATTTACATAGCATACCCGACCACGAAGGTTCTGTGTTTCACGTACCCGACCATGGTTAGGCTCGGTGATCATACATACCTAGCCAACCAAGGCTCAGTATTACACATACCTGGCCCTACCAAGACTCAGTGTTATCCGTACCCAACTGCAGTGGTGCGCGCACATCGTCATATACATATATATATATATATATACATATACATCTATATATTCTACCCGGCCATATAAGCTCGGTGTTTCACAATAGCCATACATAGGCACACATACATATAAGCTCATAGGCATCTTTAGCATTATCACCACTATCATCGTCATCATTATCGTTATCGCTATTATCGTCGTCATCATTATCATTATTACCATTATCGTCATTCATTACGTCTATCCTTATAGGATTATTCGTCATATGAGGAATTCAGTACAATCGTAATACATATCGAGGATTATAAGCTTTGCAGCCTTTGGAGATAGAGTCATTTGGAGGACATCACAGACTCATAAAAGATTTAGAAGATTGGCCAAAGAACCATGCCTTATGAAAGAAGGGTTAGCCTTACATACCTTTCCGTTAAACTATTTTACCATTTGCACGTTCTCCTTCAACGCTCACGTTTCTACCTTCATTGAAGTTATACTATCATTAGAAATCGATAGCTAGCATACACGACTAAAACTAGAGAAAATCGGACATCATCTCCTTTATTTATACGACATTCCTCCATATCGGATATCAACTCCCAAACGTCAATAATACGTTCACAACATCATAACAATAGTCCTTATTCATCTACATTATCTATATTTCTCGATTCACTCCCAATCACCCATATCCATGGTGATAACACACATTTACATTGATTCATATACAATGTCTATCTCATGTTCTTAACATCATTTATAACATATCAATATCACAACACATCAAGAATCATGACTCAATTCAAGCTATTACCCAAAATGGCACTATTCCGCATTCATGACCCATTTTTCTATATCCTTCTACAATCCAAGTATTTCAACTTTTAAATACCGTAAACAACATGGAAGTACCATAAATCTTACCTTAGATGTTGTAGGAACAAGCTTTGGGTGGAAATACTTCACTTGAGCCAAAACCCTAGTTCATCTCCAATGAGATTTCTTGATTTGGATGATCCTCAATGGGTTTTCCTACACTTGATTCACTTAGTTTATGTTGTTGATCACTAATACCTCTTGAATTCTTGTGGAATAAATGTAGAGAGATGTTTTAGAGAGAAGGGGTGTGGTAGGGACATGAAATGAAGTGAAACTTGGATCCCTTATTTAATGAACCAAATCTGTCCCGACCAAGATATACGGTACGATCGACGAAGCGTCGACCGGATCGACGGGGCGTCGATCTGATCGTCGAAGTCGTTAAATTTCCAGTGAGCAACCTTTCGTTTCCTTTCATTTTACGGTGAGAAGGACGGTCCGTTGAACTGATCGACGGAGCGTCGATCTGATCTGTCGAATGGTCTTCGCGCTAACTCAATTCTACGGCACAATCGACGAATGGTACAAAGAACGACCGTCGAAGCCCCCTTTCATAGAACTACAGTGGAGTTTAATTTGTCGAACTTCTCTCCTTTGCCTCTAAATTCTTTGGAATCTTAATTAGAATCATTAAGCATCCCTTCTTACTTGTAGGGACATCATGTACACCTTAACTTACGTTAGTCCATTCACCGCTCAGCAACCCAAAGTTCCGAGGTGTAACACTTAATAAAAGGTTAAATACCAATTTCATGCATATCTTAGAGATTAGCTAATTTTTAAAAATGATTCAGGTTCAAACATCTCCAACCAGTTTTAGATTTTAAGAAATTGAGTCAAATACTGATTATCATGCCAGATTGAGGTTTACCCGAGTTTGAAAGTGTTTTTAAATGTCTTCCTAAAATACTACGTGTTTTCCTAAGTTCTAAACATACATAAGGGTTTCAATATTTTTTCAAGTGTTTACAATTACATTTACACATAAATGAATGTAAAATGAAGCAGAGTTAGGTTGGTAGGCCTACCTAAGCCCACTAGTAGGCTATTTTCACCCATAGCTGGGGCTTCACCATTTTCACTCATAGTTGGGCCTTCAAAGTATCAATATTGCTTCCCATACTTAGGTAGACTCGATCAAGAAAGATAGTTGGGCCTCTAGCCCAACATCGTTTAATGCAAGGATGGCCCGAATGGCCCAGAAGGGATTTCACATGGAACACAAAGGAATAATGATTCTTAACTATCCTAAGCACTAGAACACATGTAATTAAACGAGATTTGAATCAAACAAAGCCGGAAAACACATATGACTTAAAGAAATGAAACAGACAGGCCCCGACTAGATAATGCAAAGATCAAAGTTTAAGGCCAAAACAAGTTGCTGAAACAAAAATAAATAGACTGGGCCCAACATATATCAAGCTTCCCATATAGCAAAGGCCCAAACAAACATAAAAATGAAGCAAGCCCAAGAAAGAAATCTTAACAGCAGTTTATACAGAGACACATGTTGCCTATACATAGTATACTAGCTCATGTACACTGGATATATACAAAGCTTAATATACTATGCATATTTTAGTATATCCCTTTTGTATACCTCAGAAAAACCAATCACAAAAATGAAGAAGCGAGAAAAAGTAATCATGATTAAGATATTAAAGACTTAGAGGATATCAACAAGCAGGATCCAAGTAATATTAAATAACATATCGGCGCAATATTTCATGATATACAGATTCTGGGTCCAACAGAAAGTTGTGGCAGCTAAGGTGTAACATGGGACAATGACTTTGAACAAGAAGGAAAGTTCAGAGTTCACATACACCTATTTCACTTGTTCATTTACTTTTAGGATGGTCCCATGAGACATAGATTCACATGAAAGAAACCCAGCAACTTAGGGAGAGGGATTTGAGCTGAGTTAGCTAGAAAATCCAAGCTCTCCTCACTTCCATTTAGTCCTAGGTAAGTCACACTTATGTTTATCCACATCCTAAGTGACACCTCTTTAACTTAATCTTTCAAACATATGGTGATGTGCTAACTATATACCATACTGGGATCCCATTTTACAATCAGTTCTGGATAAACAAACAAAACCAGAAAGAGCAAGATGCAAAGAGTCACAGATGATAACATAGACAAACAAACAGAAGACCTCAAGGTTACTCTTAGTCCAATTAAGACCTAATTGTACCCTAGCTGCTACAAATACAGGTATGCATCACATAGGTTACACTCTTAACATGATTCATAACATACTTTTGGGTAAGAGGGAGCAGACAGGTTCAGGTAGGGATCACACAGCATGCATCCATCATATTTTGACCAAAATAGGACCTCAGACATGTATGACAAGCTTCGCAAGATACTTAATAGGTTCACATAGGCTACAAGTTGCATTAAAAGTCCTTTAAATCCTTCAACACACTCTGAGACTCAGTACACTAAATCAGTCAATCAAAGAACATAGTAGAGACTTCACAATAGAATGATTAGGGGGACATACAAAGGTCATGGTCAATTATTAATCCAAGATAGTGTGTCACAGACCTAAGCATAGTTTGAAAACAAGTTCATGAAAGAACATACACAAGGTTTAGTCACTTTTCAAATCAGGCAAATACCATTTTACTTTTAAAGCGGCAATTTTTTCAAATCTGATAACACAGAGGTTCCCTTTTATTATCAACATAATATTATGAATACAACTGTTACACCTTGGAAAAATCCCCCGTATATGTACAGGGAATAGGCTAGTAGAGGACATAGCATATGCGATGTTTTGACGAGTAAGAAAGAGTATTAGATGACCCTCAATGAGATTTTAAAGGCATGTAATGCAAGGAAAGAAAATTGTTAAGGAAAGCAAAGCCATATATTGTGTATTGGATAAGGATTTCGAGCAAATAGTTTATGATGGCATAATGATGTCTTAGAGAAGAGTAATAACACCTCTAAGATTGACATTGAGATGTTAAAAAAGTGCCAAGAAGGTTCCATAAGGATCGGAGATCAAACGAGGCGACGAGAACGAAAACGGAATCACTGGGCATTATACGGCCCAACCTACGGACCGTATAAATTGTACCAGCCGTATGTTGGACCGTATAATTGGCCAAGATGGCCACCAGCTACTGGACCAAACATACGGCCACACATACGGTTCGTATAAATAGTACGGACCATATGTTTGGTCCGTATAATATGGTCGGGCAGATTTAAGTTTAAGTATAAGGACCCCTTTTTCATTTCATTTTTCATTCCACTCTCACTCTACACTTCAAGAAACATCTAGAACCCTCCCTACTCTTCAAATACAAGAGAAATCAAAGGGGAACTAAGATCAACAATACATAATCCATGAATCAAAGTGTATGAAACCCAAGTAAAGTTCACCTTCCTCAAAGAAAACCAAAAGAGAGGAGATAGGGTTTTGGTGCTAGAGGAGAAACTCCACTCAAGACTTGTTCAACCATCATCCAAGGTAAGTCTCATGACCATTTCATGTTGTTTCAGGTATTGGAAGGTTAAGATACCCGAAATGTAGAGAAGCATAGCAAATGGGTCATAAATGAGTGAATAGTGCCATGAGTGAATGGTAGTTGAATTGAATCATGAATGTTAGTGTGTTGTGAGTATGAATACGTTATAAATGACATGTAGACCATGATATAAGTGTGATACATGAGAAAATATGATAGCGAACCCAAAACCATAAATGTGGGAAAAATGAAGAGAAATGGTGGATCATGGTCATTGTCTATGAATGATGATTGTTGATGGCTATATTGTAATTATTGTTGTGAGTGTTGGGAGTTGATATGGAATACGGGAAAAGTAGTATAAACAAAGGAAGTGCTGCCCAATTGTCTCTAGAAATAGTAGTGCGTTCTTATAGTTGATTAACTAACGTTAGTACGAATCCTCTTTTGGAGGTAGAGACGTGACATTGAAGGAGAATAAGCGAACGCTAGATTGCTTAAACGAGAAAGGTATGTGAGGCTTAAATCTTCTTTCAAAAGGCATGAATCCTTCAAGTTTTCCATAATCCTTCTATAAGATGAAGCTTATGAGTCCTTCTATATATCGAACTATAAGCATGATAATAATGACAATGAGCTAGAGTATAGAGATTTAAGAAATTGTGGCACGATGTTAATACAATGCTAATGATGTTATTATTGTTAACACTCACCTTATGCTTTATTTCCTTCAAGGCGAGGCATGATACTCATACAATGTCCATAATACAATCGGGGGTTCACGACCTGACGTCACCCCGATATAGTGTGGTTGCCTTAAAGCCTAATGTATGCTATGACAATAAGATGATGAATAATGCTAACTTGTAATATGACTATGGGATGCATGGAATACCAAGAAATGATAACATGATGCTATGGCATGAGATGTGTAATAGTGATGTGTTATGATTGATTTTGTGATGATATGATTCCACCGCGCCTATATGGCCGGGCATGTCACCGCTAATGCGGGCTGCGTATGATTCCACCGCGCCTATATGGCCGGGCATGTCACCGCTAATGCGGGCTGCTATGTTTACACCGAGCCTAGAGGGCAGGGCATGATCACCACGAGTGGGCGGCATATGAGGGTTACCCGGATGCGGATTACGATGTGAGGATGTATGTGATGACGTATATGACGTATATGATGATGTATGGGATGTGATAGCATGTATACTATGATTATGTAAAATGCGATATATGCAGAGAGTATATTGTCCATGATATACATTCAGGTTATATCCTTCTCTCATGATTCCTGATCCCTCTATTATGTTTGTTATTTCATTCCTGCCTTACATACTCAGTACAATATTCATACTCACGTACGTTTTCTTTGGACGTTGTGTTCATGCCCACAGGTAGACAGGGAGGAGATCTTGCTCCGAATTCTTAGAGGTTGTTAGCTGACTGAAAGCACCCCATTGTCCTGGAGGTGCCTATGATGATTCTTTTGTATACAATTGTAGATGTCATCTCATAGAGGCTCGTAGATACTCAATGTGGGTCATGTGGTTTCACGGCGTGGTCATTGTGTAAATAGATACACAATATATATATATATATATATCTATATATATATATATATATATTTATATTATTTTGCTAGCCTAAGGGCTCATGTGTATAAAAACATTATGTTTCTAAAGGAAAATGGTTTTTCTTATAAATCGAGCATGAATCTGATAAATGATTGTTAAATAAGCCTAAGGAGTACTAGTACGAGCGGTGCTCGGCGGTTAGCCCCGGGTACCCGTCACGGCCCCTAGCCGGGTCGTGACAACAACATTGAACTTGTTACGGTTCGCATTTTCACAGGCGGGGTTAGCGCTCGAAAAAGCTAGTTCGAACTTATTGGTGCTCTTTCGAACTTTGTTTTAAAAGAGTCGCCACCTAATTTTTAGGAAATTAGGAAAACCAGTTTTGAAGGGTTTATTCATACACCATCAAAAAATCCTTCTTAATCCACAGTTCTAGGTAAGGATTCTGGTGATCCCCTAGGGAAGGCGTTAGGAACCCTAGTGTTAAGGATCCGTACTATACAGTTGACCTTCGAACTCCAATGTGTGAGTATTTACATGAACTGTTTACTTAGTGTTTATTTCTCGAAAGAAATTCTGTCATTTTTGCACATCATTTTTTGAAAAGAATTGAATATATTCCCTTTACATATGGGGTATTTGGGTTCAGATTTATAATATCCGGATATAATTAGTCCCTTTTATATATAAGGATAGTAGTTTTTCTATAAAAAGATAGAAAGTTTATTTATTTTATAGTCTGGGTGAATAGGTTTATTTCATGCTTGACTCACACGTGGACTGGGTTAATCCGTTTAATACAATTCTAGAACACCCTTACCTAAACTTTTATAATTATGGACGTAAAAATATGGGACTGTTTTAGTTTACCAAAAGGGATATTTTTTCATAATTTTAAACATTTTGAACGTTATTCTTTAAAAATGAATTTGGAGTTTTATGGCTCAATGACTTATATATTTTTGAAAAGTGATGCTTGTTTATTTTTTTTTCCGAGTAAAATCTCATATTTATTTAAGGAAAGTTTGACTTGAAGTCTATTTGTTTTCTAGCCCAAAACACCTTATTTTAGCTATTTAAAACGTGGGCCTTGGCCCAAAATTTCTTAACCAAAGATTTATATTAGAAAGAATCAAGTGGGCTTTAACCCAAAAAAATGATTTACATCATTGGTTTTTCAAAAAGATAAAACTACATGGGCTCTGGCCCGAGAAGATTTTTTTGAACACCTGGTTTTCTAAAAAAGAAGAACTAAGGTGGGTTATGGCCCAAGCTACCATAATTTACCAACTCGAAACCCAGAAAACATGTTCCATCATTTGAAAAGGATTTTTTTTGTCTAATTTACTCACCCCTTAGTTTTGAACAATACGGTGTACTATTTTGTCCTAAAAACCTCTTTAATTTTGTTGTTTATTAAGACAAACACAGTTTCTTCCCTTTTAAGTTTTCAAAATCAGTACGTGTTTTTCCAGATTTTTCAAAAGAATAACTTTAAGGAGCTAGAGGCAATCTAAACGGCATATGCACTGTTTGCTTAAGATGCCTAATTCGAAACATGAACGATTCCATTAATATTTGTGGATTTTTACAAGTATGAATACAATACAGAAAAAACATTTTAAGCAAGTAAAGAGGGCATAAATATATAAGAAAGGTAGACTAGGGGTGTACCAGAACCCTAGTAACCATTTTCACCCATGGTTGGGCCTTCGTGTCATTGTTACCCATGACTGGGCCTTCAATATATTATCTTCCCTTTTCTTTTCTTCTTAGACTCAACGAACTTGAAAGAATTTCCCTATTAGGCCTTTGACCCAATAGGGTGGCTGGACCTTGGCCCAAATGGCCATGCAGTGAAGAGGGAAAGAAACCAAGACCCCAGTTAGTTTATATTTTTTACTGCTCTTATCATATATATAACTATACACACATACATACACAGTGTTCTATTTATTTACAAATCCTATCATATACACAAATATACACACATACAAGCATAACATCCTATTTATTCACAAGCTCACATAATGTGCATATGTATTTCCATGTCTTTAAACTCAATCCCCAAACCTGGATGGTGGGAAGGAAAAGTCATCACCCACCTTATTCCTGATACCGCACAAGTTTCAAGAGGTTGCATGAACCTCTGACATGGCTGGTCACTAGGGGAAAGTTCAAACCAAGCCCCCCTACTACCTAAACTGCCTCTCTCTACCAACATAGCCATGGAAGACACAAATCCACATATCCACATACATGGCTTGGAATAAATAGGACAAGTCTAATATACACAGTTATTGAGAAATTATAAGTCAACAAGAACAGATTAGAATAGGGAGGAAGAGATGGATGGTCTCAGTAGAGATATCACTCTTATGAACCAAGGCCAAGGCACCAAATATGATTTAGACATATAAAGCAAGTAATCTGCATGGACATAATGTGGCTAAAACTGAACTGAACCAAACAATTACATAGAAGTAGCATAGTTCCAAGCAGTGTTGAATCAAGTAGATATGGTAAAGTGTAAAGGCATATGAACATAGGGTAAACCAGCTTCAAGACATGGTACAATATAACAAAGAAGATCAGCAGATTTGGCATTTACAGCCAACATATAGAGTTATTCATACAACACCTTCAAACAAGCCTAGTTATCCTATGCACAGCCCAAGTAAATATTCTTGCCATTCTTTAGGGATCATATTTTAAAGTCTAGGTGATTCTCACACAGAATGCAGGAAATAAACAGGATAACAAAGCTATAATCCTAATAGACATGATATGGACAAACTTAAATAGGTGAAATCAGAGTTTCTTTTGTTGAGACAGTTATTAGCCAGTATGCAGTACACAAGGGAAGCAACTAATTCCTTAATCACTTATGACATTAACAGAAACAAGAGCATATGTATGTATAATTATGCCAAGGAATTATAATAAGGGTCATGGCTTTATTAGCCTTAACAAACAAAAGTGAGGTGCTGCAGTACCTTCAGCAGAGTTCAGTTAAAGGTTAAGACACAAACAAACTAGAATTCAAGCCAAGATCAACTATAATAAGTGCCAAAAAGACTTTAAGTCCTAATGATTCTATGTAGAGTATACAGTTTTAAGTACAACAACTGCATATTTACACATACCTTAAGCGACTAGAAAGACCCAAAGTCCCAAGGATGCACGGAAGATTCAATATTTAAAGTTCAAAGTTTGAAATCCCTTTTAGACCCTTTCCCTGATCCTATTCTATTGCAGAAAGAAACAGGTTGATTTTAAAAGAAGATGCACATGATCTAGACATATTCACAAGTAGTGGCTCACTCCTAGCTTTCTCATTTTTTAAACTGTACAAGTATTCCTAACTCACCTAGTATTATTTCTAAGTTCACTTGTTGTTAATATACCCTTAGCTGGTTTGTAATATTGCACAAAGGGGGAAGCACACCTATTCAATAGGACTAGGTTCATTTTTTATCTTCTAACTGAATTTTAGAATAACAAACTCAAGGATACACCTTAAGGTTGAAAATATGATATATTATCTAGAGTGTCACAAAGAAGGAGTCAAATATATCCCTAAGACACTATACTGCCACTCTAAGTTGATGTAAGACACTACTTTCCTTTCTTTTAATGTCTTAATGCTTCTTAGGAAAAAAGAAAAAACAAACCATCTTTCAAACACAGATGAAGTCAAATCAGTGCACACAGAACTTCCATATAGATCTTAATCCTGTACCCAACCTAACCAGATATTAGGGAGTCTGTTATACCTTATCATATTATCCACATAAAACGTTTCTTGCCTTATTTTCCAACAACCAGTATTCCTACTTGAATCCTTTTCCTATTTCCACTTTTAAGCAATGACTATAATCTTCAAATTACTATATATTATCTAGCCTAGTCAACCCATATCTAAGGCATATCTGAGCAGACCAACAGAGTTCATTTAAGTCCAAAAGTCAAACATTAAGACCAGTTTTAATAATCTAAGTGAACAGTTATTAATTCACAAGAAGTTCATTTTTAGGATCCATTTAACTCAGCAAATGAAAAAGAAAACACCAAGTGTGCAAATGTAGCAAGTTACACCCTATAGACTTGTGAGACATGCTATGACAATCTCTTATTTTGGCAAGAAAGATACTATGGGCCAAGTGATACCTGACCCTTTCTCAATCCTCTCCTAAGATGTCTTTAAAAGACTTCCCCATTAGTCAAGTGGTTTTAACTCACACATCTACACTTGTGGTCCTTTTCTTATCCTTGTGCATATGCCTAAAGGAGACTGGACAGTTCATATATCAAAGCCAACCTTTCTTAAGGTTTCAGCTACAGTTTCCCCCACTCTTTTCCTTCTTTTTACCCTCTTCTTTTACTCTGACAGGACTTATAAGATCTTACCAACTTATCTCCATCTTTTAAGCTTAAACAATTAATGATCATGAGTTGTCATCAAACCATATTCTTTGTTCATGCACAAAGAAGAGAAAACAGACCTCATGTTTCCAAAGCAAGCCTCAATCCCCAAACTATTCAAGACTTAACAAACATGACCAACCTACTACACTTCACCCTTCTCCTAATACTTTAAACTTGTTATATTCGAACACTTAGGATCTTCTGTTAAACTAGGGTCAGTTCATGAGTAAATATCAATGCAGATGTAAGAATGTATGGCATGCCAGTCTACTTTCATGACACAAGTTACTTCACCAATTACATAAGACAAATAACAGGGATGGGAAAAACAAACAAGAGATCAACGGTAACAGAATAGGTTTTTCAGATCCTTGACAATTGTTTCCTTACATTTTTATATCTTTCACTCCCAAAGTAATCACTAATCAAGTTAAAGGATAATAATCATCTTGCTAGCTAATTAGACTAATTAGATTGATCTTGATTAACTTCAAGTAATGATTCTATGTCCTATGGTTTCTAAAGGTTTATCCTTTCCTTTTCATTCTTTTACCGAACTTCTTAACACTTAGAGATAGATCATTTTCAAAATGCAGGACTTGTGACATGGATTATACCAAGATAAGTCATAAGCATGATATGTTTATGTCACAAGTTCAATAAGAGATTAAAGCATTGATCAAATCAAAGAAAACAGATTTCATACTCAAAATCCTTAATCACATTAGTTTTGCGATTTGCTACAAAACATAGGCAATTTAGCACACATTTTGGCCTAAACTAAGTGAGAACATGATCACAGGTGTTTCCACTAATAGTTTACCAATCCACAAGCCAAACTGAACCTGATTCCATTTTCAATCTGCATATTAGTTGATAAAAGAAGCAAACTGTTAACTAGTCCTAACTTGATTCTATTCTACATGAGTAAAATCATTTAAGAAGGAAGGGAAAAAAATGAATGTTCAAGAACCTCAACCACACCATTTCACAGTTGGCATAGAAGCATTTAAGTCACATAAACAAACAAGCCACCATAGAAACCAATCAGCTTATCTTAGATGAGTTTCAACATAGCATTCAAATTGGTTCTACTATTTTGCCTCAAGTGAATCATAAAATAAACACACAAATAAATGGGACAGCCTTTAACAATAAGAACCATCATTAACAAACATTAAACGACAAGCAGTCTAACTAATGCAAATACACTTAGGCTAGGCCAAATTCTAAATAAGGAAATAAAATGAATCAAGAGTTACCTTTTATGGGCGCAGCCAAGAAAAGAATGGACTTGAGAGCCTTATGCTTCCAACCTAAACATTCAGCCACGCGAAATAAAAATAAAGCAAGAACATATTTTTAGAACTGAGATAAACCTGAACTATTTCTGTTGAAGTATTAAAATTTTACTAAGAAGCTTTTAAAAATTGAAATTTTCAGCTTCTTCAACTTTCCAACTTTTTCCTCTCTTTTTTAATTTTTCTATCTGCCTGTTTTTTCTCCTTGTTGTGACCCCTTTTTTTGTGAGAGTGGGGTTCTATTTATAGAACCCTAAAAAATTCATCCAAGACTAACATTAATGATGTGGGACAAATCCCATTTCCACAACTAAACACTCAACAAATGAAATTAACGACCCAGATCTGGCAACACATGTGGTCATATCTAACCCTTCTTGGGTCGATCTGAACCAATGGTCAAGGACCAATAGGAAATCGCAAGAAACAATTAAAAAATATAATCTAAAAGCAAAAAAAAAATCATAAGTTTGACTGGAAATCTGAAAAAATGAATAAAAATAAAGATCTATTGTTGTGTTTGGATTAAAAATAATGAAATCGAGTGGAACATTAAATGTTTTCACCACAACGGACATGCAATAGCGGTATTCGTCTACTATACTCTATGACTTAGCCATTTCTGGCAGAGAGAGAAGATAAAAAACTCAAGGTGGCGGCTAGGATTACACCGAAGAAGAAGAGAGAGAAACGGGGTGGGGGTGGGGTTCGTTTTTAAAAATGGAAAATGAAATAAAGGGGGTATACCCTCCTTATCTGTATAAGAGATTGGGCCGGGTCTCAACCTGGCTTGGGCTGGACTCAGTCCGAATTTAAAGGGATTTAAAAGGGGCCCTATATATGTGTATATATATATATATATATATATATATATATATATATATATATATATATATATATATATATATATATATATATATATATATATATATATATGTACATATGTATAGAGGTATACCTGGTACATATATAAAAAGATAAATAATTAAATAAAGATCAAAATTGATGAGATTTTAATTATAGATAAAATTGGGACATAATCATTTTATTAAAATAGTTTAAAAATTGGCCGAATTGTGTTAATGGGCCTAAAATTACGAATATGGTCTTAATTAATTCTAATCTGACTGATTATTTTAATTATGTCCTTGTTTGGCCTAATTAGCAAACTTTGAAATTAAATTGCATTAGTGACCTTAACAACTTTGAACCAATTAACTGGTTATTTCAAATAAAACCATTAAGAGGCTAATTTTGCAAAAAAGACCCTAATTTATTTAAATCATGAATTGATTAATTTAATTGTGGCCATGGCAAAATATTTAGACAATAAATAATTAAAAAAAATCAATTTGCAATAATGATCATCTAATTAATTAATCAGCCTAATTAAAATATTTATGGGCAAATTATGCATATTTTGACAAACCATGCAATTATACAAAAATTGAAGATTTTGAGGGTTAAATGGTTAATTACTTAAATTACTCAAACTGCATGGATTAAAAGGAGTAAAGTATTTGCAAAATTTTGATTTTTGACAATTAAATAAATGATTATCTTTTTTTTTTTTTGATTAAATTTAACAAGCATCTCATAAAATATCATAAAAGTACCCATTAATTTCTAATAAATTTATGATGCCATGAAAATTCCTTTTTATCAATTAAGGGAGTAAAATATTGACTTGAACAATTTATAAAAATCATTTAAGCCTTTTAAGATGCACAACTCATTCTATTTATTATCAAAGAACTCTGAGTGATTAAAATAAATTGCGGGAGGTCAAAAATTAGATGTCAACAGAACTCAAGCAACAACTACAGAGAGAACAGACTCTGTTATCTCAAGGTAGGGGCCCTAAGTGACTTTAAACATTTGAATAGGATATAGACAAGTCTCAAATACCATATCAGTCTACATGCCATTATGATTCAAAAAGGGAGTTACGTGTACTAATCATTCTGTCATATAAGGAATTTAAGAATATTCTTAGCACATATTTAGATCACATGTAGCAGACCAACATGAGGGGAGATTTAACACAACCAATCAGCAAAGAACAACTAGCCACAGGAGACTTAACATGCTTAGCAGGTTTTTTAGATCAAACATAACATTTTAGCAAGCATCTTAGCAGGATTTTAAGTAATTGAGAATATAGTTCAGCTCAACAATACAAGCAATAGAATCTAAATGGGTTGGACCCTCAATACTAGCATGTTTAGAACATTTACAGCTCCCTCATCACATTCAATCAAACCATAGGGCTATACTTAACAAAGTAGACGAGCAAACTAGATCATACATAGAATTATATCATATGCTTAGGGAGATAATAGACAAAGATTAGGAAAAACATGTAGTTAACAAGGTTTAAAACTGATAACAACATAATAACTTAAACTAGCATATACAGACATACTTGACTATTGAACTAGCATAGGATAGGCATACTCAAACTAATCATAAAAAAATAATCAAATCTAACCAAATTCAAACATACAAATAGGATTTCTACTTAAACTAACCTACTTTAACTAATCAACATGCTTTAAATCACAAAATAAACGTAATTGCTCAAAGAAACAGAAAGAAATGTAGAAAATAAAAGGGAAAGGGGGAATTACCTCTTTCTTGTGTAGCATTGATCAAGATTTGGACTTGGAAGAACCCTTTGCTTCCTTAATCCCAATGCTCAACCATAAACAAGCAAGAAAAATAACTAAACTTTAAAAGTTTGAACTTAATCGAATAGTTAAAGATCTCCAAAAATTAGAGACCCTAAGTAATTCAATTTTTTGAGTATAGTGAGTATTCCATATGCTCAACTCTTGTTGAAAATGTGGAGAATGGGGTTCTTATATAGAACCCCTAAATTCTCAAACCCTAGCTCACAGCCGATGTGGGAGAACAACAATTTTGTGAAATTACTTCTCTCCAACCGTATCTGACATTTGAGAATCGAGTAATCAAGAAAATAAAGGGTCAGATTTGACTTTAATTCGGTCAATCTGTGGGGCTCTTCATGAACCAATAAAAATCAAGCATTCAAAAATCAAATACAACAATACCCGTTATGGTCTTTCAGTGTATGACCATTGAAATAAGAAAAAGCAATGAAAAGTGGAGGTTTATACCTTGTTTGGTAGAGCCTCGGTGGAAACATGTACGAAACATTAAATGCCTTGGCCTTCTCGGCCTTAGAAAGACTACGAAGCCTATTCTCTCTGCGATTTTGCCATTTTCAGGCCGATGACCAGAAGATAGAAGATGGTTGGGCCATGACGGCTAAGGTTTAGGGGAGGGGGGGGGGGGGGGGGGGAGGGGAAGAGATGCGTTGGGGTGTGTTTGGTATTGAAATGAAAGAGGAGGGGTATTACCCCTCTTTAATTAGTAATTGGGCCGGGTCGCGGTCCGATTGGACTGGGCCTGATCTGCTTAAAATAGAAGGAAAGGGGGCCTGTATAATGTATACATGTATATACACTTGATATATGAGTATATACATGTATATCAAGTATGTAGATGTGTATATATACGAGGTTTAAATGCGTATTTAAATAGATGACCGTAATTAAGAAAAGGACCAAATTGAGTTAGGCCCTTAATCATAATTAAACAAGATTAATTAAACCAATAAAGGCTAGTTTTTGCAAAATATACCCTTCAATTGACTTGATCTTAAGACCAGGCTATTTCAATTATGGCCTTTTTGGTCCAATTAGCCGTCCCATGGTAACATTTGCAAAAATGACCTTGATTAATCAGACCAATGAATTTGGCCCTCTTACATGAGGTCACAATTAGACTAAATAATAATTAAAGACTAATTTCGCAATAATGACCCTAATTATGCAAATTGATTTTCAATTGGGTCATGAATGGACTATTAATTGATTATTTCAATTACAGCCATTTAATGGGAAATTTATAGAATTAATCACAATTAAATACTTAATTAATTATGATAAAATTCTAATAAATTCAACAAAAAATATTGAGGGGTAAAAATGATTAATTCATTTAGTTAATCAGATTAATTGAATTAAACAGAGTAAAATACTTGCAAATTGACATTTTAACAATTGAGACAATTAAATAGATAATTGTTGTAAATATCTAATATATTCAAATTAATTTCTAAATGACTTAAAATATTATGGAAATTATTTTACCACATAAGTGGCAAAATATTATCAGCATAATTTTTATAAAATCATTTTGACTTTTAAAAATACATATTTCACTCTGTTTAATGTCCAAGGACTCTAGATAATTAGAATAAATTATGGGAGGTCAAAAATTAGGTGTCAACAATTGCCACTTCAGTGTTCGGGGATGGCGAAGCCATCCCTAAGCAGCGAAATTGACTATCCTTGATTTTTGACTGACCCGGCTCATTCCGCCTCTCTTTTTTATGCGATTTTCATATATATGGCCGGACCCTGGTCTCTGGGTTTCTTACATATCTCAAGTTTTATAAGAATTCAGTCCACTTGTAGATTGACTCAATTTTGACTTCTAAATGCAAATTAAAACAAATTCTTGGATTCCCCAGCTATCAAATTAGAAAGTCCGGTCTGATTGGTAGGAGCGTGACTGAATCTATGGTCTTGAGTCCGCCTACATATTCCTGTTTTTGGGAATCAAGTCACTTGTAGTTCGATTCGATCAGAGAAAAAGGGTATCCCTTATGTGGGAATGCCTTTCTGTGTTTCGGTGTGTGTCCAACTGGTTGCAGAATAAAAGAAAACAAGTAAGCATATAAGCAAATAATTGTTCCTGTGTGGCTGAGCGGGGAAGCAATATTCCAAGTCTTGGCCAGAGAGCTTGACTCTCATGGGCACCCTATCTCAGCCGGCTATGCAAGAAAAAGTTCCACGTTTGCTCCGTATTTGTCTGGATTTGATTTAGTCAGTTTGCTTCGTCTGGCGGCTGCAAATCTGCTTCCAACTGCTGAGTAAGGTAGGTTGGTTTTGATGACGAATATTGCGATCATCCGACCGGATTTACATCGTCTTGATCTTTTAGAGCGAATATTGCGGTCACCTGACCGAATTTATATTGTTTTATCTCTTGGAGCGAATACTGCGGTCACCCGACCGGATTTACATCGCTTTACCGTCTTGATTTGTACCCTGTAGCTTTTATGAATGGCCCTTTCGGCAGTTTTTTGTATGAATGACCCTCTCGGAAAGTTGTATTAATGGCCCTCTTGGCGTGTTTGTATGAATGGCCCGCTTGGCATGTTTGTATGAATGACCCTCTTGGCATGTTTGCATGAATGGCCCTCTTGGCATGTGTGTATCGATGTCCCTCTCGGTATGTTTGTATGAATGGCCCACTTGGGATGTTGTATGAATGGCCTTCTCGATATTTTTGTATGAATGGCCCTCCTGCCATGTGTGTATGGATGGCCCTCTCGGCATGTTTGTATGAATAGCCCTCTTGGCATGTTTGTATGAATATCCCTCTTGGCATGTGTGTATGGATGGCCCCTCGGCATGTTTGTATGAATGACCCTCTTGGCATGTTGTATGAATGTCCTTCTCGGCATGGTTGTATGAATGGCCCTCTTGGCATGTTGTATGAATGTCCTTCTCGGCATGGTTGTATGAATGGCCCTCTTGGCATGTGTGTATGGATGACCCTCTCGGCATGTTTGTATGATTGGACCTCTCGGCATGGTTGTATGAATAGCCCTCTTGGCATGTGTAATGGTTCGCTTTTTACGCAGGTTAAGGCATAAAAGCTACTACGAACTCGTTGGTGCTCTATGAATGGCCCTCTTGGCATGTGTAATGGTTCGCTTTTTATGCAGGTTAAGGCATAAAAGCTACTATGAACTCGTTGGTTCTCTTTCGGACTTTGTTTTTAAAAGAGTCGCCACCTAATTTTTAGGAAATTAGGAAAACCGAAGGTGAAGGGTTTATTCAAATACAGTGAAAACTCCTTCGTAATCCAGATTTCTAGGTAAGGGTTCTGATGATCCCCTGAAGAAGGTGTTAGGCACCCCAGTATTAAGGATCCATACTATACGGTTGACATTCGAATTCCAATGCATGAGTATTTGCATGAACTGTCTATTTAGTGTTTATTCTCATAAAAATCTTGTCATTTGCATATCATTTTGAGAAAAAGAATTTGAATATGTCCCTTTATATATAGGGTACATAGATTCGGATTTATAATGTATGGATAAAATAATTCCCCCCTTTGTATATAGGGATGATGTATTTTGTTTGGAAAATGAGTATAAAGTAGTCATCTTTATACATGTTATTAGAGAATATGAAGTTATTATGTTTTGAATGTCTAATTTTTTTTTTTTGGTAAATAAACATTTTATTTATTACCAAGTATAGCATTACAAATCAAGAACTGAAAAAAACAGGGGAAGAAAATAGGATACTATTCACCTGGACATGCCCAGGTGATCTGCCTCACTACTAACAACCAACACTCACACATAGCCACCTATCCTACTTCAATCTAGCAAGGATACCAGTTAAGAGAACTAATGTGACTAGCTAGTTTTGCTTTCATGCTAGCTCTAACATAGACCTCTTGGATAATCTTCTTCACAATATTATTACGTAAGCTTCTTCTTCCTTGGAACACAACTTGGTTTCTCTCCAGCCATATATGGTAAGCAACTGCTGCCAAGACTGTTCTATATATAAGTGCTCCACTATTTTTTGCCATTGTATCTGCTAGCACACCATTGCACCTCATCAGCCCATTGTGTAGGTCTTCTACTAATTCCAAGCTATTGTAGTAACTTAGACCATATGCTAGCAGAGATATCACCTTCAAAAAGTATATGGTTCATTGTTTCTTGCACTTTCTCGCACATAGGGCATAATGGATTCACCTGCATCCCCCATTTTGTCAATCTGTCTCTGGTGTATAATCTTCCATGTGCTATTAATGGTAAGATGAACAACCACTTTGGAGCTCTAGAATTGTTACATATGAGTCTCCTCCAAGGTACTTTTAGGCAATCACCTATCAACTTATCATACATTTTCTTTATTGAGAACTTAGACAGAGCTATTAGATCAGCCTCTGTCATACCTGCTTCCTTAATGTACTTCTGTGCTTTGAGAACTTTTTGAATTATCCAACAAGCTTGTTTAGGACATACATCCCACAAAGATCCAGTTTTCCCATAGTAAATGTGAACCCACTGTATCCATAGCACATATTTCTTTTGGCAGAGATTCCATAGCATTTTACATAGGGTTTCTTTGTTCCACAATTGAATGTTGATAATGTTCATACCACCAGTAGTTTTTGCCAGACACAGGTTTTTCCAGGAAATTAAAGCCTTCTTTTATTTATCTACTCCCCCAGTCCATAAAAAGATTCTGCATATCCTTTCTATAACCTTCATAATCTTTTTAGGAATAAGAACAATTTTGACCAATAAGTCTGAATAAAAAATATGACTGATTTTAATAGTTGAAGTCTTCTTGCATATGATAGGAATCTAGTTGTCCAAGAAGTGATCCTGCCCAGCATCTTGTCAAGCAGAGGTTGGCATTGAGCAATAGAAAATATTTTGGTACTCAAGGGCACCCCCAAGTATCTAATGGGCAAATCCCCTTTAGGAATTCCAAGCACCTTAAGTATCTGATCCTGTACAGATTGCTTCACCCCACCAAAATAGATAGAGCATTTCTAAAGAAGTTGACAAATCTTGGACTGAGAATACATCCCCCTTGCTAAATAAAAGCAGGTCATCAGCAAAGCTGAGTTGTATCATTTTGAGTTTAGCACATCTGGGATGAAAATGAAAGCTTCCATCACTATGAAGAGTCTTGAGTAACCTATTTAGGTATTCCATTGCTATAATAAAGAGGTAATGAGACATCGGGTCTCCCTGCCTTAATCCTCTTTTTGCAGCAAATGGTGATGTGGGATAACTATTTAGGTTGATAGAGTAGGACAAAGATGTTAAGGAAATCATTGTCCATTTGATCAAGAGATCAGGAAATGGAAGCTGCACCAGTACTTGCTCTAAATAAACACACTCAATTGAATCATAAGGTTTTTGTAGATCTACCTTCAATATGCATCTAGCTGGTATTCCCTTTTTAGAGTACCCTTTAACCAATTCATGGCTCAGTATTGTTTTATCAGATATCTGTCTTCTAGGTACAAAGGCTGATTGACTCCTATCAATCAGATTCTCAAGTACAACATTCATCCTCTTGGTAATAATCTTAGCTATTATCTTGTAAAACACATTACAACAAGATATAGGCCTATACTCTTTGATAGATGTTAGGTGTTTGACTTAAGGAATAAGGGTTACAGATATGCAGTTTGCTGGTCTGTAGAGAGTATTAGAGTTAAGGAAATCCAATATTGCAGCACTCACATCCTCTCCAATAATGTCCCAAATTTATTTGTAGAAGAAAGCATTGTAACCATCACTCCCTGGTGCTTTGTTATCCTCAATGACCATCACTGCCTCAACTATCTCAGGTATGGTCACATTTTCTACTAATTTTAGTTGTTGATCTCTTGATAACACCCTTCCCTGTTGCATATCATCAGTTCTGACAATGGGAAGTTATGAAGCAGTTGTGCCCAATAATTGTTTGTAGAACCCAACAACCTCCTCTTGCATTTCTGCATCAGTTTGTATCAGTCTCCCATCACTAGTTATTAAGCTTCGGATTTGATTTTGTGCCATTCTATTCCTCAAGCAAGCATGGAAAATGGCTATGTTGGAGTCTTCCAATTTCAGCCAATTTACTCTTACCTTTTATTTCAGTGCACTCTCCTGAATCTGGTACCATTTCTCAAGTTCTACTTTCACACTTTGTTGCTCCTCAAAATACATCTGATGGTCACTAAGGGCTAGCATTTGGGCTCGAATATCCTGAAGTTTCTTCTTAGTTAATGCTATCATTTCATCCACCCCCTTAAAATCTCTAGTACTTAGCTTTTTGAGAACATGTTTCATCCTATGGATTATCTTCCGCACCTTCTCCATAAGTTGACCATTGCATATTTGTTGCCAGTTCCTTTCAACAGTAGTTCTGAAGTCTGGATGTGCAGCTAAACAATTGAAGAACTTTAAGGGCTTAGCTATCATGGGTTGTCTCTCCTCCAGAGTCAAACTCAAAGGGGAGTGGTCAGAAAAATCAGGTGCCATTACTTTGATCTCCAAAGCACCCCACATCTGAAACCAGCTAGCATTTACTAATCCCCTATCAATTCTGCTAAATACATGATTATAAGTCCATGTATATTCCCTGCCAACAACCTTCAGGTCCACCATACTAGCAATCTGGACAAAATTAGAGAAATCCACCATTTCAATTGCTTGTACAGGAGATCCCACAAGTCTACCCTCAATCTCAAGAACAACATTGAAATCACCCATTACAAGCTAAGGAATAGTAATTTGTTGTGCAAGAGTGATTATATCATCCCATAAAGGCTTCCTATCCACTATAGTGTGCAGCCCATAAACTGCTGTGAATAAAAAAGTTCTATTGGTAGCATAGACTCTCACTTGCCCATGTACATATTGTTCCTTTATTTGTAGCACTGAGAACTCACAGTGTCTTGGATTCCACATTAGCCATATTCTTCCTTATCCAATAGGTGAATAATAATAAACTGAATCCCACCCTCTTGCCACTTTATATATTATAGGAGTAGCTTTTTGTAGTGCTACTCTATGCTCCAAAACTGCTATAATATCTACTTTATTATCTACTATGAACTTCTTGAGGTCATTATGCTTTTGGCCATTATTCAGACCTCTTACATTCCATGTCACTACCCTCATCTATATAACATAAGAATTTGAGAGTTTGTGGTACCCCCTTTTGTCCTCTGATCATGTATAGTAGTCAGCCCAATGTCCAGTAGTTATCTATTAATCTTATCCATCAAAGGACTGAAAATATTGGCCTGGCTTATAGTATTAGGCTTTAATTGTCTTGCTAAATTGGTGTGTTTGGCATTCTTCCAAATAAGCTCAGCTGCATCCTTAATCTGCTTTACATTTTCAGGTGGAGCAGGAGGAGTAGATAGCACCTGTGCATAGTTGCTAACTACTTGTGTCACCCCTCCAGCTATAAGTTGAATCTGCATTGCATCATTGGCCTCTTGTGTAGGAGGCACTTGGTCGTTAGTTTGCGGAGTATCCTTTAGCACAGTCATTGTGTCCCCTGCTACTGTAGCTACTTGAATGATCTGGTCAACTGTCCTGTTTGGCACCCATGTTTTGTTAACTCTTGGTCGAGGCCCTCTAGCTCGCTCATTTGCAGGATCCTTCCTTTCTGGTGCAGGCTTGCATACATGTCCTATCTTCAAGAATTTAGGACAAAAACTAGGTTTCTAATCATATTCCACTTTATGTATAAAGTAATTCCCCTCTGAATCTTGTAGTTTAACAGTATAGGGTAATGCCCTTGTAACATCCATTTCCACCAGAATTCTACCATAGGACACTCTCTCAATGCTAGTCATGCATTCATCAGCGTAGATAGGGAACCCCCAGCACACCACCAATCCTACTCAGAGTATGACTACCCAGCAATTCATAGGCAAGTTTGGCAATCTTATCCAGAGTGGGATAGTCCTGAGTACTTCATCCCCAAAATTAAAGTCTGGATTCCAAGATCTCAAAATCAGTGGTTTATTATTGATAGTATAGGGTCCTGATAGTATGTCTAATTTTATCCATGCTTAAGTAATACTTTATTTGGTTAGATCCGTATAATACGTTTGGAACGCTTTATCCAGGATCTTATACATACGAATGTTTTTGTTTTAGGAAATATGCCATTTTATGACAAGTTATGAAATTGGTCCCGCATTTGGGTTTTGTAGCCAACACTATAATTATCTCATTTTTTTTCGAAGAGGTCTGTCCGTTTTTGGCCCAAATAAGCTGTGGGTTTAAAGATATTGAGATGTCCATATCATCCCCTTTTATCTGTAAATGGGATTTGGCCCAAAAAAAAATCCCTTTTTTGTTTTGTGTCGAAATTGGCCAGTTTTGGCCTTATTATTTTTTGCTAAAATTAGTGGGGGTTTTTGGCCCGATATTTACCAGATTTTGTCATTTAATTTGATCGAAAACACTTATTTTAACCTTAGTTTGAAAACAAAACTTAGTTTATTCTTTACAAAGAAAATATGCTTCAGCTTTGAAAACCAGTCCGTTTTTCTTTAACAATGTTTCAACATTTGTGGTTTTGAAATATTCTTTTTGTTCTTGTTTAAAATTAAACCATGTCAAATAGTTTAGCTAATCCTCTATTTAAGTTTGTCAAAATCGTTACGCTAAATCCGGGTTTTAAGAAAATGGTTTTGGGGACTTAGAGTCAATCTAAACGACATAAGTACCATTATCCTAAGACTACTAGTTCATACGATAAGGATTCCACTATGACATGAGTTTTTACAAGTTTACAAATGCACAAAAGCTCAAAATGAAAGAAAAACAAGAAAAAAATAAAGAAATGGAAAGACTAGGGGCGTACCAAGCCCTTAGCTGGCCATTTTCACCCATGGCTGGGCCTTCTGCGCGCCAAGCTATTTAATTCATCTCCGCGGACTCAATATCTTCGGAGGAAGAATTTTCCTTATTAGGCATAAGGCCCAATATGCAGGCTAACCCGACCTGAGTGGTCATGTGATGAGGGAGAAAAGGAGAAGGGAAGCCGGTTAGTTTATAATTTTCTGAACTTATCACGATTGTACTTACAAAAAAGCAGAAGACATATATCAAATAGGTACATATGTATCAAACAGATTCTACAAGTCAATGAAGTAAGGCAGCTATGCAAGTGATTATACATGTATACCACAAGGCCCATTGGTAGGTATTTGGTAACAAAGAGGAAGGGAGAGTCGTCGCCCCCGTATTCCCGATGCCGCACAAGTTCCAAGGGGTTTCCTGAACCCAGGCATGGCTGGTCACCGCGGGAAGGCTAAGACTAGACCCTACCCTAAATTACCTTATCCCACACCAATATAGCCGCAATAATATAGATAGATTCTTGGATAAAACCTCACACAACTGGCCAGGTTCACAACGCAATGCAAATCAGGAACTAGAGGCAATCAAGTAAAACTTATGGACTTGAAGTAGCAAAAGTATGGCCAAACACACACTCATGAAAGAGGCCCAAAGCAAACTGAATGGAATTAAAGAGGCAAAGACTAAACACACAGTTATGGGGGATTAACAAAATTGCAGCCTACCATCGTAACATAAATGAAACAAGGAATAAAGCAACAAGATCATGGAGAGACAACATAGGCTGCAGTATGCAAATATGGGATGGCCAAGGATAGGAAGTGAAAACACACAACCATGGTAGAGCACACACAAACTGTGACACACAAAGGAAGCAAGCCAATACTAAAATGCACCACCATGAAATGAACTAAAGCAGTGGACATATTCTCAATGAGAATGCATGCAGAGACAATCAAGGGATGTGGACACGGGAGGAAAGAGGCAAGACTTAAGGCCCTCCTATGTCTAAGTTTTTATGTACCAAACTTAGTGTCAACTAGAGGCAGCTAATGCACTCTCAGGAACAAGTAAACAAGACCAGGTTAAGGAAAATTGGCAGCCTAGTTTTACAGTTCTACCAATCCTTCCCCTTTGTTTCTAATTTAAACACATATACACACTTATTCCTCATTTGGTCAAGTCACAATCAATCTTGTCGGGACACCTAACTCTAACCTAGGGGTCTCATTAAGTCTAGGAGCAGAATCAATGTGATTCCAAGGTTCTTGGCAATGAACACCCAACCCCACAAGCCACAAAAGTGCCATAGGACCTCTTATCTGAAGGAAAAATGTCATGAGCCAGGCTGGGTCCCTTTAAAAGGTTTTTCTTAGGTCATGTGGCCTTGGTTATCTTCCATCCCCCCTTGTGATCACATGGAGGTTTGCATCTTTAAAGTTACTTACATCTCATAATTCAATCCAAAAGGGGTTTTAGAACATACATATTCAACTAAGACGACACAGTCACCTTAGACTAGGGTCATGACCATCCCTTAAACTTCCTAAAGCATAACTAAACTAATTCAAGTCATAGCATGGATCAGGTTCAAGCACTACAAGTTATTCAAGTTCCCTTGACTTCCGAGTCTTACCACATGTGGGTCTATACTCCTCACCGGTCAAGCCTTGCCATATGCCTCATTCAAACCAACCCCAAGGATACATAAAACCAAAGTAGCAAACAAATGATAGTTCAGCAAGCAGACAGAGCATTCTCACAGAGGCCTAATGCTCAAGACAAGCAAGGAATGACACTAACAATGTAAGCAAGTCCCTAGAACCCTAGATCAGAGGTACAAAAGGGCCCAGGGAAGACACATCAGGCAATTAAGACCTTAGACAGTGTATTAACTTATTTCAGATAAAGACAAAAAAAAGAAACCTTGGTAGGGCCTGTGACTTAGAGCACACATTTAAACTTAGTAGTTTTAAAATTTACCTCCCCTTTTTACAAGCCTAAGCATATAGCAAACATGTTAGCTAATTAGGATTATTGTAGTTCACACCTAGATGTACACTTAAAGCCTTTAATAAAGGAAAGGGATTTCAGGAAGCATGTTATGTGAGCAGTTAGTCGAAACAGTCCTAAAACAATTTTAGTCATTAATAATAGCCCTTCAACTACTTAATCCAATCAGAACCTTTTCATAGGAAGAAAGAAGAAAGAGAGGAAGGTAGGTTTATAACATGATCAGGTCCTGGTAAGCAAAAGGATTCAATCATCACCACAAAGAGGACATGTTACAACAACAAACAACAAACAAAGGGTACAGATTCCCAGGTGCAAATAATGGATGAACAAGCTAAAAAAATAAATAGAAAAAAACATCACAAATAGAAGCAAATGGCAAGCAACATGGTTGGTATTCAGTTTCCCGTGATATGGGCTTAGACCATTACCAATACACTTATGAGTCCCACCTTCTCACAAACACCTAGTTCAAACAACAAAACTCAGACAGAAAAATTCCCTAGATTTAAAAAAACCTTTTAGGAGACATAGTGAAAGCAAACAAGACTTGGATTTTACAAATACTGACAACAGATCATTTAAGTCTTGAACATTACCCTTAACCCTTTTCTTGGCCCTAGTTAATTATTCCTTTAAAGAAACTCAATCCATAACATCAACAAAAGAAACAACATCCAAACAGCTTCACAAAGACAACCTAGACAGACTTGTGCCAAGGTTTCCCATTGTCCCCTTTTCTCTTATCTTTATAATTATCAGAGGTTATGTGATCAGTCTTGGAAAGATGCTTTTTCTACACATAGCATATACATAGACATTTCCACACATGGTAAAACAAAACAGACTTACATACACATGTTTTATATCAACCTGCTAATCTTTGAAGTTCTATCTTAATACCATTTTTTCAGGATTTGGGCTTCTCATTACTAAGTTAAAACTAGCATAACAATCATCACCACTTAACAAACCTATTTAACTAAGTGGTTGACCATTTTGGACCAGATAAGGACCATCTCAGGGCTGGCCTGAGTTCAATTTATTTTAACAGTGTCAAAGACCCTTCAAACCATCCCAAACACCTTCTTATTCCACAAATCCCATTCAGAGGTTAATTCAAATAGGTCCCAATAATTGTTACAATCAAGAACAATCAGACAAGTGGAGGATTAATGAACATCTTAATCCAGTTCCGCACCCCCCCCCCCCCCCTAAAAAAAAACTATTGTTAAGGCATCCAACTAAGCACATTACTAGTGTGGAATACAATATCAAGTTTTAACCCTTCAAACCAGCCTTCCAGCCAAGTATACTACTACATGGAATAAACAGAATTAGATCAAGCACCTTACTTAATAAACCTGTAACCTTTAAACCAAACACCTTACCAAGCAGAACAAATAGAATCAGACTAGGCACAATACCTAACAAACCTTCAACCTTTGAACCAACCTTAAACCAGACATACTACTAAATAGAACAATCAAGACTGAACCAAGCATATTACCTGATAAACTTTTAATCCTAACTTTAACCTTTAAGCCAAGCATACTATTAAATAGAACAAACAAGAATTAAGCCAAACACCCTACTTAATAAACCTGTAACCTTTAGATCATCCTTTAAGCCAAGTATACTTATAAATGAAACAAATAGAATTAAACAAAGCATAATGCATAATGGAGGCTTAATCATAATTCAAAACACAGAAATCATTGTTCACACATCAAATAAGCATACCATTACTGAGCTACATTCTAAACTACACATAGAACATTTAATCACATCAAATTATCACTAATATGGACAGGAATTTATATGAAAGAAATAACCTAATAGGTGGTTACCTTTTTTAAGTGCAACCAAGGGAAAGAAATGGACTTGGATGCCTTCTTTCTTCCAACACCAAATTCAACCATCAAATACCAAGCGACAAAATAAAACAAAAATTTTTAGAACTAGGGAAAACTTAAACCTTTTAGTCAAAGCTTAATAACAACTGATGAAACTCAAATGTTGAACAAAAATCAAAGTTCAAGCTTTTTAAAAGTGTTCTCACCTCTTCCTCTCTTTTCAATGAGGATGGGGTTCTATTTATAGAACCCCAGAACTTGTCTCAAAGCTAAAAACAACGATGTGGGACTTGTGGATTTCCACAAGTGTTCACTTGAAACCAGCATTACACGATCCAGATTTAAAGAAAAAACAAAATCAACAGTTCCTTTCACTCTTATACCACTGTAATCAATGGAAAACATAAAAAAATGCAAGTTTGTACCTTAAGGGGTCGTTTGGCCGGATTTCATGGAGAAAAGGACGAAGCCATTAATGCTTTATCCTCTCCTCTAATTTTCCCACGTTACACGCTCTAAATGGTGATGGGACACGATGAGGACCAGCGGGGTGGGGTGTACTGGTGGAGGTAGCGTTAGGGTTTTGCTCCTAGCCGCCTCCCCTTTTCCCTCTTTTGCATACAAGACCCCTAGGGTCCGAAAAATAATTGGCAGAGGGGATATACGTAGTCCCCCGCTTTAAAATGCTTAATGGACTGGGTCTGCTCCATTATGGGCTGGGTCTGGTCCCTTTTAAAAAAAAAGTATGGGCCTTTGACACACACACACACACAGATATATATATATATATATATATATATATATATATGCACGATGTATATTTGTATATACATGGTGTATATATATATGTATAGAGGGTCGAGGATAAATGTCCTAAATTAAAAAACCAATTATTTGCCCATTAGGAGTCAATTAATTTAAAACACGACTTGTTAAAACCATTTCGCAGATATGGCCCTATCAATCAAATTAACTACCAAGATAATTTACTAATTAAACAATTAAACAATTATGTAAACACTTAGAATCAGAATTTGAGGGGTAAAATGGAAAATTCTTTTCATGACTCAAATTACCTTGGACAATAAATAGAATAAATCACTCATTAATCTGATTTTCCTCGATTTAGTCAATTAAGTAAATAATTATCAAAATTGTTTTGGTTTTGATTAATTCCAATAAAATATTCCTTAAATGTCATAAAACCTCAATTAATTTTCACACAATTCATAATATCCTAAAAATCTCTTCATCAATTTAAAGGGGTGAAATATTATCCCAAATATTTTTTTTTAATTATTAAAACCCTCTAAGATGCGCATCTTATTTGTTTGTCATCCAAGGACTCTGAGTAATTAAAATAAATTATGGGAGGTCAAAAATTAGGTGTCAAAAATAGCTCCTTCAGTGTTGGGGGATGGCGGGACCATCCCTGAGCAACGAAATTTGACTAACCCTAATTTTTGACGAACCGACTCATCCTACCCTTTCATTTCATGCAATTTACATATGCGGCCATACCCTGGCTTTTGAGTTTCCTACATATCGCGGGCTATACGAGAATTTAGGTCACCTGTAGTTCGACTCGATTGAAGACTTTTAAGTGATTTGGCAGAAAAGTCATGAGATTCCCAGTGTTGTGACTAGGGTTTCCCTGGACGATGGTTAGAGTGTGGCCTACTCTCTGGTTTTGAGCCCGCCTACATATCCTTAGCCTCTGGGAATCAAGCCACATGTAGTTCAACTCGCTGGAGAAGAGCACCCCCCTTTTGCAGGAATACCTTCAGATTTCCTCGGTGTGTATCCGACCAATCAAGGGTTTTAGTAAAAATAGACAGATTATGGCTAAGTATGAGATTGGATGGCTTCCAAGTCCTGGCCGGAGATCTTGACTCTCATGGGCACCCTATCTTGATCGGTTGCGTAAGAAAAAGTTCCATGTTTCCTCTGTAATTCGTCTGGATCTGGTTTAGTAAGCTAGCTCCTTTTTGGAGGTTGTGCACCTGCTTCTGAAATTCGATAATATTGCAGATATTTTTCATGGTATTTGTATGAATGGCCCTCTTGGCAATTTGTATGAATGACCCTCTTAGCAATAGAAAAATAAACGTGTAATGGCCCTCTTGGCAGTTTTTATGAATGAGTGGTCCTCTCGGCAGTTCGTATGAATGGCCCTCTTGGCAGCGGGAAAATAAACATGCAATGTCCCTCTTGGCAGTTTTTATGAATGAATGACCCTCTCGGCAGTTTGTATGGATGGCCCTCTCGGCAACGATAAAATAAATGTGCAATGGCCCTCTTGGCCATTTTTATGAATTAATAGCCCTCTCAGCAATGCGAAAATAAACGTTGAATGGCCCTCTTGGCAGGTTTTATGAATGAATGGCCCTCTCGGCAGTTTGTATGACTGAATGGCTCTCTCGACAGCAGGAAAGTAAATGTACAATTTCCCCCTTGGCAATAGGAAATCAAAAATATGATGGGGGTGACACATATGGCCCTTTTGGCTAGATAATCTTTCTTTCATCCGTAGCATGGGCTGTGACCCTCGTGGTCGAATATGCCCCCTTTGTCTTTGTCATGACCCTTTTTAGTCGTATATATATTTATGTTCATTCATTGCAACCCTCTTAGTATGATATATCCTCATTATTCACTCTTTGCATGGCCCTTTTGGTCGGATTAATTTTTTACGCCCATTTGCTTCGTGTCCCTTGCGGCCAGATGTGTCTTTATTACCCATTTTTGTTGTGACCTTTTTGGTCCTTCTCTGCTGGGGTGAGTTTTTTGCCTTTCGGCTTTGCTGTGAGTAAAACGGTTGGTGGCACGCCTGCTGTCCTATTACAACCCTGCATCACAGAAAAATCGTGAGTTTCCTAAAGGGCCAATTAGTGTCATTGTCCTCCCATCTGGCGGCTCCTATTGATGCTCTTCTGAACCCTCTTGGGCTCGGTATTTCGAGAGATGGTTTAGAGCGTACTTATACCAATGGGTATATTTTGAAAATCTAAAGTAAAATTTATAAAGTGCGCGTCATTTTATTTGAACAAAAAAATCTTTTGTCATGACATGTGTCTTTGAATGAGGTCTTCCGACTCTCCCAAGAGGTACGATTGCTGACTCTCTGAACGGACAAGGTTTTTTTAGATCTTTTTTAGAAAATTCCACCCCAATTTTTCTGGATCTTTTCTGAGCCACCATTGCTTTATCATGTTATTCAGGAATTTTTGAGGTTCCCTAAAAACATATGCACCAGTTTATGACCTTTGTTTTGTCGTTTTCCTTGTTGATTGTTTCTGGTATGAATTTTTGAGACTCTCTAAAAAATCCTTCCCCAGTGTAAAGTTGGCGCTGGCTGACTCTGGCACCGGTCCTTGTATCTTATCTCATCGAATCTTCCTGCTTTATTGTCTATGAGATTTTCCTAATGGCTTCTTGGGTTTTTTTGTTATAACGACCGAGCTTGAAACCGCCTACGTATCCTATCACAGTAGAAATTCGGGTCGAACTTAGATCGGAAACAAAGTAACTGAATTTTGGTTTTTTACTAATAAAGCGACCTGGTCTGATGTGGATTTCTTACGTATCCCACTATGGGGAAGTCAGGTCACTGCATAGTTCATTACATTGCGAATTTATTTTTTCCTGTTCTATTACAAGGTACGATTACAAGCAAAAGATATGATTACATGGGAATAATGTTGCGATTACAAGAAAATGGAATCCTAAACGTAATATCTCTTGAGCGCATCTGCGTTGATAGCTTTGGGCCACTCTTGTCCGTCCATTTCGGCTAGGACTATGACTCCTCTTGATAGAATCTTTCTTACCATGTATGGTCCTTGTCAGTTTGGTGCAAATTTTCCTTTGTATTCTTCTTGGGGAGGGAATACTCACTTGAGTACAAGTTGTCCAATTTGAAAGAGTCGGACTCTGACCTGCTTGTTGAAGGCTCGAGACATTCTTTGTCTATACAGTTGTCTATGGCATACTGCCACCATTCTCTTTTCATCTATCGCGGCCAACTGCTCGTAGCGGTTTCTAACCCATTCTGCATTATTTAACTCCACCTCTTGGATGATTCTGAGTGAAGGGATCTCTACCTCTGCGGGTATGACTGCCTCTGTACCGTAAACAAGGATGTACGGGGATTGCCCCGGTGGAAGTTCGGGTTGTCATTCTGTACCTCAACAAAGAAAAAGGCAGCTGCTCGTGCCAATTCCTGTAGTTGTTGATCATTTTTCTCAGGATCCACTTGATGCTTTTTTTGGCAGCCTCTATGGCTCCATTCATCTGCGGCCGATAAGTGGTAGAGTTCATATGGGTTACCTTGAATTGTCCGCAGATGTCCTTTATCAAATGGATGTTCGGAGTGTCACCATTGTCTGTGATGATGGGTTCTGGTACTCCGAAGCGGCATATCAGATTGTTTTTGACAATGTCAGCCACCACCTTCTTAGTTACTGACTTGTGTGAAGTTACTTCTACCCATTTGGTAAAATAGTCGATGGCAACTAAAATGAAACGATATCCATTGGAGGTCGGAGGCTTGATGGGTCCTATGACGTCCATTCCTCATGCCATAAATGGCCATGGTGAGGTCATCGCATGTAATTCTGTGGTAGGAACCTTGATCAGATCTCCGTGTATTTGGCACTGATGGAACTTCTGCACGAATCATGCTCCATTATCATCCAGTAATATCCTATCCTTAGGATTTTCTTTGTGAGGACAAATTCATTCATGTGGGGATAGCATGCCCCTGCGTGCACCTCTTTCAATAATTTCGTAGGCTCTTTAGCGTCTACACACTTGAGCAACCCAAGGTCAGGTGTCCTTTTGTACAATACTTCCTTGTTCAGGAAGAAACCTTTAGCCAACCTCCTGACGGTCTTCTTTTGATTTGCTGAACTCCTGGGGGCTAATCTCCCTGCTACAAGTATGTTTTGATGTCGTCATACTATGGTTAGCCATCTGGCTCAGCCTCGACGTGAGTGCAGTGAGCCTGTTCTTCTCTTAGTGTGATATTCAGAGAGTTAATGTGTGCACTCTCGGGGTGCTAGATCACGGAGGCTATCATAGCCAACGCGTCTATAAACTCATTTTGGGCTCTTGAGGTATGCCTGAAATCGATATTCCCGAATCTCCCACACAGTCTTTGCACTAGATTTACATATGGGAGTATCTTATCGTTTTTGGTCGCCCAATTCCCTTTCACTTGATTTATGAGTAAATCGGAGTCCCCGCTTACCAACAACTCTTGTATGTTCAGGTCCAATGCTATCCTGAGGCCGAGGACACATGCTTCATACTCGACCATGTTGTTGGTACACCTAAAGTTGAGCTTTGGGGCCACCGGATAGTGTTTTCCCTTTTCTGATATTAACACCGCCCCGATGCCTGACCCTTTATAATTGACTGCCCTATTAAAGAACAGTCTTCAACCTGAGTATGGCTTTGTCACCTCTTCCTCCATAGCTATTACTTCCTCATCTGGAAAGAAAGTCCATAAAGGTTCAAGCTCGTCGTATACGGGGCTTTCTGCCAGCAAGTCAGCCAGGGCTTGTCCTTTGATTGCCTTTCGCGCTACGTATATGATGTCGAATTCACTTAATAGAATCTGCCATTTAGCTAACTTTCCCATGGGCAATGGTTGTCGGAAACTATATCTCAATGGATCACTTCGGGATATGAAGTGGGTGATGAACACTGTTGACACCTAATGTTTGACCTCACGTATTTATTTTAAGTACTCAGAGTCCTTGGATGATAAATAAAATAAGTTGTGCACCCTCAAAGGATCCAAATAATTTTTATGAAGATTATTTGGGATAATATTTCACCTCTTTAAATTGATGAAGAGATTTTCAGGATATTATGAATCGTGTGAATAATTGGGGTTCTATAACATTTAGGGAATATTTTATTGGAATTAATCAAAGGAAAAACAATTTTGAATAATTATTTACTTAATTGATTAAATCAAGGAAAATTAGATTAATGATCGACTTATTCTATTTATCATCCAAGGTAATTTGAGTAATTAAAAGAATTGACCATTTTACCCCTCAAACTTTGATTCTATGTGTTTGCATAGTTGTTTAATTAATAAATTATTATGATAATTAATCTGGTAAATTATGTCACGACCCAACCCCGTGGGCCATGACTAGTGCCCGAGCTGGACACTCGTATACGTACCTGTTAAATATAGACAAACTGATTCTTAAGAAATATGGAAACTTGCAAAAGAACCTCAAAGGTTCACAACGTCATCATATATAGGTGTCTAGATAACTTGTCTCCTGAGGAGTCACAACTAATCAAAATATAATATGATACGCAAGCCGACAAGGCTGCCACAACGTATCAATACCATACGCAAGCCGACAAGGCTGCTACAACATGTCAATACCATACGTAAGCCGACAAGGCTGTCATTACATATCAATACCATACGCAAGCCATAGAATAAACTGAACAAAACTTATACACAACCCACACATATGTCTACAGACCTCTAAGAGTATCGATAGTGAAGTATGACGGGACAGGGCCCCGCCGTACCCCTGGGTAAACATATATATACATCAAAAAGGATCTGTACCAAAAGTCTAGGCTCCGGAACAATGGAGCTCTCCAAGACAGCTAAGTAGAAGTCCTAAGCTAGGGAATCGCCAAATCGAGTATCTGTACCTGCAGGCATGAAACGCAGCCCCCCTCCCCCCCTGAAGAAAGGGGGTCAGTACGAGATATGTACTGAGTATATAAAGCATAAAATACAATAAAGAGGATCATGACTGAAATAAGGATCACAGGAGACTAGTATGACATTCAAAATATCAATACACTTGCCTTATAAAATGTAAAACATGCATATCAATATCATATATCATATCTGGCCCACTATGGGACTCGGTGAATAAAGTCATCACATACCACCCTTGGCGCCACAATCACATCATCATATCATCATATCATCATATATATATATATATATATATATATATATATATATATATATATATATATATACCGTATCCCGGCCCTCTAGTGAGGGGCTCGGTGAACAATGCAATGAAACTGTGCACGAGAACGTACCCCGGCCCGGGACTCGGTTAAAGATATATTAACAGTATGCACGAGCAGAGTAGTGAGTAACCATATGCAAATCAAATCATCATCTGAGACTCAATAGAATAGGTAGAATGAACTAACACTTGAACATCAGCGGAGACAATCATGTCAAGTATCCCTCGTATGTCATTATGGATTATGTCAAATGGAACTTCAGGAATCATAGACACGTATCAAGATAATATGAAATAGCTGAGGAAATCAAGAACAATAACCATCCTAGTGTCTCTAAGAATAGGAACTTATACATTCGTCGTTTGTTCGCTTCATATGAATCATGCCAAAAGAAAGAAGGGTTAGCTTTACATACCTGTTATAGGTTAACCGTACCCAAGTTCGCTTTGTCGCCCCTTTAACCTATTTTAATATTAAAGTAACACTATTGTTAGTAAACTATACTTTATAGCTTATAAATCTACAACCAATCACTTATAGGAATCGTTCTTTAGTTCATACTTTCTTGATTAGGATTTTGGTTAGTTAAGAACTTAACTGAAATCGGGCAGCATTTCCTCTATATAACTCGCCTAACCCGAACTTCCAATTAATCTCCTGTTATCACAGCAATACCAACAACACAATAATAAAAATATTCATATCAAATCCTTAAAATCCGGCCCATAAACGACTCAAACAACCCAATAACCTCTCTTAATCCTTTTCCAATCCAAATCATTAACATCTAAGATTATACACCAAACAGACCAACATACGCTTTGTATACGATACGTTATACACTTTTTTCTTCCAAATTTAGGAGCCATAGCAACAACAACACGGCAACAATCAAGAACAACAACACATAAACGTAAAACCACACTTTTAATCTTTCAACTCAACAAAAACAGCCCACAACTTTATGAACATTTAATCCAATTCATATCTCAACAATTCCATATAACAACTACAACCTTAATTATCATAATTCCTTCACTTTTATCACGCAATCAACGACACCAACAACAATTAAACTCGATTAAATCGAGACGACTCCAATTCAACCCAACTCCTAATACCAACGAATTCATGCAATTTTCTTACTTCCAATTTCGTCTAATACAATTTTAATCTTTCCATTACAACACCATTAATCCAATTATACCATAAAAAGAGAAGGTCTTACCTTAATTTAATTGGATCAAATTCTACACTCACTTGCACAAATTGCACTATTTCCTCTTCCTCAATTCAATCCCTTATGTTGCTACCACCTCCTTGGACGTGTAAAATACCTTGGAATTTAATAGGAAGAAGATTTTTTTTTTTACAAAGGGGTTGCCATGGCCGAGAGTTTGGCAACCATGGCTATGCACCTCTTTCTTTTTCAATTAACTTACAATTTGCAAATGAAAGTGAATAGCCAACATTAGTCATTAACTTGACTATATATATGGTGTCCATCCCTAGGACACGTGCCCCCCCCCTATAATGACTCATCAATTTTATTGTTTTGTTTTGTTTTTTTTTAATTCGGTGGGGCCCACTTAAGTATCTAATTAGCTAACTTAATCTTAATTAATTACTAATCCCCACTTAATAATCTAATCATGGTTAATTAATCCCCAATCTTCATTAATGCTTCCATACTAATAGTAATTAGCTAGCAAGCCGTGCATTATTAAAATCGGGATTAAAAAGTCCTTGCCTCATATCTCAAAAATAACCTTATCCTTGAATTCATGTCGATTAGCTTACGAATAATCCAACGTACAAAAATACGGGATATAACAAATTATTTGGGCCAATGTCTGCAAAATGATTTTTAACAAGTCATGTTTTTAAATTAATTAAGTCCTAATAGGCTAATAATTGTTTTTTTATTTGGGATATTTATCTTCGACCCTCCATACATATATATGCATACCATGTATATACAAATATACATTTTGCATATATATGTGTGTATATATACCAGGCCCATCATTTTTTTTAAAAGGGACCAGGCCAAGTCCATAATGGACCAGACCCGGTCCACTAAACGTTTTAAAGAGGGGGGAATACATATACCCCTCCCCCATTTTATTTAAGTCCATGGGAGGGTCATATATGCAAAGAGAAAAAGGGGGAGGCGGCTAGAGGTAAGGAAATGCTGTGGCAGATAGCCTAGCTAATTATGCCATTGATGAGGAGATTTCTGGCACTTTTGAGGAGTGGCTTTAAGTGATAGGGGATTTTAACCTAAAGACAACATAGGAGGGAGGGGGTCAAAAGAACCCTAGCGTCGCCCCGTTGCCACACTACCCCCCCCCCCTTGCTGTTTTCGTTATGTCCAATCGCATTTTGAGCATATAACGCGGAGGAGGACGAAGCATTAATGGCTTCGTTCGTTTCTCCATGAAAATCTGGCCAAACAATCTCTTAAGGCACAACTTACTCTTTTTTTATGATTTACGTCGTTTGGAGTAGTATAGGAGTGATTTGAACCGTTGATTTTGTTTTTGCTGTTAATCTGGGCCATGTATTAATGTTTTCAAGTGAGGACTTGTGGAAATCCATAAGTCCCACATCGGCGTTTCGAGCAATGAGTTGAGTTCTGGGGTTCTATCTATAAATAGAACCCCATTTTCACTAAAAATAAAAGAAAGAGGAGGTTCGTACTTTTAAAGGCTTGAAACTTCACTTTTTTTTTCAAGATTTAAGTTCCCTCAGTTATTATTAAGCTTTGACTGAAAGGTTTAAGTTCCCCTAGTTCTAAAAATATTTATATTTTTATTTGTCGCTTGGTTTTGGTGGCTAAGTTTGGTGTTGGAAGCAAGAAAGCATCCAAGTCCATTGCTTGCCGCAGTTGCACTTGAAAAAGGTAATCACTTATTAGTTTATTGCTTCCATTTAAATTTTTGTCCGTATTAATGTAGTTTGATGTGATTAAGTGTCTTATATATGTGGTTTAGACTGTAGTTCAGATTGGTATGCACATTTGATGTGTGGATAATGACTTGTGTGTTTTGAATTATGGAAAAGGTCTGTTGTGCATTATGCTTGGCTTAATACTGTATGTTCCATTTAATAGTACTTAGTTTAGAGGTTGGCTTAAGGTTACAGGGTCATTAAGTAATATGTTTGGCTTAAGTTCTTGTCTGTTCTGGTTAGAAGTGTGCTTGGCTTAAAGGTTAATTAAAGGGGTTAAAGGGTCTGTCAAGTGAGGTGTTTGGTTTGGTTCTGAGTATTCTATTTGGTAGTGTGCTTGGGTTAGAGATTGTTCTTGGTCTGACTCTGCTTGTTTTGACTTAGGTAATACGTTTGGTTCAATTCTTGGTTGTTCCATTTAGTAGTATGCTTTGCTCCAAAGTTTGGCTGAAAGGTTGAAGATTTGTTAGGTGTATATACTAAGTCTAATTCTGCTTGTCCTACTTAATAGCATGTTTGGTTTGAAGATTGAAGTTTTGTTATGTGTTGTGCTCAGTCTGATTTTGCTTGTCCGACTTGGTAATGTGTTTGTCTTAAAGGGTGCTTAAAGGCTGCAGATTGGTCAAGTGAGATGTTTGGTCTAATTCTATTTATCCCATTTAGTAGCATACTTGGTTGAAAGGTTGGTTTGAAGGGTCAAAACTTGGTATTTTATTCCACATTAACAATATGCTGAATTGGAGCCTTTAAATAATGGTTTTGGGGGGAAGGGGTCTGAACTTGATCAAAAAATGTTCAGTTAGCTTGCATTTGTCTGATTTCTTTTGATTGTAGCAAGCATTGGAAACTTTTTGAATCAACCTCTGAGTGGAATTTATAGAATATGCATGTGCTTAGGATGATTTAAAGGGTCTTTGACACTGCTATAATAAACTGAATTTAGGGCAGCCCTGAGATGGTCTTTGCTTGGTCCAAAATGGTCAATTAATTAGTTAAATAGGTTTGTTAAGGGGATAATTGTTATGCTTGCTTTAACCTAGTAATGATATGCATTTATCTTGAAAAATGGCATTAAAAAGAAAAGAACTTTAAGGATTGGTAGCTTGATAGGAAAATGTGTGTGTGTGTGTGTGTGTGTGTGTAAGTCTGTTTTGGTTCACCATGTGTGGAAATTCCTATGCATGTGTTATATGTAGGAAACTCTTTTCTTTTAAGACTGATCATATAACCTCTGACAATTATAATGATAGGAGAAAATGGGGATAATGGGAAACCTTGATTCAAGTCTGTCTATTTTGTCTTTGTGAAGCTGTTTTTTCTTAATGTTTTGGATTGAGTTCATTAAAGGGAAAACTAACTAAGGCTAAGAAAGGGGTTAAGGATTGTTATATCCCGTAATTTTGCACATTCGGATAAATTGAAATAATTGTGACTTGTAAGAGATAAGGCAATGTTTTGATTTTAGTTAATACATATGTTGTTCATGAAAAATATTGATGCGGAAATATCGAGGAAGGCTAAGGGCAAAAATTTGAATTTCTGAAATTAGTTTCATGAATTACAAATATTAATTAAAGCAAATGGGCTAGGAAAAATGAAAAAAAAAAAGAGAAAGGAGAGGCCCAATCTATGTGGATGGCCGGCCATGGGGAAAAAAGGGCCCAAGCCCATGTGGAAAATTTGACCCATGAAATAAATAAATAAATAAATAAATAAATAAAGAGGGGCCTAGCATTTGTCATCCATTAGAACTTTCAAGAAAAACAAAAGTTAGAGCAAAAAAAAGAAGGGGAATTCGGCCAAGAGCAAGAAAAGGAAACAAAATTGAAGTCTTCCATCTTTGATCCAAAAAATTTATTTCTTCTTGTATTTCTACTAATTCAAAGACCCTCTTCAATGTGGTATAATTTTTGAAGCAAGAAAATTTCTTCGGTGACAAGTGTAAAAATTCTACTCAAGTGGAAAAATTGAAGAAAAGGTAAGAATTTCTAATCTGTTACATGTTATGGAAGATTTATATATGTTATAGTGAGTAGAATTGAATGAAAATCACGGAATTGTTAGGTGTTGTGTGTGGGCCGTGTGGGTGTGTTGTGTGTGTGGCCGTGTGGTGTAAATAGGTGGAGGAAGGATGAATTAATTTTATTTAGTATGTTAGTTGTGTTGTTGTGGCCTTTATAATGTAAGTGAAAGACTAATGGTTCAAGTTGGCATGGAAATTGGTTGTAAGTTGTTGTAGGAAATTATGTGATTTTAATATAGTTTTTATGTAATTATGGAAGTGGAGTTGTTAAAGTGTGAATTGTTGTTGTTGTTGATGAATTTGGAAAACGATAATGCGTCGTTGTAGTTTCGTTGCAATTGTAGAGGTTTCGGGTGGAGTATGGTGTTGGTGGAATCGTTTGAATATTTTGTAGATTGTTTGAAATGCTCTTGAATTGTGTTTGAATGATCTTGGATTAGTAATGAATATGTGAGCGTTGATATTGGCTTGAATGTACGTAGTTGGTTTGAATGTGATATGCTACGTAGAGAAGAAGGTTGCTAATGTTAGAATGCAATTTAAATTGATTCTTGATGTTATTAGTATGGTTGTTGGTATTGTTGGTATAGTTGTTGATGAATTTGGCCGAGGTAAATTCTCGGGGATGTTGAATTTACAGGGGAGATGCTGCCGAAATTTCTGTAGACAAGTACTAGTTAGAATTGAATTTCTAAGTACTTGTAGCTCATGTTTGGTAATTGATAACGCTATTGTATATATTGGGGTGCCCGACACTTGAGTCGGGATTTGGTTAGCGAGCGATCGAGGTATGTAAAGCCTACCTTTCTTTCTTTTGGCATGACCTTTATAAAATGAACAAATGACATATATGTATGCTTCTAAAGAAAATTCTATTCTTAGAGCCACTAGGATGGCCGATGTCTTTGACCTCCATAAGCTATTCCATATGGTTTGATACACACTTATGATGTTCGAAGATTCTAGTTGATATGTTTCCGAATGTTGTTCGAAAAATATTTGATATGGCTAAAGTCTTGGATATATATTTGATACGTACATATGATTCAAAAGGCTCCATTTGATTTGCTTTATAGCGATAGTTGGAAGTTCCATAGTATGATGGTTACTTGATTTTTCAAAAGAAAAGAGCTTCTGAAACGTTTTTAGAAATTCTGTACTTCAAAAGTTCATAACTTTCGTATACTAATTACGATTGACCCGAAACTGATTTCTGAGCCTTCGGATGTCGTAAATATATTTGTCCCTCGAGTTTTGAAATTTATTTATTTATATGCATATGGTTTTCTCACTACTCCGCTCGTGCATACTACTATTACATCGTTCGCCGGATCCCGGGCCGGTTTTGTGATCGTGCGCACTATGATATATTCGGCAGTATGATGTGTTACGGTTCCCGAGCTCCTCGCCATAGGGTCGGGTACCGCTTATATACGGCGTTATGATGTGATATGGCTTATGATATGTTCTGACGTTGTGATATGTTTTGATGATACGATATGTTCGGGGATTGTACGAAGATTTGAAACCTTCTGGAGTATGATGTGTTCTGGCGCCAGCGTCGGAGTGGCGACCACGTTCCTGAGCCCTATGCATGATTTCTATTTGCATTATTTATATTTTCAGCACAGGTTTTGATATACTAATTCTGTATCCATTTTCCATACTCCTTATTTCAATTCTGATTTGGATTACTGTATTTCATGCTTTACATACTCAGTACATATTTCATGCTGACCGCCTTTCTTCGGGGGCTGCGTTTCATGCCCGTAGGTACAGACATTCGTTCTGGTGACCCGCCAGTGTAGGACACTTATTCTGCTATTTGGAGTACTCTTTTGATCCGGAGCTCATATTTTTGGTACATATCTTTTGTTATACATGTTTCTGTATATATGACTATTTGGGGTACGGCGGGGCCCTGTCCCGTCATATGTTTCTGTTATGGTTTGTAGAGGCCTGTAGACATATATGTGGGTCATGGGTCGTGTTTGTTCGATTATGTCTGTGACTTGTGCCTTAAGCGGTCCCGTTTGCTATTATGGCCGAAACGGCCCATATGTTTATATATGTATGTATATTCGGGCAATGTGTATTCCGCCAGCCTGCCGGCTTTTGTATGATATTTCTGTTACAGGTGACCGCGTAAGATGACGTCTGTTCTCAGTATCTGTGCAAAATAACGTATGTTAAACTTGGATAAGTCCTTGATTGTCGATTTGGTAAGCGAATGGGTTTGGGTGTCTAACTAGGACACTAGTCACGGTCCACGGGGCTGGGTCGTGACAAAAGTGGTATCAGAGCGGTTTGTCTTCGGAGTGTCTACAGGCCGTGTCTAGTAAAGTCTTGTTTATCGGTGTGTTGTGCAACACATCTATAAACAGGAGGCTACAGGACATTTAGGGTGTTACCTTTCTTTCGATCTTAGATCGTGCGATAGAGCTGTATGGTTAGGATGGTTCCTTTCTGATAAACTGTTGCGTCTACAGCAAGGCTCCAAAGAGCGATAGCGTCAGTATTATGGGGAAATCGTTTCTGACCCTCCTCCTGCAGGTAATTGTGGATGGACACAAGATGAAGAGGACAGCTTCTGATAGTGGAGGTGCTAAGAAGGCCCCTAGGGTATCTCCAGGACCAAGTAAGAGGAGCCTCAGCTATTCGATTGAGACTAACCCTTCGGAGGACCCCGCAACAATTCCTCCAGAGTTCTTGGCCCCCAGAGCAGAGGATCCCACGGAGGGCAGTTATGATACAGATCCCTCGGAGGACCCGACGACGATACCTCCAGAGTTTCTTACCTCTAGGGAGGGGGATAGTTATGATACAGATCCGTCTGAGCATTTCTCTGTGACACTGGAGGAGGAGATTTCTGGGCCCATGCCAGCTGCTCCTGTGGTGGAGCACTATGTTAGACAGGCCTCCCCGGTGAGTGTTACGGACTACTCCAGTCCCCTATCCTGGCCGTCAGTAAACAAGGAATTGCCTGGTTATCTATACTCCTCCGATTCAGATGCGAGCTATGATGGGAGTCAGACGGGCGGATGGCAGACAGACGATGATGAGGAGCACACTTCGCATGGCAGCTCCCTAGATTAGCCCCGAGGCCGATCGGCTACAGGTATATGAGTTCTCTTTGGAATTTCTATATATATGTAACTTCTGTAGAGTATCATTTGATGGCGGCAAACGCAAATTTAAAAAAAAAAGGGTCGATGACCCAATGGTTATAAGTAACGGCGACTGAGATGTCTCCGCCGCCAGTGTGAATCTAGAAACCCCGGATGAAAGGTAATCATATGTACAGATGGAAGTGAATATTGAGGATTTAAAAGGGCAATACGGTAACTGTATAGTCAGAAAACTAAAAGGATCCTCTCTAGATCGGGGTGGGGACCCGCTACGAGAACGTATTGGAAGTTGTTAAGACCCCGACTTGTCTTAAATTATGTGATAAAGGTTGTGTGGGGTAGTGGATGCAATTATACCGGCATTAACGCATCTAAATGCATTAAAGTTTCGAGGTTAAGCGTGCTAGGGCCAGAGCAATTTTGGGATGGGTGACCCCCTGGGCAATATACATAATTTTCGTAAATATAGATATAAAAGACAAATGGGAATTTGGCGTAACCTAAAGGAAATTAGAGTATGCGGAGTGATTAGAAACCTTAAAGAGGTCGAGTAGGTTAAGGTAGAATAGGCTGGTAAAGAAGAAGAAAGCGCAACGCAGCTTTGGAATGAGAATAAGTTTGAATGAGCATTTGGGAAATGCTTTGTAAGCGAAATGGTAGTAAATGTATGTGTATGCATATGACATCCTATTTATGACCATATCGATCGATTGGCCGGTGAATTATAGTAACCAGTGTTGCGATGTATAGAAGACACTAACTGAACGGAATTTAAGAGACAAGCAAAAGGTATGGTACAGATATCATGAAATAGACGAATACTGATTTCATTACCGGTTAAGAGTGGGAGATTTTAATACAACGATATTTGGGAAGAAAAGAGAGCGAGTAAATGGAAGACAAAGAGATTAAAATGTCGAAAAAAGTGAAAAAGTAATAATATAATTAAGCAAAGCCTCTAAAAGAACCGACGGGCAAATCATGAAACTATTTGCGTAGAAATTTGAAGGACAGATCTGTAAAGGAATTAGAATGAAATAGTATAGGACAAAAGAGGGACAAACCTGAAAAAGGTTAACGGAGGAAATAGGACAAGCATATGGGAGTGCGGAGGATACTCTAATAAGTTGGCGATAGCCAACTGATTACTTGTCTAAGGAAGGACTAAGATAATAAGTTGACGCAGTCGATAAGAAAACTTATGACATGGAATGATGAATCATGTGAAGATTGAGGAATTTGATTTTCGAGGAAACAGAACGAATATGAAGGAAAGGATGACTTGGCCGAACCTTCCATTGAGGAAGGATATAAAATAACTAAAAGATAAATGTGCAGCCGTATCAATACAGTTGCTTTGAACAAGCGAAGCTTTCCTGGAGGGTGACATAGGAATGGGATCGATTCGCGTGTATAAAAGAATACCTTGCGAGCTTCGAAGCCGATGCTACCAAACAACAAGAGAAGAAAGCTATTCCCTAAGAAAGATTAAAGATACTGATGGCTTGATTAACGGAAAAGAGAGTGGCTAGGAAGAAAATAAGCGGAAACGGATATGCATCAAGAGGTTGATGACATTGATAGACGTAAAAGGCAGAGATATGTCAGAATGGAAAGAAAAGTAAGTGTTGGGAATGGAAGCCCTTATGAGTATTCCGATTAAATACGAGAACGTAGTTAGCAAGGAGATAGACAAGACAGACTCCGCAATAAAAGAGCTTCAATTGTAAGAAGGTCGTGGAAAGCGACAGTTACTTAAAGGGCATAGACGTGTGTGGACCCTCTTAAAAAAAAAAGGGGGGGGGGGGGGGGGGGGGAGGGGAGAACATACTAGAATTAAAATGAATTATGATGATTCGAACTCCAGAAAAAAGGAGACTTATTAACTCGGGGCCAGAGTTCGGGGTATGATGGCATATCGTAAAGGTTACGAAAGGACATAGAAATTAATTGACAACGAGTGTACTAAGGGGTAGATACAGGGAGAAAATATGGAAGATACGTGGAGAGAATACTTTATGCTGACACGAGCCTCGATATTACTCAATCATGGTTTTAATTTCCCGTACAGAGCGGAGCTTGCGTAGTATCTAGATATATAAAGATGTGCCCAAGAGGGTAATAAAGAGAGCAAGGAAAGTATACAAGTCAAATCCACAAGGGCAATGAAGAGGATAACAAATCCCAAGAGCGCCTCAGATGACAACTGTCACAATAAAGTAACCACGGATGGTAGTTAATAACTTCTTGAAGAAAGGAAACGAGGAAAGTTGCGGCAAGAACGCAGCTTCCAGTTGCTGAAGGAAAAGTTGATTACAGCTCCAGTTTCGACTCTCCCCGAGGGGCCAGACGGGTATGTTATTTATTGTGACGCTTCCAGTGTGGGAATAGGTTGTGTATTAATGCAGCATGGTCGAGTTATAGCCTATGCCTCCCGGCAGCTCAGACCGCACGAGAGAAATTATCCTACTCATGACCTAGAATTAGCAACGGTAATTCATGGTTTGAAAATATGGCGACATTACTTATATGGAGTTCATGTTGATATTTATACGGATCACAAAAGCCTTCAGTACATTTTTTTTTTAAAAAAAGGAGTTGAATTTGCGGCAAAAAAAATGAGATGGTTCGAATTATTGAAAGATTATGATGTTGATATTTTGTATCATCCTGGAAAAGCCAATGTTGTAGCAGATGCACTTAGCCGCAAGTCTATGGACAGTTTGACCAACGTACAGCCAGAAAGGAAAGAATTAGTTCGTGAAATTCTTCAACTAGCCAGTCTTGGAGTCCGTTTGGCCGATTCTGGGAAATATTGGGGTTTCTGTCCGAGGAGTTGCTGAATCATCTATTATGGAAGAAGTAAAACGACGTTAGTACGAGGATCCTATTCTGGTACAGTATAGAGATGCAGCCCTTGATAAAGAGAAGACCCAGTTCGAGATTTCATCTGACGGGGTATTATTATATAGTGGCAGGTTATGTGTACCTGATGTTGCAGGGCTGCGGCGACAGATTATGGGAGAGGCACATTATGCTCGGTATTCTGTTCACCCGGGGTCAACAAAAATATACCATGATCTCAGATGTTTATATTGGTGGGATGGTATGAAAAGGGACATCGCAGAGTTCGTTGCTCAGTGTCCAAATTGTCAACAGGTTAAGATCAAGCATCAAAAGCCCGGTGGGTGAAACTAAATTGATTGGTCCAGATATGATCCAGCAAGCAGTCGATAAGGTGAAACTCATCCTAGAACGGTCATTAGCTGCCCAGAGTCAACATAAATCATATGCAGATAAATGACGTCGACCTTTAGAGTTCCAGATTGGTGACTGGGTATTTCTGAAAGTGTCACCTATGAAAGGTGTAATGAGATTCGGCAGAAAAGGGAAGCTCAGTCCGCGATATATTGGGCCTTATCAGATTATTCGAAAGATAGGCGAGGTCGCCTACGAGTTAGACTTACCATCTGATCTGGAAGCAGTGCATCCGGTATTTCATGTATCAATGCTCCGTAAGTGTATTGGTGATCCTTCAAGAATATTTCCTATAGAGGATATCCAAGTAACAGAGGAACTGTCCTATGAATAACAGCCTGTAGCTATTTTGGATCGCCAGGTGAGGAGATTGCGCACCAAAGATGTGCCTTCTGTTAAGGTCTTGTGTCGAAACAATAACCGAGAAGAAATGACCTGGGAAGCGGAGGACGAGATGAAGAAGAAGTACCCTTACTTGTTTCCTATGCCCACAGGTAATCTAAATTCCTTAAACTGGTTATATTGATCGGTGAATAAATTATATGTGCTGTCCATAAAAAGAAACTCCCCCGAAATGCTTGCAAGACCCTATAAAGCTAGTTTAACATTCGAGGACGAATGTTCTAAAGGGGGGGAGGATGTTATATCCCGTAATTTTGCACATTCGGATAAATTGAAATAATTGTGACTTGTAAGAGATAAGACAATGTTTTGATTTTAGTTAATACATATGTTGTTCATGAAAAATATTGATGCGGAAATATCGAGGAAGGCTAAGGGAAAAAATTGGAATTTCTGAAATTAGTTTCATGAATTACAAATATTAATTAAAGCAAATGGGCTAGGAAAAATGAAAAAAAAAAAAGAGAAAGGAGAGTCCCAATCTATGTGGATGGCCGGCCATGGGGAAAAAAGGGCACAAGCCCATGTGGAAAATTTGACCCATGAAATAAATAAATAAAGAGGGGCCTAGCATTTGTCATCCATTAGAACTTTCAAGAAAAACAAAAGTTAGACCAAAAACAAGAAGGAGAATTCGGCCAAGAGCAAGAAAAGGAAAAAAAATTGAAGTCTTCCATCTTTGATCCAAGAAATTTATTTCTTCTTGTATTTCTACTAATTCAAAGACCCTCTTCAACGTGGTATAATTTTTGAAGCAAGAAAATTTCTTTGGTGACAAGTGTAAAAATTCTACTCAAGTGGAAAAATTGAAGAAAAGGTTAGAATTTCTAATCTTTTACATGTTATGGAAGATTTATATATGTTATAGTGAGTAGAATTGAATGAAAATCACGGAATTGTTAGGTGTTGTGTGTGGGCCATGTGGGTGTGTTGTGTGTGTGGCCGTGTGGTGTAAATTGGTGGAGGAAGGATGAATTAATTTTATTTAGTATGTTAGTTGTGTTGTTGTGGCCTTTATAATGTAAGTGAAAGACTAATGGTTCAAGTTGGCATGAAAATTGGTTGTAAGTTGTTGTAGGAAATTATGTGATTTTAATATAGTTTTTATGTAATTATGGAAGTGGAGTTGTTAAAGTGTGAATTGTTGTTATTGTTGATGAATTTGGAAAAAGATAATGCGTTGTTGTAGTTTCGTTGCAATTGTAGAGGTTTCGGGTGGAGTATGGTGTTGGTGGAATCGTTTGAATATTTTGTAGATTGTTTGAAATGCTCTTGAATTGTGTTTGAATGATCTTGGATTAGTAATGAATATGTGAGCGTTGATATTGGCTTGAATGTACGTAGTTGGATTGAATGTGATATGCTACGTAGAGAAGAAGGTTGCTAATGTTAGAATGCAATTTAAATTGATTCTTGATGTTATTAGTATGGTTGTTGGTATTGTTGGTATAGTTGTTGATGAATTTGGCCGAGGTAAATTCTCGGGGATGTTGAATTTACAGGGGAGATGCTGCCGAAATATCTGTAGACAAGTACTAGTTAGAATTGAATTTCTAAGTACTTGTAGCTCATGTTTGGTAATTGATAACGTTATTGTAGATATTTGGGAGCCCGAGACTTGAGTCTGGATTTGGTTAGCGAGCGATCGAGGTATGTAAAGCCTACCTTTCTTTCTTTTGGCATGACCTTTATGAAATGAACAAATGACATATATGTATGCTTCTAAAGAAAATTCTATTCTTAGAGCCACTAGGATGGCCGATGTCTTTGACCTCCATAAGCTATTCCATATGGTTTGATACGCACTTATGATGTTCGAAGATTCTAGTTGATATGTTTCCGAATGTTGTTCGAAAAATATTTGATATGGCTAAAGTCTTGGATATATATTTGATACGTACATATTATTCAAAAGGCTCCATTTGATTTGCTTTATAGCGATAGTTGGAAGTTCCATAGTATGATGGTTACTTGATTTTTCAAAAAAAAAGAGCTTCTGAAACGTTTTTAGAAATTCTGTACTTCAAAAGTTCGTAATTTTCGTATACTAATTCCGATTGACCCGAAACTGATTTCTGAGCCTTCGGTTGTCGTAAATATATTTGTCCCTCGAGTTTTGAAATTTATTTATTTATATGCATATGATTTTCTCACTACTCCGCTCGTGCATACTACTATTACATAGTTCGCCGGATCCCGGGCCGGTTTTGTGATCGTGCGCACTATGATATATTCGGCAGTATGATGTGTTACGGTTCCCGAGCTCCTCGCCATAGGGTCGGGTACCGCTTATATACGGCATTATGATGTGATATGGCATATGATATGATCTGACGTTGTGATATGTTTTGATGATACGATATGTTCAGGGATTGTACGGAGATTTGAAACCTTTTGGAGTATGATGTGTTTTGGCGTCAGCGTCGGAGTGGCGACCACGTTCCTGAGCCCTATGCATGATTTCTATTTGCATTATTTATGTTTTCAGTACAGGTTTTGATATACTAATTCTGTATCCATTCTCCATACTCCTTATTTCAATTCTGATTTGGATTACTGTATTTAATGCTTTACATACTCAGTACATATTTCGTACTGACCCCCTTTCTTCGGGGGATGTGTTTTATGCCCGTAGGTACAGACGTTCGTTCTGGTGACCCGCCAGTGTAGGACACTTATTCTGCTATTTGGAGTACTCCTTTGATCTGGAGCTCATATTTTGGTACATATCTTTTGTTATACATGTTTCTATATATATGACTATTTGGTGTACGGCGGGGCCCTGTCCCGTCATATGTTTCTGTTATGGTTTGTAGAGGCCTGTAGACATATATGTGGGTCATGGGTCGTGTTTGTCCGATTATGTCTGTGACTTGTGCCTTAAGCGGTCCCGTTTGATATTATGGCCGAAACGGCCCATATATTTATATATGTATGTATATTCGGGCGATGTGTATTCCGCCAGCCTGTCGACTTTTGTATGATATTTCTGTTACAGGTGACCGCTTAAGATGACGTCTGTTCTCAGTATCTGTGCAAAATAACGTATGTTAAACTTGGATAAGTCCTTGATATGTCGATTTGGTAAGCGAATGGGTTTGGGTGTCCAATTAGGACATTAGTCACGGCCCACGGGGCTGGGTCGTGACAAGGATAATGTCTCAAGATTTTCTAAGGCTTGAGTAATTGGGATTTGAGTCAGTTTCTGCTTTTTTCTGTGTGAATTGGTCCTGATAGAAGAAAATGCGTGTTTCTTTTGAGATGCAGTGTGGTATTAAGAGAAAAACTCCTTTCATAATTATAACCTTTGTTTGAAGTTGCTTATGAACATTAGCCTGATATTAGTGTTAAAATGCTTATGTTGGGACTATCCTAGTTCTTATGTTGGAAATTAGCAATAAGAGTCTTTAAAAGGTTGGACATAGTTTCATGAGTCAACTAGGGAAACTCTGTGATTGAGTTAGGTTGTTCCAAACCATGTTATGGTTCTTAGTGCTGTCACTGGAATATGAAGATGGGGCCATGGGACAAGGGAAGAGTCTTGGGTGAGTAAAAAGTGAGCCTGGCATGAACTGGAAGCAGTGACCAGTGGAACCCAGGATTCCTTTTTACTAATAGGAGACTCAAGAAAAAGGAGATGGGGAGGTGATGACCCCACCCTGTCATGTTTCCCTTTCAGGAACCTGAGACTGTTTTCTCATCCCTTTTGAATTTTTCCTCATGATCCTGGCTCAGGTGGGTTAGAAGAACTTAACTACATCTAAAAATGAGAGAGGGGGGGGGGGTGGTACACCTAGAGTCAACATTTGTAAAGTCTAAGTGTTGTATGATTTTCACTATGTCTCCTGAAAGGTTTTTTTTCCTTATTTGGAGAGTTTGCCTGTTTAAGTCTTTTATTGTTTTGAACTGATTTTTTTGTAAGGAGGTAGGACTGAATAGTGTATTGGTATTGGTCTAAGTCCATATCACAAGAAACTACACAAGAAACTAAGTGCCAACTTTGTTGCTTATCATTTGCTTTTGTTTGTGATCATGTGTCCTTTTTTTTTTTCTAATTTTTCTTAGCTTGTTCATCCCTGACCTGCACCTGCGAATCTGTCCCCGTGGTTTGTTGTTTGCTATTGTAGCCTTTTTCCTTTATGATGATTGAATCCTCTTGCTTACCAGAACCAGATCATGCCTTAAATTTGTCTTTTTTTTTCTGAAAAGATTCTGATTAGAATAAGTATTTGAAGGGCCATTATTAGGGACCAAAATTGTCTCAAGACCTTTTTGACTAACTGCTCACATAACATGCCTATTGAAATCCCTTTTCTTTTACTAAAGGTCTTAAGAGTTCATCTATATGTGAATTAGCAGTAATCCTAATTAGCTAACATGTCTGTTGTGTGCTTGGGTTGATAAAGTAGAGGTAACTTTTTAAAGCTACCAGGTTTAAATGTATGCTCCGAGTCATAGGCTCTGCCAAGATTTTTTCTTCATCTGGAATAAGTAAATACTGTCTAAAGTCTCAATTCCTTAGTGTGTCTTCCTTAGGCCCTTTTGTACCTCTGATCGGGGGTCCTAGTGACTTGCCTATGTGGTTGGTGTCATTCCTTGCTTGTCTTGGGCATCAGGCCTCTGTGAGAATGCTCTATCTGCTTTGTTTACTAATTTGGTTGTGTGTACCCTTGGGACTAGTTTGAATGAGACATATGCCATGGTTTGAATCTATGAGGAATATAGACCTACCTGGGATGAAGCTGGGAAGCCAAGAGAACCTGAATTACTTGTAGTGGCTGAACTTGGTCCATACTATCACTGGAATTAGTTTAGTTGTCCTGGATTTTAGGAAATGGTCCCGATCTTAGTACAAATGGATAGGTCTTCTTAGTTGAACAGGTGCACTTGGAAACCCTTTTGATTGCATTCTAGGCTAAGTAGCTTTAAAGATGACCCTAGAAAAGCCTTTTAAAGGGGCCTTGGGGAAAGGAGAAAAGGAAGGCCAGGCCCAGCCTGGCTCATAACATTTTCCTTCAGATAAGAGGTCCCATGGCACTTTTGTGGTTTGTGGGGTTGGGTGTTCATTGCTATGAACTTTGGAACCACATGGATTCTGCTCCTATGCCTAGTGACACCCTCCAGGATAGAGTTAGGTGTCCTAGCAATATTAATTGTGACTTTGACCAAGTGACGAATTGTGCACATGTGTTCAAGTTAGAAACAAAGTGGAAGGGTAGGCAGAAGTGTAAAACTGGGTTGCTCATTTTCCTTGACCTGGTCTTGTTTAGTTGTTCCTAAAAGTGCGCTAGCTGCCTTTAGCTGACTCCAGGTTTAGTACATAAAACTCAGACATAGGAGGACCTCAGTCTTGAACCCCCCCCCCCCCCCTCCCCCTTTTTCTTGCCATGTCCACATCCTTTTTTTGGTTCTGTATGCTTTTTTGACTGGCAAGATGCAAAAATGCTCTGGTTCATTTCATGGTGGCATGTTTTAGTGCTTATCTGCCTCCCCTGTATGTCACAGCTTGTCTGTTTTCCCATGTTGGTGTGTCTTTGATTTATTATCCTTGCTCATCCCATGTTTGTATATTGCAATTCATGCCATCTCTCCATGATCATGCTACTTTACTGCTTGTCCCATCTATGGTCCACTGGTAGGCTGTATTTGTGTTAATCCTCTATGATTATGTGTCCTATTTTTACCTCTTCGGTTCCTTGTCTTAATTATGTTGCATTGGTAAGATGCAGTTGTGTTATCCCCATGATTGTGTGTTTTGCTGTTTGCCTCCTTGATTTATTTCAGTCTGCTTTGGGCCTATTTCATCTGTGTGTGTTCGGTCACATTTTGCTACTGCAAGTCTATGAATTTATTTGCTCTGGTTCTTGAATTGCATTGTGTTGCGAACCTGGACAGTTATGTAGTACTTTAACCTGGGATCTGCTTATGTTTTTTGGCTAATTGGTGTGGGACAATGTAATTTGGAGTGGGGTCTAGTCTTAGCCTTCCCTAGTGACTAGCCATGCCTGGGGTTCGTGAAAACCCTTGGAACTTGTGCGGTATCAGGAATACGGGGGCGACGACTGTTACACGTCGAAAAATTTCATGTCGTTGTGTAGTGAATAGAATAATGAAGGGTACGAAGTATATGATGTTTCCATAAGTAAGAAATAGTATTTAATGTTCCTAATTGAGATTTTAAAGATGTTTGACGCAAGAGAAGAAAGTTCGTCAAGAAAGGCGAGGTATAAGTTGTGTATCGGAATGGATTTGCAAAGTACCAAGTTAATGATAGCTTAATGGTGTCTTAGAGAAGAGTTATAATGTCCCTTAGATTGTTAATGAAGAGTTAAACAAGTGTTAAGAAGGTTCCATAAGGATTGGAGATCAAACGAGTCGACGAGAACAAGTTTCAGAAAACTGTGGATCGTACGATCCACTATACAGACCGTATAAAAGATGCTGGCCGTATATTAGACCCTATAAGCTGCCCAGAATTGGAGCCTTCACTGGACTAAAGATACGGTCAAACATACAGCCCATATAAATTATACGGACCGTATGTGTGTCCGTATAACCGAGTCGGGACAGATTTTTAAGTTGATATAAGGGACCCCAACCTCATTTATTTCATTTCATTTTTCACTCCACACCTCAAGAACTCTCTAGAACACTCTCTACACTTCTTCTACAAGAATCCAAGAGAATTTAAGGATCAACTTCATCAAACCAAGAAAATTAAGTGCAAAAAGCTCTCTAGGGTTCATCCAAGACAAGAAATCCCTTTGGAAGTGGAACTAGGGTTTTTCTCAAGTGAAGTGTTTCCACCTAAAGCTCATTCCCACACTATCCAAGGTAAGTTTTATGATCAATTCATGTCATTTAAAGTATTGAGAGGTTGAAAGACTTGGATTATGGAAGGGAATAGGAAATAGGTTACAAATATAAGAATAGTGACAGAGTTGAGTAGTAGCTTAATATGAATCATGATTCTTGATATGTTGAGATTATAATTACGTTATAAATGATATTAAGAGCATGGGAGGAACATTATATAAGAATGAATGTAACATTGCGCTATGGCCATGGTTATGGATGATTTGAAGTGAAATTGGGAGACTTGGATGATGTAAGGTGAATGAAGATTGTTGCTTATGATATTATGAATGTTATAATTGACGTTTTGGGAGTTGACATATGATATGGAGAAAGTTGTATAAACAAAGCAGATGCTGCCCAATTTTCTCTAGCTTTGGTCAAGTATGCTTAAGCTATCGATTATCTAATGTTAGTATGAACTCTCTTGAAGGTAGAAACGTGAATATTGGAGGAGAACGTTCAAGTGATAGAGTAGCTAAATGAAAAGGTATGTAAGGCTAGCCTTCCTTCTAAGGCATGATTCCTATGGCATGAATCCTCCTATTTTTCCATGACTTTCTTACATTCCGGAAATTATGAGTCTATGATTATAAAGAGCCTCACATGAGATAAAGAAAAGAGATATGTTGCTAGTATGATAATGATAATGATGAGCCTTAGTCTAAAGTTCATGATATGATGTTTCTACAAAGCTAATGACCTTAATTACGATCCCTCGATGTTGTTTATTGTGTTACACTCACCTTACCATGCTAGTTCCTTCAAGGTGAGGTATGATGAATATGATCACTCCATAATGCCATCAGGGGTTCCCGACCTTATGTCACCCCGATATGGTTATAGATTATCTTTAGGTTCTAATGCATGTTTTATGACAAATGTATGATGATGATAAGTCATAATGGGTATACGATGATATGAATCCACCGAGACTATAGGGCTGGGCATGACACCGCTAAGGCGGGCTGCTTATGATTACACCTAGCCTGTAGGGCCGGGCATGACACCGCTAAGGCGGGCTACTTATGATTACACCGTGCCTAGAGGGCCGGACATGACACCACTGGTGGGCAGCGTATCGTGGTTACCCAGACGCGGGTTAACGATGACGGTATACAGGATATGTTGATATAGATGATATGTATAGCATGTGTTCTCTTTAAAAGGTTCAGCAGGTTATATCTTCGTCTTATGTTTCGTGATTTCTTTATTATGTCGATTTTATTCATGCCTTACATACTCAGTATAATGTTCGTACTGACGTCCTTTCTTTTTGGACACTGTGTTTATGCCCACAGGTAGACAGGGAGGCGACCCAGACTCATAAGAGCTGATCAGCAGAGTCACGAGAGCACTCGATTATTTCGGAGGTGCTATTTGATTTATTGTTTTGTGTACATATTTGGGCACGACTGGGTCCTGTCCCGTCCTTATGTCTAATAATCTAGTAGAGGCTCGTAGATACATATGTGTGGGTAATATGGTCTCATGATTTCCTCATAGTATGATTTATTATTTTTGATAGCCGAAGGGCTTATGTATATAAAAGTAGTTATGTTTTTAGAAGTGATAATGGGTTTCCCTATGATTAGAAATATGAGAATAATAAATGAATGCAGGATAATCATGATGGGTAGTAGAATGAGTGGTGCTCGGTAGTTAGCTCCGGGTACCCGTCATGGCCCCTAGTCGGGTCGTGACAACGACTTACCCTTCCTCCCTGTTATCAAAGACCAGCCAATAGGCCTAGTGGCATTCAAATATAAGCATTAGCACAGCCGCCGTACTTCTTTGACTTGTAGAATCTGTTTGATATATATGTATATATTTGACATACATTGCCTCTTTTCATTACAATCGTGATAAGTTCAGAAGATTATAAAATAACTTGTTTCCCTTTTTTTTTTCTCCCTCACCACATGACCACTCAGGTTGGGTCAGCCTTCCTATTGGGCCTCAGGCCCAATAAGGAAAAGTCTTTCCTCGAAGATATTGGGTCCGCAAAGACGAAGTAAATAACTTGGTGCGCAGAAGGCCCAGCTATGGGTGAAAATGGCTGGCTAGGGGCTTGGTACGCCCCTAGTCTTTACATTATTTGCTTATTGTCTTTCTTCCATTTTTTCAGTTTTCATGTATTTGTAAACTTGTAAAAACTCAGGTCATAGTGGAATCCTTATTATGTGAACTAGTAGTCTTAGGAAAACGGTACTTATGCCGTTTAGATTGACTCTAAGTCTCTAAAACCGTTTTCTTTCAAAAACCCAGATTTAGCGTAAGGATTTTTTATAACTTAACGAGAGGATTAGTTAAACTATTTGACAAGGTTTTAAAATTCAAAAACAAGAAACAAAATAGTATTTCAAAAGCCACAAATATTGGAATGTGTCAAGAAAAGCGGACTGATTTTCAAAAGTTGAAGCATTTTAGTAAAGAACAAACCAAGTTTTGTTTTCAAATTAAGGCTAAAATAGATAAGTTTTTTTTATCAATTTCAAATGACCAAAACGGGTGTATTGCGGCCAAAACTCCGTTAATTTTAGTAGAAACTGGACAAGGCCAGAACTGGCCAAAACAAAAAAAGTATCTTTCGGGCCAAAGCCCATTCACAAATAAAAAGAGATGATGTAAACTTCCCAAAGCCGTTTAACACAAACTCATTTGGGCCAAAAATAGGCAGACCTCTTTCAAAATTACAATATTGGCTACAAAGCCCAAACACGGGACCAATTTCATAACTTGTCATAAAATAACGTATTTCCCAAAAAACATTCGTATACATAAGTTCTCGGATAAAGTGTTCCAAATGTATTATACAGATCGAACCAAATAAAGTATGAGTTAAGCATGGGAAAAATTAGACATGCAAAACATAATAAGTTTATATTTTTAAATAAAGATGCAAAACATAATAAGTTTATATTTTTAAATAAAGATGATAACTTTATACTCATTTTTCAAACGAAATACATCATCCCTATATATAAAAGGGGAAATTATTTTATCCGGATATCATAAATCCAAATCTACGTACCCTATATATAAAGGGAACATATTCAAATTCTTTTTCTCAAATGAAATGCAAATGAAAATATTTTTGCGCGAATAAACACTAAATAAATAGTTCATGCAAATACTCATACATTGGAATTCGAAGGTCAACCGTATAGTACGGATCCTTAATATTGGGTGCATTACACCTTCCCCAGGGGATCATCAAAACCCTTAACTAGAACTCTGGATTACGAAGGATTTTTCACTGTATTTGACTAAACCCTTCATCCCCGGTTTTCCTAATTTCCTAAAATTAGGTGGTGACTCTTTTTCAAAACAAGTCTGAAAGAGCACCAACGAGTGCGTAGTAGCTTTTATACCTTAACTCGCTCAAAAAAGCGAACCGTTATAGATTGCGACTTCGCTGGGGACTTAAAGGTTCTAACCATAAGGATTCTAATATAAGAGTATATTTTCCTTAACTGCCTATTTGTTTACTTCCTCGTAATTATTAACTATCATTGCATGCATATCATAACTCTGCCACTCCTGGCATTTATTTACACTTTGTCCCAAAGGCGACTTCGCGGAGCATGCCGTCGTTCCTTCACTATAAAACCAAAAATTTCTTTTGGAACTGTTATGAGGTGGGTTTGGTACGCGGTCATCCAACATCCATAACGGTTCAAGCCCAGTCGTCTGCTTGGGTTCCCGGTCTTTCGTGAAAAAGCCACTCTAGTGAAAACTAGGATAGAGCTAAGCTAAATCCCTAGTGGACTAGAGCATTTATACTTAGATGGGCCTTGGGTTTCTCAGACCTACCTAAGGCTCATTAAGAGCGTCTACCCTGTGTTCGGACGGTCCATGACCCGAAGAATACCGCATCTCATTTATATGCTATGTGGAAACATGTTCATGCCTATGTGATGAACCATTGATCCTACGAGGACGGGGAAATCTTAATCGTGTTTTGTTTTGTACATGGAACGAAGAATCCATTTTTACATCATCACAGAGGCACCTGAGTTGCTAAGGGCTTGGTATGAATGGTTGGGTAATACTCACCAGAGAATGATCAATTGTACTTTAGGACACTTTCCCTATATAATGAAAATGAAAGGTCGCCCGGAGCTGATAGAGGTATTGGCGGGATATTGGGATGACAAAGAAATGTTGTTCCATTTCGGTGTGATTGAGATGAATCCTACCCCAGAAGGAATTAGGGGTGCCATAGACAACAATGGAACCTGTGAGGAGGCGACACAAGCCGAATCGCAATCTGTTATTTCCACAGAGGCCCACCGTCAACTAAATCATGTGGTTTCCTGCTTTGACTGAGGTGCCCTGGGCATAAGGACCCATCGTAGCCTTTAGAAATCTATACCAGAGATTTGGAGATATCACCGGGTACACTCTATATCAAAGGAAATTCAAGAGCCAAGAAGAATGGGAGACCACTAGGCCTTTAGCCTTCGCCATAGACCTTGTTAGGCACTATAATATTTCTGCAGGATGGGTCATTGGCCATAGACACCCGAGTAATCTACCTGGCCCATGCAATCTTCCATGACATAACCAAAGATCAAGAGACGAGGTATTTTAACCTAGCACCCACCATATTGGCCAACATCTTCTGGGCTCTAGACAAATGTCAAAATCATTTTCATTACTTCCAGGGATGCAACATGTTGCTGCAGTGGTGGATTATCAAACATGTTGCGGCAGTGGTGGATTATCAAACATGTTGCGGCAGTGGTGGATTATCTGTCACAACCCAACCCCGTGGGCCGTGACTAGTGCCCGAGCTGGGCACCCATACACTCTCACTTACCAAATCGACAAACCAACTACTTATCCATATTCAGCATACCTTAATTTATGTAGACACGAAGAGCGGATGTCGTCTTAAGCGGTCTTATATAACCTACATATCATGTAGAAGCCACCAAGGCTGTCATAAAACATATCGCCCAAAATATATATACGTATTCACACATACAAGCCGTTAAGGCCGTCATAGCATATGGAATCGCTTATGAAACATATCACACGGACATAACCAAACGACAACGACCCATGACCCACATACATGTCTACAGGCCTCTAACAAAGACAACAGAATCATATGACGGGACAGGGCCCCGCCGTACCCCTGAATAGTCATAGACACATAAATATGTACAACGGAAAGATCTGTACCAAAAGTGTGGGCTCCGGACCAAAGGAGCACTCCAAAGTAGCAGAATGGGTACCCTAGGCTGGCGGATCACCACAATAAGCATCTGTACCTGCGGGTATGAAACGCAGCCCCCGAAGAAAGGGGGTCAGTACGGAATATGTACCGAGTCTGTAAGGCATGAAATACAGAAGGCAGAACCATAACCGAAAAAAACTAGTACCAGAGTAAGTACACTATCCAGAATACCAAAATTTTTACCTTCCAGACACAATCATGTATACCGATGTCGTATGTCAGAAGAAATACAGAAAATAAGTGAATCATCCAGAGTGCCAAAAGAGCTTACTTTCCAAACACGGATCATGCATGTCAGAATCATATATCATATATGCATATAACGTGCCCCGGCCCCCAGTGAGGGGCGCGGTAAATCATATATCATGTATGCATATAACGTGCCCCGGCCCTCCAGTGAGGGCGCGGTAAATCATATATCATGTATGCCAATGTCATGTATCATATATGCATGTAACGTGCCCCGACCCTCTTTTGCCGGACGCGGTGAATAGAATCATCATATGCCATCCTGGCCACCGCCCCATCATCATATCATCATGTCATCATATCATATATATCGTGCCCCGGCCCGCAAGTGAGAGGGACGCGGTGAACAATGCAGAGAAGTACGCACGAGAACATATCCTGGCCCAGGTTCAGTGAAGGACATACTGAGGCTTGCACGAACAGAGTAGTACGAAACCATATGCACACAAAACAAGATTCGATAGACAAGTATACTTACCGACACCTGAAGGCTCAGAACAAGTTTCGGATCAATCGGATTTAGTATAAGAAAGTTATGAGCATTTGAAGTACAGAACTTTCTACAAACGTTTCAGAAGCCATTTTTGGAAAATCAAAGCAACAATCATGTTAGACACCCTTCGAATATCGTTAGGGATCAAGTCAATATGCCGACATCATATATACATATAACCGATTCATGCATGCATACTCATAGAACATCATACAGTGTATTACTGCGGAACGTGCAGCCTGATCCATAAATATATTGCTGCGGAACGTGCAGCCCGATCCATAAATATATTACTGCCGAGGAACGTTCGGCCCGATCCAAGACTATATGCAAAAGTTAGAAACATTAATACTTACAGAACCATTTTTAACGACAGGAACTCTTATACTTGGCTCATTATCCATTTATGCCATAATCTCAACCATACTAAGTATACTCATATCAATAGGCCAATAAGAATCGTAAACAAACTCAGAAGCTCATCAACTAGAGCTTCGGAATCATGGATACGTATCGAAACCATATGAAGTGGCTTATGGAGATCAAGGGTATTAGCCATCCTAGTGGCTCTAAGAATAGGAATTTCTTTGAATTCATAAATATACGTCATTCCCTCGTTTCATAGAGATCATGCCAAAAGAAAGAAACGGTAAGCCTTACATACCTTGCCCGCTTTCTACGCTAATCCAAATTTGACTGTTTGGCTCGCAAGATCTACAACAATATTAGTATATACCAAACATTAGCCATAAACACTTAAGAGTCCAATTCCAAACCAAGACATTATTTACAGAAATTTCGGCAGCATTTCCCCTGTAAATTCAACAACCCTGAGAATTCCACTCAGCCAATCATGAACAACAAATCCGAGAATTTAACTCGGCCAAATTAGCGACAACAAAACCAACAGTCATTCTAACAATATCAACAATCAATTCAAAACGCGTTCCAACGTTAGCAACATTCTTTCTACAAACTTCAACGACATTTCACTTATGTTCAATTCATATTTGCTCACATATTCAAGTACTACTCCGAAACCATTCAAACAATATTCAAGAACGCTTAAAACAGTCCGCTCGACATTTCAAACGGCCAAACCAACACACTACCCGGAATCTTCCAAACTCAATAAGAACAATGACCACACATTTCTTTCTTTCAACTTCATGAATTACACCAACAATTTACACTAACAACATTATCTACCATAAATACAAGAACACTATATTCAATTCACATTAACTTCTAAAACAAGTCTCCAACCATTACAACTTCACTAGGATCATTAAACTTTCATTATCAACATGGAATCCATAACAACAACAACAAAAAAACTAACTAAAATTGGTCCCTTAATCCTACACAACACACACGGCCACAATACCATATATGCACGGCCACAACATAATATCCATATTTTCGTAAATTTCATCCATTTCTACATACTACAACATACACAACCATCCATAACATATAAAAAGAAGATTAAATCTTACCTTTTTCCTTCAACTTCTCACTTGGCTAGGGTTGTGAACTTGCAACAATTAGAGAGATTCTTGCTTCAACAATTATACCACGTTAAAGAGGACCTTAAAATTAGTAGGAATACTAGAAGAAATAATATTTTTGATCAAGATTCTTGGTCTTCAATTTTTGGACCCCTTGGCCGAATAGGCCTCCCTCTTTTTCTCTCAAAGTTTCTTGAAAGTTCTTAAGTTGAAGATGATAATATGAAGAATTGGGTCATCATTTTATTACTTATTTTGAGCTTCCATATGGGCCTTGGCCCATACCCCCTTGGCCGGGCACTTTGGCTATTCGTGCAAGCCCATTTTTTTTTTTTTTGTAATTCATGAAAATTATTTTCCAAATTCCAAATTTGCCCTTAGCTTTCCTCCACATTTCTATGAGTCATCTTGCGATTTTCCCTTTTTACCCCTAGCCATTCTTAACATTTCCACTTCAAAAATTTTCATAAACAACTTGTGTGTTAAACAAGATCACAATATGGCCTTGTCCTTAACTTCTCGCAATTATCTTAAATTATCCGGATGTACAAAATGCGGGATATAACATCCTCCCCCCCTTTAGAACATTCGTCCTCGAATGTTCAGCTGACCTTATGGGGTCTCATCATACTTTGGGGAGGTCTCTCTTTTTTTCCTTCAAAATTTTCCAAACGTTACAATTGCTATCCCCTTTTACGTACTCGCTTTCTTTCCATTCCCGAACATCGTTGTACTAGGACTTTCCAGCCTTAACTAGTGGTGGAACCAGTATCAGTCTACTTTGTAGCATCTGTACCATATGTTTCGCTTTGTCTCTTAAATTCTGTTCCGTTAATGTCTTTCGTATATCGCAACACTAGTTGCTAGGTTTCACCTATCGACCGATACAGTCATAAATGAGGTATCATATGCATACACACATATTTAATACTATTCAAACTTACTCCGATTCTAGAGCTGTGTTGCGCTTTCTCCCTTTTCACTAGTCTAGTCCGTTTCAGCCTACGCGACCTCTTTAAGGTTTCTAACTACTTCATATATTCTAATTTCTTTCAGGTTACCCAACTTTCACATCTGTCTTTTATATCTACATTTATAGAAATTTGTATACTTCCCAGGGGGTCACCCATCCTAAAATTTCTCTGGCCCTAGCACGCTTAACCTCGAAACTTTGATGAATTTCGGTGCGTTAATGCTGGTATAATTGCATCCACTTCCCCACACGACCTTTATCACGTAATCTAGGGTAAGTCGGGGTCCTAACAACTTCCGAAAGGTTCTCGTAACATACCTCACTCCGATCTAGAGAGAATCTTTTACTCTTACGACTATACAGTTATCGGGTTAGCCTTTTAAATCCTTAACATTCACTTTTCATCTGCATGTTTGACTACCTCAGCTAGCTCTATCGATTCGGGTTTTATCCCATTTTTACTATCAACCAGAGGGGAAAAATATATATGATAAAATAGAGTCTGGATCTATCAATGCATATACACTTCGGGAGTAGATTAGTAATGTACCTGTAACCACATCTAGTGGAGCCTCCTGGTCCTGTCGGCTGGCCAACGTATATAAGCGGTTCGAAGGACCGCTGGAACTGGGAGCTCCGCCACGATCTCTACCACGACCTACTGGTGTCGGCATACCCTGTTCTGTAGGGCGCATGACTACAGAAGGGGAAGATGAAACGGCAACTGACCCAGTGGGCTGGGCTGAACCACTTGTACAACCCCTAGACAGGCACTCCCTCATAACATGGCCTTGACGGCCGCAGGAAAAACAAGCACCGGTGGTGCGACGGCATTCTCCCAGATGGCGCCTGCCGCACCGAGGGCACTGAGGCATAAGTGGCCTCGTCTGGCTGACCCCTCTACTCGCCTGCGAACCCGAAGCCCTAGAGCTTTCACCAGCTCCTGAATATCTGATGCTATCAAATCCCTCACCGGTAGACTGTGGGGGTGCACTTCGCGCTGGCTGAGAAGACTGTCTAACATACTGTTAAGGCTGCCCGCCTCGAAACTCCCCAGAATAACCAGCTGATATAGCCCTCTTGGGCTAGCCCCGGTCATAATCTCTGTCGGGCTGACGCCCCCTACGTCTATCCTCCATCCCCTGGGCATATGCCTGCACCCGAGCAATATCCATCCCGGGCTGGGATGCCACCGCCATACAGCTATCGATCAGATAATCATCCAACCCCATCACATATCGATGCACCCGATCAGTCATATCAGCTACAATGGTGGGTGCATATCTGGCTAGGGAGTCAAACTCTAGGCTATACTCTCGAACACTTCTACCCCTCTGTCTCAACTGTAAAAATCTGTCGACCCTCGCTCGCTGCATCTCTGGAGGCAGAAAATGGCCAAGAAAGTCCTCTGTAAACTCATCTCACACCACAGGGGGAGCATCCTCACCCCTAGACAGCTCTCAGGACTCGTACCAATTAACAGCTACATCACATAATCGATATGAATCCAGCTCGATAGACTCAGTCTCAGAAGCTCTGACTAACCTCAGCGTACGCTGCATCTGTCGAACAAAGTCATGGGGATCCTCCTCGGGCTTTGACCCGTAGAACTCTGGGGGATTACAAGTTAAGAAGTCACGAACCCTCCAGCTATCACGTCTATCCACATCATCACCCCCTAGCCCGCGTCTGCGAGCCTGCCCTGCTACTAGTCTAGTCAGCAAGTGTACGACATCCCTCATCTCCCTATCCTCCGCCCCTAGTTGAGGAGCTAGAGGCTCGGGCGCTGGAGCCTCCGGAGCTAACGGTGGAGCCGCCCCCTAATCCATAGCGGCAGCTGCTGCTGCTCCAAGCTCCTCTGATGATGGCGGCGTAGAAGAGCCCGCTGACTGGGGCATAATCTCAGGAATAGTCTGGGCACGGGCCCTGGTAACTCTCTGGGCCTAGCTAGTCTCTCCAACTACTACTGACTTGGTCTTCTGGGCAGCTGTCGCTTTTCTTGGAGGCATCGCTGAAAACATAACAGTCTGTTAGAAAACAGCCACCCTAATAGCACAGTTCTATCGCACGATCTAAGATCCAAAGAAAGGTAACACCCTAAATGTCCTGTAGCTTCCTGTTTATAGATGTGGTGTACAACACACCGATAAACAAGACTCTACTAGACACGACCTGTAGACATTCCGAGGATAAACACCTCTGATACCACTTTTGTCACGACCCAACCCCGTGGGCCGTCACTAGTGCCCGAGCTGGGCACCCATACACACTCACTTACCAAATCGACAAAACAACGACTTATCCATATTCAGCATACCTTAATTTATGTAGACACGAAGAGAGGATGTCGTCTTAAGCGGTCTTATATAACCTACATATCATGTAGAAGCCACCAAGGCTGTCATAAAACATATCGCCCAAAATATATATACGTATATACACATACAAGCCGTTAAGGCCGTCATAGCATATGGAATCGCTTATGAAACATATCACACGGACATAACCAAACGACAACGACCCATGACCCGCATACATGTCTACAAGCCTCTAACAAAGACAACAGAATCATATGACGGGACAGGGCCCCGCCGTACCCCTGAATAGTCATATACACATAAATATGTACAACGGAAAGATCTGTACCAAAAGTGTGGGCTCCGGACCAAAGGAGCACTCCAAAGTAGCAGAATGGGTACCCTAGGCTGGCAGATCACCACAATAAGAGTCTGTACCTGCGGGCATGAAACACCGCCCCCGAAGAAAGGGGGTCAGTACGGAATATGTACCGAGTATGTAAGGCATGAAATACAGAAAGCAGAACAATAACCGAAAAAAACCAGTACCAGAGTAAGTACACTATCCAGAATACCAAAATGTTTACCTTCCTGACACAATCATGTATACCGATGTCGTATGTCAGAAGAAATACAGAAAATAAGTGAATCATCCAGAGTGCCAAAAGAGCTTACTTTCCAAACACGGATCATGCATGTCAGAATCATATATCATATATGCATATAACGTGCCCCGGCCCCCCAGTGAGGGGAGCGGTAAATCATATATCATGTATGCATATAACGTGCTCCGGCCCTCTAGTGAGGGACGTGGTAAATCATATATCATGTATGCATATAACGTGCCCCGGCCCTCCAGTGAGGGCGCGGTAAATCATATATCATGTATGCCAATGTCATGTATCATATAAGCATGTAACGTGCCCCGACCCTCTTTTGCGGGACGCGGTGAATAGAATCATCATATGCCATTTTGGCCACCGCCCCGTCATCACATCATCATGTCATCATATCATATATATCGTGCCCCGGCCCGCAAGTGAGAGGGACGCGGTGAACAATGCATAGAAGTACGCACGAGAACATATCATGGCCCAGGCTCAGTGAAGGACATACTGAGGCTTGCACGAACAGAGTAGTGCGAAACCATATGCACACAAAACAAGACTCGATAGACAAGTATACTTACCGAAACCTGAAGGCTCAGAACAAGTTTCGGATCAATCGGATTTAGTATAAGAAAGTTATGAGCATTTGAAGTACAGAACTTTCTACAAACGTTTCAGAAGCCAGTTTTGGAAAATCAAAGCAACAATCTTGTTAGGCACCCTTCGAATATCGTTAGGGATCAAGTCAATATGCCGACATCATATATACATATAACCGATTCATGCATGCATACACATAGAACATCATACAGTGTATTGCTGCGGAACGTGCAGCCTGATCCATAAATATATTGCTGCAGAACGTGCAGCCTGATCCATAAATATATTCCTGCCGAGGAACATTCGGCCCGATCCAAGACTGTATGCAAAAGTTAGAAACATTAATACTTACAGAACCATTTTTAAGGACAGGAACTCTTATACTTGGCTCATTATCCAATTATGTCATAATGTCAACCATACTAAGTATACTCATATCAATAGGCCAATAAGAATCGTAAACAAACTCGGAAGCTCATCAAATAGAGCTTCGGAATCATGGATATTTATCGAAACCATATGAAGTGGCTTATGGAGATCCAGGGTATTAGCCATCCTAGTGGCTCTAAGAATAGGAATTTCTTTGAATTCATAAATATACGTCATTTGCTCGTTTCATAGAGATCATGCCAAAAGAAAGAAAAGGTAAGCCTTACTTACCTTACCCGCTTTCTACGCTAATCCAAATTTGAGTCTTTGGCTCGCAAGATCTACAACAATATTAGTATATACCAAACATTATCCATAAACACTTAAGAGTCCAATTCCAAACCAAGACTTTATTTACAGAAATTTTGGCAGCATTTCCCCTGTAAATTCAACAACCCCGTGAATTCCACTCGGCCAATCATGAACAACAAATCCGAGAATTTAACTCGGCCAAATTATCGACAACAATACCAACAGTCATTCTAACAACATCAACAATCAATTCAAAACGCGTTCCAACGTTAGCAACATTCTTTCTACAAACTTCAACGACATTTCACTTATGTTCAATTCATATTTGCTCACAGATTCAAGTACTACTCCGAAACCATTCAAACAATATTCAAGAACGCTTCAAACAGTCCGCTCGACATTTCAAACGGCCAAACCAACACACTACCTGGAATCTTCCAAACTCAACAAGAATAATGACAACACATTTCTTTCTTTCAACTTCATGAATTACACCAACAATTCACACTAACAACATTATCTTCCATAAATACAAGAACACTATATTCAATTCACATTAACTTCTAAAACAAGTGTCCAACCATTACAACTTCACTAGGATCATTAAACTTTCATTATCAACATGGAATCCATAACAACAACAAAAATACTAAGTAAAATTGGTCCCTTAATCCTACACAACACACACGGCCACAATACCATATATGCACGGCCACAACATAATATCCATATTTTTGTAAATTTCATCCATTTCTACATACTACAACATACACAACCATCCATAACATATAAAAAGAAGATTAAATCTTACCTTTTTCCTTCAACTTCTCACTTGGCTAGGGTTGTGAACTTGCAACAATAAGAGGGATTCTTGCTTCAACAATTATACCATGTTAAAGAGGACCTTCAAATTAGTAGGAATACTAGAATAAATAATTTTTTTGATCAAGATTCTTGGTCTTCAATTTTTGGACCCCTTGGCCGAATAGGCCTCCCTCTTTTTCTCTCAAAGTTTCTTGAAAGTTCTTAAGCTGAAGATGATAATATGAAGAATTGGGTCATCTTTTTATTACTTATTTTGAGCTTCCATATGGGCCTTCCCATACCCCCTTGGCTGGCCACTTTGGCTATTTGTACAAGCCCATTTTTTTTTTTTGTAATTCATGAAAATTATTTTTCAAATTCCAAATTTGCCCTTAGCCTTCCTCCACATTTCTATGAGTCATCTTGCGAATTTCCCTTTTTAGCCCTAGCCATTCTTAACATTTCCACTTCAAAAAATTTCATAAACAACTTGTGTGTTAAACAAGATCACAATATGGCCTTGTCCTTAACTTCTCGCAACTATCTTAAATTATCCGGATGTACAAAATGCGGGATATAACATTATCAAACACCTTAACATGGCCAAAGAGGTTCAGGGCTGGAGTCGAAAAAATCAGATAGATCGCCTCGTGATTTACTGTCCAACTCTCGAGTTCATGTCCAAATATGCTCGGGTTGATTTCTTCACTGACTTGACTGAAGATCGGATCCATTGGATGTTTCCTTACTTTATATCTGAACTTGTGGTAGTCCGAGGCAAGAATTGCCATTTTGTGCCACTAGCTGGGGTTCGAGAGGTCCGTCCTTATTATCCGTCCTGGTTTTGAGTTAGTTTGGTAGAAGGAAAGTGATACCTCAAGTAGGAAACTCCGAGCAGTTCATCATTGAGTACACAGAACAAAAAATCAAGCATGCGGGGGTGATCCTCAGGAATGGAATGACCGCGTGAGCTGGGGCCCAGATACTCTAGCTTTCGATAGGCTCGAAGCAGGGTGTGACCCAGGGTATCGCGCATGGCTACAGGAACACTTGGCTCGCACACCTGCACTAGGGTCCGCACCTCCCTAGGAGGCCCAAGAAGAGGAACGTATGAAAGAATACCTGGAAAGTACAGACGAGCATTTGGCCAGGATCTTGGATGAAACAGACTAGGTGATTGTCAGAATGAAGCTATATCAGACACGCCTTCGTATCGAGACCACCCTTCGAAGGGTCAAGAAGGATAGGATGAACCAAGCCTTGACATCAGCTGCTAGAGGACTTCCTTGATTACTGCTTTTGTTATTATAAGCCCCATGTCGGCTTTATCACAACTTTTGTAATCCCTTCGGGGAAGATATTACTATTATTTATTAATTATGATGACTTTTTCGCGGCAATGGTTCATCTTTACAAATGGCACTTACATGTTTCAAACGACACAGAGAGCCTTGACACAAAAGGCCTTAGGAATACTAGTAGAATAAATACATATAAATTACATGCTTATTTACTACGTGCTTCATATTCTTACATGCTATGTGTATGATTATTTATTAAAGATTGAGTACGATTGGTTCGATCATCTAAACAACGTACCCAAAAGAAAAACCATGAGGCTTAAAACTTACCCGAATTTCTCTCCACTAAAGGTTGACTTACGATGGCGAATCAAGGAGGGCAGGAAGCGCGGACTTTAGGGGAGACAACAGAGATGCTGCGAGATAAGGTGTTGCAGATAGAAAAACACCTCCAGGAAATAGGAAAGAAAATTGAGGAGGTAGACGGATTATTAGGTATGGTTGGGAACCCGCCATAAGATGTATCCCAAGAACAATACTATGGAAATGTCCCTGAAGAGTTGAGGGAATTGGTGCTAAACTACATACCACAAGAGAGAAGGCCTGTAACACCCAGAGAAGGAACCCTGGAGGGAACCAACGAGGAATAACGAGCCAATCCAGATACGTGGGTGTTCACATCAGACCCACCAGAAGGAACAGAGCCCCAAGAAAAGAGCCCTAAGCTTTTTGAGGAAGAAGAGCCGGAGAAAGAAGAAGAGCCAAAAGAGGAAGAAAAGGAGCAGGAGGAAGAGGAGGAAGAGCCTCTGGACATGAAAGAAATAGGGCCTGTCGACATAGGGGTCGAAATAGGGGACAACACATTTGAGATGTTTCCCAAGTTTCAGGGAAATAATGCGGACGACGAATCTGGTTATTATGCTCCCCACTGAGGAGGGAACAAATTTCTATGCACCTTTGCGTATGCTGATGCCTGCTGCCTCTACTATGGCTTCGAAGAATTTTGGAAGGGAAAACCTTCCTACACCAGCTCCATGGAGCATAGATTTTGGAGCCCAATCTTCCCCATTCAGAGAAGCTCAGTTGCCCATCACTTGCAAGGAAATATTCAGGAAGATGATGGCCGCCGGTATGGAATGCACCACTAGGGCTAGGCTGCCAGCCCCCAACTTGGTATACGCTTACAAAAGATTTCCGTTTCACCTCGATCAAGCAGGTAACACCTTGAATGAATGTTTGGCGTTAAGGAGAAGGATTGTTAGTTTAATTGACGACAACATCATCGGGACTTTATGGGGGCCGCATACCTTGCTGGTCCATGACCCCATCACGCCAGGAAAGGGAGTTACCCCCGAGACCTAAGTTTGGCGATATAATTTCATGGGCTTCGAGGAATCATATGCTCGGCTTTTCTCGACTTTGGCTTCATTGAACAAAATCAGACCCTCGAAACCCATTTACGAGCCCGCACCGTTAGGGCCTAATAGAAACAAGTTCTACCTATATCCTAGTGGAGCCAGGGGACATGATATTAAAAGATGCCATGCCTTCAAACTCGAGGTTGAAAATGTGATCCGGACCAAACAAATTTTGGTCCTACTCCCACCATGGTTCTAAGGGGAAGAAAGATTCGGCATGAGAAAGCAAGTTCGTAAGGACAATGACTTGTAGAAACTATACTTTTAGGTTTTAGGTGTCCTCTTTTTTGCAAAAATGTTACCCCCACCCTCATAAATTTGTAAAGGAACTGCGCCGACCTAATGTCCCAATAAAGGGATACGCGGGAAGCCCTAGTCGGGCCTGGTCTAGGGATGGTTGTAGCTAGGATTAGCAAAAGGATATTTAGGAAGAAATGTATATTCTTCTTTTGTAATCGAACTACGCAGGGCCTGACTTCCCCCGGCGGGATACTCGGTCCCTTCCTGGTTCGAATTACAATCCCTGCTCCCCCGCTCCCCCGTGTTTGCTTAAATTTGTATGACAGGTCAAAAGGTTCGCCGTGGTAAGTCAACTGCAAGACCACCAAACCAAGATCCACCCGAACATAAAAGCTCATAATATCGTCAGATCAAGAGTACTCAAGCTTTAATATACGACTTTTTGTGTTACTTGCACTTTCAATACCCATATGTGATATTTTGCCTTTATATTTGGTGTCCATAAACTAACTTTCTTAACCATTGAGTTATTCTTATCTTATAGAAAGAGGCCAATTAGTATAACATCAAAAGATGGCATACTTCACGGATCCAAGGCTGCATTAGCATCCCTCTCCGACAAAGGAAAAGACAAAATCACTGGTACCTCCGAAGAGGCAAAAAATGAGCTCGTTCTCTGCAACGGAGACACCCAAGACTCATAAGAGGCAGCATCCCAGGAGGATGTGATTGCAATATTGTTAACTACTGTCGCCACTCTCCAAGAAAAGGTAGCTAGAAGGGAGGCAGCCGATGCGGAAAAAAATGCCTCCACTGAAGGAAGGAGGGCCCCTCCTCCCTTTCCCTCGTTGAGTTCTCTAGTGCCCGATCACTTTCCCGTCTACCCACCAGGAACCATACCCCCTCTACTGAACACCGCAAATCCAAACTGTGCTGGACCCTCTTACTGTACACCACCGCCTGTTAGAAACGTTCAAATTCCAGGAACCACACACTCAGTTCCCGCATACCAAGACCTCAGCCGGTATTATTCAATCTGACAAGCCAAGCACACACAGCGGCCCCACCGGCTGGGCAAGCCACCACCATAAAGTTTAAACATTCCACTTACCAGGTGTCCTTCTTCACTCCCGACATCCCAAACGAATCCTCTCCATGGCACATGGAATTGGATCATTACGAGGAAAAGGAAAGGACTTAAATAGCTGAACAAGATCGATGTGAGAAAGACATGGAGATGAAGATGGAGGAATTGCTGGAAAAATACAATAGGTCTGAAAGAAAGGCCAAAGGCCTTTGGTACGATGACTTGTGCATGCACCCAGATTTGGATCTTTCAGAATGGTTCAAAATCTCGAAATTTGAAATGTTCAATGGGACAGGGACCCCAAGGCACACCTCCGTTCATACTGCGACTAGTTAATCGGAGTGAAGAAGAATGAACCCTTAATCATGCGACTATTCAGTCGTAGCCTGACCGGCAAGGCAGCCGGATGGTTCGCCACAGAAGACATGCCCCAATAGCTCCTTTTGGAAGACCTGACGGAATCCTTCATGGAATAAATTCATTTCAATATCGAGACCGTGCCAGACCATTACTACCTCGACAAGGTCAAGAAAAAGTCAGCGGAGAACTATAAAGTATTCGCTAGCAAATGAAGGGCCGAAGCAGCCCATGTGAAGCCGCCAATGTGTGGGAAAACTCATCTCCATATTCATTAGGTCACAAGAGCCGGATTTTTGTGATAGGATGGTGTCCATGGCCGGGAGGCCGTTCTCCGAGGTGGTAAATATAGGAGAGGCCATAGAAGATGGTCTCAAATCTGGAAAGATTGTCAGTATCTTCAATAAAGCGTCTGGCAGGCCGCTGTGGGAGACTTCCATAAAAAGAAAGAGGACGTGGAAAGCATATCCCACATTTCAAACCAAAACCCAAAAGGACCACCATCTTCTCGCCAAACTCCACCCCTCCTAAATTACTCCACCCCTCTACACAGCCCAGTACCCGTGCATTATGCACAACAAGCCTTCACCACTACTGTACCAGCGGACACGACTCCGTCCAGTGTTCGTGTGCCCGTTCCTACTTACCAACCACCACAACAATAAACATACCAACCACCACCTCAACAAGCATACCAATCACCACCTCGGGAAAACTACTGCCCACCACAAAACAACACTCTACAAGCCTATTAACTCCAGAATTACCAAAATCAACCACCAACCCCAGCTTATAATGCTCCACGTCCAGCTTTCCTGAAAAGACCCTTAAAAGAATTCAAGACTCTCCTCGAACCGAGGGTTCGACTACTTGAGAGGCTACTGACTGCAGGTTAATTCAGAAAGTCCCACCAAAGCGAGCACTGCCCGGAAGCAGATTCTATAGGGCTGATCAGACTTGTACCTACCACTCAGGAGGGAATGGCCACATCACAGAGGATTACATAAACCTGAAACACAAAATCCAGGATCTGATCGATAAAAAAGAAATAATTCTGGAAACTACCGCTCCCAACGTAAACACAAACCCACTGCCAAATTATGAAAATGGCGGGGTCCACATGATAGAGAGGGATGAAGACTGGGAAGCTTGTGGGACGTTGTCTCCCAAAATAACCGAGTCTCTTGAACAAACAGTTACTTCCCTCACTCTATAGGAATAACCCAAATTCAAAGTCTTGATCCCAAGTTTGGAAGTTCCCAAGGCCATACCCATGTTCAAGATTAGTTCTAACACCCGTGATAGCCCAGGCGGCACAACGGGTTATACCTGACCCTAAAGAGCCTATCACTATGCATATAGCTATGACTCAAGGCATGACTCGCTTAGGAAGATCTACACTCCTGAGGAATTGGCCCAGAATGCTGCAAGAAAAGAAAACACTCAGAAAAAGGGTGATAACTAAAGAAGAGGCCGAAATTTTTTGGTGGGGCATGCCGCCAAAAGATTATTTCATTGTTGATCATTTGAAGAAGATGCTCGTGCAAATTTCGGTGCTATTATTGCTGGATAGCTCACCCTCACACCGGCATGCTCTCATGAAAGTATTGGACGATGCACATGTACCAGCAGGTACAAGTAGTGAAGATTTAGCCGGGCTAGTAGCCCATATCATTGGGAAACATAAAATCTGCTTCTCCAATAAGAGTTGCTTGTCGATGGGAAATTCCACAACAGAGACCTCCATATCACCCTGGAATGTCGTGACAAGGCCATAGGGAGGGTACTTGTGGATAAAAGGTCAAGCCTCAAAATATTCCCTGTAACAACCTTAACACAGCTTGCCTTCCCTGGAGTGGGATGAATGTCAGGGGATTTGATGGATCCCTAAGTCATTCCTTAAGGGAGATCGACCTACAGATCCAGGTCGGGCCTGCCTCATTTACAGCAAAGTTCAAGGTCATGGCAATCACTGCAAATTACAACATGCACTTGGGCAGACCCTGGATCCACTCCGCCGGTGCGGTACCGTCAAGTCTGCACCGGGACATAAAATTTGAATGGAAGGGCTAGGAAATTATGGTCGAAGCTGAGAAGGATACCCAGAAGCATCCCTACAACATTATAGCAGCAATCGAAGGGAGTTCCAACAGATCAAACTTCCACGTGGTGGAATACGTTGGGGCCACCCACTCAGAAGGGGAAGTCGACAGACCCATGCCAGTAGTCTACAGAATGATCGCCTCCACGATGCTAAGAAATGGTTTTGAAATGGGACAGGGCTTAGGAAGGGAACTCGAAGGGATAACTGAGCTTGTACCAATCCCGAAAGAGAATTACCGCTTCGGTCTAGGATATACTCCTAGTGAGGGCTAGCTCGCAAAGGCTATCAAGAGAGAATTCAGAACGGGGAACCTGTCGCAGCCGATTCTGGGGTTGTACCGGTCATTTCCCAATAACGCGCCGATGCTGAATGGAGGAGAAGTTGGTGGGGGTCTCGAGTTACTGTTTCAAGAAGAGGGATGCTACGCATTCACCGAAAAGAACTAGGAGGCGCGCACCGTATGCAGCCTGAAGCCAGGAGAGCACATGAACAATTGGGCATCTACTCCCCTCTTGGCTCCTCGGTAGAGAGATAGATTTTTCTTGAAAAAGAATCTTTTGCTAAAGGCGGCGGCGTCGGCTGAGACTCGAGCAACTGACTTTTCTAAAACTACCTCGTGATGTTTAAAAATGGAAATATTTCGAGTTCTGGGCCAGGACCATAGTTTGTAACCCGTTTGCTTTAGAATTAATAAAAAACCTCGGTGTACGCAAAACTATTGTTCATATTTGATAATAAAACGAAAGTTTTCTTACTAATCATGTAATAACGACCGACAAATAAGCCTAATTTTACTTTGCCTCACCTTTTCAGCAGTAATCATAATAAAACAAACAAAAATGTCATGACGTGTCGCGAAACGAATGAGGAAAATAGGCAGCAGGAGTACGGGGAGTATAACGAAGCGACGATGATGCCAGAAGAGTTGGTAGAGGAGTTGGAAGAATTAGAAGAGAAAAAGAAACCAAATATGTACGAAATTGAGGTGATCAACCTCGGCAGCAAAGAGGACGTTAAAGAGATGCGGATCTGTGCTCTCTTGGGAGCCCCATAAAGGGAAGAGCTCATAGCTCTATTGAAGTAATATGTGGATGTCTTTACCTAGTCGCACACAAATATGCCAGGGTTGAGCACTGAAATAGTGGCCCACATATTGCCCATTAAGGAGGGCTTTGTCCCGATCAAACAAAAGACGCGAACATTCAAGCCAAACATAAGTAACAAGATAAAGGATGAAGTAGAGAAGCAGATCCAGTCTGGAATAGTGAAATTAACATCCTACCCTACATAAGTAGCCAACATAGTACCAGTACCTAAGAAGGACGGAAAGATCTGAATCTGTGTGAACTATCGAGATCTCAACCGGGCAAGTCCGAAGGACAATTTCCCTCTCCCAAACATCCACATCCTAATAGATAACTGTGCTAATAACGAGCTACAGTTATTCGTGGATTTTTTCACCGGGTACCACTAAATACTCGTGAGCGAAGAAGACGCTGAGAAGAGTCTACCATTACAGGGTAATGCCGTTTGGCCTTAATAACACCGGCGCCACCTACGTGGGAGCCATGACTACCCTATTCCATGATATGATGCATTGAGAGATGGAATTCTATATGGACGATGCCATCATAAAATCAAAAGAAAGCTCAGAACATACTATACACTTTCGCAAGTTCTTTGACAGGCTTTGCAAATTCAATCTGAGGTTGAACCCTGCTAAGTGCGCATTTGGAGTGCCCGCCGGAAGTTGTTAGGATTCATAATCAGCCGCAGGAGCATTGAATTAGATCTTACCAAAATCAAAGCAATTCAGGAGTTTCCACCGCCCAAGACCAAGAAAGAAGTCATGAGTTTTTTGGGAAGGTTGAATTACATCAGGCGGTTCATAGCCTAGTCAACTGCGATCATGGAGCCAATCCTTAAATTGCTCAAGAAAGATGCTCCCACAAATTGGATGGAGGAATGCTAAGAGGCATTAGACAAAATTAAAAGATATGTTTCCAATCTTCCTGTTTTGGTGCCACCCTGGCAAGGGAGTCCTCTTTTACTGTACCTGTCAGTATCAAAAAATGCTTTCGGTTGTGTGCTAGCCCAGCATAATGAAGAAGGAAAAAAAGAACATGACATTTACTATTTCAGCAAGAAGTTCACCTCCTGCGAGGCGTGGTATATGCTCGTAGAGAAGACCTGCTGTGCTCTGACTTGGATCGCTCAAAGTCTAAGGCACTACCTATCAGTGTTCACCACCTACCTCATATCCCGAATGGGTCTATTGAGATACATTTTTGGGCAACCAATGCCTGTGGGAAAATTGGCTAAATGGCATATGCTACTCAGTGAGTTCGACATCATATATGTAGCGCAAAAGGCGATCAAAGGACGAGCCCTGGCTGACTTGCTGGCAGAAAGCCCCATCGATGACGAGCTTGCACCTTTACAGACTTTCTTCCCAGATAAGAAAGTAATGGCTACGGAAGAAGAGGTGACAGAACCATACTCAGGTTGTAGACTGTTCTTTGATGGGGCAGTCAATCACAAAGGGTTAGGCATCGGGGCGGTGTTGATATCAGAAACAGGACAACACTACCCGATGGCCACAAAGCTCAACTTCAGGTGTACCAACAACATGGCAGAGTACGAGGCATGTGTCCTTGGCCTCAGGATAGTATTGGACATAAACGTACCAGAGTTATTGGTAATAGACGACTCCGATTTACTTACTAATCAAGTAAAAGGGAATTGGGTGACCAAAAATGATAAGATGCTCCTGTATGTAAATCTAGTGCAAAGGCTGTGCGGGAGATTCAGGAATATCGATTTCAGGCATACCCCGAGGGCCCAAAATGAGTTCACAGACGCGTTGGCTACGATAGCCTCCATGATCTAGTACCCCGAGAGTGCTCACATTGACCCTCTGTAGATTACACTAAGAGAAGAATAGGCTCACTACGTCCACGTCGAGGCCGAGTCAGATGGCCAACCATGGTACGCTGACATTAAGACATACCTAGAAAAGGAAGAGTATCCCCCCCCCAAAAAGTTCAGCAAATCAGAAAAACACTATCAGGAGGTTGGCTAATGGTTTCTTCTTGAACAAAGAAGTATTGTACAAGAGGACACCTGACCTTGGGTTAATTAGGTGCGTGGACGCCGAAAGAGGCTATAAAACTGCTAAAGGATGTGCACACAGGGGCATGCAGTCCCCACATAAATGGATTCATCTTCGCAAACAAAATCCTAAGGATAGGATATTACTGGATGACCATAGAGCATGATTCATGCAAATTCATACAGAAGTGCTATCAGTGCTAGATACACTAAAATTTGATCAAGGTTCATCCCGCATAGTTATATGCGATGAGCTCGCCTTGGCCATTTGTGGCATGGGGAATGGACGTCATAGGACCCATCGAGCCTCCAGCCTCCAATGGACATCTTTTCATCTTAGTCGCCATCGACTACTTTACTAAAGGGGTAGAAGCTATCGAGCCTTCAACAAGCGAGTCCGAGCCCGAATCTTTCAAATTGGAAAACTCGTACTCAAGCGAGTATTCCTTTAACAAAAAGAATACAAAGGAAAATTTGCACCGAACTTTCCATACATGGTCAGAAAGGTTCTATCAGGAGGAGCCGTAGTCCTAGCTGAAATGGACAGACAAGAGTGGTGCAAAGCCATCAACATGGATGCGCTCAAGAGATACTACGTCTAGGATTCCATTTGCTTGTAATTGCCACAATATTTCCATGTATTCATATCCTTTGCTTGTAATCGTATCTTATCATAAAGGAGAAAAAAAAGGAATCAACAATGTAATGCGCAATAACCTGACTTCCCCCATAGTGGGATACGTAGGCAGTCCTTATCGGATCCGGTCACATTATTAGTAAACCCAAAAATTCAATTACTTTGTCCCAAACTATGTTCGACCTGCATTCCTATTACGACAAGATACATAGGCGCTTTTGAGCTTGGTCATTGTAAGAGAAAAACCCAAGAAGCCACTAGGAAAACCTCAGAGACAATAAAGCATGAGGAATCGATGAGGTCAAGGTGTAAGGATCGGTGCCAGAATCTGCCAGTGTCAACCCTACACTGAGGCAAAATTTTTGAGAGGGTCTCAAAAATTCCTACCAGAAACAATCGACAAAACAGCAAAATAAAGCCATACACTGGGGTAGAATTTTTTAAGGAACCTAAAAAATTCCCACGTAATGAGAAAGAGCAAGGGCCCCTCATAGCAGATCCAAAAACTGGGGAAAGATTATTGAGAAGATGTCAAAAATTCTACCAATTTGGCAAGCCAGCAATCACACCTCCCGGGAGAGCTGGAAGACCTTGCTTAATGACACATATCATGACAAAGCTTTTTCAAAAAATAAATTAAAAATAAATAAATAAAAACAACACGCGCTTTACAAATTTTTACTTTAGATTTTCAAAATACACCCATTATTATCGATACGCTCTAAAACCATCTCTCGAAATGTCAAGCCCAAGTGGGTTCGGAAGAGTATTAAAAGGAGCCGCTAGATGGGAGGGCAGCGACACTAATTGGCCTTTAAGGAAAGTCACAATTTTTCTATGGATGCAGGTTTGTAACAAGACAACAGGCGCGCCACTAACCAGTCTACTCATAGCAAGGTCGAAAGACAAAAAACTCGGCCCAACCAAGAAAGACAAAAAGGTCACAGAAAAAATTTGTAATAAATATTCATCTGGCTGCAAGGGTCACAAAACAAATGAGCATAAAACAAATTCGACCAAAATGGTCACGTAAAAGGTGAATATTGAGGATATAGCATGACAAAAGGGTCGCAACGAATGAGCATAAAGACATATTCAGCGAAAAGAGTCATGACAAAAATGAAGGGGCATATCCGACCACGAGGGTCACAGCCCACACTACGGATGAAACAAAGATTATCTAGCCAAAAGGGCCATAGTTGTTACCCCATCACATTATTGCTTTCCTTTTGCCAAGAGGGCTATTGTACGTTTATTTTCTTGCCGCCGAGAGGGCTATTCATTCATAAAGCTTCCAAGAGGGCCATTGCACGTTTATTTTCCTGTCGTCGAGGTGTATGAACTTTGTCTGATTCTGCTTGTCCTACTTAATAGCATGTTCGGTTTGAAGGTTGAAGTTTTGTCATGTGTTGTGCTCAGTCTGATTCTGCTTGTCCTACTTGGTAATGAGTTTGGCTGAAAGGGTGCCTAAAGGCTACATATTGGTTCAGTGAGATGTTTGGTCTAATTCTGTTTATCCTATTTAATAGCATACTTGGTTGAAAGGTTGGTCTGAAGGGTCAAAACTTGATATTTTATTCCACATTAGTAATATGCTGAGTTGGACGCTTTAAATAATGGTTCTGGGGGGATGGGTTTGAATTTGATCAAAAACTGTTCACTTAGCAAGCATTTGTCTGTTTGCTTTTGCTTGTAGCAAGCATTGGAAACTTGTTGAATCAACCTCTGAGTGGAATTTATAGAATATGCATGTGCTTGGGATGATTTAAAAGGTCTTTGACACTGCTATAATAATCTGAATTCAGGGCAGCCCTGAGAAGGTCTTTGCTTGGTCCAAAATGGTCAATCAATTAGTTAAATAGGTTTGTTAAGGGGATAATTGTTATGCTTTCTTTAACCTAGTAATGAGATGCATTTATCTTGAAAAATGGCATTAAAAGAAAAGAACTTTAAGGATTGGTAGCTTGACAGGAAAATATATGTGTGTGTAAGTCTGTTTCGGTTCACCATGTATGGCAATGCCTATGCATGTGTTATATGTAGGAAACTCTTTTCTTTTTAAGAGTGATCACATATCCTCTGACAATTATAAAGATAGGAGAAAAAAGGGACAGTGGGAAATCTTAATACAAGTCTGTCTATTTTGTCTTTATGAAGCTGCTTTTGGATGCTATTTTTTCTTGATGTTGTGGATTGAGGTATTTAAAGGAATAAGTAACTAAGGATAATAAAATGGTTGAGGATAATGTCTCAAGATTATCTAAGGCTAGAGTAATTGGGATTTGAGTCTGTTTCTGCTTCTTTCTATATGAATCGGTCCAAATAGAAGAGAATGTGTGTTTCGTTTGAGATGCAGTGTGGTATTAAGAGCAAAAATCCTTTCATAATTATAACCTTGGTTTGAAGTTGCTTATGAACATTAGCCTGATATTAGTGTTGAAATGCTTATGTTGGGACTGTCCTAGTGCTCATGCTTGAAACTTAGCAACAAGAGTCTTTAAAAGGTTGGACATAGTTTCATGAGTCAACTGGGGAAACTTTGTGATAGAGTTAGGTTGTTCCAAACCTTCTTATGGCCCTTAGTGCTGTCACTGGAATGTTAGGATGGGGCCATGGGATTAGGGAAGAGTCTAGTGGAACCCAGGATCCCTTTTTACTAAAAGAAGACTCAGGAAAAAAGAGATGGGAGGTGATGACCCCACCCTGTCTTGTTTCCCTTTCAGGAGCCTGAGACTGTTTTCTCATCCCTTTAGACTTTTCCTCATGATCCTGGGACACACAAAGGTGTCAGGTGGGTTAAAATAACTGGGACTGACAAGTGTATTGGTATTGGTCTAAGTCCATATCACAAGAAACTAAGTGCCAACTTTGTTGCTTATCATTTGTTTCTGTTTGTGATCATGTGTCAAATTTTTTTCTAATTTTCTCTTAGCTTGTTGTCATGACCTAAATTGAAGGGCCACGACAGGCACCTGACCGTACCAGTCAAGTACCAACTGACTTACATTTGTGACAACAACATACAGAGGCGGGCCAATAGGGCCGTCATATGACTCTCAATAAACTCATAAGGAACATGCACACATCAACTGTTCTGAAGACTCATTTGTTAAAATATTGAACATACTGTATTACCCGGTAAGGCTATCATGACAATCTGTAATGACATATGAAATCTCAAGTCTGGACCTCAACTGACAGTACATATCTGTCTACAAGCCTCTACAAGAAAACATAACATAACGTGATCAGGATAGGGTCTCTCCATAGCCATACATATGTGTATACATAAATATACATAAGACCATGCTGACTCCTGGCATCTCGGAAACAAATGGAGTGCATCAACCTCATTTGTTGAGCTGACATCCTAATAGATGGATCACCAACCTGTATCTCGGGACCTGCAGGTATGAAACGTATCCCCCTTTCCAAAGCAACAGGGGAGTCAGTACGAAAAATGTACCGAGTATGTAAGGAAGTAGTTAATCAAAACTGAAACTGAACTGAAATGTATTAATCCGGAGGCCAAAGAATGCCCTGAATATCTCACCTGACCTGTCTCACATGAAATGCAATATAATACTATTATATATGTCACTCACCAAGTGGCCAAGCAACTATAAAATCTCACTGACCAAGTGGCCAGGCAATATGTCTCACTAACCCGTCAGCCAGGCAATCTGTCTCACTGACCCCAGGCATATCTGTCTCACTGACCCGTAGGCCAGACATATCTGTCTCACTGACCAAGTGTCCAGGCTAAAGAAAATGTCTTACTGACCAAGTGGCCAGGATAAAAATATATGTATACCATGCAGTATATCATGCATATGCTGAAAAATAGTGATGCTGTAGCATGTCTCTCTATAAACTCGAGGACATAGGGAGGGGATATGGGGATATGGACTCTTAGAAAGAATAACATAACACTCAAAAACTATACAGAAATATGACAAACTCTACTTTGACAAATCTCTAGTCATAAGGTTCGTTACACTCTTACCACATATGGAATCATGCCAAGAAAGGAAGGAACAGCCTTAACATACCTAAATCTCCTCGTCTCCCCAATTCTTTCAAAGGCAGTCTATAATACAATTCAATCTACATTAATACAATAAGGTCCATGATTAACACCGTAAAGAGACTTAGTCGAATCTTTACGTTAGTAACTTGTCTATATAAATTTGGGCAGCATCTCCCCTATAATATTGATTTCCTCCAACTCCACATATCAACAACAACCACCAGAGAAACACAACAAGTATAACATCAACAACTAGGCACAATATATCAACAAGTCATCAATATCTCATGACGTGCGACAAGCTCAAATATGATTATCCAACACACTTCTTCCATTTTTCTTTCCTTCAAAATACATATCAATGACAAAAACATCAATATACTTAAGTTACTCCAACAATTTCCAGCCACAACACAACCCAAAATATACCTCAAATTAGCCCACACAACAACAACAATAATTTATCCGATTTCCCGCAATTAATTTCGTAGTTCTCATCTCATAATTTAGCTATGAACAGGATGAATTGACATATATCTAGGAGAGAATAATTCTTACCTTATTTTCCAAGAAATGATTTTCTTCCACCTTACTTCACTATGAAGTAACCTCCAATCCGTTGAAAACTATAACGAGAAGACGTAGCTGCCCTTTAACGTAGCTTAATTTCTTGAAAATGAACCCACGTTGCTGCTCGAATAAGTATAAAGTCACTTTTCAAATAGGTATAAAGTCACCATTTTCTTCTTCCAAGCATATAACGTACATATCCTTATATATAGTATATTAGATAATAAGGATAAATGATATGATCAATATTATTGTGCTCTTCACTTGCCATGTGTCATTATGGCACGTGATGTGTTTTGTGACTCATGTATTCACTTAATGCCATCCCTTAACCAATTGTTACCACTTGGTAGCTTGTGGTCCAAAGGTTGTCCCATTACATAATAGAAATTGTGTCCACATTATATGTATTCAATAATCTTAATTAATTGCTTGTCTTCCACTACAATTCCTCATTTAACCAATTACACTGGTAATTTATTGTCACGACCCAGCTAGGGGCCGCGACGGGTACCCGGGGCTAGCCACCGAGCACCGCTTGTTCTACTACTCGTCTTACTCATTTAATGCTCTTTTATCAACTTTATACCCAAATTGTAGGAAAATCGTATTTTATATGGAAACGTAAATACCTTTATATAAATATGCCTCTCGGCCATCAAAATAATATGTACATATAATAGCATCTCGTGAGACCATCTAACCCACACTGCGCATCTACGAGCCTCTACTAGAGTGCTAAGCATAAGGACGGGACAAGACCCTGTCATGCCCAAAAATACATATACACAAAAGAATCGTCATAAGCACCTCCGAACAAAGGAGTGATTTCAATCGGCTGACAGCTACTGCTGGTCCGGGTCGAGCTCTCCTCCCTGTCTACCTGTGGGCATGAACACAGCGTCCAAAGAAAACGGACGTCAGTACAAACATTGTACTGAGTATGAGAGGCATAAACAAAGAAATAGAACAATGACATAATGGAAATATCAACATGGAACATCTATATCTGACGGTCATGCATAAAGAATTAAGTCATGCTGACTTACTCACACTCGTCATCATATCATATATGCACAATGTATAAGATGCCCGCCCATGTAGGTGCGGTGTAGTAATGTATAAGCTGCCCGTCTATATCGGATCGGTGTGATAATCATAACATTAGCCTGCGTCCAGGCCTCCCGCATCCGGGGTATCATCTCATGCCGCCCACTAGTGGTGTCTGCCCATGCCATTTGGCCATGGTGTATCGTATAGCTGCCCGCCTTAGCGGTGACTGCCCGACCACCTAGGCGCGGTGTTATATCATCATCATACATGCTCATCATAATATGCTTATCGTAACATACTTATCATAATACATGCATAAGACTTATGGACAACTTTACTCGACTGGGGTGACGTAAGGTCGTGATCCCCGATTTCATTATGGAGTAATCATTGACATTCTGCCTCACCTAGAAGGAACTAACATATAAGGTGAGTGTGAGCAATAAATAACATCATGCCATTTTAGGATCATCATATCATATCTCTTATCTTATATTACCATTCATAGATATAGGCTTTTAGCTTTCCGGAATATAGGGACTCATGAAGAGGAGGGAAATTATACTATGAGATTCACGCCATTAGAAAGAAGGGACTAGCCTCACATACCTTTGACGTTTACCTAAGCTATCGTTCGCTTGTTCTCCTTTTACGTTAGTTAATCGACTATAAGAACGCGCTACTATTTCTAGGGAAAATTGGGCGGCACTGCCTTTGGTTATACTACTTTTCCCATATTCCATATCAACTCCCACACGCTCACAACAACATTCACAATATCGCAATCAACAATCAACATTTATATACATTGACCACAATCCACCATTTCTCTTCAATTCCTCCACATTTATGGTTAGATCTTACCATCGTGTTTCCTCGTATATAATACTTATTTCATGGCCTAAATGTCATTTATAACGTATTCATAATCACGACACTCCATCATTCATAATCAAACCCAACTACTATCCAACCATGACACTATTCACATTTTATGTCCCATTTACTACACTCTTCTATAATCCAAGTGTTTCAATGTATTAATGCTTCAATCATCATGAGAAGGTCATCAATCTTACCTTAGATGTTGTAGGAATGAGCCTTGAGTAGCGATGCTCTTCTAAACCAAAAACCCTATTTCACTTCCTTTGCAATTCCTTGATGTAGATGAACTTTGATGTGATTCTTACACTTGATTTCATGGATTTGATGTTATTGACCTTGATTTTCCTTTGGTTCTCTTGAATTCTTGTGAATGAAGTGTTTAGAGTATTCTAGAGACTTCTAGAGTCGTGTAGATGAGAAATGAATAAATGAGCTTAGGGTCCCTTTTAATAATTCAACCCCTGATTTTTAATGAACAGTAGTCGGGTGCACAGTGGCCGTAAACCCAGTTTACGGGCCGTATTCTGGTTTACGGTCCGTCCTTCACGACCGTATTAAAGCATATCAGAAACAAAAAGGTTTGCTGGAGTCATGGTGGTTTACGGTCACAGTTTATGGGCCGTATTTCGATTTACGGTCCTTATTATGAGTCGTATTTAACCATTTCATCATTTGGCAGAAAGTTGAAGTGTTTGGAATGTTGAAGGACGATGACCATTTACAGTCCGTAAACCACTTTACGGGCCGTATTCTATTTTACGACCCACTAGGTCGAAGTGCAAATCTGTAACTTTCTCATTTCCAAAATTCATAAATAGTCATTCCCTACTTAGTAAAACATCGCACACTCATACACTTCGTTGGTCTACTCGTTGTACGTTCACGGAGAAATTTCCGAGGTGTAACATTCTTCCCCCCTTTTGGAACATTCGTCCTCGAATGTTAAAACACTCGGGATTCTACGAAAATTTCGCCAGAGTTTCCCCTGTAATTTGGCACTACCAACCTGTCACAACAACCTATAATATCATCGCCTCACCGGGCTAGATCACAACATCGACATATCTATGGCCACACACGACCAAAAGCATGAAAAATAAGCATACATACCTCATATCGTTGGCGTTTCATCTTGAATCTCCTCTGGGGTTTGGAATAAATGCGGGTACTTGGACTTCATCTTCTCTTCTGCCTCCCGAGTCATTTCTTCCAGATTTTTGTTTCGCCATAAGACTTTGACTGAAGCTAACTATTTATTTCGGAGTCTTTGCATTTGCCTGTCTAAAATAGCAATAGGCACCTCTTCAAAGGTTAGCCTTTCTGTCACTTGCATATCATCTATAGGGACAACATATGTGGGATCTCCAATACACTTGTGGAGCATCGAAACGTGGAAGACTGGATGGACTGATTCAAGCTCCGAAGGCAAATCCAGTTCATAGGCTACATGACCCACCTTGCAGATAATTTTATAGGGTCCAATGTATCTAGGACTTAGCTTCCCTTTCTTACCAAATCTCATAACCCCTTTCATTGGCGATACTTTCAAAAATACCCAATCACTAACTTGAAATTCCAAGTCTCGTCGGCGATTGTCTACATAAGACTTTTGGCGACTTTGGGCTGTTAACAATCGATCTCGGATCACCTTAACCTTTTCCACCGCTTGCTGAATTAATTCAGGGCCTACTAGTTGTGCTTCTCCTATTTCGAACCATCCGATTGGGGATCTACATTTCCTTCCATATAAGGCTTCATATAGGGCCATTTGAATGCTGAAATGATAACTATTATTGTATGCAAATTCGATTAGCGGTAAATGATCGTCCTAACTTCCACCGAAATCCAGCACACATGCTCGTAGCATATCTTCCAAGGTTTGAATAGTGCGCTCGGCTTGTCCATCGGTCTGCGGATGAAATGTCGTACTGAGCTTCACTCGAGTGCCTAGACCATCTTGGAAGGACTTCCAGAACTTGGCTGTAAATTGTGCTCCTCTGTCTGTGATAATAGATAATGGAATACCATGAAGGCGCACAATTTCCTTCAGATACAACCTTGCATAATCTTCGGCTGAGTACGTAGTCTTAACTGGGAGAAAATGGGCTGCTTTCGTCAATCTATCCACAATCACCCCTATAGAATCATACCTGCCGCGGGAATGAGGTAATCCCACAATAAAATCCATGTTGATCACTTCCCACTTCCAAGTAGGGATTTCCATTTCTTGCAATAAGCCTCCCGGCTTTTGATGTTCAACTTTTACTTGTTGGCAATTTGGACACTGTGCTACAAATTTGGCTATGTCTCTCTTCATGCCATCCCACCAATACATCATCTTGAGATCATGATACATTTTAGTTGCACCTGGATGAATAGAATACCGAGAACAATGTGCTTCTTCAAGAATTCGTTTGCGCAATTCTGCTACATTCGACGCACATAATCTGTCTCGGTACCTAAGAATTCCGTCCGTGGAAACTTCAAACGGAGATTTTTCTTTTCCACGAGATGTGTCCCTGTAACGACACAATTGAGGTTCTCCATATTGCCATTCTCTCACTTCTATATCCAAAGACGAAGTTGTGGGGTCATTGATGCCAATCCCTGCATTACCGCATTCCAAGATTAGCTAATTGGTGGAGCTCATGAATCATCTCTTTCTTTTCCGGAGGGACTTCACATAAACTGCCCATTGATCGGCGGCTAAGCGCATCGGCTACTACATTCGCTTTTTCGGGGTGATACAAAATGTTCACGTCATAATCCTTCAATAATTCTACCCACCGCCTCTGCCGCAGGTTCAACTCCTTCTGCTTGAAAATGTACTGAAGGCTTTTGTGATCTGTATAGATATCAACATGCACACCATACAAATAATGCCTCCATATTTTTAAGGCATGAATAACCGCAGCCAATTCGAGATCATGAGTCGGATTCCTTTCATGTTTCCGTAATTGTCTCGAAGGATATGCAATAACATCACCATGCTGCATCAATACGCACCCTAATCCGACACCGGAAGCGTTACAATACACCACATAGCCATCTAACCCTTCTGGAAGTGTTAAGATCGGAGCTGAGGTCAACCTGTCTTTCAACTCTTGGAAGCTGCGTTCATAAGCATCATTCCACTGAAATTTTGCTGACTTCTGGGTTAGCTTCGTCAATGGGGCTGAAATAGACGAGAACCCCTCTACGAACCTTCTGTAATAACCTGCCAACCCCAGAAAACTACGAACTTCTGTAGGCGTCGTAGGCCTTGGCCAAGTCTTCACAGCTTCAATTTTTTGAGTGTCGACTCGAATGCCATCATTTGAAATAACATGGCCCAGAAATGTCACAGAATTTAGCCAAAACTCGCACTTTGAAAATTTTTCATACAGTTCTCGGGCTCGAAGAATGCCAAGAACAATTCGCAAATGATCTGCATGTTCTGATTCTGTGCGAGAATACACAAGAATATCATCAACAAATACTATCACAAATAGGTCCAAGAGAGGCCTGAATACGTTGTTCATCAAATTCATAAACACGGCCGGAGCATTAGTCAACCCAAACGACATCACTCGAAATTCATAGTGACGATATCTCGTTCTGAAGGCCGTCTTGGGAATATCCGCTTCTCTAACTCTCACTTGATGATAACCCGATCTCAAATCTATTTTTGAAAACCATTTGGCACCCTGTAGCTGATCAAATAAATCATCAATCCTCGGAAGAGGATACTTGTTCTTTATCGTCACTTTATTCAATTGCCTGTAGTCGATGCACATTCGTAGAGATCCGTCCTTCTTTCTTACAAACAAGACTGGTGCTCCCCACGGTGATGAACTGGGTCTAATAAACCCCTTTTCAAGCAAGTCTTTCAACTGCGCCTTTAATTTTGCCAGAGCCATTCGATAAGGAGGAATAGAAATAGGCTTGGTGTCTGGCAACACGTCAATAGCAAAATCTATTTCTCTTTCTGGAGGACGACCTGGATGCTCATCAGGAAATACATCTAGGAATTCATTCACGACCGGAACTGATTGGAAAGTTGGCTACTTTGCCTCGGTGTCATGAACCCGAACTAAATGATAAATATAACCCTTGGCTATCATCTTCCTTGCCTTAAGGTAAGAAATAAACCTACCCTTTGGAGATGCTGTATTACCCTGCCATTCAAGCACGGGCTCTCCCGGAAATCGAAATCGAACCACTTTCGTTCGGCAATCAACATTAGCGTAGCACGAGGCCAACCAATACATACCCATGATTACATCTAAATCTATCATTTTTAGCTCAATCAAATCAGCTCTGGTTTGACGATCACATATCACAATGACACAATTTTTGTACACTTGCCTTGCTATCACGGGATCACCAACCGGGGTGAGTACCTCAAAAGGTTTAATTAACTCGGGTTTCAGCCCAATACAACCAGCAACATATGGAGTAATATAAGAAAGAGTAGAACCCGGATCTATCAGTGCATATACATCACGGAAGAATATAGACAATGTACCTGTGACCACATCCAGGGAGGACTCAAGATCCTGTCGTCCAGCTAAAGCATATACACGGGGCTGAGTGGCACCTGAAGTAGATGCTGCCCCTCTACCTCTACCTCGGCCAGCTGATATCTGGGGAATCTGTCCTGCCGGGCGTGCTAAGGAAGAACCAGCTGCTGAGCCTGTAGGCTGAACTCCAACTCTGCTACTCGTCGACGGGCAATCTCTCATCATGTGCCCCACTTGGCCACAAGTATAACAAGCGTCCGAACCCTGGCGACACTGTCTTAAATGCAATCTACCGCACTGGTTGCATCGCGATACTGGGGGTCTCCTCTGGCTATAATCTTCCCTGAACTGGGAATGTGAGGCCCTCGAACTCTGGCCCTGTCCTGAACGGAAGGAACGATCAAATCTCCTACCTGCGAATCCAGGAGGTGCACTGGTCACCGACTGGCCTGAGTAACCAGAATATGTCTGCCTTGATCCCCCTCTATACCCACTACCTGCTCCCATAGATCTAGCCCTCTTGCCTTGCCTTATTTCGTTATCGCGGTCACTCCTTGGTGGTTGTTGTCGCCCCTCTAAATTCTGAGCATAGGCCTGTATTCGGGAAATATCCATCCCGTCTTGCAAGGAAGCCGTCAAACAATCTCTGAATAAATGTGGCCCTAGGCCACTTACAAATCTATATACCCGATCTCCCATGTCGGCCACAATACCCGGGGAATATCTAGTCAAAGAATTAAATTGCATGCTATACTCCCGGGCACTCATATTTCCTTGCCTCAGATTTAGAAACCTGTCCGCTCTAGCTTGGCGGACCTCGGGTGGCAAATAGTGACGAATAAATGCATCCACGAATTCTTGCCAAACTGGAGGAGGCGCATTCTCTCCTCTTGATAATACCCAAGTCTTGTACCACAAAACAGCCACATCCCGGAATCTATAAGATGCCAACTCCACGAATTCAGTTTCAGAGGCATGGACAATCTTCAATCTCCTCAACACCTCATCTATGAAACCTTGCGGGTGTTCATCCTGCTTTGACCCGAAAAACTCCGGAGGATTTAGGCTCATAAAATCACGGGCTTTGGTACTTGCTGCCCGATCACTTGAACTCGCATTTTTTCGTTGTGCCTGAGCGGCAACCAACTGTGTCAATAGATGTATGGCCTCAGTCATTTGTTGACCCGAAGCAACCGGTGGAGGAATTGGAGCTGGAACTCCTCCTTGCTCTTCCACATTAGGCATAGCAGAAGTGTTAGACAAGGCCTCATTATGTGATTCGCCTTCTTATATATTCATCGGAGGCTCTATTTCTACCCGCCTCTTTACCGCAGTCTTGCCCTTCTGGGCGGTTGTAGCCTTGCCCTTTGGCGGCATTCTGAAATCACAACACACTATTAGGGAGGATAAAGTCTTATACATGGCTCTATCGCACGATTTCATAAGAAGAAGGATGGTCATTTTTCCTAAATGCCCTGTAGCCTCTTGTTTATTGATGTGGCGCGCAACACACCATAAACAAGACTCTACTAGACACGGCTCGTAGACAATTCCTAGGACTGAACTGCTCCGATACCACTTTTGTCACGACCCAGCTAGGAGCCGCGATGGGTACCCGGGGCTGGCCACCGAGCACCGCTCGTTCTACTACTCGTCTTACTCAGTTAATGCTCTTTTATCAACTTTATACCCAAATTGTAGGAAAATCGTATTTTATATGGAAACGTAAATACCTTTATATACATATGCCTCTCGGCCATCAAAATAATATGTACATATAGTAGCATCTCGTGAGACCATCTAACCCACACTGCGCGTCTACGAGCCTCTACTGGAGTGCCAAGCATAAGGACGGGACAAGACCCCGTCATGCCCAAAAATACATTTACACAAAAGAATCGTCATAAGCACCTCCGAACAAAGGAGTGCTTTCAATCGGCTCACAGCTACTGCTGGTCCGGGTCGAGCTCCCCTCCCTGTCTACCTGTAGGCATGAACACAGTGTCCAAAGAAAACAGACGTCAGTACGAACATTATACTGAGTATGAGAGGCATAAACAAAGAAATAGAACAATGACATAATGGAAATATCAACATGGAACATCTATAGCTAACGGTCATGCATAAAGAATTAAGTCATGCTGTCTTACTCATACTCGTCATCATATCATGTATGCACAATGTATAAGCTGCCCGCCCATGTAGGCGCGGTGTAGTAATGTATAAGCTGCCCGTCCATACCGGATCGGTGTGATAATCATAACATTAGCCTGCGTCCAGGCCTCCTGCGTCCGGGGTATCATCTCATGCCGCCCACTAGTGGTGTCTGCCCATGCCATTTAGCCATGGTGTATCGTATAGCTGCCCGCCTTAGCGGTGACTGCCCGACCAACTAGGTGCGGTGTTATATCATCATCATACATGCTCATCATAATATGCCTATTGTAACATACTTATCATAATACATGCATAAAGCTTATGGACAACTTTACTAGACCGGGGTGACGTAAGGTCGTGATCCCCCGATTTCATTATGGAGTAATCATTGACATTCTGCCTCACCTTGAAGGAACTAACATATAAGGTGAGTGTGAGAAATAAATAACATCATGCAATTTTAGGATCATCATATCATATCTCTTGTCTTATATTACCATTCATAGATATAGGCTTTTAGCTTTCCGGAATATAGGGACTCATGAGGAGGAGGAAAACTATACTATGAGATTCATGCCATTAGAACGAAGGGACTAGCCTCACATACCTTTGACGTTTAGCTGATATATCATTCGCTTGTTCTCCTTCGATATCGCGTTTCTACCTTCAAAAGAGAATTCGCATTTACGTTAGTTAATCGACTATAAGAACGCGCTACTATTTCTAGGGAAAATTGGGCGGCACTTCCTTTGGTTATACTACTTTTCCCATATTATATATCAACTCCCACACGCTCACAACAACATTCACAATATCGCAATCGACAATCAGCATTTATATACATTGACCACAATCCACCATTTCTCTTCAATTCCTCCACATTTATGGTTAGAACTTACCATCGGGTTTCCTCGTATATAATACTTATTTCATGGCCTAAATGTCATTTATAACGTATTCATAATCACAACACTCCATCATTCATAATCCAACCCGACTACTATCCAACCATGACACTATTCATATTTTATGACCCATTTACTACACTCTTCTATAATCCAAGTGTTTCAATGTATTAATGCTTCAATCATCATGATAAGGTCATCAATCTTACCTTAGATTTTGTTGGAACGAGCCTTGAGTAGCGATGCTCTTCTATACAAAAAACCCTATTTCACTTCCTTTGCAATTCCTTGATGTAGATGAACTTTGATGTGATTCTTACACTTGATTTCATGGATTTGATGTTATTGACCTTGATTTTCCTTTGGTTCTCTTGAATTCTTGTGAATGAAGTGTTTAGAGTATTCTAGAGACTTCTTGAGTCGTGTAGATGAGAAATGAATAAATGAGCTTAGCGTCCCTTTTAATAATTCAAAACCTGATTTTTAATGAACAGTAGTCGGGTGCACAGTGGCTGTAAACCCAGTTTATGGGCCGTATTCTGGTTTACGGTCCGTCCTTCGCGACCGTATTTAAGCGTATCAGAAACAGAAAGGTTTGCTGGAGTCATGGTGGTTACGGTCGCAGTTTACGGGCCGTATTTCAATTTATGGTACGTATTCTGAGTCGTATTTAACCATTTCGTCATTTGGCAGAAAGTTGAAGTTTTTGGAATGTCGAAGGACGATGGCAGTTTACAGTCCGTAAACCAATTTACGGGTCGTATTCTATTTTACGACCCACTGGGTCGAAGTGCAAATCTGTAACTTTCTCATTTCCAAAATTCATAAATAGTCATTCCCTACTTAGTAAAACATCGCACACTCATACACTTCGTTGGTCTACTCGTTGTACGTTCACAGAGAAATTTACGAGGTGTAACATTCTTCCCCCCTTTTGGAACATTCGTCCTCGAATATTAAAACACTCGGGATTCGACAAAAATTTCGCCAGAGTTTCCCCTGTAATTTGGCACTACCAACCTGTCACAACAACCTATAATATCATCGCCTCACCGGGCTACATCACAACATCGACATATCTATGGCCACACACGACCAAAAGCATGAAAAATAAGCATACATACCTCATATCGATGGCGTTTCATCTTGAATCTCCTCTGGGGGTTGGAATAAATGCGGGTAGTTGGACTTCATCTTCTCTTCTGCCTCCCAAGTCATTTCTTCCCGATTTTTGTTTCGCCATAATACTTTGACTGAAGCTACCTCTTTATTTCAGAGTCTTCGCACTTGCCTGTCTAAAATAGCAATAGGCACCTCTTCATAGGTTAGCCTTTCTGTCACTTGCACATCATCTATTGGGACAACCTTTGTGGGATCTCCAATACACTTGCGGAGCATCGAAACGTGGAAGACTGGATGGACTGATTCAAGCTCCGAAGACAAGAAAAAAAAAGAGTTTTTCAAAAGCCACAAATATTGCAATGTGTCAAGAAAAACATACTGATTTTCAAAAGATGAAGCATTTTAGTAAAAAACAAACCAAGTTTTGTTTTCAAATTCAGGCTAAAATAGATAAGTGTTTTGGATCAATTTCAAATGACCAAAACGGGTGTATTAGGGCCAAAACCCCACTGATTTTAGCAAACAATGGACAAGGCCAGAACTGACCAAAACAAAAAAGGGATTTTTCGGGCCAAAGCCCATTCACAAATAAAAAGAGATGATGTAAATGTCCCAAAGCCTTTTAACACAAACTCATTTGGGCCAAAAATAGGTAGAACTCTTTCGAAATTACATTATTGGCTACAAAGCCCAAACACGGGGCCAATTTCATAACTTGTCATAAATTACGCGTTTCCCAAAAAACATTCGTATACATAATTTCTCGGATAAAGTGTTCCAAACGTATTATACGGATCGAACCAAATAAAGTATGAGTCAAGCATGGGCAAAATTAGACATTCAAAACATAATAAGTTATATTTTTAAATAGAGATCACAACTTTATACTCATTTTTCAAACGAAATGCATCATCCCTATATATAAAAGGGGAAATTATTTTATCCGGATATCCTAAATCCGAATCTACATACCCTATATGTAAAGGGAACATATTCAAATTATTTTTCTTAAATGATATGCAAATGAAAGATTTTTTGCGAGAATAAACACTAAATAGACAGTTCATGCAAATACTCATGCATTGGAATTTGAAGGTCAACCGTATAGTACAAATCCTTAATATTGGGGTGCCTAACACCATCCCCAGGGGATCATCAGAACCCTTACCCAAAACTCTAAATTAAGAAGGATTTTCACTGTATTTGAATAAACCCTTCACCCCTGGTTTTCCTAATTTTCTAAAACTTTGGTGGCGAATCTTTTTCAAAACAAGTCCGAAAGAGCACCAACGAGCTTGTAGTAGCTAGTGACTTGGCTTCTGAGCGATCCAAGTCAGAGCACAACAGGTTTTTTCTACGAGCGTATACCGCGCCTCGCAGGATGTGAACTTCTTGCTCAAATAGTAAATGGCATGCTCTTTTTTTCCCTCTTCATCATGCTAGGTGAGCATACACCCGAAAGAATTTTCTAATACTGATAGGTACAGCAAAAGACGACTCCCTTTCCTGGGCGGCACCAAGATGGGAGGATTGGAAAGATATATTTTAATTTTGTCAAATGACTCTTGGCATTCCTTCATCCAATTTGTGGGAGCGTCTTTCTTGAGAAATTTAAGGATTGGCTCCATGATCACAGTGGACTGGATTATGAACCGCCCAATGTAATTTAACCATCCCAAGATTCATGACTTGTTTCTTGGTATTCGGCGGTGGAAATTCCTGAATTGCTTTGATTTTAGTAGGATCTAGTTCAATGCCCCTGTGACTGACTATGAATCCTAACAACTTTCTGGCGAGCACTCCAAATGCGCACTTAGCAGGGTTCAGCCTCAGATTGAACTTGCGAAGCCTGTCAAAGAACTTGCGCAAGTGTATGGTATGTTCTGAGCTTTCTTTTGATTTTATGATGACATCGTCCAAATAGACTTCCATCTCTTGATGTATTATGTCATGGAACAGGGTAGTCATAGCTCTCATGTATGTAGCGCTGGCATTTTTGAGGTTGAATGGCATTGCCTTGTAATGGTAGACTCCCCAAGGGGTGATAAAGGTTATCGTCTCAGTGTCTTCTTCACTTAAGAGTATTTGGTGGTACCTGACGAAACAATCCATGAATGACTACAGCTCATGCTTGGCGCAGTTATGTATTAGGATGTTGATGTTTGGGAGAGGAAATTTATCCTTCGGACTGTCCCGGTTGAGATCTCGGTAGTCTACACAGATTCAGATCTTTCCGTCCTTCTTTGGCACTGGTACTATGTTGGCTACCCAAGTGGGGTAAGATGTCACTTCCACTATCCCATAGTTGATCTACTTCTCTACCTCATTTTTTATCCTGATACTCATGTCTGGCTTAAATGTTCACGTTTTTTGTTTGACGGGGACAAAACCCTCCTTGATGGGCAATATGTGGGCCACTATTTCAGTGTTCAACCCTGGCATATCTGCGTACGACCCGGAGACGACATCCACATATTCCTTCAACAGAGCTATGAGCTCGCCCCTTTGTGGAGCTCCTAAGTAAGCACTGATCCGTGTTTCCTTGACATCCTCTTCGCTGCCAAGGTTAATCACCTCGGTTCCATCCATATTTGGCTTCTTTTTTTTCCTTTCTAATTCTTCTAATTCCTCTACTAACCCTTCTAGCATCACCGTCGCTTCGTCGTACTCCTGCTGTCAATTTTCCTTATTCATTTCGCAACACATCATGACACTTTTAGTCATTTTATTATAATTGTTACTGAAAAGGCGAGGAAAAGTTAAATTAGGCTTATTCGTTTATGTGATTAATAAGAAAATTTTCATTTTATTATTCAATAAGAACAACAGTTTGGCAGGCCGAGGCTTCTTATTAATTCAAAAGCAATGAGTTACAAACTATGGTCCTAGTTTGGAACAAGGCCGAACCATTTCCTTTTTTAGAAAAGGCAATCGCTCAAGTCCCAGCAGACGTCACCGCTTTTTTGAAAAGGTTCTTTTTTAGGAAAAATCTATCTCTCTACTGAGGAGCCAAAAGGGGAGTAGGTGTCCAATTGTTCACACACTCTCTTGGTCTTAAACTGCGTATGGTCGGTGCGTCCTGGTTTTTCTCGGTGATCGTGTAGCACCTCTCTTCTTGAAACAACAACTCGAGACCTCCATCAACTTCTCCTCCATTCGACATCATCGTGTTGTTGGGAAATGACTGGTACAATCCCAGAATTAGCGACGATAGGTCCCGTGTTCTGAATTCTCTCTTGATAGCCTTCACGAGCTCGCCCTCGCTAGGAGTATATCCTAAACCGAAGCGGTAATTTTCTTTCGAGATTGGTACAGACTCAGTTATCCCTTCAAGGTCCCTTCCTAAGCCCTTTCCCGTTTCAAAACCATTTCCCAGCATTATGGAGGCGATCATTCTGTAAACTGCCATCATGGGTCTGTCGACCTTCCCTTCTGAGTCGGTGGCCCCGACGTATTCCACCACGTGGAAATTTGGTCCATTGGGACTCTCTTCGATTGCTAGTATGATATTGTAAGGATGCTTCTGGACATCCTTCTCAGCTTCGACCACGATTTCCTGGCCTTGCCAGTAGAATTTTATTGCCTGGTGCAGACTTGATGGCACCGCTCCGAGCAGTGGATCCAGGGTCTTCCTAAGAGCATGTTGTAATTAGAAGTGATCGCCATGACCAGGAAATCTGCCGTGAAAGAGGCAGGCCCTACCTGGATTTGCAGGTCGATCTCCCCCAAGTAATCACTTAGGGATCCATCAAATCCCCTAACATTCTTCCCATTCTGGCGAATTTTGCCCATGTCACAGCCAAGTTGTGTTATGGTTGTTACGGGGCAAATGTTAAGGCCCGACCCATTATCCACAAGTACCCTTCCTACGACCTTGTCACGACATTCCAGGGTGATTTGGAGGGCTTTGTTGTGAGAGGTCCCTTCGACGGGTAATAATTTCTTGGAGAAGTACATTTTATGTTCCCCAATGATATCAGCTACTAGCCCGGCTAAATCTTCTCTCCAATGCTTTCATGAGAGCATGCTTGTGCGAGGGTGAGCTAGCAAGTACTGATAGCACTGAAATTTGCGCAGACGTCTTCTTCAAATGCTCAACAATGGAATGATCTTTTGGCTGTATGCGCCTCCAAAAATCTTTAGCCTCTTCTTCAGTTATCGCCTTTTTCTGAGTGTTTTCCTTTCTTGTGGCGTTTTGGGCCAATTCCTCAGGAGCGTAGCATCTTCTCGAGCAATTCATGCCTTGGGTCATAGCCGCCTGCATAGTGATTGGCTTTTTGGGGTCAGGCACAATTCGTTGTGCTACCTGGGTTATCACGGGCGCTGGAACCAAAGTTTTGAACATTGGTATAGCCCTGGGAACTTCCGGACTGGGGATCAAGACTTTGTATTTGGGTCGTTCCTGGAGTGTGAGGGAAGCAACTGTCTGTTCAAAAGACTCGGTTATTTTGGGAGACAATTCTCAGCAAGCTTCTTAGTCTTCATCCCTCTCTAATATGTGGATCCCACTGTTTCCATGATTAGATAGCATGTTTGTGTTTACGTAGGGAGAGACAGGTTGTAGGATTATTTCTCTTTTGTCGATAAGATCCTAGATTTTGTGTTTCAGGTTTTTGCAATCCTTCATGCTGTGCCCATTCCCTCCTGAATGGTAGGCACATGTCTGATCGACCCTGTTGAATCTGCTTCCGGGTTGTGCTGGCTTTGGTGGGACTTTCTGAATTAATCGCACAGTCAATAGTCTCTTAAGGAGTTGAGCCCTCGGTTCGAGGAGCGTCGTGAATTCTCTTAAGGCTCTTTTCTTGAAAGCAGGACGTGGAGCATTGTATGCTAGGGGTAGTGGTTGATTTTGGTAATTTCGAGGTTGATAGGCTTGTGGAGGGTTGTTTTGTGGTGCGAGATAAATTTTCTAGGGTGGTGGGTGGTATGTTTGTTGTGGTGGTGGTTGGTAAGTAGAAACGGGCAAATAGACACTGGACAGAGCCGTGTACGATGGTACAGTAGTGGTGAAGGCTGGCTGTACATAATGCACGGGTCTGGGCCTTATGAAGGGGTAGAGTAATTTAGGAGAGGGTGGAGTTTGGTGAGAAGATGGTGGTCCTTATGGGTTTTGGTTCGAAATGTGGGATATGCTGGCCACGTCCTCTTTCGTTTTGCGGAAGACTCCCGCAGTGGCCTGTCCAAACGTTTTGTTGAAGATACTGATGATCTTTCTAGATTTGAGACCATCTTATGTGGCCTTTTCCATTTTTACCAACTCATAGAATGGCCTCCCAGCCACGGACAACATCCTATCATAGAAATTCGGCTCCTCTGCTGATGAATACAAACACTAGCTCTCCCTCACATATCAGCAGCTGCACACAGGCCGCTTGACCTCTCCATCTGCTGGCGAATTCTCTATAGTTCTTCGTTGACTTTTACTTGACCTTATCGAGGTAGTAACAGTCTGGCACGGTCTCGATATTGAAACGAAACCTTTCCATGAAGGATTCCGTCAGGTCTTCCCAAAGGAGCGATTGGCCCATGTCTTGTGTGGCGAACCATTCGGCTGCCTCACCGGTCAGGCTACGACTGAATAGTCACATGATTAATTGTTCATTCTTCTTCACTCCGACTAACTGGTCGCAGTATGAACGGAGGTGTGCCTTGGGGTTCCCTGTCCCGTTGAACATTTGAAATTTTGGGATTTTGAACTATTTTGGCAGGTCCAAATTTGGGTGCAAGCACAGGTCGTCGTACCAAAGGCCTTTGGCCATTCTTTTGGACCTGTTGTATTTGTCCATCAATTTCCCCATCTTCCTCTCCATGTCTTTCTCACGTCTAACTTGTTCAGCTCTTCAAGTCCTTTCCTTTTCCTCCTAATGATCCAACTCCTTGTGCCCTGGGGAGGATTCATTTGGGATATTAGGAGTGAAAAAGGACACCTGGTGAGTGGAATGGTTAAACGGTATAGTGGTAGCTTCCCCAGCCCATGGGGTCAGTGCGTGTTCTTGGCTAGCCGGATTGAAGAATACCGGCTAGGGGATCTGGTACGAGGGGACTGAGTGGGTGGTTCCTGGAATTTGGGCATTTTTAACTGGTGGTGGCGTACAGTAAAAGGGGCCAGCATGGTTTGGGTTGGCGGTGTTTAGGGGAGGGGATATGGTTGCTGGCGGGTAAACAGAAAAGTGATCGGGCACTGGAGAGCTCAACGAGGGAAAGGGAGGAGGGGGCCTCCTTCCTTTGGTGGAGGCATTCTTTTCCGCATCAGCTGCCTCCTTTCTGGCTACCTTTTCCTGGAGAGTGGCGACAGTAGTTAACAATGTTGCAATCACATCCTCCTGGGATGCTGTTTCTTACGAGTCCTGGGTGTCTCATTTGCGGAGAACAAGATCATTTCTTGCTTTTTCGGGGGTACCAGTCATTTTGTCTTTTCTTTTGTCAGAGAGGTATGCTAACACGACCTTGGATATCGTGAAGTATGCCAGCCTTCGATGTTACACCCATTGGCCCCTTTCTATAAGATAAGAATAACTCAACGGTAAAGAAAGTTAGTTTATGTCCATCAAACATAAAGGCAAAATATCACATATGGGTATTTAAAGCCCAAGTAGCACACAAATTCGTATATTGAACCTTTAGTACTTTTGATCCGATGTTCTAAGGTCTTGGACATTACGGGCTTTTTATGTTTGGGTGGATCTTTGTTTGGTGGTCTTGCGGTTGACTTACTACAGCAAACCTTTTGATCTGTCATAAAAATTTAAACAAATGGGGGGGGGGGGGGGGGGGGGGAGGGAATTATAATTCAAACCATGAAGGGACTGAGTCTTACGTAGACTGCCTACGTATTCCTCTAGGGGAAATCAGGCCCTATGTAGTTCGATTACAAAAGAAGGATATACATTTCTTCCTAAATATCCTTTGGCTAATCCTAACAACAGACATCCCCAGACAAAGCCTGACTAGGGCTTCCCCCGTATCCCTCCATCAGGAGATCAGGTCAGCATGGTTCCTTTACAAATTCTGGAGGGTGGGGACAACATTTTTACAAAAGAAGCGGACACCTAATATCTACCTAAAAGTATAGCTCTGCAAGTCGTTGTCCATACAAACTTGCTTTCTCATGCCAAATCTTTCTTTTCCTCAGAACCACAGTGGGAGTAGGACTAAGATCTGTCCGGTGCTGATCATATTTTCGAGGTCAAGTTTGAAGGCATGTCATCGTTCAATGTCATGTCCCCTGGCTCCAGTATGGTATAGGCAGAACTTATTTCCATTAAGCCCTAATGGCGCGGGCTCGTAAACAGGTTCCATGAGTCTTATCTTGTTTAACGACGCTAAAGTTGAGAAAAGAGGAGCGTATGATTTCTCGAAAACCGATTATCTTGTTGTCAATCAAACTAACAATCCTTCTCCTCCGGGCCAAACATTTGTTCAAGGTGTGACCCGTCTGATTTAGGTGAAACGGACACCTTTTGTAGGCGTACACCAAGTCAGGGACCGGTAGCCTTGCCCCAGTGGTGCAATCCATCCCATCAGACATCATCTTCCTGAATACTTCCTTGTAAGTGATGGGAAATAGAGCTACTCTAAATGGGGAAGATCGGGCTCTGAAAGCTATGCTCCGCGGGACTGGTGTAGGAAGGTTTGCCCTTCCAAAGTTCTCTGAAGCCATAGTAGAGGCGGCAAGCATCAACATGGCGAAGGTGCATAGAAATACGTTCCCTCCTTAGTGGGGGTATAATAACAAGATTAGTCATCCACATTATTTTCCTGGAACTCGGGAAACATGTCAAATAGGTTCTCCCCTCCTTCGGCCCCTATGTTAACAGGCTTTGTTTCCTCTATGTCCCGAGGCCTTTTTTTTTTCTTCCTCTTCTTCTTCTTCTTCTTCTTCTTCTTCTTCTTCTTCTTCTTCTTCTTCTTCTTCTTCTTCTTCTTCTTCCTCCTCCTCCTCCTCCTCCTCCTCTGGCTCTTCCTTCTCAAAGGGCTCGGGATCTTTTTCTTGGGGCTCCGTTCCTTCTTGTATGTCTAATGCGAACACCCATGGATCTGAATTGGCTTCTTGTTCCCCGTTGGTCCCCTCCAGGATTCCTTTTCTGGGTGTTACAGGCCTACTCTCTAGTGGTATGTAGTTTAGCACCAATTCCCTCAACTCTTCAGGGACATTTCCATAGTGTTGCTCTTGGGGTATGCCTTCCGACGGGTTCCCAACCATGCCCAGTAATCCGTCTACCTCCTTAATTTTCTTTTCCTATTTCCCGGAGGCGTTTTTCCATCTACAGCACCTTGTCTCGCAGCATCTCATTTGTCTCCCCTAATGTTCGTGCTTCCTTCCCTCCCTGATTCGCCATCGTAAGTCAACCTTTAGTGGAGATAAATTCGGGTAAGTTTTAAGCCTCATGGTTTTTCTTTCGGGTACGTAGTTTAGATTATCGGACCGATGGTACTCAAGTTTTAATATATGGTCATACCCATAGCAAGTAAGTATGTGAAGTACGTAATTTATAGACATTTATACTACTCGTGTCCCTATGGCCTTTTGAGTCAAGGCTTTCTTAGTCGTTTGAAACATGTAAGTGCCATTTGTGAAGGTGAACCATTTCCCCAAAAAAGTCACCATGATTTAATAAATAATAGTAATATCTTCCTCGAAGGGATTACAAAAGTGATGATAAAGCCGAAATGGGGCTTATAATAAATAAAGCAGTATTCAGGGAAGTCCCCTGGCGGCTGATGTCGAGGCTTGGCTCGTCCTAACCATCTTGACCCTTCAAAGGGTGGTATGGATATGAAGGCGTGCCTGATATAGCTCCATCCTGACAATCACTAGGTCTGTTTCTTCCAAGATTCTGGCAAAATGCTCGTCTGTACCTTCCAGGCATTCTTTCATACTCTTCTCTTCTTGGGCCTCCTGAGGAAGTGTGGGCCCTGGTGTAAGTGTGCAAGCTAAGTGTCCCTGTAGCCACGCGCGATACCCTGGGTCACACCCCGCTTCGAGCCTGTCTGGAGCTAAAGTATCTGGGCCCGAGCTTACGCGGCCATTCCATTCCCTGAGGATCATCCCCGCGTGCTTGATTTTTTGTTCTGTGTTCTCCATGATGAAATGCTCGGAGTTTCCTGCCTGAGGTATCACTTGCCTCCCACCGAACTGTCTAAAAACCCAGGACGGATAATAAGGACAGATTCCTCGAACCCCAGGTAGCGGCATGAAGGGGCAATTCTTATCTCGGACCACCACAATTTTGGATATAATGTCAGGAAACATCTAATGGATTCGATCTTTAGTCAAGTCAGTGAAGAAATCAACCCAAGCATTTTTGGACATGAACCCGTGCGTTGGACAATAATTCATGAGGCGATCTATTCGGCTTTGTCGACTGCAACCCTGAACCTCTTTCGTCATGTTAAGGTGTTTGATAATCTACCATTGCAGCAACATATTGCATCCCTGGAAGTATCAAAAAGTATTTCGACAGTTTTCTAGAGCTCGGAAGATGTCGGCCAATATGATGGGAGCTAGGTCAAAATAGCTCGTCTCTTGATCTTTGGTTATGCCGTAGAAGATTGCATGGGCTAGGTAGATCACCCGGGTGTCTATGGCTAATGACCCATGCTGTGGATAGACCATAGTGCCTAACAAGGATATGGCGTAGGCTAAAGGCCTAGTGGTCTCCCGTTCTTCTCGGCTCTTAAATTCCCTTTGATATAGAGTGTACCCGGTGACATAGTTGAATCTCCGGTATAGATCCCTGAAGACTACAGTGGGCCCTTGTGCCCAGGGTGCCTCAGTCAAAGCAAAAAACCTCATGATTTGGCCGACGGTGGGCCTCTGTGGAAATAACAAATTGTGATCCGACTTGTGTCGCCTCCTTAGACAGGTTCCATTGCTGTCTTTGGCATCCCTAATTTCTAATAGGGTATGAGTCATCTCAATATCACAGAAATGGAATAGTATTTCCTTGTCTTCCCAATACCCCGCTAATACCTCTAATAGCTTTGGGTGACCTTTCATTTTCATGATGGAGGGTAAGTGCCCTAAGTGCAATTGATCATTCTCTGGCGAGTATCACCCAACCATTCGTACCAAGCCTTAGCAACTCTGGAGCATCAGTGACGATGTCAAAATGGATTCTTCGTTCCATCTATAAAACAAAATACGGTTAGGATTCCCCCATCCCCATAGGATCAATGGTTCATCACATAGGCACGAACATGTTTCCACATAGCATATAATTGAGATGCGGTGTTTTTTGCGTCATAGACTGTCCGAACACAGGGTAGTCACTCTTAATTTGCCTTAGGTAGTTCTGAGATACCCAAGGCCCGTCTCAGTATAAATTATCTTGTCTAGTAGGGATTTGGCTTAGCTCTATCCTAGTTTTCACTAGAGTGGGTTTTCACGAAAGATCGGGAACCTGAGCAAACGACTGGGGCGTACCAACACCGCCTCATAATCCAAAAGAAAGTTTTATTTTTATAGTGAAGGAATGACCGCTTGCTCCGCGAAGTCGCCTTTGTAACAAAGTGTAAAATAAATGCCAGGAGTGGCGGAGTTATGATATGCATGCAATGATAGTTAATAATTGTGAAAAAGTAAAGAATAGACAGTTAAGGCAAATATACTCATTTTATATTGGAATCCTTATGGTTAGAACATTTAAGTCCCCATCGGAGTCGCTATCTATAACAGTTCACTTTTTACGCGGGTTAAGGCATAAAAGCTACTGCGAACTCGTTAGTGCTCTTTCGGAATTTGTTTTTAAAAGAGTCGCCACCTAATTTTTAGGAAATTAGAAAAATCGGAGGTGAAGGGTTTATTCAAATATAGTGAAAACTCCTTCGTAATCCAGAGTTCTAGGTAAGGGTTCTGATGATCTCCCAGGGAAGGTAATAGGCACCCCAGTATTAAGGATCCGTACTATACGGTTGACCTTCGAATTCCAATGTATGAGTATTTGCATGAACTGTCTATTTAGTGTTTATTCTCACAAAAATCTTGTCATTTGCATATCATTTTGATAAATGAATTTGATTATGTCCCTTTATATATAGGGTACATATATTCGGATTTATAATGTCTGGATAAAATAATTCCCCCCTTTGTATATAGGGCCGATGTATTTCGTTTGGAAAATGAGTGTTAAGTTGTCATCTTTATACATGTTATTTGAGAATATGCAGTGATTATGTTTTGAATGTCTAATTTTGTCCATGCTTAACTCATACTTTATTTGATTCGATCCGTATAGCACGTTTGGAATGCTTTATCCAGGAACTCATACATACGAATTTTTTTATTTTAGGAAATACGTCATTTTATGGCAAGTTATGAAATTGGTCCCATATTTGGGTTTTGCAGCCAACACTATAATTATCTCATTTTTTTCGATAAGGTCTGACTGTTTTTGGCCCAATTGAGCTTTGGGTTTAAAGATTTTGAGATGTCCATATCATCCGCTTTTATCCGTGAATGGGCTTTGGCCCAAAAAATCCCTTTTTGTTTTGTGTCAAATTTGGCCAGTTCTGGCCTTATTATTTTTTTGCTAAATCAGTGGGGGTTTTTGTCCCAGTATTTAACAGATTTTGTCTTTTAATTTGATCCAAAACAGTTATCTTTAACCTTAGTTTGAAAACAAAACTTCATTTATTCTTTACAAAGAAAATATGCTTCAGCTTTGACTACCAGTCCATTTTTCTTTAACAATGTTGCAACATTTGTGGTTTTGAAATATTCTTTTTGTTCTTGTTTAAAATTAAACTGTGTCAAATAGTTTAGCTAATCCTCTATTTAAGTTTGCCGAAATTATTACGCCAAATTCGAGTTTTAAAGAAATGGTTTTGGGGACTTAGAGTCAATCTAAACGGCATAAGTAATGTTATCCTAAGACTACTAGTTCATACGATAAGGATTCCACTATGACATGAGTTTTTACATGTTTACAAATACACAAAATCTCAAAATGAAAGAAAAACGAGATACAAATAAAGGAAATGGAAAGACTAGGGGCGTACCAAGCCCCTAGCTATCTATTTTCACCCATGGCTGGGCCTTCTACACGCCAAGCTATTTAATTCATCTTCGCGGACTCAATATCTTCGGAGAAAGAATTTTCCACATTGGGCCTGAGGCCCAATAGGTAGGCTAACCCGACCCGAGTGGTCATGTGGTGAGGGAGAAAAGGAAAAGGGAAAAAGGTTAGTTTATAATTTTCTGAACTTATCACGATTATACTTACAAAAAAGAATAAGACATATATCAAATCGGTACATATGTATCAAACAGATTCTACAAGTCAATGAAGTAAGGCACCTATCCAAGTGCTTATACATGTATAGCACAAGGCCCATTGGCAGGTATTTGGTAACAAAGAGGAAGGGAGATTCATCGCCCCCGTATTCCCGATGCCGCACAAGTTCCAAGGGGTTTCATGAACCCCAGGGATGGCTAGTCACCGGGGGAAGGCCAAGACTAGACGCTACCCCAAATTACCTTATCCTACACCAATATAGCCACAAGAATATAGACAGATTCCAGGATAAAGCATCACACAACTAGACAGGTTCATAACGCTGTGCATATCAGGAACCAGAGGTAATCAAGTAAAATTTATGGACTTGAAGTAGCAAAAGTATGGCCAAACACACACTCATAAAAGAGGTCCAAAGCAAACTGAAAGGAATCAAAGAGGCAAAGACTAAACACACAGTCATGGGGATTAACACAACCGCAACCTACCATTGTAACATAAATGAAACAAGGAATAAAGCAACGTGATCATGGAGAGAGCGAAGAGGCTGCAGTATGCAAATATGGGATGGCCAAGGCTAGGAAATCAAAACACACAACCGTGGTAGAGCACACAAAAATTGTGACACACAGAGTAGGCAAGCCAATACTAAAATACACTACCATGAAATGAACTAAAGCAGTTGACATCTTCTCAATGAGAATGCATGCAGAGCCAATCAAAGGATGTGGACATGGCAGGAAAGAGGCAAGACTAAGGCCCTCCTATGTAGGAGTTTTTATGTACAAAACTTAGTGTTAACTAGAGGCAGCTAATGCACACTTAGGAACAAGTAAAAAAGACTAGGTCAAGGAAAATTGGCAACCCATTTTTGCACCTCTACCAATCCTTCCCTTTTGTTTCTAATTTAAACACATATTCACACTTGTTCCTCATTTGGTCAAGTCACAATCAATCTTTCCAGGACACCTAACTCTAACCTGGGGGGTCTCATTAAGTCTAGGAGCAGAATCCATGTGATTCCAAGGTTCTTGGCAATGAGCACCCAACCCGACAGGCCACAAAAGTTCCATGGGACCTCATATCTGAAGGAAAAATGCCATGAGCCAGGCTTGGCCTGGTCTTCTTTTTCTCCTTTCGCCAAGGCCCCTTTAAAAGGCTTTTCTTAGGTCATGTGGCCTTGGTTCTCTTCCAGCCCCCCTTGTGATCACATGGAGGTTTGCATCTTTAAAGTTACTTACAGCCCCTAAATCAATCCAAAAAGGGTTTTAAAACTTACATATTCAACTAGGCTGATACAGTCACCTTAGACTAGGGTCATGCCCATCCCATAAACTTCCCAAAGCATAACTAAACTAATTCAAGTCATAACATGGATCAGGTTCAACCACTAAAAGTTATTCAGGTTCCTTTGACTTCCCAGTCTCACCACAGGTGGGTCTATATTCCTTACAGGTCAAGCCATGCCATATGCCTCATTTAAACTAACCCCAAGGATACATAAAACAACAACAACAACAAACCCAGTATAATCCCACTATGTGGGGTCTGGGGAGGGTAGAGTGTACGCAGACCTAACCCCCACCTTGAAAGGTAGGGCGGCTATTTCCGAAAGACCCTCGGCTCAAGAGAGGAGAAAAAGAGAGGAAAAGACAAGAGGTTAGATATGATCAAGCGTATCGAAAACAATATGAAAACAAGAAATAACAAAACAAGAAAGTCATGGTAAAAGGAGTATCAACTGCTATAGATAACTATGAAAATGAAACAATGGAAGTAAATAAATTATTCGAAACCAACAGATACTCGCAGAAATCAAGATACAAGAAACTATAGAACACCATAACTACTCTTAAGGGAGGATAAACGCGACTACCTACTATCCTTCTACCCTAATATGATTCCTCCATACCCTCTTATCTAAGGTCATGTCCTCCGTAAGCAGGAAATGTGCCATGTCCTGTCTAATCACTTCCCCCCAATACTTCTTCGGCCTACCTCTACCTCTTCTGAAATCGTCGCTGGCCAACCTCTCGCACCTCCGTACTGGGGCATTTTCAGCTCTCCGCATCACATGCCCAAACCATCTCAGCCTCGCTCCCCGCATCTTGTCTTCCACTGAGGCTATTCCCACCTTGTCTCGGATGACTTCATTCCTAATCCTATCACTCCTAGTGTGCCCACACATCCACCGCAGCATTCTCATTTCCGCCACTTTCATCTTCTGAACATGAGATTTCTTGACTGGCCAACACTCCGCCCCATACAACATAGCTGGTCTAACCACCACTTTGTAGAACTTGCCTTTGAGTTTCGGTGGCACCTTCTTGTCACATAACACTCCGGAGGCAAGCCTCCATTTCATCCATCCCGCACCAATACGATGTGTGACGTCATCATCAATCTCCCCATTTCCTTGTATAATAGACCCAAGATACTTGAAACTATCTTTCTTCTGAATGACCTGGGTGCCAAGCTTCACTTCCACGTCAGCCTCATGTACTATATCACTGAACTTGCACTCCAAGGATACATAAAACAAAATTAGAAAACAAATGATAGTTCAGCAAGCAGATAGAGCATTCTTACAAAGGCCTGATGCTCAAGACATGCATGGAATGACACTAACAATGTAAGCAAGTCCCTAGAACCCAAGATCACAGGTACAAAAGGCCCTAGGGAAGACACAACAGGCGATTGAGACCTTAGACGGTGTATTTACTTATTTCAGATAAAGAGGAAAAAAAAGAAACCTTAGTAGGGCCTGTGACTTAGAGCACACATTTAAACATAGTAGTTTTAAAATTCACCTTTCCTTTTACAAGCCTAAGCATATAGCAAACATGTTAGCTAATTAGGATTATTGTAGTTCACACCTAGATGTCCACTTAAAGCCTTTACTAAAGGAAAGGGATTTCAGGAAGTATATTATGTGAGCAGTTAGTCAAAGCAGTCCTAAAACTATTTTGGTCCTTAATAATGGCCCTTCAACTACTTAATCCAATCAGAACCTTTTCACAGCAAGCAAGAAGAAAGAGATGGAGAGAGGTTTATAGCATGATCAGGTCCTGGTAAGCAAAAGGATTCAATCATCACCACAAAGGAGATAGGTTACAACAGCAAACAACAAACAAAGGGGACAGATTCCCAGGTGCAAATGATGGATGAACAAGCAAAAAAAATTAGAAAATGACACATGATCACAAATAGAAGCAAATGGCAAGCAACAGGTTGGTATTCAATTTCCTGTGATATGGGCTTTTAGACCACTACCAATACACGTATCAATCCCACCTTCTTACAAAAACCTAGCTCAAACAACAAAACTCAGACAGACAAATTCCCCAGATTTAAAAAATCTTTTAGGAGACATAGTGGAAGCAAATAGGACTTGGATTTTACAAATACTGACAGCAGATCATTTAACTCTATGTGTTACCCCCTTGCCCCTTTATTAAGTCCTCCTAATCCACCTGAGACCGTTGTGTGTCCCAGCACCACGAGGAGAAAGTCAAAAGGATAAGAAAATAGTCTCAGGATCTTGAAAGGGAAATAGGACAGGGTGGGGTCCTCACCTCCCCATCTCCTTTTCCTGAGTCTCCTTTCAATAAAAAGGGATCATGGGTCCACTGGTCACTACCTCCAGTTCATGCCCAGGCTCACCTTTTACTCTCCCAAGACCTTTCCCCCATCCCATGGCCTCATCTTATACCCAGTGACAACACTAAGGACCATAGGAAGGTTTAGACCAACCTAACCCTATCACAAAACGTCCACAGTTGACTAATGGAACTCTGTCCAAGATTTAAAGATTTGTGTGGCCAACTTTCAAGCATCAACACTAACACAGACCCAACATGAGCATTTAAAGTAATAATTCAGATTAATGTTTAAAGGAAAATTCAAACCATGGTTCTAATCATGAAGTGTTTTTTTCCATTTAGTACCACACTACATTTCAAAAGCATACATGTTCTTCTATTAGGACTAATTCACACAAGAAGAAGCAAAACAGACTCAAATTGTCACGACCCAACCCCGTGGGCCATGACTAGTGCCCGAGATGGACACCCATACACGCTTACTTACTAAATCAGCATATCAATGACTTATCCATATCCAGCATATATTGGTTATTACAGATATTAAGGGCAAATGTTGTCTTAAGCGGTCGCATATATCAAACACATTATACAGGAGCCACCATGGCTGTCGTAGAACATATCATCCAAAGCATATACATGAGTATATATATATACAAGCCGTTAAGGCTGTCATAGCAAATAGGACCGCTTAGACGCAAATCACAGACATAACCGAACAATAACGACCCATGACCCACATATATGTCTACAGGCCTCTAACGAACACAACAGAATCATATGACGGGACAGGGCCCCGCCATGCCCCTGAATATACACATACATATATATAACGGAAGAGTCTGTACCAAAATATGGGCTCTAGAACAAGGGAGCACTCCAAGGCAGCAGAACAGATAACCTAAGCTATCGGGTCACTCACACGAATGGCTGTACCTGCGGGCATGAAACGCAGCCCCCGAAGGAAAGGGGGTCAGTACGAAATATGTACTGAGCATGTAAAGCATAGAGTAATATGAACAGAATCACAAGCGGAATAAATACTACAGAAGATTAGTACAGAAAGTAAGCACGATATGCAAAATAATAAAAACAACTTACTGGAAACACAAACCATGCATGCCATGAACGATATCCGGTCCTTTGTGGGACCCGGGGAACGTGGCGCCACCCTAACTTTGGCGCCACACACATCATACTCCAGAAGATTTGCTCCGTAATCTCCGTCACACTTAACACATCATAACATATACACGGTACCGGGGAACCGGGAACCGGACACATCATACTCCATAGCATATACACGGTAACAGGGGACCGGACACATATACACGGTACCCCGGAACAGGACACATCATACTCCGGAATATGTATATATATGGAACCCGGCCCTTAAGCAAGGGACTCGGCGAACTATACGCACGATACATACCGGCCCGGGACTCGGTGAAATAAGTAATGACACATGCACGAGCAGAGTAGTGAGAAACTAAATGCACATAAATCAAGACTCGATGGATAAGTATACTTACCGACCTCTGAAGGCTCAGAAACGAGTTTCAGGTCAATCCGACTTAGTATGAGAAAGTTATGGACGTTTGAAGTACAGAACCTTCTACGAGCATTTCAAAAGCCATTTTTTGGAAAATCGAAGCATTAATCATATCGAGTATTTTTCGGATATCGTATAGATCAAATCAAACATAACTTTTGGAATTATATGTACATATCATAATATATCAAAGACTCAATGGAATAGTCGAACGTGTTAGCATTTGAAAAATCAAGAATTTAGTCATATCGATTATCTTTCGAATACCATTCGGAAACATATCAAATAGATATTCGGACATCATAAATACGCATAAAAATCATATGAGGTAGCTTATGAAAATCAATAACGTTAGCCGTCCTAGTGGCTCTAAGAGCAGGAATTTCTTTAGAATCGTACATATACGTCATTTGCTCGTTTCATAAAGATCATGCCAAAGAAAGAAAGGTAAGCCTTACATACCTTGCCTGCTTTCTATGCTAATCCGAACTTAAGTCTTTGGCCTCGCAAGATCTACAACAATATTCACACACACCAAACATTAGTCATAAACACTTAAGAGTCCCATTTCTAAACCAACACTTAATCTACAGAAATTTCGGCAGCATTTCCCCTGTAAATACTACCATCCCCGAGAATCCAACTCGGCTATATCATCAACAACAATACCAACAATTACTCTAGCAATATCCACAATCGATTCAAAACGCATACTAACATTAGCAACTTCCTTCTACAAACTTTGATGACTTTCCATTTACGTTCAATTCATAATTGCATACATATTCAAGTTCTAATCCGCAACCATTCACATAATATTAAGAATGCTTCAAACAATCCGCACAATATTCACAATAATCCAACCAATATGCCATTCCACCCGAAACCTTCCAAATGTAACAAAAGCCACAACAACACATTTCCTTCTTTCAAATTCATAAACTACAACAGCAATTCACACTTTAGCAATTTCCTTCTCATAACTACATAAAATCATATTAGAATCACATTAATTCCTACAACAACCCACAACCAATTACAATGCCAACTTGAACCATTAAACCTTCATTTGCATCATAAAGTCCACAACAACACAACTAACATACTAAGTAAAATTAATTCATCTCTTCTCCGCCATACAACAACCACACGACCACACACAACACACATTATTTCCATGATTTTCATTCGTTTCTACATACTACAACATACATAAACCTTGCATAACATATAAAAGAAGATTAATTCTTACCTTTTTCCTTAACTTTCCACTTGACTAGAATTTTGGACTTGCAACAAAGAGTAGCTTTCTTGCTTCAACAGTTATACCACGTTAAAGAGGACCTTTGAATTAGTAGGAATACTAGAAAAATATATTTTTTTGAATCAAGTTTGAAGGCTCCAAATTTTTTTCTTTTCTTTTTCTCTTGGCCGAATGGCCTTTGTCTCTCTCTCTCAAGTTTTCTTTTCTTGAATGTTCCTGAATTGAGATGAACAAATAATAATGGGTCTTCTCCTTTTATTACTTAATTTAGCCTTCACACGGGCCTTGGCCCATGCCCCCTTTGGCCGGCCACCTTGGGCTTTTTTTTCTTTTTTTTTTCTTTTTTTCCAAGCCCAATTATTTCATGACTAATTTTTGTAATTCATGAAACTATTTTCCAAATTTCCAATTTTGCCCTTAACCTTCCTCAATATTCCCGCATCAATATTTTCATGAACAACTTATGTATTAAATAAGATCAAAAATATTGTCTTATCTCTTACCAGTCACAATTATCTCAAATTATCCGAATGTGCAAAATGTGGGATATAACACAAATCCCAATTACCCTAGCTTTACTAAGTCTTGAACATTACCCTAAACCCTCTTCTTGGACCTAGTTAGTTATTCCTTTAAAGAACATCAATCCAGAACATCAACAAAAGAAACAACATCCAAACAGCTTCACAAAGACAACCTACACAGATTTGTGCCAAGGTTTCCATTGTCCCCTTTTCTCTTATCTTTATAATTATCAGAGGTTATGTGATCAGTCTTGGAAAGATGATTTTTCTACAAATAGCACATACATAGACATTTCCACACATGGTAAAACAAAACAGACTTACACACACACATGTTTTATCTCAACCTGCTAATCTTTAAAGTTCTCTCGTAATACCATTTTTTCAGGATTTGGGCTTCTCATTACTAAGTTAAAACGAGCATAACAATCATCACCACTTAACAAACATATTTAACTAATTGGTCGACCATTTTGGACCAGATAAGGACTATCTCAGGGCTGCCCTAAGTTCAATTTATTTTAACAATGTCAAAGACCCTTCAAACCATCCCAAGCACCTTCCTATTCCACAAATCCCGCTCAGAGGTTAATTCAAACTTGTCCCAATAATTGTTACAATTAAGATCAATCAGACAAGTGCAGGATTAATGAACATCTTAATCCAGTTCAGTCCCCCCCCCCCCTCCCCCCCCCCCCCCCCCAAAACCATTGTTTAAGGCATCCAACTAAGCGCATTACTAGTGTGGAATAAAATATCAAGTTTTAACCCTTCAAACTAGCCTTTCAGCCAAGTATACTACTAAATGGAATAAACAGAATTAGATCAAGCACCTTACAAAAACATGTAACCTTTAAACAACCTTTAAACCAAACACCATACCAAGTAGAACAAACAGAATCAGACTATGCACAACACCTAACAAACCTTCAACCTTTGAACCAACCTTTAAACCAGGTATACTACAAAATAGAACAATCAAGAATTGAACCAAGCATATTACCAAATAAACTTTAGTTCCTGACTTTAACCTTTAAGCCAAGCATACTATTAAATAGAACAAACAAGAATTAAGCCAAACACCCTACTTAATAAACCTATAACCTTTAGACCATCCTTTAAGCCAAGTATACTATTAAATGAAGCATATAGAATTAAACCAAGCATAATGCATAATGGACCCTTAATCATAATTCAAAACACAGAAATCATTGGTTACAGATCAAATAAGCATACCAGTACTGAGCTACATTCTAAACTACACATAAAACATTTAATCACATCAAACTATCACTAACATGGATAGGAATTTAAATGAATGCAATAAACTAATAAGTGGTTACCTTTTTTAAGTGCAACTGAGGGCAAGAAATGAACTTGGATGCCTTCTTGCTTCCAACACCTAACTCAGCCACCAAATACCAAGCGACAAAATAAAACATAAATTTTTAGAACTAGGGAAAACATAAACCTTTCAGTCAAAGCTTAATAAATACTGATGAAACTCAAATCTTGAACAAAAATAAAAGTTCAAGCTTTTTAAAAGTGTTCCCACCTCTTTCTCTCTTTTCAGTGAGGATGGGGCTCTATTTATAGAACCCCAGAACTTGTCTTAAAGCTAAAAACAACTATGTGGGACTTGTGGATTTCCACAAGTCTTCACTTGAAACCATCATTACACGGTCCAGATTTAAACAAAAAACAAAATCAATGGTTCCTTTCACTCTTATACCACTGTAATCGACGAAAAACATAAAAAAATGCAAGTTTGTACCTTAAGGGGTCGTTTGGCCGGATTCCATGGAGAAAACGATGAAACCATTAATGATTTTTCCTATCCTCTGATTTTCCCACGTTACACGCTGTAAATGGTGATGGGACACAATGAGGACAAGCGGGGTAGGGTGTGGTGGTGGAGGCGGTGCTAGGGTTTTGCCCCTAGCCTCCTCCCCTTTTCCCTCTTTTGCATACAAGACTCCTAGGGTCTATAAAATAAATGAGGGAGGGGATATACGTATTCCTCCCCCTTTAAAATTCTTAATGGACCGGGCCTGGTCTATTATGGACTAGGCCTGGTCCCTTTAAAAAAAATGTATGGGCCTTTGACATAGACATATATATATATATATATATGCACAATGTATATTTGTACATACATGGTGTGTATATATGTGTGTGTGTGTGTGTATGTGTGTGTGTGGATTGTCAAGGATAAATGTCCTAAATTAAAAAACCAATTATTTGCCCATTAGGACTCAATTAATTTAAAACACGACTTGTTAAAATTATTTTGTAGATATGGCCCTATCAATCAAATTAAATACCAAGATAATGTACTAATTAAACTGTTATGTAAATACACAGAATAAGAATTTGAGGGGTAAAATGGTCAATTCTTTTAATGGCTCAAATTACCTTGGACAATAAATAGAACAAATCACTCATTAATCTGATTTCCTTAATTTAGTCAATTAAGTAAATAATTATTCAAAATTGTTTTAATTTTGATTAATTCCAATAAATATTCCCTAAATGTCATAAAACCTCAATTAATTTTCACACAATTCATAATCTCCTGAAAATATCTTCATCAATTTAAAGGGCTGAAATATTATCCCAAATAATTTTTTTTGTTTATAAAAATTATTTAGACCCTCTAAGATACGTAACTTAATTTATTTGTCATCCAAGGACTCTGAGTAATTAAAACAAATTATGGGAGGTCAAAAATTAGATGTCAAAATAGCATGTTTGCATGAATGGCCCTTTTGGCATGTTTTCATGAATGACCCTCTTGGCATGTTTGCATGAATGGCCCACTAGGAATGTGTGTATGGATGGCCCTCTCGGCATGTTTGTATGAATGGCCTTCTCGGCATGTTGCATGAATGTCCTTCTCGGCATGTTTGTATGAATGACCCTCTTGGCATGTTTGTATGAATGAACCTCTTGGCATGTTTGTATGAATGCCCCTCTTGGGCTAAATCGTTTTTCTTTCATCCTTTATGCCGGCTGTGACCCTCTTGGTCAGGTTTGCCGTGTTGTTTTAGTATGACCCCATTGGTTGGAGATCTTTCCATTTTGGCGTTTGTTCTTTGTGGGCCCTTATGGCCAGGTGTTTGCCCTCATGGTCTTTTCGTCTTTTTGTAGCCCTTGTGGAATTTAAATCTTTTTATAGCCCTCGTGGCATTCAAATCCCTTCGTATCCTTCGTGGCTCGATATTCTTCCCTTGTGGTATCTAAACGCTTTTTATAGCCCTCGCGACTGGGTATTTTTCGGAAAACCAGATCTCAGCAGTGGTCTTGACCTTCTTTGGCAAATCATTTCCTGCACATGAAGTAAAGTTAGAAAAAGATCATCTCCTGATGTCCTGGGGACCTACATCAGAAATGGGTTAGGTTTTTCCTATTTAAAGTTGGTTCATGTCGTCGACGCTGTCGCATTTTTGGCTTTCTTGACTCGAAACCCCTTTCGTCTTCGGTACTCGAAATGAATTTATTTTCATTATGTAGGAAATCGTTTGTTGTAAAGTTACCATATAGATATCTATTTGTAGGGAAATAAATGCATTATTTTGAGAGTTGTTAGGTTAATTGTCATTACATATGCTTTGAATGAGGGAGATCCCTTCTTCCGTGACTAGGTTCTTCGCTTCCTTGCGCCAAAATTTTTAGACCTTTTCTTAAAAATTCTGACCTAGTTTAAATCTTGATCGACGAACTCTCGTGCCGAATCTGCTGAGTTGCGGGAGTTTTTTAGGGGATCTTAAAATTTCTACCCCAGTTTATGGTATTGATCAAATGAGAAATTTTGAGAGCTTCTCAAAATCAAAATTTCTGCCCATGTTTGAAACTCTGGGTTGGCTGACTCTTTATAGCGAATTGATGACACAAATTTTGAGATCTTCTCAGAAGTTCCGCCTCATTTGGGAGTGTGGTGATCCGTGCGTCCTTCGTGAAGTCCTATCTCTGAGGCTTCCTAGGGGTTTCTTAGGTTTTTCTTTTGGTGCAACTGAGCTCAAAGAGCGCCTATGTATCCTGTCACGGCAGGAATCAGGTCGAACGTAGTTCAGAATAAAAGTAAATGAGTTTTGGATTTTGCTAATAATGCGACTGAGTCCCAAATAGATTGCCTATGTATCCCACTGTGGGGAATTCAGGTCATTTCATAGTTCATATTATATAAAGTATTACAAGTAGAAGAAAATAATTAATACAAGAAAATAACATAATGATTACAAGCGAAAGGTACTATTACAAACTGAGAAACTCGTCTTTATGCATAGTAGCGTTTGATTGCATCTGAGTTGATTGGCTTAGCCCATCTATTTCTGCCAGTACTACCACTCATCTGGAGAGTAATTTGCGGACCACATAAGGACCTTGCCAGTTGGGAGAAAATTTCCCTTTGTATTTATCTTGATGCAAGAAAATTCTTTTGAGCACCATTTGCCAAATTTGGAAATGTCGAGTCCTGACTCGCTTTTTGAAGGCTCTTGCCATCCTTTGTCAGTATAGTTGACCGTGGCATATGACAACCATCCTTTTCTTATCAATTAATGAAAATTGCTCATATCGAGCTCAGACCCATTCAGCATTGTCCAATTTTGCTTCTTGGATGATCGTTAAGGACGGTATCTCAACCTCGGCAGGTATAACCCCTCCAGTACCACAGATTAGTAGGTATGGAGTTTCTTCTGTTTAAGTTCTGGCCGCGGTACGGTATCCCTGTAAAGCATAAGGCAACTGCTCGTGCCACCCTTTGTAATTGTCTGTCATTTTCATCAATATCCTCTTGATATTTTTATTGTCTGCTTCTACGACTCCGTTCATTTGTGGCCGGTAGGCTGTCGAGTTTCGGTGAACGATCTTGAATTGCTTACAGATATCCTTCATCAAATGGCTATCCCATTATCAGTTATGATGGACTCGAGTACGCCGAATCGGCATATGATATTGTTTCGCATGAAATCGGCTACCACTTTCTTTGTTACTGACTTGTGTGATGTTGCTTCCACCCATTTGCTGAAGTAGTCAATAGCGACTAAAATGAATCGATGCCTGTTTAAGGCTGCAGGTTCGATGGGTCCAATGACGTGTATGCCCAGGGAACAAAAGGCCATGGTGAGGTCATAGCATTAAGCTCACTTGGCGGAACCCTGATCAGATCACCGTGGATTTGACATTGATGGAATCTTTGAACTTATTTGTAACTGTCACTCTCCATGGGCATCCAGTAATACCCGGCTCTGAGAATCTTTTTGGCTAGTATAAATCCGTTCATGTGGGGTCCACAAGTCTCTGCGTGTACTTCTTTCAACAGTTTGGTGGCTTCACCGGCATTTACGCATAGTAGCAATCCCAAATTCGGCGTCCACTTGTATAATACTTCCATGTTCAGAAGGAAGCCATTTGCCATTCTTCTGATGGTCTTCTTTTGTCCACTTGTGACTCCTTCGGGGTATTCTCGTTTCTCCAAGTATATTTTGATGTCATTTTACCACGGCTTGCCATCCGGGTCTGCCTTTACATGGCAATAATGAGCATGGTCTTCTTTCAAGCTTATCCTTAGTGGGTCGATGTGACTACTTTTAGGATGTTGGATCATTGACGCTATTGTGACCAGTGCATCAGCAAACTCATTCTGAGCTCTTGGAGTATGTTGTAACTCAATCTTTTTGAATTTCCTGCACAGTCTTTGTGTCAAGTTCACGTATGGAAAAATCCTTTCATTTTTTGTGGCCCACTCGTCTTGTACTTGATGAAGTAGTTGGTTGGAATATCCAATGACCAACAATTCGTCGATGTCCATATCTAGTGCCATTCTGAGACCTAGAATTCAAGCCTTATATTCGGCCATTCTAGAACAATGGAACTTGAGCTTCGCGGCCATTGGGTAATATTGCCCATTTTCTGATATTAGAACTGCTCCTATTCTGGAACCTTTGTAGTTGACTGCTCCATCGAAGAATAATTTCCAGCCTGTGTATGGTTCCACTACCTCCTCTTCTATGGATAATACCCTTTCGTTAGGGAAATGAGTGCAGAGGGGTTCGAGCTCTTCATCCATAGTACTTTCAGCTAGCAGGTCTGCCAAGGCTTGTCCTTTAATGTCCTTTTGTGCTATGTATACAATGTCTAATTCGCTCAACAACATTTGTAATTTGGCCAACTTCCCAATGGGCATAGGCTGACGAAAGATGTAGCTCAATGGATCCATCTTTGATATAAGGTGAGTGGTATAAGAAGACAAATATTGTCTCAATTTCTGGGCACCCAAGTTAAAGCGCAACAGGTTTTCTCCACTAGCATATATCTTGTCTCATAGGCGATGAAATTTTTCCATAAGTAGTAAATGGCACGTTCCTTTTTTCCCTTCTTTATCGTGTTGTCCTAGCACGCTACCGAAGGCATTTGTAGCAACCGATAAGTATAGCAACAGTGGACTCCCAGGCCTTGGTGGAACCAAGACTGGTGGATTGGACATGTATCTCTTGATAGTATCAAATGCCTCTTTTCACTCTTCTGTCCATTCCGTGGGAGTGTCTTTCTTCAAAAGCTTAATGATGGGCTCCACAATAATGGTGGATTGAGCTATGAATTGTCCAATGTAATTTAACCTTCCCAGGAAGCTCATAACTTCCTTTTTGATTTTGAGAGGAGATAATTCTTGGATTGCTTTGATCTTTGTTGGGTCTAGCTCTATGCCTCTTCGGCTGACTATAAACCCCAGTAATTTTCCGGCCGGTACTCTAAACGAACATTTAGCTAGATTCAATTTCAAGTTAAACTTTCGGAACCTATCGAAGAATTTCCTCAAATAAGTAGTATGCTCCAAAATTTTCCTTGACTTGATAATGACATCATCCATGTATACTTCAATTTCTCTATGAATCATGTCATGGAAAATGGTGGTCATGGCTCTCATGTAGGTTGCGCTGGCATTTTTCAGGCCGAAAGGTATTACTCGTTAATGGTATACTACCCATAGAGTGATGAAGACTATTTTCTTCACGTCCTCTCTATCTATTAGGATTTGATGGTAACCGATGAAACAATCCACAAATGACTGCAGCTTGTGCTTGGCACAATTATCTATGAGTATGTGGATGTTTGGTAGCGGGAAATTGTCCTTTGGACTAGCTTTGTTGAGATCCCGGCAATCCACACAGATCCTTATCTTTCCATCCTTTTTGGGTACCAGCACTATGTTGGCCAACCAGGTGGGGTATGAGGTTACTTCTATTATCCCAGACTTGATTTTCTTTTCTACCACGTCCTTGATGCGGATACTGAGGTCCGGCTTGAATTGTCAGGTGTTATGCTTTACCGGTGCGAAACCCGTGTTGATAGGTAACTTATGGGATACTATGCTGGTACTTAGCCCTAGCATGTCAGCGTATGACCACGTGAAGATATCCACTTACTCCTTCAATAGATTTTTCAATTCTTCTTTTAAAGGCATCTCTAGGTGTGCACTTATCCTTGTATCTTTGACATTCTCTTCATCACCTAGATTTATGGCCTCTATTTCATCCATGTTTAGTTTCCGCTAACTCTCTAACTGCTCTAACTCTTCCGCGAGACCCTCGGGTAACATTGTGGTCTCATCATATTCCTCGTACTCTTCTTCCTCTATGCTGCTCAACTCATTCGTCTAGCAACATGTCATGACTTTTGGGTTGTTTCATCATTTTTATTACTGAAAAATTCAAAGCAAAGTATGTTAGTGTAAAACATGCATGCGTAATAAATAAATAAAATTGTTTTGATTAAACCGAGGCTTTCTTTGATTTAGATTAATAAAAGTACAAACTGTGGTCCTGGCTTGGATCAACATCAAGCCATTTCTATTTTTGAAAACATTACGAGGTACGTAGAATGATAAAAAGTTAGTAATCGGGCCTCGAACGACTCTCCCTATCTTTCAAAATAAATTCATCTTTCTCTATTGAAGAGCCAGTACCGGGGTAGAGGTCCAATTGGACAGTTGCTCGCCTGGATTTGCGTCTCTGATGGTGGGTGTTTCTGCATACTCTTCTAAGCTGATTGAGCAATCTTCCTTTTGGAATAAAATCCCTATCCCTTCTTCAATGTCAGTATCGTTCGGCACAGGCATTCGGCTAGGAAATGACTGGTACTGGTTGGGAATGTGTTTGCGGAGATCTGCGATCTCTTGCCTCTTCTTGTAGGTATCTAATCTTCAGTTTGGACACATCCTAGTCCAAAATGAAAATTGTCTTGGGGAAGGGGAATTGGCTCAGTAATGTCGTGCAAATTCTTTCCCAGACCTTTGCCGGGCTCGAACCCATTCAAGAGCATAGTCGAAGCAATCATCTTATATACTTCCAGCATGGGGGTCTCGGGGTGTTCTATTTTGTGGGCAGCCCCTACGATTTCCAATACATGGAAATTCGTTCCTTTGGGTGCCACTTTGATGATTAGCACGGAATTGTCCGGATAATTATGCATGCTCGCCTCTCCATAGATTATCACTGCTTGTTCTCCCCAGATGAATTTCAAAGACTGGTGAAGTGAAGATAGCTCCTGCCATGTGGATCCATGTCCTCCCCAAGAGTAGATTGTAGTTGACAGGTATTTCCATAACCTGAAACTCGGTAGTGAACTCTGCCTGACCTATTTGAATGTCCAGGTCCACTGCTCCGGTGGCATCACATCGTCCTCCGTCAAATGCTCTTATATTAGTGTGGCTCTGACGAACCTTTCCAAGGTCATATCCCAGCTGAGTTAGTGTAGACTACGGACAGAGGTTGAGTCCCGCTCCGTTGTCGATCAGTACGCAAGTCACTTCTTTGTTGCGGCACATGACATTGATGTGCAGTGCTTTGTTGTGATCAGTGCCTCACTTGGGCAACTCTTTTTCCATGAAGGTAATTTGGTGTTCCTCCATAATATGGGCGACCATTTCCGCAAAATTTTAGCTACTCGTCCCAGATGGGATGTGGGCCTCCTCTAACACCTTCATTAGAGCCAAGTGGTGCTGGGGTGAACTTTGTAAAAGTGCTAACACCAGAATTTGAGCCAGTATTTTCTTTCGGTGCTCCACAATGGAGTATTCTTTAGGCTGCATCCGATGCCAGAAATCTTTAGCTTCACCCTCGGTGATTGCCCTTTTCTGATTTCCCTCTCTTCGAGGTGCCCTTTGGGCTAGATCTTCGGGAGTATAGCACCTTCCCGATCTTGTAATTTCATGGGAGCAACAACTTGGACCACAAATTATTTTCAAGGAGGCACGGGGATTACTTGGGCTACATGCATAATAACCGGTGCAGGGATTAACAATTTGAGTCATGGGCGTTCTTGTAGAGAAAACGACGCCACTGTGCGCTCGAGTTCTTTCACGGATTCACGGATTATGGGCCTGCCTGCGATCCAGTCCTCTTCCTTTTTTATCATATGAATCACGTTGCTGCCATGGTTTGGCAGGGGGTTAGTGTTCACATTTGGAGGAGTTGTTTGGAGTACAATCTCCTTTCGGTCGATCATGTTTTGTATATTATATTTGAGATTGATGCAGTCCTCAGTACTGTGTCCTATGCCATTAGAATTGTAGGCACATGTTTGGTCAGCTCAGTAGAACCAGTTCTTTGGGTCAACGACCTTTGGGGGAAGCAGTTGGATTATCCCGACCGGGCTCAATCTTTTGAACAAATCAGTCTATGATTCCATTAAGGGAGTGAACACGCGGGGGGGCTTCTTTCCAAAGTTCTGACGTGGCACATTATAGGTATTTGGTGGTGGCTAATTTTTGTAGGTATTAGGTTGGTTATTTTGTGGAGGATAGTAAGTGGGTGGGGAGTTTAATAATTGTGCTGTGGAGCTTGATAATTTGGGGGAGGTGATTGGAAGGTGTTTTATGGGGTTTGGTAATTCGGGGGTAGTGATTGGAAGGTCGGTTGTACGTAATATACGGGCACCGTATTGTAAGGAGCAGGTATGTAAGTATTTGGGGGAGATGAAGCATATGCTTACATCGCGAATTCTTCCCTTCTTTTGCATTTTAGGCTAAGAGTGTGGGATATGCTTGCCACGTCTTCCTTCTTCTTCCTTATAAACCCGGTTGAGCTTGACCCAGAGGACTTTCCGGTCATACTGATGATTCGGCCTGTTTTGAGACCATCTTCTATGGCCTCTCCCAATTTGACTAGTTCGGAGAATGGTCTTCCGGCCATTGAAAGCATTCTGCCATAGAAGTTTGTTTCAGGTGAACGGATGAAGACCGACACTAGTTCTTTCTCGCCCATTGGCGGTTGTACCCGGACAGCTTCTGCTCTCCACCTAATTGCATACTCAAGGAAGTTCTCGATGGATTTCTATTTGACCTTTTCCAAATAATATCTCTCAGGTATTGTTTCTATATTAAAGAGAAATCTTTCCATGAAGGCCGCAGCCATGTCTTCCCATGTAATCCAACGACGTATGTCTTGCACCGTGAACCATTCTGAGGCTTCTCCGGTCAAACTTCGGCTGAACAACGTCATAATATGCCCTTGGTTGTCTCGAATGCCGACCATTGATCCCAGTAGGCTCATAGATGCACTTTCAGTTTACCCGTCCCATTAAATATCTCAAAACGCAGCAACTTGAAGCCCTCGAGTAAATCCAAATTTGGATGCATACACAAGTCGTCACAACTTAAACCCGTGCCAGTGTGAGCAGTTTTTATAGTTCGCTCCAGCATTACGGTCATCTTCGGCTCGAGCCTTTCTTCTTGTTTTTCCTGCTCAGCCTTCCATGCCTTTCCATCTCCTTGTAGTGATCAATTTCTTGATTGGGTGAAAAGGTGCCTGGGGTGACAAGCGTGAGGAAGGAAGCAGCAGGGCGAGTTCGGTAGGTAGGGGTAGTTTTGGTAGTTGGTAGAGAGTGGTTGTATAGTAACGTCGGGATGGGTGTTTGGTGGTGCTGGGTAAGAGTGGATAGAGTGAGTGATTTCGGGAATTTGGGTAGTGTTAAGTGGTATTGGGGTATGGCAAGAAGTACCAATGTGACCCTCGTGAATTTGGGTGAATGGTATGGTAGTCACAGTGGACTGGGTTGGAAAGTGATCAGGTAATGGTGAGTTTAGGGATGGAAAAAACAGTGAAGGCCTTCTTTCTTCTGCAGGGGCCTCTCGAGCAGCGTTAGCAGCTTTATTTCGAGCCACTTCCTCTTGAAGATGGGCAATTTTCTCAAACATCATTTTCATGACGTCTTCTGTACGTAATGACTCAGGCAGTTCGCGCAAAGGCGATTCTCTGAGAGCAATGTCAGTAGGGGTAGTTTCGTTCCCTGATGTACCAGTCATCGTTTCTTTGCCTTTATCTTATCGGGATAGGGATGCTATTGCAACTTTGGATCTTGTGAAGTATGCCAGTGTGAACCCGAATCAACCTCTCTTTCTATAAGAAAAGAATAACTCAAAGGCAAACAAAGTTATTTTCGTTAGGTACTAGAAAGATAATCAAGATATCACACGTAGATGACAGTTTAAAAACACTTAGCACATAAATAATCACATGTTTGATTTAAATGCTCAGTTGATCGATTGTAGCGGGTCTTGGCTCCATGGGCTTTGTTAATAAGGGAAATATAATATTTATAACATATAGGGACTGAGTCTTATTTAGATTGCCTACGTATCCCACCACAAAAATTAGGCCCTTCCGTAGTTCGATTTACATAGGATAAGATTCCCCACCTTAAACCTACCCGTGACTAGGCCCGATAGGGACTTCCTGCGTATCCCTCCTCAGGATATCAGGTCGGCACAGTTCCTTTTACATAAAATGGGAGAGGGGGGGGGGGGGGGGGGGAATCTGTATTAAGTACAATTAATGGGATCCCCTAAACCTACCCAAAAGGTGACCTTTCTTTTGTGGTCAAAACAGGTTTTCTGGTCCTAAAGGCATTGTAATACTGAGGTGGGAGCACCAATCAAATGGCCCCTTTGTGGACCAAGTTCTTGACTTCAAACTTGAATGCATCGTACTCTTCTATGACAAATTCCAAAGCTCCAGAATGGTACAAACATATTTTACGGCGGCCAACTCCTTCAGTTTGAGCCTTTCTGGTTCTGATGAGGCTAATTTTCCCGATGCTGACCAACTTCTGAAAGATGCTGGCGTAAGAGTCCTTAAATACCATAAAGTCATAACGCCAAATATGAGTGTTCAGCATAACCCCTTCGGTTGGGGAGATGTTGTTGTGGACCAAAAGTGAATGTGGGCCCCACATCTTGGTGATGATTTTCTTACCTATAAGCTCGATAAGCCTTCTCTTGAAGGCTAAACATTTGTTGATGGTGTGCCCGGCCTGATCCCGGTGATAAGGGCATCTCTTGTGTATGAAGACCAGAGCACACGGTGGTAACCTATCAAAGCTGATACTGACTATCCTTTTGCTTCGAAACTTAATCATCATCTCTTCGCTTGTTATGTGCTTAGGCGAGACGCGGTAAGGACAATCCAATGCCTTAAGTACAATAGCTCACCATTCGGGTGAGGCTGGTCGAACATACTTTATTCGTTCCTCATTTTCTCCCCTGGGACTTGATAGTGCAATAGAAGTTCCTTCCCTTTTTGTGATAAGTAGTGCAGCGGAGACAACTTCCTTTAACGACAAAGTAGGTTCTTGTGGCTCCGATTCCATTTCTTCCTCTTGGGACTCCTCCATTATCGAAATATGTTCGGGAAGGGTCCCTTTTTCTCTCCTTGAGTTTCCACTAGTTCCTTAGGCAGACTTTCTGCCGAATCTATTAACTCATCAGCCTCTTTGATCTTGGCCTTGACTGCTCGGATTAGATTTTTGAGATCTTGAATCTTTCGGCGAAGCGAGACCTCGTTCTTCCTTATAAACCTCCAGCTCTAGCGCACTCTTGGTGTTTATATTTAAATTCTGAGAAGGTTGCTAGACTTAGTACGGGTATTTTTGTTCATTGTTTTTCTTTGGGTGAGTGGGCGGTACTTGAGATCAATTAAGCATTTAAGTGAAACATATGAAAGCAAGTAAGTCACAAAAAGCAGTTTATAAAAGACACTACTCACGTTCCTAAGCATGCTAATTGTTTGAAACATAAATGTGCCATTTGAATCAAACCATTGCCCCATAATCATTAATATTTGTATTCTTCCCCGAAGGGGTACAAAAGATAAAGTAGAGATAGTACATAAAGTAAATTAGCAAAAGCGTCCTCCGGTGGTGGATGATGAAGCCCTATCTCGATCGGCCTTGGCCTTCTTCGCCTTTCGGAGGGTAGTCTGGATAGGTAGATGGGCCGATGTCATAGTAGCTTCTATCAGAAATACCTTTTGTGTGAAAGTAAATGGAGCAACATCATCTAAAGTCCTCTTCATTCGATCATCGAGCTCAACCAAATAGTCATTAGTGAGTTCCAACTCATGTCTCAGACTCTCTGAACCAAACGGGCTCGAATCGCGGCTTGCGAATCCTTATCTTGCACACAACTGTAGAGAATAGGTCTGGGAGGAAGTGCACCTTGTAAGTCGTCCCTCAACCAATTTTTATACTCCTCAACACAACCCGGACGGAACCTATCTTCAACTAAGTTATCAGAACCCCAAATCATACGACCCTTCCATTCCCGTATGCAATCCAAAGCCCTTGGCGGTTTATCTATGTCATAGTCAATGATAAAATCTCCTATGCCTTCAATTTGGGGTACGACTTCAATCCTCCCAAACTATCTCTAGACCCTAGAAGGCACATAATGGCAGATCCCTCGGATCCCCATAAGCAGTAAGAATGGACACTTTCTACCTTTAACCATAACTTTATCAGACACGAAGTCGTGGAACATCCATTGAACGCTTTCCTCTTTCAACCTGGAAAAGGCGAATGTCAAACTTTGTCTGTTTGTTCTCCATAGTTCAGGAAAAAATCCCAAAGCCTAGCCCTTTCGGCTGGCTTACTTAAGTGTTGTGCACCCCTAACTTTGATCATGTGCTTAAGGATCCACCATTGTAGGAGTAAGTTACAACCTTAGAAGTATTTGTAGTGGTTTCGGCAGAGGCTCAAGGCTCGGTACAAATCGTCTACGATGATTGGGGTTAGGTCAAAGTATTTAATTTCTTCTTGTTGGGTTATGCCCTAGAAGATGGCATGGGTGACCAAAATGGCTCGGGTGTCTATGGCTAAGGACAAATCTTTGGAAAAATCCATAGTTCCTAGAAAGCAAATGGCAAAAGCTAAAGGTTTGGTGGCCATCGAATTGGCAGAGGTTTTGAACTCCCCGGGATGCTCCACAAATCCATTTGTATTTCCATACCTTTTGTATAACTCTCTAAAGGGTATAGTGGGGCCATGGCCCAATTGGCATAGTTCAACGAAAGCATTTTGCAAATTTAGGAGTAGGTGGGTTTTTTTGGGATTAACGTGTTTTGGTCGGGTTTCTTTCTTCTTTTCAATCCCGAGCCTACGCTAGTCAACACATCCCTGAACTCTTCTAAAGACGGCATCATCTCGACGTCGTCCCCAAATCAGAAAACCATCCTATCTCTGTCCCAAAATCGAGTAATTAATTCTATCAATTCTTTGCAACCCGTTATAGTCATGATGGATGACATATTTCCTAAATGACATAAAATCCCCTTTTTCTCTTCAGGGTACATTTGGCCCGCCAAATACGCAGCAACTCCGGTGTAGTCAAAACTCAAGTTGATCGACATCTACAAAATAGAATTCAAGGTTGATTCCCCCCCCCCCCCCCCCCCCGCGTCCCCCACTAGGGAATGGCTCAATTCATAGGCACAATACATGTTTCCAAATAGCACATAATATGAGATGCGGTGTTTTTCGGGTCATAGACCGTACTTGACACAGAGTAGTCTTCCTATCAGTTTTGGATATGTCTAAAACATCCAAATCACCCAGGCTACTTCATATTTGGATTTGGTTAAGCTTTAACCTTGGCATATGCAAGAGTTGGTTTTTCGAATTGACCTTGGACCCGAGCGGACTACTCGGGGTGAACAGTTGTAGGTCGTTGAGTGACCGCACACCAACTTAATGTTCAACGTGTTCCAAAGGAAGGGTGTTTTAGGTTTTTTAGTGAAGGCTAGACCGTGATCCCGTGTGTCCCTTTTGAAACCATGCTTTTTGCCAAGAGTGGCGGAGTTTATGATATGAAATGAATGACAGTTGTAGTTGCGGAATTTAAACACATAATCAAATAAATACAGTAAAAAATCACATTATATTGAAACCCTTATGGTTAGAACCTAGAAAGTCCCCTGCAGGGTCGCTATCTGTTATGGTTCACTTTTACTCAGGTGTATAAAAGCTACTAAGAGGTTGTTGGTGCTCTAATTGGATTTTAGTATTTTTAGAGTCGCCACCTAATTTATTTAAGGAAAACTAGGAAAATCGGATTCAAACAAGACAAAAAGTCTTTTGGACCAAAGTTCGAGGTAAGGGTTCTGGTGATCGCCTGGGGAATGTTTTACAGACCCTAGTATTAAAGATCCGTAGAATACGATTGACCTACGAGCTTTAATGTGTGATTATTGTAATTATTTACTTAATGACGTTTAAATTTCCGCAAACTTGTCATTTCATTCATAACATCAAAAAAAAAAATTGGCAAAAAGTCCCCTTATAAGAGGGGGTTTTGGTTTGAAAATCCGCTAAGTGTTCAACTCACTTTATTGTCGGGCTAGGACACACTTGAGATTTCTCCAAGTAGAGTCACTACTATTCTAGTCCTAATAAAATGAGTTTTGTTCGTACGGGTTTTATTAAACGTATATATACAAAAGTATGGAGTATATCTCCGTTTTGTACACACACACACACACACATATATATATATATATGAAATACAATCTTTATTTATCCAAGTCCAATTTTATATCACTGAAGCCCGTTTTGATCAACCCATTTCTAAATCCAAATGCAACTTAGTATCAAAATCAGTCCAACAAGTAATCTCATTTCAGTCCAAATTTAACGTTGGGCTTCCAAGCCCAAAGGCAATCTGTTTTACAGATTTTTGAGGTCCAGATTTAGCTTTTCCATCTCATGAAACATCCAAGTCTTTCCTTGAAGTCTAATTTTAGTCCAATCTAATGCTGAGGCCCAAAAGGCAAAACAATTGTACATTTTGGCTTAGAAAACATTCCATCGATGAGCTTAAGGCCTAAAACTAAATTTGTTCTTGTTATTCTGATTTCTAGATTTTCATAGGGGGCGGAAGGCCCAAAAATACAAGTTAGTTTCATATTAATCATGCGCTCAAACTAGTTTTTAAACTTTGAAAAGGAAAACTTAATAAAAGGTTAAATACCAATTTCATGTATGTGTTAGAGATTAGCCAATTTTTGAAAATGATTCAGGTTAAAACATGTCCAACCAGTTTTAGATTTTAAGAAAATGAGTCAAATACCGATTATCATGCCATATTGAGGTTTACCCGAGTTGGAAAGTGTTTTTAAACGTCTTCCTAAAATACTAAGTGTTCTCCCAGGTTCTAAACATACATAAGGATTTCAATATTTTTTTCAAGTGTTTACAATTACATTTACACATAAATGATTGTAAAATGAAGCAGAGTTAGGCTGGTTGGCCTACCTAAGCCCACAAGTTGAATATTTTCACCCATAGCTAGGCCTTCACCATTTTCACCCATGGTTGGGCCTTCAAAGTATCAATATTTGCTCCCCTTACATAGGCGGACTCGATCAAGAAAGATAGTTGGGCCTCTAGCCCAAAATGGTTTAATGCAAGGATGGCACGAATATCCCAGAAGAGATTTCACATGGAACACAAAGGAATAAAGATGAGTAACTAGCCTAAGCACTAGAACACAGGTAGTTAAACGAGATTTGAATCAAACAAAGCAGCCAAACACATATGACTTAAAGAATTGTAACAGACATGCCCCGACTAGATAATGCAAAGATCAAAGTTTAAGGCCCAAACAAGTTCCTGAAACAGAAATAAATAGATTGGGCCCAACATATATCAATTTACCATATTGCAATGGCCCAAACCAACATAAAAATGAAGTAAGCCCAAGAAATAAATCTTAAGAGCAGGTTATAAAGAGACACATATTGCCTGTACATAGTATACTAGCTCATATACACTGGATATATACAAAGCTGAATATATTCTGCATATTTACATATATCCGTTTTGTATACCTCAGGAAAACCAATCACAAAAATGAAGAAACAAGAAAAGGTAATCATGATTAAGATATTCAAGACTTAGAGGATATCAACAAGCAGGATCCAGGCAATAGTAAACAACATATAAGTGCAATATTTCATGATATACAAATTTTGGGTCCAACAGAAAGCTATGGCAGCTAAGGTGAAACATGGAACAATGACTTTGAACAAGAAGGAAACTTCAGAGTTCAAACACACCTATTTCACTTGTTCATTTACTTTTATGAGAGTCCCATGAGACATAGATTCACATGAAAGAACTCCAGGAAATTAGGGACAGGGATTTGAGATGAGTAGCTAGAAACTCCAAGCTCTCCTCCCTTCCCTTTAGTCATAGGTAAGTCACACTCATGTTTATCCACATCTTAAGTGACACCTCTTTAACTTAATATTTCAAATTATGGTGATGTGCTAAATATATACCATACTGGGATCCCATTTTACAACTAGTTCTGGATAAACAAACATAAATAGAAAGAGCCAGATGCAAAGAGTCACAGATGATAACATAGACAAACAAACAGGAGACCTCAAGGTTACTCTTAATCCAATTAAGACCTAATTGTACCCTAGCTGCTACAAATATAGTTATGCATCACATAGTTCATACTCTTAACATGATTCATAACAAATATTTCGGTAAGAGGGAGCAGACAGGTTCAGCTAAGGATCATACAACATGCATCCATCATATTTTGAGCAAAATAGGACCTCAAACATGTATCACAAGCTTCCCAAGGTACTTAATAGGTTCACACAGGCTACAAGTTACATTAAAAGTCTTCTAAATCCTTCTACACACTCTGAGACTTAGTACACTAAATCAGTCAATCAAAGCACATAGCAGAGACTTCACAATAGAATGATTAGGGGGATATATAAAGGTCATGGTCAATTATGAATCCAAGATAGTGTGTCACAGACCTAAGCATAGTTTGAAAACAAGGTCATGAAAGAACATACGCAAGGTTTACTCATTTTTCAAATCAGGCAAATGTCATTTTAGTTTTAAATAGGCAATTTTTTCAAATCTAATAACATCGAGGTTCCCTTTTGTCATCAACAGAATATTATGAATACAACATTGAACTCAAGCAACAACTACAGAGAGAACAGACTATGTTATCTCAAGGTAGGGGCACTAAGTGACTTTGAACATTTTAATAGGATATAGACAAGTCTCAAATACCATATCAGTTTACATGCTATTATGATTCAAAAAGGGAGTTAAGTGTACTAATCATGCTGTCATATAAGGAATTTAAGAATTTTCTTAGCACATATGTAGATCACATGTAGCAGACCAACATGATGGGAGATTTAACATAACCAGTCAGCAAAGAACAACTAGCCACAGGAGACTTAACATGCTTAGCAGGTTTTTTTAGATCAAACATAACATTTTAGCAAGCATCTTAGCAGTGTTTTAAGTAATTTAGAATATGGTTCAGCTCAACAAGACAAGCAATAGAATCTAAATGGGTTGGACCCTCAATACTAGCATGTTCAGAATATTTACAATGCCCTTATCACATTCAATCAAACTATAGGGCTATACCTAACAAAGTAGACGAGCTAACAGGATCATACACAGGATTGTATCATATGCTTAGGGAGGTAATAGACAAAGATTAGGCAAAACATGTACTTAACAAGGTTTAAAACTGATAACAACATAATAACTTAAACCAAAATATATAGACATACTTGACTATTGAACTATCATAGGAGAGGCATACTCAAACTAATCATACAAAACTAATCAAATCTAACCAAATGCAAACATACAAACATGATTTTTACTTAAACTAAGCTACTTTAACTAATCAATATGCTTTAAATCACAAAATAAAAGTAATAGCTCAAAGAAACAGAAAGAAATGTAGAAAATAAAAGGGAAAGGGGGAATTACCTCTTTCTTGTGCAGCCTTGATCGAGATTTGGACTTGGAATAACCCTTTGCTTCCATAAGCCCAGTGCTCAGCCACAAACAAGCAAGCAAAATAACTAAACTTTAAAACTTTGAACTTAATTGAATAGTTAAAGGTCTCCAAAAATTAGAAACCCTAAGTAATTCGATTTTTTGAGTATATTGAGTATTCCATAGGCTCAAAACTTGTTGAAAATGTGGAGAATGGGGTTCTTTATATAGAACCCCCAAATTCTCAAACCCTAGCTTACAACTGATGTGGGAGTATAGCAATTTTGTGAAATTGCTTCTCTCCAACCACATCTAACGGTTGAGAATCGAGTAATCAAGCAAATAAAGGGTCACATTTGACTCAAATTCGATCAATCTGTGGGGCTCTTCATAAACAAATAAAAATTGAGCATTCAAAAATCAAATACAACAAAAACCATTAAGGTTTTTCAGTGTATGACCGTTGAAATCAGAAAAAACAATGAAACTGGAGGTTTATACCTTGTTTGGTAGAGCCTAGTGGAAACAGGTACGAAACATTAAATGCCTTGCCCTTCTCGGCCTCGCAAAGACTGCAAAAGCCCGTTCTCTGTACGATTTTGCCAATTTCAGGCATTTGACGAGAAGAGAGAAGATGGTTGGGCCGGCGGCCAGGATTTAGGAGAGAGGGGGAGAAAGAGATGCACTGGGGTGTATTTGGCATTGAAATTAAAGAGGAGGGGTATCACCCCTCTTTAATTAGTAACTGGGCCAGGTCGCGGTTTGATTATACTGGGCCTGATCCGCTTAAAATATAAGTAAAGGGGCCTATATGATATATACATGTATATACACTTGATATATGTGTATACAGGTATATCAAGTTTATATATGCATATATATGCGAGGTTTCGACTTGTATTTAAATAGATGATCGTATTTAAGAAAAGGACCAAATTGAGTTAGGCCCTTCATCATAATTAAACAAGATTAATTAAACGAATAAAGGCTAGTTTTTTCAAATATACTCTTCAATTGACCTGATCTTAAGACCAGGCTTTTTCAATTATGGCCTTTTTGGTCCAAGTAGTCGTCCCATGGTAACATTTGCAAAAATGGCCTTGATGAATTAGCCTAATGAATTTGGCCCTCTCATATGAGGTCACAATTTTACTAAATAACAATTAAAGGCTAATTTCGCAATAATGACCCTAATTATGGAAATTGATTTTCAATTGGGTCATGATTGGCTATTAATTGATTATTTCAATTACAACCATTTAATGGGCAATTTATAGAATTAATCACAATAAAATACTCAATTAAATATGATAAATTCTAATAAATTGAACAAATAAAAATTTCGGGGTAAAAATGATTAATTCATTTAATTAATCAGATTCATTGAATTAAACAGAGTAAAATACTTGCAAATTGACATTTTAACAATTGAGACAATTAAATAGATAATTGTTGTAAATATATAAAATATGAAAATTAATTTATAAATGACTTATAATATTATAGAAATTATTTTACCAAATAAGAGTGGCAAAATATTATCTGCATATTTTTTATAAAATCATTTTGACTTCCAAAAATACATATTTCACTCTGTTTGATGTCCAAGGACTCTGGATAATTAGAATAAATTATGGAAGGTCAAAAATTAGGTGTCAACATTCTTTACTTACCGCACTGCATAAAGGAACTAGTACCCAACCTGGTCTCTCCATATTATGTTTGGTGGACGCACAGCCTACAACAATTAGTATCAGAGCATGCCCTTTCTAAACGGTTAACACCTAGAAAGGTTCATTCCAATCTCTGTCTTATCAAAAGAAGAAGGATAATCCAGCTCAACATCATCAAGCCTCAGGAGCAAATGTATTTATGCAAAGGAAATCTGGGATGCTCGTCAAATGCTCTCCTCAAAATATGACTTTTTCAGAATGAACGTTAGCGAATCAGTTCATGACATGCATACTAGATTCATCTCAATCATAAATGAACTTCATTCTCTGAGGTCAATCATGGAGACAAGGCTTCTGGTTCACAAAATACTTGATGCACTTCCAGAATGTTGGTTAAACCAGGTCAATATCATAATTGAAACCAAGGATCTCCAAAATCTGACCATTGAGGAACTCATTAGCTATCTCAAGATACATGAACTTACGAGAAAGTCAGATTTGGAAGAAAATGAGGCAAAGGAACTGAAAAGAAATGGTCTGGATAATGAGAGTAGAAGAGATTCAAGCAACGATGATGAATCGGAAATGTAGTATCTCACTCACCGGTTTCAAAGATTGATTCGAAGAAGTGATAAATCTCTGAAGAGAAGAAACCATGGCAAAGATCTCAAGCAAAATCACCATAAGGACAACAGTGAAACTTCAACTGATGAGTCAGACTCTATTTCAAGTGAAAAACCTGACACTGGAAGTAAAAGAAAGAAGGTTGAAGTTAATCCTCTTGATGATCAAGTGAAGATAAAGGGATGTCACCATAAGAGATTAGTCTCCTTGATTAAGAAATTATTAAATGACCATCATGAGCTCATTTTAGAAAAGAAGGAGATAATTAAAAATGTCAACAGTTCCGAGGAAGAAAGGGATGATATGGTGGTGTGCATTATAGATCTAAGAGAACAGGTTGAAGAAGCTACAAGAGAAAATCAACTCCAGAAAAGCCTTAACGAGGTACATGTCTTGTAGCCTCAACCATATCCATGGATCTGTTGAGTACAAAAGACGAAAAAGGGCATGGACTTCAAAAGATCTGCATCTCCAACTATCTACACAATGAAGGCAATGCCAAATAGAAATTGGGAAAGGAGGAATTCTTGCTACATCAAGAAGTAGTAAAATTCCCTGAACAAGAAAAGGGGAGTTCAACTCACTCCACTCATTATTCCAAGGGACCCAATCTGGAATGTTGTCCCAAGTTGAGTCAGTGGTTGTGATGGAAGGCTTGAGTGTGAAAAGGGGAATAGATCATGAAAATGAATATTGCTTTCTCACTCAAGTAACTGCCAAGGAGAGGGTGTGCCACTGGAATTAAAAACATGACAATACACCCTTATGTGATTCAGAACACGGGATACTTCTAAGAGAAAATGCTGAAATATTCTTACTAGATACAGAGGAAAGCTCTAAACATGTGTCGCTTGAATACAGAAAGGACGTTACTGAAAATGGCTAGGTCAAGAGGAGTGGTACAGTCTTATAAAAAGTGTTTTTCAGCGATATCTAACTCACTTCCATAAAATTTCAGGTATACACATATGTATGTCTTAGAACAATGAAAGCAGAAGTGAGATGGCACATTTCAGAGCCCCTGCTGAAGAATCTCAGAGACCTGGTCTCTGTAGCCCAGGTTAGTAGCCTTTTCAGCATTTGTATAAACTTGAAAATGTCATTTAAGTTCCAAGTTAGATTTTTCAAAATCCTCCCCAAAACGCTACACCTCCTCTATATCGAACCGACCTATTCAGCCCTGTTCCTTCTCAAATACACATGACTGTATTCCCTTTCTCCTCACTTTAAATTGAAAATCCAAACATATTTTCTCACCTCTCCTCTTCGATTACAAACATGCTCTCTTTCATTCTATTAAAACTCTTCCCATTCCTTCTCAAATCAAAGAATCGATTATGTTAAGAGAAGGATTCACCACTCAAAACCCTCTTGAATCAAACCAGCCCATGCTCTCCCCAAAATCCCAAACCTCCATCAATTTAAATCTTAGTAACTCCTCCTTAAAATCCTCTGTCTCCAATCAAACTCGCAAAAAAATTATACCCTCTTCAGCCACCTTTATCCAAATAAAAAAATATGACTCCGTCAGTAGTAGGTATATAGTATCATTGTCTAAGTACCTTCAAAAAACTGACGAAAGACAATAACAAGACAATGGTATTAAAGTTACTAGTCACCCCTTCGAGAACACCGAGAAATTAAATTAAGCTAAAGAGGACCTTGTCTCTTCAGGGTCTGTTAAAGGAAAAGTCACGCATGACAAAAAGGAACAACCTCTCTGATTGACAAAAACAATGTGGAAAACGGTAACCCTTCTTATGTTGATCTTGGTAGAAGAGTATAGGAGTCAATGGATGAGTCTCCCATAAAGGTAGATGGTACTATTTCTGGATTGGTCAGAGACATTTTTGTAGGATGAGTAGTGATGTTGCTCTTATGGAAGAACTTGCTCAGACCATGTGTACCACGAGTGATTTAAAAATGTGAGGTTTTCACAAGAAACAAATTAGAGACCAGTTCCCTCTTCACGAGGAACCATTGAAACTAGACCTATGACAGCTCCTGTGTGGGATGAGGCACCGGGGTCATATAGGAGGAACCTAGACCTAATCCTAAATCCTAAGCCTTCACCCCATGATGTTGTACCTCTTGCTGAGATGTTTAAAATAAAGAAAAGGTCAAAGGTCAAAGAAACCTAAGGATCCACATCGTCGGAGAGAACTACCTTTGGTCGAACTGCATCAAGAACTAGGCAGAGTAAGCATGCAACTAAGACAACCCTTGAATAAACTCTTCAAGTAAGTAAAGCCAAGGGTAGAAAAGATCTAGGGTTCTCAGACAAAGAGTAGATTGATTGATGAAATTGAGAGAAGAGAAACTCTGGGGAAACAAAAGGTGTTGCTAGAAGGGTGTTTGACCATAAAGTTACAGAAAAATCTGGAATGAAAGAACTTATTGAAATGGTTAAATTTTAGGGATGGAGTAATCTCTTTGCTCCACCTGTACCCAGTGTGTATGAGGAACAGGTTACTGAATTCTATGCAAATCTATGCTACTTCGATGATCTCAGTATTCTCATTGCATCAGTTAGTGGGATTAAATTTGTGTTGGAGGAAAAGATATTGGGAGAAATTCTAAAAGTTTCAACTAAATGGTTGAGAACCATAAATAGAAAGGCAGAGGCTTCAAGTGACTTCAAGGTTATGATAGTCAAGAATGGAGTAAAGGATGTCGGGTCAAGGGATAGACTTTTGAAGAAAGAGGTGAAAGGGGAGTTTCAGCTCATGTTTGAAATGGTGATCAAATTCCTGCTTCCAAGAAAAGAGGGTTGCACCAAGACTTGTATCAATGGCTTGATCACAATAGAGGCGCTGACTAACTACCAACCGATTAACCTTCCTGCTATTATGATTGAGCATATCATCAAGGTGGAGAGTGCACCAGGGCTCCCATATGGTTTTCTTCTAATTAATGTATTTGCTCACTTCAAGGTCAGGACAGAGAATGCTACTGCTGGCACTAAGAAGCATATGTTTTCCATGGGCACTCTGGAGGAATGTGAGTGTCTACCTAAGAAAAGTTGTGTGGTAAGTGTCTCCACAATCTCAAAATTGCTTGAAGCTCAAGAGATCACTACTGCTGAATTACAAAGGGTGAAGGTTGAGAATTCGGTCATTCAAGCTCGACTTTATGAGAAAGAGAAAGAAGTTAGTTCTCAGAGTGCTCTGAAATCTGCAAGAATGGAAATTGAGAGGCTCAAGTCAGACAATGAGAGTTGACATTGAAGGTGGATGAGTACAAGGATCAGATGATCGAGGACCAGAGAGTCAATGGTGAACGAATGAACAATTTCCTCAAAGCCCTGTGCCAAAATTCAAATAAGCCCAAAGAGTTTTAGCTTGTTCATGTCAAATTCATCTTTTTGTGCCTTTTTGAATCATATTCCCTGTTTTCTATTTCTATGTGACAATGTTCTAGCACTGATGAAAATTTCTCCTTTATGCATTTTCTGATTGGGCTAATATGTTAAGTATCTGTATTAACTGTTTGGGATTTCTACTCTTTTGTGTGCTAGTATAATTGCTTGCATGTTTCTCTTACTTCTCATGATAGTGTTGCCCTTGTGGCTCTGAGTTCGTTATGCTGAACTTCTTTTGCTTGTTCCAACCCCCCTTTTCGATTATGCCAAAAGGGGGAAATAGTGTGCTTGTTGGAAAAGGTGCACACGATGTGATTAAGGGGAAGGGAATAAAGGGGAATAACTGGAATATTGATATGTACTAATTGAAAGACCCTTCAGTGGATGACCTGGTCTTCTGCTGTATGTGTACTTTGTTGCTAACATGTTTGTGGATACCTTGAAAATGATGGTTTACATCGAAGGGGCAAAAAGTGGGATCTGACTCTCAAGGGGAACATCGTTTAAAATTTTGTCATCATCAAAAAGGGACAAATTGATAAGTCCAAGTGCATTCATGTTTTGATGATTTTTAAACTGTTTCAGAACCAGATAGAGACCTAGTGTGTGGTCTGCTCTCTGTGCACCTTGCATCGTCAGCAAAGACAGCTATAAAGCTGAGCTACTCACTGCACACAAGTACAGCAGTTGAGCTGGCCCATGCTTTAGGTGAAATATTGAAAGAGTGGTCTCTATCCATCCCACATGCTCCCACTATATATACAACATGCTGCAACATAATTGGTATCACTTGAAAAACCTAATCTAACTTGTGAAAAAGCTGTCGCAGCAATAATTCAAGTGATCATAAGAAAAAAGTTACTTTCAAGCTGAAGAACCAGATCGTGATATTAGTTTCGTCTATGTTCTTTAGGTTGTTGTAAATCTTTGTTCGTTTGTGCTTAAACTGTAAACCTACTCTTCTTGTTTAGAAGTTGTTTGAAGGTGTTTTAAATTCTCAAAGTGTGCTTGCTGGAAGTGTGTTTCCACAAGCTTTTGAGTGGTACACTAGGATAGATTTAGTCTAGGTGTATTAGTTTCGTTGGCTAGAGTTAGTCAAGTGGAGGTGTTTGCAATTGGTGTATTGCAAGGGTTGAGGGACTATGAGAGTTAGTTCCTAGGTTGCAACTGTTGTAAGGGTGAAGGATTATGGGAGTTAATTCCCAGTTTGCAATATGCTGTAATCGAAAGTTTCTCGGTTAGTGGAGTTAAAATCCTATAGGGGTAGGTCATAGTTTTTAATCCCTTGAGTAAGAAGTTTTTCACGGTAAAATTGTGCCTTTTTTACTTACTGCACTGCATAAGGGAACTGGTACACAACCAGGTGTATCCGTATTATGTTTAGTAGACGCACAGTCTACAACAGAGTCATAGGGTTATGTGGATGAAGAATGATATAGGTTAGGTTAAAATCAACTTAGATGGATGTTTCAAAGGAAATTTAAGAATCTTTGGTGGTGGTGGTGGTATTATCAGGATCACACTGGCAAAATTCCTTATAGCCTATGCTGATTTCTATTGCAATTGCAGTACATAATAATGTGGCTGAGGCTAGGGCCTTAGTCAAAGGCTCGGAAATATATGTTACACCTCATACTTTAATGTAAGAATGCATCGTAATTGAATCAATATGAGCTGGAGAGGTCAAGGATCTTTACAAAGATAATGACGGGTTAAAACAAGTGTTAAGGAAGCATCGTGAGGGTTGGAGGTTAAACACTTAAACGAATTGAATATGTTATAACCCGTACTTTTAGGGTGCTTAATAATATAATAAGGACATATTTTAAGGTGTTAGATGTTTTTTAATAGGCATATGTTAAGTTTTGAAGTCAAGCGAGTTGTAAAACAAAAGTCCACAAAAGTTGTCGCAAGTTACGTTCATAAGCTTACTGAAATTTAAGTAGGATGTCACTGAACTTTTCTACCAACATACTTAGATTTAAGGGGCGATCCACCCACTAGATCGAAGGCCTATGAGTCTAGCTTCCAAAACATTAAACCGTTCATCGATACGACGTCGGAGTAGAGAGTTATTCACGTTTTCGCGAGACTGCACAGGCAGCCCCTTGGGGACCCACTTGAGGCGGTGGAAACTTTCAGATCTTATTTAAAGCAGTTTCACTTTGTTTTAACTCATTTTATCACCCACCCAAACCTAAAACACTCCTAAATACTCTGTAAAGGTGCCCGTACCACCTCCGCCAAGATCTACGAGTTTATAACGTGATTTCACTCCCGAAAAGATCGTAGAGATTGTGTTACTCCTTTCCTCCTCTTTGCTTGTTATTTGAAGGATTCTTCAAGAAGCAGTAAGCTAGATGTAGGCATTATTGCTACTGTTTTGAGGAAAGATTTTTCAGCCTTCATTTGTATTTGACTGAATCCAAGTAATAGGTAAGCTATGTGCGCTAGAACATACGAATAGACGGGTGGAAATAGTATTTGGATTGTTGTATCACATTGGACTGTATTAAGGTGTTCTTATGATGTTCTTGCTGCTGTAATGTCACGACCCGTCTGGAGGGCCGCGATGAGCACCCGGTGCTAGCCCATCCGGGCACCCCTTAACTTACTCTTATGCTTACATCTAGGTGAGCCATACAGTTAAACATATAAATCTATTCATCCATCATACTAGTCCATTTGGAAGATAATGCCTTTATATCATAATTGGCATCTAGGGCACATCGAATGTACATAAGCCGACAAGGCTACCAAAAGATATACAAAATATAGGCCGACAAGGCCGGACATGTCTAACCATATACACGTGGCTACGAGCCTCTAAGAAGAGTATAACATATCACATGAGCGGGACAGGACCCCGCTATGCCCATAATTATGTACACAAAAGAATAAGTACCCAAAAGCTATGGCTCCGAATGAAATGGAGCTATGCTATGTAATATCTGAGAAAGTAGCTATGGATCAACCTGTCTCTCTGTGCACCTGCGGGCATGACGCAGCATCCACAAACAAAAGGACGTCAGTACGAAGAATGTACTGAGTATGTAAAGCATGATCAATATCAATATAGAAGCATAAATAACAACATAAGAATTAGCATCGAATGGGAGATGGCAGTATCATCTTCATATGCACTTACTTGCCTTTATTCACATTCATATACCTAGTCATATCATATTCGTATTCATATCATATATATAATCATTTATATAGCGTACCCAGCCATGCAGGATCGGTGCTTCATACATACTTGGCCAACCAAGGCTCAAGGTTTCTCATACCTGGCCCTACCAAGGCTTCAGGGTTATCCGTACCCTATGCAGAGGTGTGCACGCGTTTCGTAATCATATATATACTTATTTACATATCATACCCGGCCTCATGGGCTCGGGGTTCCATAATGGTCATACCTAGATACATACACATATTAGCTCATAAGCATCATCACTATTAACATCATTATCACCATCGTCATCATTATCATTATAGTTATCATCTACCGTAATAGGCCTACTCGTCATACGAGGAACTTAGTACAATCGTAGCGTATCAAGTATAGTGAGCTTACAAGCTCGGAAGATCAAATCATTTGAAAGACAACATACTCGTACAGAGGATTTAGATGTTTGGCCAAAGAACCATGCCTCATGAAAGAAGGGTTAGCCTTACATACCTTTTCGCCCAACTATTCTATCAATTGTACGTTCCTCTTCAAGTCTCATGTTCTACGTTCATTGAAGTCATACTATCATTAGAATCAATAAATAGCATATATGACTAAAGCTAGAGAAAATCGGACAACATCTCCTCTATTTATACGCCATTCCTCCATATCGCAATTCAACTACCACACGTCAACGATACATTAATCATATCACAACAATAGCCTTTTATCACCTACATTATCCATATTCTCAATTCACTTACAATTCTCCATATTCAAGATCATAACACATGATTTCGTCCATTCACATACAATGTCTAATTCATGATCTTAACGTCATTTATAACCCATTCATGTCACAACACAACAACAATAATGATTCAATCCAAACTATTTCTCAAAATGGCACTATTCAACATTCATGACCCATTTCACCATATTCTTCTACAATCCAAGTATTTCAACTCTCCAATACCTTAAGAAACATATAATTATCATGAATCTTACCTTAGATGTCATAGGAACGAGCCTTAGTTGATAATACTCCACTTTGAGCAAAACCCTTGTTTATCTCCATTTGGATTTCTTGACCTTGGATGATCTTTGATGGTTTTCTTACACTTGATTCCCTTGATTTGTGTTGTTGATCACCAAATATCCTTGAATTCTTGTGGAATATATGTAGAGAGATGTTTTAGAGAGAAGGGGTGTGAAGTGGAAGTGAAATAAAATGAACCTTGGTCCCCTTATTTAATGATCCATTTTCAGCCCCGACCAAATATACGGACCAACATACGGTCCGTATATATTGTACGAGCTGTATGTTTGGTCGTACATTTGGTCTAGAGACTTGAGCCATTCTGGGCTGATTATATGGTCCCAAACATATGGACCGTATAATTTATACGGCCAGTATGTTTGGCCGTATATCCCCAGTGATCCCGAAATTCGTTTCGTCAATTCGTTTGATCTGCAATCCTTGTGGAACCTTCTTAACACTTGTTCAACACTTCAATACCAATCTAAGGGATGTTATCACACTTCTCCAAGACATCATTAAGTTCTCGTTAACTCATTACTGGCATTTCCTTAACAATACTTATCAAATACCTTGCCTTATCTTAGCCAACTTTCTCGTCATACATCGGATGCCTTTGAAATCTCACTTAGGGTCATTAAACGTCATTTCTTACTCATTGAAACATCATACACTCGTACGCGTCACTAGTTCATTCACTTGCGTACCAACGGAGGATTTTTTGAGGTGTAACATTCTTCCCCCCTTAAGAACATTCGTCCTCAAATGTCTTCAGGAATTCTATAAAAATTTCGCCAGAGTCTCCCCTATAATATGACACTACCATCCTGTCACAACAGCCCAGAATATCAATGCCTCACAGGGCCACAACATAATAGCAATAAAATTTGGCCACACGACCAGAAAGCATAAAAGGAAAACATACATACCTTAAAATCTTGATGTCTCGTCTTGGACTTCTTCCAAGGGCTAAATAACTGTGGGTATCTGGATCGCATACTTTCTTCTGCTTCCCATGTCATTTCCTCTCATTTGCTGCTTCTCCAAAGAACCTTAACTAAGGCCACTTCTTTGTTTCTAAGCCTCCGTACTTGCCTATCTATTATGGCAATGGGTATGTCTTCATAAGATAAATTTTCTGTCACATGTACATCATTTATTGGCACAATCTTAGTAGGATCTCCTACACATTTCCGAAGCATCGAGACATGGAAAACTGGATGGACCGACTCCAAATCCGGAGGTAGATCTAATTCATAGGCTACCTTGCCCACTTTTCGTACAATCTTATAAGGCCCAATGTATCGGGGACTAAGCTTCCCCTTTTTGCCAAATCTCATTACACCCTTCATAGGCGACAGTTTCAAGAATACCCAATCTTTTACTTTGAACTCCAAGTCTCTTCGACGATTATCCGCATAGGACTTTTGACGACTTTGGGCTGCTAACAACCGATCTTGTATGAGCTTAACTTTCTCTATAGCTTGTTGGACCAAGTCTGGCCCTATCAATTTAGTCTCTCCTGTTTCAAACCACCCAATTGGGGATCTACACTTTCGCCCATATAAAGCTTCATACGGTGTCATTTGAATGCTGGAATGGTAACTGTTATTGTAGGCAAATTCAATAAGTGGCAAATGGTCATCCCAATTTCCTCCAAAATCTAGCATACATGCTCGTAACATATCTTCAAGAGTATGAATGGTACGTTCAGCTTGTCCATCGGTCTGTGGATGAAATGCCATGCTAAGGCTCACTTAGGTCCGTAAACCCTCTTGGAAAGACTTCTAAAAATTTGCTGTGAACTGAGTCCCTCTATCAGAAATAATGGATGCTGGAACACCATGGAGTCTCACTATCTCTTTAAGGTAAAGCTTTGCATAATCTTCTGCCGCATAGGTCGTTCTGACTGGTAAGAAATGAGCTGACTTAGTGAGTCTATCCACAATCACCCATATGGAATCATACTTACATCGAGAACGGGGTAACCCTGAAATCAAGTCCATGTTAATCACTTCCCACTTCCAAGTTGGAATTTCTACAGCTTGCAACAATCCACCCGACTTTTGGTGCTCAATTTTCACTTGTTGACAATTAGGACTTTGAGCTACGAATTCCGCTATATATTTCTTCATTCCATTCCACCAATATATAGACTTAAGGTCATGATACATTTTTGTTGCTCTGGGGTGAACAGAATAATGGGAACAATGAGCTTCCCTCAATATCTGGTGGCGTAAATCTGCCACATCGGGAACACATAATCTGCCTCCGTATCGGAGAACTCCATCTCCTGAAATGTCAAATGATGACTCCTCTTTCTGAGGGAGTGTATCTCTGTACTGCATTAGTATGGAATCTTCGTATTGTCGCTCCTTCACTTCTGCTACTAGCGACGAGACTGCAGAATTCTGAATAGTAGCTCCTCTGCTACCTGAGTCCACTACTCGGACTCCTAGGCTAGCTAACTGCTGGAGCTCATAGGCCATTTCCCTCTTTTCTAATCGTACATCACATAAACTTCCCATCGATCTACGGCTAAGAGCATCAGCTACTAAATTTGCCTTTCCAGGGTGATATAAGATAACCACATCGTAATCTCTTAGCAATTCTAACCATCGTCGTTGCCGCAGATTCAACTGTTTCTGCTTGAAGATATACTGAAGGCTCTTATGATCTGTATAAATATCCACATGGACACCATATAGATAATGTCTTCACATCTTTAATGCATGAACCACCGTGGCCAATTCTAGGTCATGTGTAGGATAATTCTGCTCATGTTTCCATAACTGCCTTGATGCATACACAATCACCTTACCATATTGCATCAACACACAGCCTAGCCCAACACCTGAAGCATCATAATAAAAAACATATCCTTCAAATCCCTCTGGAAGTGTCAAAACTGGGGCAGAAGTCAATCTACCCTTTAACTCTTGGAAACTACGTTCACAAGCATCTGTCCATTGAAACATTGCTGATTTCTGGGTCAACTTTGTGAGCGGTGCAGAAATAGAAGAAAAGCCTTCAACAAACCTCCTGTAATAACCTGCTAAACCCAGAAAGCTACGAACCTCAGTAGGAGTTGTGGGCCTTGGCCAAGTCTTCACGGCCTCAATCTTTTGATGATCCACTCCAATACCATCGGCGGCAACAATATGCCCCAGAAATGCCACTGAGTTCAACCAAAACTAGCATTTAGAAAATTTTGCAAACAATTCTCGAGCTCGAAGAACTCCAAGGACAGTACACCAATGATCCGCATGTTCTACCTCGGATCTAGAATACACCAAGATATCGTCGATAAATATGATCACAAATAAATCCAGGAAGGGCCTGAATACATTATTCATCAAATCCATAAATACCGTCGGTGCGTTCGTTAACCCAAATGACATTACCCGGAACTCAAAATGATTGTATCTTGTTCTGAAGGCTGTCTTAGGGATACCTTTCTTCCTAACTCTCACTTGATGATACCCGGACCTCAAATCCATCTTTGAAAACCATTTGGCACCTTGCAGTTGGTCAAATAAATCATCGATCCTCGGAAGAGGATATTTATTCTTAATCGTCACCTTATTCAATTGCCGATAGTCAATGCACATCCTCAAAGAGTCATCTTTCTTTCGGACAAATAATACCGGTGCTCCCCACGGGGATGAACTAGGCCTAATAAAGCCTTTATCAAGCAAGTCTTTCAATTGCTCCTTCAACTCTTTCAATTATGCGGGAGCCATTCTATAAGGAGGAATAGATATAGGCTTCCTGCCTGGCAACACATCAATAGCAAAATCAATCTCCCGTTCGGGAGGAAGGCCTGGAAGCTCTTCCGGGAACACATCCGAAAATTCATTCACTACGGGAACTAACTGAAGAGTTAGCGATTCAGCTTCTGTATCTTGAACTCGCACTAGATGGTAAATACATCCTTTTGTGATCATCTTCCTTTCCTTTAGATAGGAAATAAACCTACCTTTTGATGACGCCGTTGTTCCTTTCCACTCTAACACTGGTTCTCCCGGAAATTGGAAGCGAACCATTTTCATTCTACAATCAACATTGGCATAACAAGAACCCAACCAATCCATGCCCATAATAACATCAAAATCCACAATCTCTAACTCATGCAAGTCAATCACGGTACGGCGGTCACAAATCACAATTACACAATTTCTATATACTCGGCTAGTTATTACCGACTCACCCACAGGTGTAGGCACCTCAAAAGATTCAATCGACTCCAGCTCGACTCTAAATCGACCCGCAAGATATGGAGTAACATATGACAACATGGAGATCGGATCAATCAAAGCATATACATCATGAGAGAATATCGATAATATACCTGTGACCACGTCAGGAGAAGACACAAGATCTTGGCGTCCAGCCAAAGCATAAATACGGTGCTGAGGACCGCTAGAACTGGGAACTCTCCCTTTGCCTCTACCATGGCTTACTGGCGCATGTGAACCTGGCCCCGTAGGGCGTACAGATGCGGAAGATCCGGCTACTGACCCTAATGGCTGGGTCCTACCTCTACCATATACTGAGGGGCAATCACACATGATATGGCCTGGTCGACCACATGAATAGCAACCATCTGAACCTGATCAGCATTGACCCCAATGCAACTTCCCACACTGGGAACATCGTGGCACGCGTGGCCTCGCCTGACCCGAATCACCTCTAAACTGGGACCCTGAAAAACTCAAACTCGGCCCTAAACGAGCAGATCTATCAAGTCTCTGGCCTGAAAACCGTGGAGGTGCACTAGTCATAGAATAGCCTGAATGTCTGGGGAACTGCTGTCTATGCCCACCTCCAAACTCGCTCGTCGGACCCAAAGAACTAGCCCTCTTGCCATGTCCCCTATCTTGCTCGCGTTCACTTCTCTGCTGTTGTAGGCTTTCTTCTAAATTCTGAGCATGAGCCTGAATGCGTGCAATATCCATATTGTCCTGGAGGGACGCAATCAAACACCTATCCATCAAATGTGGCCCTAGGCCTTTAACAAATCGGTGTACCCAATCGCCCATATCCACTACCATGGCTGACGCATACCTAGCCAAGGAATTGAAGCGGAGACTATACTCTAAGGCACTCATGCTACCTTGCCTCAAATTCAAGAATTTATCAGCCCTAGCTCGCCGAACTTCTGGAGGCATATAATGACGGAGAAAAGCATCAACAAACTCTTGCCATACCGGGGGAGGTGCATTGGCTCCCCATGAAGCCATCCATACCGTATACCATTGGATCGAGACATCTCTCAATCTATACGACGCTAGCTCCACCGACTCGGTGTCCGAAGCATGTATCAATCGAAGTGTCCTCAACATACCATCGATAAAATCCTAAGGGTCCTCCTCCAACTTTGATCCAAAGAATTCCGGAGGGTTCAAAGTAATGAAGTCACGGGCCCTTGCACTAACAGCCTTATCACCTTGCCCTGAACTCTGCGTCTAAGTCTGGGCAGCAACCAATTGAATCAGAAAATTAATGGCCTCTTTCACATCTTGGCCCGAAGCATCCGGTGGAGGAGCCGAAGGTGCTGGAGCTGGGGCTGAGGATCCCTCACGCTCCTCAGTAATAGGCACTTTTTGGGAGGACTGAGATTGAGCCGCACTCTGGGACTCACTTTCCTCTACTACCGGTGGCGGTGCTCTTTCAGCCCGCTTTTCTGCCACCGTCTTGCCCTTTTGGGCTGCTGTAGCCTTTCTCTTTTTGGGCATTTTTGAAATACACAACACACGGTTAAGGAATAAGAATTTCTTATATCATAGCTCTATCGCACGATTTCTTATGAAGAAAGAAGGTCATTTATTCCTAAAATGTCCGCAACTTCTTGTTTATAAGTGTGGCACACAACACACCCATAACCAAGACTCTACTAGACACGGCTCGTAGACACACCCTAAGACTAAACTGCTCTGATATCATTTTTGTTATGACCCGTCTGGAGGGCCGCGACAAGCACCAAGTGCTAGCCCACCCAGGCACCCCTTAACTTACTCATATGCTTACATCTTGGTGAGCCATACAGTTAAACATATAAATCTATTCATTTATCATACTAGTCCATTTGGACGACAATGCCTTTATATCATAATTGGCAATTAGGGCACATCGAATGTACATAAGCCGACAAGGCTACCAAAAGATATACAAAATATAGGCCGACAAGGCCGGACATGTCTAACCATATACACGTGGCTACGAGCCTCTAAGAAGAGTATAACATATCACATGAGCAGGACAGGACCCCGCTATGCCCATAATTATGTACACAAAAGAATAAGTACCCAAAAGCTATGGCTCTGAATGAAATGGAGCTCTGCTATGTAATCTCTGAGAAAGCAACTATGGATCAAGCCTGTCTCCCTGTTCACCTGCGGGCATGACGCAGTGTCCATAAACAAAAGGACGTCAGTACGAAGAATGTACTGAGTATGTAAAGCATGATCAATATCAATATAGAAGAATAAATAACAACATAAGAATTAGCATCGAATGGGAGATGGCAGTATTATCGTCATATGCACTTACTTGCCTTTATTCACATTCATATACCTAACCATATCATATTCGTATTCATATGATCTACATAATCATTTATATAGCGTACCTGACCATGCAGGATCGGTGCTTCATACATACTTGGCTAACCAAGGCTCAAGGTTTCTCATACCTTGCCCTACCAAGGCTTCAGGGTTACATCTACCTGGCCCTACCAAGGCTTCAGGGTTATCCCTACCCTATGCAGAGGTGTGCGCGCGTTTCGTACCCGTATATATACTTATTTACATACCATACCCGGCCTCATGGGCTCAGGGTTCCATAATGGTCATACCTAGATACATACACATATTATCTCATGAGCATCATCACTATTAACATCATTATCATCATTGTCATCATTATCATTATAGTCATCATCTACCTTAATAGGCCTACTCGTCATACGAGGAACTTAGTACAATCGTAGCGTATCAAGTATCGTGAGCTTACAAGCTCGGAAGATCAAATCATTTGAAAGACAACATACTCGTATAGAGGATTTAGATGTTTGGCCAAAGAACCATGCCTCATGAAAGAAGGGTTAGCCTTACATACCTTTTCACCCAACTATTCTATCACTTGTACGTTCCTCTTCAAGGCTCACGTTCTACGTTCATTGAAGTCATACTATCATTAGAATCAATAGCAAGCATATATGGCTAAAGCTAGAGAAAATCGGACAGCATCTCCTCTATTTATACGACATTCCTCCATATCGCAATTCAACTACCACACGTCAACGATACATTAATCATATCACAACCATAGCCTTTAGTCACCTACATTATCCATATTCTCAATTCACATACAATTCTCCATATTCAAGATCATAACACATGATTTCGTCCATTCACATACAATGTCTAATTCATGATCTTAACGTCATTTATAACCCATTCATGTCACAACACAACAACAAAAATGATTCAATCCAAACTATTTCTCAAAATGGCATTATTCAACATTCATGACCCATTTCACCATATTCTTCTACAATCCAAGTATTTCAACTCTCCAATACCTTAAGAAACATATAATTATCATGAATCTTACCTTAGATGTCGTAGAAACGAGCCTTAGTTGATAATACTCCACTTTGAGCAAAACCCTAGTTTATCTCCATTTGGATTTCTTGACCTTGGATGATCTTTGATGGTTTTCTTACACTTGATTCCCTTGATTTGTGTTGTTGATCACCACATATTCTTGAATTCTTGTGGAATATATGTAGAGAGATGTTTTAGAGAGAAGGGGTGTGAAGTGGAAGTGAAATAAAATGAACCTTGGTCCCCTTATTTAATGATCCATTTTCAGCCCCGACCAAATATACGGACCAACATACGGTCCGTATATATTGCACGAGCCGTATGTTTGATCGTACATTTGGTCCAGAGACTTGAGCCATTCTGGGCTGATTATATGGTCCCAAACATACGGACATTATAATTTATACGACCAGTATGTTTGGCCGTATATCCACAGTGATCCTGAAATTCGTTTCGTCAATTCGTTTGATCTCCAATCCTTGTGGAACCTTCTTAACACTTGTTCAACTCTTCAATACCAATCTATGGGACGTTATCACACTTCTCCAAGACATCATTATGTTCTCGTTAACTCATTACTCGCATTTCCTTTCCAATACTTATCAAATACCTTGCCTTATCTTAGCCAACTTTCTCGTCTTACATCGGATGCCTTTGAAATCAAACTTAGGGTCATTAAACGTCATTTCTTACTCATAGAAACATCATACACTCGTACTCGTCACTAGTTCATTCACTTGCGTACCAACGGAGGATTTTCCAAGGTGTAACATGTAAGTATGAAGAATGAATTTTTATATGATGTGTTGATGATGTTGATGTTAAGTTGAAGGAAGGAAAAGTGTAAAGAAGTGTTATGACGACTATGAGTCGAGCTTGTCACTCGATGTGTTGTATACAAGATTTCCCTTTAGTTAGATGTTGGTATATTGTTTGGTTGGGTTGTTCTTGTGTTGTCTAGGTGCTGGATATATGGATGAATGGTGATTGTTATTGTTGATGGTGTGATCTTGACGGAGGTGAAAGAAATAGGGGAGATGCTGCCCGATTTATTGTAGTACGAACTTGTTGCTCGATATATGAGTGTTGTATCATTTATAGCTTGACGCCAGTGTTATTATTGTTCAATGTTGTAACACCCCGTAAACTTGAACTAGGTGTGAATGTGTAAAAATCTAGTGTTAAGATGATATTTTATCTATATAAATCCATTCTTGATGAATTCAGGTGGAACGTAGTTGTTTTGAAGTCAACTAGTGAAGTTCTTTAAGGGTTCTTAATCTCGCCTAAGTTATAGGAGGTCTGGCTTCTGGGCCATTTTCATGAAAATATGTTGAGAATTTGGAAAAACTTCCTTGATGAAAGTTGTAGATCATTGAAATAGTTTTCCAATGGTAGGTCGCCCAGCCCAAGAAAAGTTACGTATAAAAGGTTATGTCCATTTTACTTAAACGAGTCTGGACGCAAAACATTCCAGAAATTTGGCATGTGTTACGGTGAGACGTTACGGACTGTAACACATGTTACGAGCCGAAACACTGCACCGTAACACCTCAAAAATACCAAAACTCTCTGGAAATTTCCGCTAAAGGACGGTCCGTAACACCAAGGACGGCCCGTCCTTCGGGGGCGTCCTTTGGCTCGTTTTCACCAGAAAAAATATAAATAAGGCACTTGTTTTATTTATTCCTCCACTTTCTGAAAAACCCTAAGAACGAAAACCATTCCTCCAAGTGTTCAACTCAAAGGTAAGAACATCTTTATCATTATTAATCAATCCTAGCATCAAACCCATGATTCTTAACATAATTCTTGTAACAAAAACCTAGGGTTTGCAAAGTAATCCTTCTCAAAGTGACTCAAGCTAGGGTTTTGGGTGTTCTTCGCTACTAAGGTGAATTGTTAAGATACATAAAGCATAATTAAGGTATGCCTCTCTTTTGGAAAATTATTTTGGATGAAAATCACTTTTTGAAACTATTGTTGGAAGGATAAATTTCATTCAAGGTTCTTTAATGAATGAAAAGAAAAGTAATCTTTTCATGTTTCTTGAGCTCTAATTCATGTCTAGATGGTCGTTAATATGTGTGAGGGACAAACCCACACTAAGCCTAGATTGTAACAAACCATATATATGTATATGATATTATGAACGTTTTCCTCTATAAGAGATGGTTAATAATGATGGTTAAGGGTTGGTAATGACATTCTCATTGATGAATTAGGACATGGAAATCTTTTGTAAAGAAGTTAAACGTTTTCAAAACATTGATTGGAATGACCGATTCTTTCAATATGGCATAATGAACCTTAATTACAATTGATGATGTGACTACATTACAAACGAATTATGAATTGTCTTCTATGCTATGAAAACTGGTTGTTGTGTTTTGCCTAGCTACTCGGGAGGAAGGGTAGCCACTATAGATCCTAGTGTGATAATGCCTAGAAGTTCGGGAGGAAGAGTGGCTACTTCTGGGTTCGCTACCTAGGGTGTGATTATTCCTAGCTATTCGAGAGAAAGGATAGCCACCGTTGAATTTCATATTCCGGTGTGATGCGCTGCTATGATTAGGGAACCTCAAAGGTCATCCCTTCATTATGATTGATTTTTTTTGGGCCTATATTGGCAAGTGTGATATTCCTATCTTTAATAGAACTGTTGTTAATAATCATGATCAACTCAAATGGCATATTTGGAGGTTGGAACCTGACAAGGACTTTATAACCTGTTTTGATAATTGTCTTTCATTGAGATAAACAAGCTGAATAATTGTTTCCTTATTGTGTCACACTATCTTCAGAACTAATTCCTTTATACGTTATTACACTTTATTTTTATATCACTTGTTGTCCCTGAGGCATTAAGTGAGTACGAAGTACTCAGGCATACCATTGTTGTTTTGATGGTATGTTAGGTAACGAAGAAGAGCAGGTTCGTGACATTCTGAAGGTTTAGGAGAACTTGCTGGTGCTGCTGATTTAGTGAGCCCGCATGTTTGTTCGTGGGACACCCCATTGTTGATTCCATTTATTTATATTAGTTTCCGGGCTACATCCCGATGAGTTAGACATTTATTCCTTATTCTTAAAAGCTCCTTAGTATACATTCGAATGTGGGTAGAAGAAGAGTTGTTGTTTAACTCTTTCGGGCACACTATCATGTGTTGGTTGAATTATTTAAATTATAAAGACTTCTGCTGATTTTATTGTTACATCATGACTTGTTTAAGTTTATTCTATAAACTGTTGGAGGTGATTATTGAACCTGGCGGGTTCAAGTGTCATTGTGCATATTTTAGGTTCTTCCGATAATGTTCATAACGTCGGATGCGGGTCACGTCTAGGGTGGGTTTTGGGGCGTGACAAATGTAGACTGAAGCGTAGAGAAGATTGTCCCCGAAATTAGTAAGAACTTAGTGCCAATGTATGTAAAGGCTATCCATTCCTCTTATTGGCATGAATCCATAAGAAGAAAGAGTCTAACATACGTATAAGAGAGGAGTACATCATAGAGTCCTCATGTTCATAATATCTTCACTTTACTCATGTCATAGTTATCCCTTGTTGGAGTCCATATTCAGTTCATACTTGTTCCATCCCAGTATAGAAAGTAGAGGTTTGATAAAACTCCATCGTCTTCGGGAACTCCTCCTCCTCAGTTACTAATTAATTATATTATCGTTTTTAATTATAGGTCAAAATTTATGTGACGAATTCGTTTGACTAAACATAAAGTTTAAAAAAGAAAGGTAGATTTTTTAAATTTGTCGTCACTACTAAAAAATCAATATTTTTCCACTGAATTTCCCATTGAAAAATGTTCAGTGACTATTCCCACTATGAATGTAGTTGGAAAAACCTAAATTGTAGTGTTTTCACACAGAAAACTAGGAAATTTCCTATTGTTTTAATGAGAACCTATTTCCCATCATGCGTTTTTTCAGTGAGCTAGTTCGGTTGAAAAGATGGTGGAAAAATCATGATTTATGGCACAAATTTCCCGCTGAATGTCAGTGGGAGAAAAACTCTATTTCTTATAGTGGGTCTAAAACAAAGCTGAAACATTTTTATAGCTATAAATCATTTCAATAAGATTAAAGGAGAATTTCAACGTTGAGTTTTTTCTAACTATTAAAAAATAACATTCTTTCTCAAAAGGAATAAACGAAAAGTGTGACACATAAATTGGGATGAATGAAATACTATGTTTCACTCTTTATAAATAAGTTATCCATCCCATCAACCAGCCAAAAAATAGTAACTTGAGTTATCAATAACTTAACAGTTTATTATTATTATTATTATTATTATTATTATTATTATTATTATTATTATTATTATTATTATGTAAACACAATTGCAGGAACCAGAGGATGTGGAACCAACCAAATTGGTGGGATATTTCTTTTTAGTTTGGTTTTTACTAGCCGCCTTGTTATCCATTGCCTTTAATAGCAAGAAAGAGAATTAAGATGGATCAAGTTTATCCTATCATATGCACAATGATATTCACTTTCGTGTAATATATACACACTTTACCTTCAATTGTTGCCTTTTATGAATTTAATATCATCAACGTAATTATTATAGCAAGTTACTATCATTTATGGTAAGTTACCAATAGATTTTTATTAAATAGAGTTATCATTCACTTTGATTTCTTGCATAAAAATGTTAGAAATTGTAATCATAGGAAATCAAAGGAAATGTTACAAACTTAGAGGTACTAGTATAACTTCAAGTTGTTCGCGTTCAAGATCTGTGGGAGTTTGGTGTCGTCTCAAAATATTACAAACCTAGATTTTTTGTATCATAATTGTAATCGTTTCAGCTGAACTGCGAGGCGTTATCACATACTATCTATTTTGGTATTCTAGACCTGCATAAGACATGTTTTAACACAAAGTTCAATATTTCTAGTTCACTAAGTCTGGAGAAGGATGTAGACTCGATCCATTTAGAGAAGTAGTTAGCACTTTTGCCCAGGGGTCGCTAGAAGTTTTCCAATGATATCCATTCTCAATTTCATGAATGTCCAAGGAGATGTAATGGAATGCAAAGGAGCGGAAGGTAAGGGTGAATGGTTTCCCTATCTTTGACACTTGTGTCACCTTTTAACCATTTCAAGAGCATCCCTTCTGATAGTTGGCTAGAATTATCGGTACATATGACATTATTGGCTAGGCTTCCGTTGCCAGCTAGAATGATTGACACATTCTCCTTCGTGGATTTCCTTGCAAAAATATGCACCCATTATTGACCAACTCCCCGCATGAGTGGTCCAACGTAAAACCTTATTATAATATGCTATCGCGAAGCAAAATCGTACAAACTTTATTTTTGAGGCATTGAGCCCCATTTGCCGTCTTCTTGTAGGTATGTGATAATTGGGTTTCGCTGTCCTAGGTAAGAAATATGTTGAAGACTTGGAAAAGTTGTGCATCTACAGTTGATCATTTGAGGTACATGACTTGATTGTTTTCAACTTCTTGTTTAAATAGATGAATCAAGGTCTGCAAAGGCATCTGTCTCTTGATTCTTTTCCTGTGTGACTTTTTTTTACTTAATTTTTAGGAAAGATGTGATCAATCCTTGAATTATTCGTAGGTAGGCTTGGATTCTTGCATTTTTAGGTATCGCATGACCCGTCAATTTTCCTCACGGCGAGTTAACAATCACTCTAGATGTAGAGGCTTTTGATTCCCATTTCCTGCCGAGTTCCAATCCAGCAATTATGGCTTTGTACATGCTTCATTTTTAGTATTCTTAAACTCATCAGAATATCTTGGTAGAAGGTCTCGCCATTTAGGGATCGGAGGACAAGGCCTAGGCCAAATGTCTTGATGTTTTGAGGACCATCAACATGCAGGGTCCAAACTCCTTGAGGAGACATTCCTGAGATGCACATGAGTTCTTTTTTAGCCTCATGTTAGATATCAATATTGTAATCAGTCACAAAGTCTGCTAGGACTTGTAACTTTATTGTCTTTCATAACTGAAAGGGTATGTAATGCTTGTTTCGTTTGATTAATGTTAGTTTGGGTGCACCTGAATAGATCAAGACATGATTTTTTTTCAAATCAATCAGAAGCATTTACCAGGGTTATCCATTGTCAACTTCATTATTCGTTATTGGTGTTGAATTGACGTCAAGATTAATCAACAATCTGAATGAAGATGGATTTCTTCCTTATTATGTTGATGATATGGGCCCTTCTATATCTCACCTATGCTATGATGATGATACAATTTTATTCTCTTTGAGGATTCTCTTTCCGTCAAGAAGAAGAAGAAGAACTTAGATCTCTATGAGCATATTTCTAGTCAGATGGAAGAGACACGGAATCCAGATTTGTTCTTGTCCACCATCTGACCAGAAATATGCTCATAGAGATCTAAGTTCTTCATCTTCTTCTTGATGCAAAGAGAATCCTCAGAGGATAATAAAACTATATCATCATCATAGCATAGGTGAGATATAGAAGGGTCCCTATAATCAACAAACATTGCTACCATAATTGGGTTTAGCCACCTTCAGTTCCAAATGTAATATCTAGAGTATCCTATTTATATTGCGAGAAAGAAATTGATTTATTTCAACACGATGGTGTAACACTCCGTATATTCAGATTAGGTGTGGATTCTTTAAATGAGTATTAATGTGACATTTTAAACATGTGAAATCCCATCGGGATGATTTTGGGTGGAAATAGTCCTTTTGAAATCCAGAAGGATAGTAAGGTGCGTAAGATTCGATAGAATCGACTAAGTTTTCGATAAGTCTGTATTCCATCCTGATTTATTAAAATTTCATTAGGAATTTGAGAAAATGCAAAACATGAAAGTTGTAACCCTTTACAATACCTTTCCAACGATATATTATAGAGCTCAAATGGAGCTCTGTGCTAGGAGGTATGACCAATTCACTGAAAGCTGTCGACAAGTCAGAAAATGTAAAATTTTGCCTATGCATGAAATTGAGCCATAGCCCTCGGTCAGCGAAGTAGGGGGGCCAGAAGTGAAAAAAATCGGCTAAGTCTATTTTGAGCAGGTGAGCTCGCTGAGCAAAGCTCAAAGCGAGGTAGGACGTCGCTATAGAGATCGCTGCGGTAGGACCTCGCTATAGAGCTCGCTGAGCGAGGTACCCCTCGCTTTGGCGCTCGCTCGGTGAGCCGGGTGGTCTAAATGACCAGTGCTATAAATTTAACACTTAACTCAAAATTTCATTTATCAGACATTCCAACTTCGTAGAAGACTCCTCAAGGACAATTTTTCTCTCCTCTCAAACCCCCACATCAAGGTAAGAGCACCTCTTCGATTCTTAATCAATCCTAGCACTAACTACATGATTCTTAAACAAAACATAGTATTTCCAAGGTAATTTCATGCCTCGAGCCATGGCCTGGGCGTAACACGACACCCGGTGCCTAACTACATGTGACCTAGCGAACACACTGGCTGGCTGAATCAACATGTGATATCAAAACATTCTAAATGTGAAAATAACACTAACACATGCTGATCTACTAAAAGTTTGATTGAAATATCATAAAAGAAGAAATACTGAATAAGCCTGAAGTCTGAACAAGTAGCCGACAAAGCTAACACAAAATCCTGCTAAACATCTAACTGACTGCAACTATAGTCTTTGAAGCCTCTAAAGACTACTGAAAATGCTAAATGTTTACCGAGACAAGGCCTTCAACATACCTTGCTAACTAAACTACTATAAAGAAGGAAAAGAGGGATAATGCCTCGAAAGACTAGGGCTCACCAATAGCTGATATGAGATGTCCTAGCAAGCAGAATCGTCAACCTGTAAATCGTTACCTACATCGCGAGATGCATGCCCCTGGAACAAAGGGATGTTAGTACATTTGAATTGGATTGGTATGTAAAGCAATTGAAAGAAAGAACTGTAAGTACTGAAAGTGATCTAATAACTGATAACTGAAGAGAACAAAAGAAGTAACGATAAGAATACTTCCTGTTCTAAATGGGGAATCACCTGTTTAACTGAAAACATAATTTGTGGCCTCAAGCCCAATATAAGTGCACAAGTCTGTGGCGTCAGACCCAAGTAGACGTATACATAATTCAGTCCTTAGGCCCAAAACACAGGTGGTCAACATTAGACAATTTATATAAAAGAACTGAGAATCATGTTGAAGCTTTAACTATTTATAAACACGCTGAGTATTCTAGACTGAGACTCATGGGTATCAAACACAAGTCAATATTGATTACGCACTAAGCTCACAACGTTCGGAATGAAAGTCATAAATGAATTACGAAACTAGAGAATAGAATTTCTCCAAAAATTCAAGGAACTAAGCTTTACTATATTTCTGAGACAGTTAGTAACGTTGTAAAAGAACATGGCATAGGGAGAATCATTAACATTCCCAAACGTAATGAGTTAGCCTCACATACCTTAATACCGGCCTTTGAGCGTAATGCATTATTCGTCAACCCTTTCAACTTTAATCTACAGCAATACAATTCAAAGGGATTCCTTATTAGCAATAATATCCATGCTTTGGTCATATAAGCATTTTATCAAACACTTGATCAGTATAAAGCTCCACAACTTTCGTTAATGGTGTTTTCTTCACCTAATTTCCATTCTCTTGCTTCTAGGTGATTCTACCATCCCAAATAGATATAACTAACATCGTTTTTCATAACCCATATGATTACATCAATATCAAGTCAACAATCCAAAATCCTAGCATAGTTCATATGATTCTCTATATCAAACTAATTTACTATTCTCTCAAGACCTCATAAATTCACAACTATAAGTGATTAGAGAGTAGAAGTATTACCTTTTTGAAGTTCAACCCTCTTGAATTCGAGTTCTAGGGTTTTTTGCTCAACAATGATGTTCCAATCACAACTCTATGATTAAAGTGTTTACTCAAGTTAGAAAGGGATTAAAGGCTTGAAATCAACGTAGAATCGTCATGGAACTTACATTGGAGAGTACTTGGGGCTTAGGACATGTGCTCTCTTTCCATAGGATTATTTTTCGCGAATAGGGGTGTTAGGGAATGAACCCCAAGCTTAATTATAAGTGAAAACGCGAAAACCTGAAATCCGACCCAAAAACACGACCCTCACGCATTGGGCCCGCGATGCATGGCCAACGCGGGGCCTGTTATACAGGCGATATTCTGCAGCTGATTTTCCCCCTTTCTTCCCACGACGCATAGCCAACGCACAATGACTGTTACGGTTCGCTTTTACGCCGGTTAAGGCATAAAAGTTACTATGAGGTTGTTGGTGCTCTAATTGGATTCTAGTATTTTTTAGAGTCGCCACCTAATTTATTATGGAAAACTAGGAAAACTGGGTTTAAAGATTTTTCAAAATAAGAAAAAATCATTTGGACCAAAGTTCGAGGTAAGGTTCTGGTGATCCCCTAGGGATGGTTTTACGCATCGTAGTATTAAAGATCCGTAGAGTACGGTTGACCTACGAGCTTCAATGTGTGATTAATGTACTTATTTGATTAAAAGTGTTTAATTTTCCGCAAAAAAAAAAAATATCATTTCATTTCATTCATATCATGGTTTCAAGGAAAAATTCAGCAAAAAACCCCTTATAAAAAGGTTTTGGTTTCAAAAATCAGCGTAAATGTTCAACTCACTTTGTTGCCGGACTAGGACACATTCATGATTTCTCCCAAGTAGAGTCGCTACTATTCTAGTCCTAACGAAATGGGTTTAGTATTTATGGGTTTTGATACGTTTAGATATATGAAAATATGGAGTATATCTCCGATTTGTATACATATATACAAGGAAAACGAAGTTTTATTCTTAATCCATTTTTTTTTTAAGCTCATATAAGTCAAGTCCTATTCATGTCCCAAAATTACTTTCCTTACAATGGTCCAAGTAAAATTACTTTTATTTTTTGTCCTTTTCAAATTTGGGCTTTGGCCCAAGAATTTTCCCAAGTCTGAAACTGAGTTGGTCCAAATTCATTTATTAAATCCAAGTTTACACCATGTTGAAATTTGCATCCATTTTCAGTCCAATTTTATCAAAAAGAATCCAATCTTTGCCCAAAATTTAGAAGTATTGATCCAATTTCCGACTGGACCCACGACCCAAAACACTTGTTCATTTTTTCTTTTTATAAATTTCATTCAAGGGGCTCAAGGCCCAAAACACATAAGCTTCGCCATTTTCTTTTCAAATTCTATTTCCTTGACCAAATTTTAAACTAGATTTCCAACTTTAAAACAAACCCTTTTTTGTCTTAAAAACACTTAACCCAGTTTTATGCATATACTTGGGAATTAGCTGAGTGAAAAAATATTTTTAGGTGACTTTCCTAATAATACTATGTTTTTCCTACATTCAAAGCATGCATAAAGGGTTTCAATATTATCATATGTTTCACAAATACATTTACATCATGGAAATAAAATAAAAAGGAGGAGAATTTAGGTTGGTGGGCCTACCTAAGCCCACCAGTTGCCAATTTTTACCCATAGGTGGGCTTTCAAATGCAAATATTAGCTTCCCTTTTTATTTTCTCAATGGACTCGATCAAAAGAAGCTATTGGGCCTTCGGCCCAATGGGTTTATGCAAGAGAGATCACCCAATGATGACATTTCGTGCCAGTAAAAAAGGAAAGGAAATATGGATTAGGAAGTTTAGACTATGGCTTAAGATGAAGGAACTGATATAATAAATACATTTAAGGCATGTAACTTTAAAATACATTATTCAATGGAAGAGAAATTCAACTAAGCATAGACATCCAAGTAGACTAAAAAAAACAGCAAAGAGATAGCACCCCAACCCCCCCCCCCCCCCCCCCACCAAAAAAAATTACAAATAATTATGGGCTAACATCCTTAAAGCCCATATAAGTTAAAACAGCATAGAAACATGCCCAATTGTTAGTAAATAACAAGGAGGTCCACAAGACCATTTTTACATAAGAATAAACAACGCCATGCAGCTAAATATACACCACCATCTTTTAATATACCATGGAGATGCTAAAATAGTCCAAAAAGGAAAGCTTTTACCCTCTCGTTCCTGATGTCGCACTAGATCCAAGGGGTTTCCACGAACCCCATGCATGACAAACACCTGCGAAGGCTTAAGCTTAATCCTTGAGTGTTATTTGGCATCTCCATTTATGTGTTAAACTCACAATACATAGGAGAGGGAGTGTTTAGTATTTACACGCCCAGTTTACAATAAGAGACCAACTATTCTTATCCCCACACATAGTATACAATCACATAATTAGTTAAATTAATGTAACCTAAAGGTTTGGCCCAAACACATATGGCCCAAGCTTCAAAAGATAATGAAGAAAGCAGACAGCCCAAACTCCAATCATATACTTCAAAAGGAAAAAAAATGAACATGAAGCTAACAGATTTAGATTAAAGTAATTATGTCCTGGAACTAATGTCCAAAGTATTTTATATTAATCAATAAGATTAAGGTTCAAACGAAGACATGAAGGAGTAGGTCCAAAACCGAACACAACTTAGTAGTTGAGCCAACACTTAAAGAGGAGAGGAGGGGGGGGGGGGGGAGGGGCTCACATGGAGGATATACCCACCATAAACCAAGTATACAAATCCCCATATGCTACAGAACATATGGCAATTATATGTGCTTGGGATATAGGTGTATATCACTCATGTGCAACATATATTCACACAATCTACTTCATAAAAGGAGAAAGCTCACAGAAACTCTCAGTTGCTCATTGACATACCTCATTCAATACATAGATTCTCATGTAAGCAGTGGCTTAACAAGGTACGCATTAAGACAACTACGAGAAAACAGTAGTAAAGCTCAAAGAGGAAAAAAAGGTCTCAATAGATTATATTGACAATGTAAGAGAGTATATAAAGAAAAAATCTTGAGGGGCTTAAATAGGATTTCAACCCAAACACAAAAGCTTTATTCGTATAAATTCTGAACTCAAGAAAATATGTAGCACAGCACTTGATTCACAGAGAAAACCATTTTAAAACACAGACATATATCAGGCCCAAATTAAACAAGATGCTACACCAATTATGTTTACACTGACTTACATCCCAGTTACAACTAGCTTTTAGAAACAATAAAAGGATAAGACAAGTAGAGATAGACTTTGACAATCAAAATGGACAAAAACATGATCATAATAGCTAGGACCCATGTAGGAAAACATAGCTTGGCATTCTACACAGAGATACCACACATTTAGCTTACTAGGTCCAGAACCAAGCACATAGAGTAAGTATATGGGCTCAGAATCTCCAGTTCACCAAAACCAGCATATGAAGCCTCAAATGGACTCAACTATAGTATACTTGAGCACTTATTGTCACGACCCGGTTAGGGGCCGTGACGGGTACCCGGGGCTAACCACCGAGCACCGCTCGTGTCATCACTTCTTAAGCTTATTTAGCAACATTTATCCGATTCATGCTCAATTTATAATAAAATCCATTTTCATTTAGAAACAAAATGCTTTTATACATACGAGCCCTTAGGCTAGCAAAATATTATACACACACACACACACTCACACACACATATATATATATATATATATATATATATATATATATATATATATATATATACAAAATGACCATGCCATGAAGCCACACGACCCACGTCGAGTATCTACGAGCCTCTAAGAGATGACATCTACAACTGTATACAAAAGAATTATCATACGCACCTCCGGGACAATGGAGGGCTTTCAGTCAGCTAGCAGCCTCTAAGAATCCGGAGCAAGATCTCCCCCCTGTCTACCTGTGGGCATGAACACAGCGTCCAAAGAAAAAGGACGTCAGTACGAATATTGTACTGAGTATGTAAGGCAAGAATGAAATAAAATAAGCAAACATAGTAGAAGGATCATGAGTCATGGGACAAAGATATAACTTGCACAAATGTCATAGGCAATCGTATTACTTTCATGTCTCACATTTTACATAATCATAGTATACATGTTATCACATCCTATACATCATCACGTACGTCATCATATACATCATCACATCATAATTTGTATCATCACCCGCGTCCGGGTAACCCTCATACGCCACCCACTAGTGGTGATCATGCCCGCATTAGCGGTGACATGCCCAGCCATATAGGCACGGTGGAATCATACGCAGCCCGTATTAGCGGTGACATGCCCGGACATATAGGCACGGTGGAATCTTATCATCACAACATCAATCATAACACGTCATTATTATACATCTCAAACCATAGCATCATGTTATCATTTCTTAGTGTTCTATGTATCCCATAGTGTTACAAGTTAGCATTACTTATCATCTTATTGTCATATCATACATTAGCATTAAGAGCATTCATCAGGCTTTAAGATAACCATACTATGTCGGGGTGACGTAAGGTCGTGAACCCCCGATTGTATTATGGACATTTATGAGTATCATGCCTCGCCTTGAAGGGAATAAAACATAAGGCGAGTGTTTACAGTAATAACATCATTAGCATTGTAGGAACAACATGCCACAATTTCTTGAATCTCTATACTCTAGCTCATTGTCATCAATATCATGCTCATAGAGGATTTAATATATGGAAGGGCTCTAAAGCTTCATCTTATAGAAGGATTTGTGAAAAGCTTGAAGGATTCATGCCTTTTGAAAAAGAGTTAAGCCTCACATACCTTTCTCGTTTAAGCAATCTAGCGTTCGCTTGTTCTCCTTCAATGTCACGTCTCTACCTTCAAAAAGAGGATTCGTACTAATATTAGTTAACCAACTATAAAAACGCACTATTATTTCTAGAGAAAATTGGGCAGGACTTCCTTTGTTTATACTACTTCTCCCATCTTCCATATCAACTCCCAACACTTACAACAACAATCACAATATAGCAATCAATAATCATCATTCATATACAATAACCATGATCCACCATTTCTCTTCATTTTTCTCACATTTATGGTTGTAGGTTCGCTATCGTATTTTCCCATGTATCACACTTATCTCATGGTCTACATGTCATTTATAACGTATTCATACTCACAACACACTAACATTCATGATTCAATCCAACTACCATTCACTCATGGCACTATTCACTCATGGACGACCCATTTGCTATGCTTTTCTACAATTCGGGTATCGTAACCTTCCAATACCTTAAGCAACATGAAATGGTCATGAAACTTACCTTGGATGAATGTTGAACAAGTCTTGAGTGGAGTTTCTCCTCTAACACCAAAACCCTATCTCACCTCATTTGGTTTTCTTTGATGAAGATGAACTTTACTTGGGTTTCACACTCTTGTTTTCATGAACTTGGTGTTGTTGATCATGGATTCCCTTTGAATCTTAGTGGATGAGTGATAAGGAATATTCTAGAGTTTTCTTGAAGAGAAGAGAGGGGATATGAAATGAAAAATGAATGAAAAAGGTCCCTTACACTTAAAGTTAAAAGCTGCCCGACCACCCTTATACGGACCAACATACGGTCCGAACTATTTATACGGACCGTATGTATGGGCGTACATCTGGTCCAGTGACTGGTGGCCTTCTTGGCCAATTATAAGGTCCAATATACGGCTGGTATAAATTATACGGTCCGTAGATTGGGCCGTATAATGCCCAGTGAGTCCGTTTTCGTCCTCGTCGTCTCGTTTGGTCTCCGATCCTTATGGAACCTTCTTGGCACTTGTTTAACACCTCAATATCAACCATAAGGACATTATTACACTTCTCTAAGACATCATCATTCCATCATCAATTCATTGCTCATTATTCTTTGTTCGGTACACAACATATGGTTCGCTTTCCTTAGCAACTTTCTTTCCTTGCATTGTATGCCTTTAAAACCTCGTTGAGGACCATCTAATACTCTCTCTTACTCGTCAAAACATCATATACGCCACGTCCTCTGTTAGCCTATTCACTATACATGTACGGGTGATTTTCCAAGGTGTAACACTTATGGACCTCATGTTTCACATTACTAATAGGGAACCAAGTGATCTCAGCTAATGTAGGCATTATAGATTAACTAAGAATAGAACATGATCAACAGGATCTCAACCCATACAACATCCATAATAAATCATATAGCAATGCCTAACTTGTGTGAAGCTTCTATTAATAAATTAGTGTTTCTTTTGCACATGAGAATATCATTTGAGAGACATGGTCCAGTCAAGGTCAGTGAACACTCACTTAAACTGATTTCCCCAGCACTTTAGATCTTAAATGGAATTTAAACATGTATGATGACATCACAGACTCAAACTCCCAAACTTACAGGGGAAACTAACACACATAGACTCAAGTAAGCAGGGATATGAACTTAACCAATATTAGGCAGGTCTAGATAGTAAATATATTCCTATTCTTTACCTCATATCACTTTTTCTGGCAGCACGCTTAAGTAACCATAGAAGATGGATTAACCATAAGAACAACCAGTACACACAAACATAGGTATTAAGCTAAAAAAATTGAACTAGTATGAATTTAGAGAACACACTAATCACATTCCATAATTATTGTAACATAAAGCTGATAGACAGCTAAACCAGTTCAAACAAGCCTAACCCAAATTTGTCCTTATGTACTATGACAGTTAAAACAAACATGAACATAACTTAAGCTCACCTAAGGTGAATGATAAAACCCCAACAATAATCAATTGAACTAATCCAGGCTAAGTCCAACAAAGCTTTCAAATTCTTAAGCAAAATATAGACATCATTCAGGTGATTGCAATCAACATGTGCTCAAACATCCAACTAAACTAATGCCTAAAATGTAATTTATATACTTGAATGAATTAGACTAATTGCACAATCATGTTTTCTACACAGACCAAAATAACAGCATGCAAACATCTACACATCAAAAATAATCAGCAAACTCAGAACAACTACAAAACAGAAAGAAATGCAGAAAAAAATAAAATAAAAGAAAGAGAAGATAGGGAATTACCTCTTCTTGGAGCAGTTTGGACTTGGAGATTCTTTCCTCCCAAATTAACTCAACTACGAACCCAAAGAGAACAAAAGAGACACCAAATTTTTTAAACTAACTCAGAAAATGTTAAAGGTCTCAAAATTATTGAAACCCTAGGTTTTTTCGAGTTCTTTTCTATGTAAAAAAAAAATCCAGATCCCTTTCCTTACAATGCCTAAATCATAAAACCCTCAATTTCCAACGATGTGGGACTTTGAAGTTTCTTAATAGCATGTTATCATAAACAATATCAATAGCTAAAATTAGCGAATAAACAGATAAAGTGTTAGATGTAACCCATAATGAGTCGATCTCCTCAGTTCTTTGCGAACCAATGAGATTCGTCAACTCAAACTTGAAACACAACAAAAAGCATTAAAACTTTTATGTATATTTAACCGTTGCTACACGAAAAAGTAAAGTGATAGAGAAAAAGTGAAAAGATATACCATGTTTGGATCGTATTTGGCAAGAGAAAAACAAAACATTGAATGCGTTGCTCGATATGGTCATACCAGACCTGGCAAAGGCGAAGTACGCCTGTGAATTTGCCGAAAATGGAAAAATGACGTAAGGGAGAGTCCATTACCCCCTGGCAATGCTAGGGTTTTCTAATGAAACCCTGTTGGAGAGGCAAAAATGATAAAAGGGTGCGTTTGGCTGAAAACATGGCTTATATGTTATAAGCCAACTGGACCGGGTCACGGTCCTTTAGGCCTGGGCTCGACTCGGATTTTTTGAAAGAAATAAGAGCCCACATGTATACTTGTATACTCGTGTAGACATGTGTATACGTGGCAGGTTAAAATTGACCCCATTTTAAAAGATAGCCCAAATTTAAACATTTTAGTGATGAAATATTTCAAACATGACCAGACTATAACAAAATTAATTAATTAATAAATTTTAGAGACATAGTCGATTGTATAACAGGAATTTAATTGCAAATATAGCCTTAATTGGCTTAATTTTAAACCCGGGCTATTTTACTTATGGCCTTATTTGGTCCAATTAGCCATCTTAGGGTAACATTTGCAAAAATGACCTTGATTACTTAGACCAATGATTTTGGCCCTTTCATATAAGGTTACAATTAAAGTAAATAACAATTAAAAAGGCTAATTTTTCAATAATGACCTCAATTAAGGAAATTGATTTTCAATTGGGCCGTAATTGGACTATTAATTGATTATTTCAATTGTAGTCATTTAATAAGTAATTTACAGCATAAACCAAAATTAAATACTTAATTAATTATGATAAATTCTAATAAATTGATTAAACAATAATTGAGGGGTAAAAATGATTAATTTATTTAATTAACCAGATTCCTTTCATTAAACAGAGTAAAACATTTCCTAATTAATCTCTGATAATTTAAACATTTCAATAAATAATTATTTTGAACTATTTCCTTGATTAAATTTAGAAAATGCATCCTAATTGATGCAAATTAATTCCCAAATGATTTATAACATTATAGAAATTATTTTACCATATAAGAATGGTAAAATATTATCTAAATAGTTCTATAAAATCATTTTGACTTCTAAAAACTACATATTTCACTCCGTTTAATATTCAAGGACTCTGGGTAAATAAAAATAAATTATGGGAGGTCAAAAATTAGGTGTCAACAATTGCCCTTTCGGTGTTCGGGGATGGCGGGACCATCCCTGAGCAACGAAATTTGACTAACTCTGATTCTTGACTGACCTTACTTATATTACCTCTCATTTTCATGCAATTTCAAAATATATGACCGGACCTTGGTTTCTGTGTTTCCTACATATCTCAGGTTTCATGAGAATTCACGCTATTTGTAGTTCGACTCGATTATGACTTCTAAATGCCAATTAAAGCAAATTCTCAGATTCTCCGGCTGTCAAGCCGGGAAGTCCAGTGTGATTGGTAGGAGTGTGACTGACTCTCTGGTATTGAGTCCTCCTACATATCCCTATTCTTGGGAATTAAGTCACTTGTACTTCGAGTCAATCAGAAGGAAAAAGGTCATCCCTTATGTGGGAGTGCCCTTATGTGTGCCGGTGTGTGTCTGATCGGTTATAGAATAATAAAACAAATAAGGCACATAAGCAAACATACAAATTTTTGTGGTTGAGCATAGTGATGAGTGATCTTCCAAGTCTTGGTCGGAGAGCTTGACTCTCATTGGCACCTTATCTTGACTGGCTGCATAAGAAAAAGTTCCACGTTTGCTCCGCAATCTGTCTGGATTTGACTTGATCAACTCGCTCTATTTGCCGGCTACAAATTGTTCCATTTGTTGAGTAACGTTGATCTTTGGGTGACGAATACTGCAGTCGTCTGACCGGATTTACATCGTCTTATATGTTGAGCGAATACTGCAGTCTTCTGTCCGGTTTTATATCGCTTTGTCTTTTTTGAGCAAATACTACAGTCTCCTAACCAGTTTTACATCGCTTTGTCGTCTTGTTATATCCGGTAGTTTGTACACATAGCCCTCTTGGCATGTTTGTATTAATGGCCCTCTTGGCATGTTTGTATGAATGACCCTCTTGGCAATAGGAAAATAGATATGCAATGGCCCTCTCAGCAAATACGAAGAAGTGATGGCCCTCCCGGCAGCAAGAAAATAGATATACAATGGCCCTCTTGGCAAATAAGAAGAAGTGATGGCCCTCTTGGTAGCAGGAACATAGATATCCAATGGACCTCTTGGCAAATAAGAAGAAGTGATAGAAATGACAGATATGGCCTTTTTGGCTAAATCGTCTTTCCTTCGTCCTTTATGTCGTCTGTGACCCTCTTGGTCAGGTATGCCGTATTGTTCTACTATGACCCTGCTGGCCAAACATTTGCCTTTGTTGCAATTCCAGTCATTTTTTAGCCTTTGTGGCTTAATATTTTGCCCTCGTGGCGTTTTCATCCTTTCATAGCCTTCATGGCTAGATATTCGCCCTTTCGGCATTCAAAATCTTACAGTCCTCATGGCTTAACCTTCATTGTATTTCGATCTTTCCTAGCCTTTGTGACTAGATATTTTTTCCTTGGTGGCATTCAAAACCTTATGGCTTTCGTGGCTAGATATGTATTTCGAAAACCGGACCCCAGCAGTGCTTTTGATCTTCTTTGGCGAATCGCTTCCTGCACATGAAGAAAAGTTAGTAAAAGGATTGTCTGTCTACATCCTAGGGACCTGCATAAAAAATGGATTAGTTTTCCTTATTTAAAGTTGATTCATGTTGCCGGCGCTGTCACATCTTCTGCTTTCTGGAGTCGGAACCCCTTTAGTTTTAAACTTTCTGACCCATTTTGAAACTCTGGGTTACCTGACTCTTTGAACAGGAGTGATGGTGCAAATTTTTGAGATCTTCTCAAAAATTCTGCCCCAGTAGAGCGTGCAACAATTCTCGCTCCTTTGTGAAGTCCTATCCCTGAGGCTTGCTAGGGGTTTGTTGGTTTTTTCTTTTGGTGCGACCGAGCTCAAAGAGTGCCTATGTATCCTGTTGCAGCAGGAATTCAGGTCGAACTTAGTTTAGAAAATAAAAATAATGTACTTTTTTGTTTTTACTGATAAAGCGATCGGGTCCCAAATGAACTGCCTACGTATCCCACTGCAGGGAAATCAGATCATTGCGTAATTCATATTACAAAAGATGTTTTGTTTTTCCTATCTAAAATCGATTACAAGCAAAAGAAAATAACCAATACAGGAAAAATAAAATAACGATTACAAGCAAAGAGTACTTATTACAAGCTAAGGAACTCTTCTTCATGCATAATAGTGGTTGATTGCATCTGAGTTGATTAGCTTTGGCCACTCTAGTCCGTCCATTTCTGCCAATACTACTGCTCCTCCGGAGAGTACTTTGTGGACCACATAAGGTCCTTGCCAAGTGGGAGCAAACTTCCCTTTATATTCATCTTGATGTGGGAAAATTCTTTTGAGCACCATTGGCCCAATTTGAAAAAGTCTAGTTTTGACTCGCTTGTTGAAGGCTCTTGCCATCCTTTGTCGGTACAGTTGACCGTGAAATATGGCAACCATCCTTTTCTCGTCAATTAAATCCAATTGCTCATATCGAGCTCGGACCCATTCAACATTGTCTAATTCTGCTTCTTGAATGATTCTCAGGGAAGGTATCTCAACTTCAGCAGGTATAACTGCTTCAGTTGCATGGACCAGCAAGTATGGCACTGCTCTTGTCAAAGTTCGAGCCGTATTACGGTATCCCAGTAAAGCATAAGGCAACTGCTCATGCCAACCTTTATGATTATCAGTCATTTTTCTCAATATCCTCTTCATATTTTTGTTAGCTGCTTCTACGGCTCCGTTCATTTGCGGCCGGTAAGCTGTCGCGTTTCAGTGGGTGATCTTGAATTTCCCACAAATGTGCTTCATCAGATGGCTATTCAAATTCGCACCATTGTCAGTTATGAAAGGCTCACGAACACCGAATCGGCATATGATGTGGTTTCGCACGAAGTCAGCTACCACTTGTTACTGATTTCTGAGATGTTGCTTCTACCCATTTGGTGAAGTAGCCAATAGCAACTAAAATAAACTAGTGGCCATTTGAAGCTGCGGGTTCGATGGGTCCAATAACATCCATGCCCCATGCAACGAAAGGCCATGGTGAGCTCATAGCATTAAGTTCACTTGGAGGGACCTTGATTAAATCACCGTGGATTTGGCATTGATGGCATCTCTGCACATATTTGCAGCAATCACTTTCCATGGTCATCTAATAGTATCCCGCACGTAAAACCTTCTTTGCCAGTTCGAATCCATTTGTATAGGTTCCACATGTTCCTATATGTACTTCTTCTAGAAGTTTGGTGGCATCGTTGGTATCTACACATCTATGTAGGCCCAAATTCGGCGTTCGTTTGTACAGTATTTCTTTGTTTAGGAAAAAACCATTTGCTATGCTTCGGATGGTCTTCTTTTGTCGATTTGCATTGCCTTCGGGATATTCCCATTTTTCTAGATACATTTTAATGTCGTTGTACCATGGCTTGCCATCTGGCTCAACCTCCACATGGCAACATTGGGCATGTTCTTCTTTCAGACTTATCCTTAGCGGGTCGATGTGACTGCTTTCAGGATGTTGGATTATCAATGCTATTGTGGCCAACGCATCGGCCAATCCATTCTGAGCCCTCGGTGTATGCCAAAATTCGATCTTTCGGAATTTCTTGCATAATCTTTATGCCAAGTTTACATATGGTAAGATCTTTTCATTCTTAGTGGCCCATTCACCTTGTACTTGATGAATCAGCAGGTCGAAATCTCTAATGACAAATAATTCATAGATGTCCATATCCAGTGCCATTCAGAGGCTTAGGCTGCAGGACTCGTATTCAGCCATGTTGTTGGTACCGCGGAATTTAAGCATGGTGGCCATAGGGTAGTGTTTCCCATTTTCTAATATCCAGATCGCTCCGATTCTGGAACCTTTGTAATTCACTACTCCGTCGAAGAACAGTTTCCAGCCAGTATAGGGTTCTGTTGCTTCTTCTTCTATGGCCAACAACCCTTCGTCTATGAAATAGGTGCAAAGTGGTTCAAGCTCTTCATCCACCGGGCTTGCGGTTAGTAAGTCAGCCAAGGCCTGCCCTTTGATGGCTTTTCTAGGCTACGTACACGATTGCAAACTCACTTAACAACATCTGCAATTTGGCCAACTTCCCGATGGGGATGAGCTGGCGGAATATGTACCTCAACGGATCCATCTTGGATATGAGGTGAGTGGTGTATGAAGAAAAGTTATGCCTCAATTTCTGAGCCACCCAAGTTAGAGCACAGCAGGGTTTCTCCACTAGCTTATATTTTGCTTCACAGGCTGTGAAATTCTTGAACATATAGTAAATGGCACGTTCTTTTTTCCTTCTTTATCGTGTTATCCTAACATGCAACTGAAGGCCTTTTCAGCAACTGACAAGTACAACAGTAATGGGCTCCCGAGCCTTTGGGGTTCTAAGACTGGTGGTTGCACAAGTATCTCTTAATAGTGTTGAACGCGTCTTGGCACTCCTTTGTCCATTTTGTAGGAGCGTCCTTTTTCAAGAGCTTAAGAATGGGCTCCATAATGATGGTGGATTGAGCTATGATCACCCAATGTAGTTCAGCCTTCCCAGGAAGCTCATGACTTCTTTCTTGGTTTGGAGAGAAGGTAATTCTTGGATTGCTTTGATCTTTGTTGGGTCCTGCTCTATGCCCCTTTGGCTGACTATATATCCCAACAATTTTCTGGCCGGTACTCCGAACACATATTTAGCCGGGCTCAATTTCAAGTTAAACTTGCGGAGTCTGTCAAAGAACTTCCTCAAGTGTGGTATGCTCCGAACTTTCCCTGGACCTGATAGTGACATCGTCCACATAGAATTCGATTTCTCTATGGATCATGTCTTGGAAAATGGTAGTCATGGCTCTCATGTAGGTCGCGCCGGTATTTTTGAGGCCGAAGGCATTACCCTGTTATAGTACACTCCCCATGGGGTGATGAAGGCTATTTTCTCGGCATCTTCTCTATCCATTAAAATTTGGTGATAGCCAGCGAAACAATCCACAAAATGATTGTAGCTCGTGTTTAGCGCAATTATCAATAAGTATGTGGATGTTCGGGAGTGGAAAATTATCTTTGGGTCTAGCCTTGTTAAGATCTAGGTAATCTACTCATATTCTTATCTTGCCATCTTTCTTGGGTACCAGAACTATATTGTCCAGCCATGTGGGGTATGATGTCACCTCTACCACTCCTGACTCAAACTGTTTCTCAACCTCGTCTTTAATTTGGATACTAAGATTTGGTTTGAATTGTCGGGTTTTCTGCTTTACTAGAGCAAAGCCCTCATTGATGGGTAGCCTGTGGGATACTATGCTGGTGCTTAGTCCTTGCATGAAGGCGTATGACCATGCAAAGACATCCACGTATTCCCTTAGTAAACTTATCAATTGCTCCTTTAAAGGAATCTCTAGGTGTGCATTTATCCTTGTGTCTCTGATATCCTCTTCATCACCTAGATTTATGGCTTCTGTTTCGTCTAGGTTTGGTTTCTGCTCATTTTCTCGTTTCTACTTCTTCCGAGAGACCCTTGGGTAGCATCGTGGCCTCATTGTATTCCTCATACTCTTCTTCCTTTATGCTGCCCGACGCATTCATTTCGCAACATGTTATGAAATTTAAGGTTGCTTTATTGTTTTTATTATTGAAAATAAATTCAAGGAATAATATGTTAGTATAAGACATGCATGCAGTAAATGAATAAAACAGTTTTGATAAACCGTGGCTTTCATTAATTAAAAATATTTAGAAGTACAAACTGTGGTCCTAGCTTAGATCAAGCCATTTACATTTTTGAAAATATTACGAGGTATGTAAGTGACAAAGAGGGTGAGTAATCGGGCATCGACCGATTCTCCCCATTTTCAAAAAATAAATTCATCTTTCTCTACCGAAGAGCCAGTAGAGGGGTAGAGGTCCAGTTGGACAGCTGCTCGTCCAGTTCTTCCTCTCTTATAGTGGGCGCTTCAGTACATTCTTCCAGAATCACGGAGCAGTCTTCCTCTTGGAATAGCATCCTTATCCCTTCTTCAATGTCGGTATCTCCAGGCATAGGCATTCTATAGGGAAATGACTGGTACAGATTTGGAATAGGTTTGCAAAGATCTGGAACCTCTTGTTTCTTCTTGGCAGTTATCTCCTCTTCCGCTGGGATGTAACTAAGCCCAAAGCAAAAATTATCTTGAAGAATAGGAATGGGCTCTGTGATGCCCTGCAAATTCTTTCCTAAAACCTTTTTCGGGTTCAAAATCGTTTAGGATCATGGTGGCAGTAATCATTTTGTAAACCGCTGGCAAGGGAGTTTTCAAGGAGTCTATCTTGTGGGCCGCTCCCATTAACTCCATTACATGGAAATCCGTTCCTATGGGTGCGGCTTCAATGACAGGTACAGAATTATCTGGGTAATTGTGCATGCTGGCATCTCTGTGGATCACCACTTCTTTCCCTTCCCAGACAAACTTTACAAATTGGTGAAGCGAGGATGGTACTGCTTCTGCCACGTGGATCCATGGTCTTCCTATAAGCAAATTGTAATTGGCAGGTATTTCCATGACTTGGAATTCAGTGGAAAACTCAGCTGGTCCTATTTGAACGTCCAAATCAACTACTCCAGTGGCTTCACAATGTCCTCCGTCAAATGTTCTTATGTTAGTATGGCTTTGACGAACCTTTCCAAGGTCATATCCCAATTGAGTCAGGGTAGATTCGGGGCAAATGTTAAGTCTCGCTCCATTGTTAATTAATACTCAAGTTGCCAATTTGTTGTAGTACATGATAGTGACGTGCAACGCTTTGTTGTGATTTGTGCCTTCCTTGGGCAACTATTTGTCTGTGAAGGCAATTTTATGTTGCTCCATAACATGAGCGACCATTTTGGCCAGATTTTCACTATTTGTTCCAGCTGGGACATGAGCTTCTTCCAACACCTTCATTAAAGCTAGGCGGTGTTGAGGTGAACATTGCAGCAATGCCAGTACCGAGATTTGGGCCGGCATTTTCTTTAAATGCTCAATAATGGAGTATTCCTTTGGCTGCATTCGGCGCCAGAAATCTTCAGCTTCACCTTCAGTGAAAGTCCTTTTCTGATTTCCCTCCCTTCGGGGTGCCCCTTGGGCCAAGTCTTCAGGAGTGTAGCATCTTCTTGATCTTGTGATACCATGTGCGGCAGCAATTTGGACTACGAACTCTTTGACAGGTGGTGCTGAGTTACTTGAGCAATGTGTGTTGTCACCGGTGCAGGGATTAATACCTTGAATTGCGGGCGTTCTATCAAAGGCAATTACACTACTGTGCATTCAGGTTCTTTCATGGAATTATGGATTGTGGGCCTTCCTGCGACCCAGTCTTCCTCTCTCTCAATCATGTGAATCACATTGTTGCCATGATTTGGCAAAGGATTGGTGTTCAAATTTGGAGGAGCCATTTGGAGTATGATTTCCTTCCGGTCAATCAAGTTCGGTATTTTGTACTTAAGGTTAATGCAATCCTCAGTACTGTGTCCTATGCCATTGGAATGCTAGGCACATTTTTGGTCAGCTTGGTAAAACCGGTTCTTTGGATCGACAACCTTTGGGGGAAGCACTTGGATCATCCCAGCCGCACTTAAAATTTTGAATAAATCAGTCTGAGATTCCATCGGTTGAGTGAATACCCGAGGGAGTTTCTTCTCAAAATTCGGACGTGGCGCATTATAAGCATTTGGTGGTGGTTTATTCTGGTAGGTATTGTGTTGGTTATTTTGTGAGGTATGGTAAATGGGTATGTGAGTTTGATAATTTAGCTGTGGTGCTTGGTAGTTTGAGGGAGGTTATTGGAAGGCATTTGGTGGAGCTTGGTAATTTTGGGGTGGTGATTGGAAGGTTGGTTGGGCGTGATATACAGGCACCGTGTTGTAAGGGGTGGGTATGTATGTATTTTGGGGAGGTGAAGCATATGCTTCCATTAGGAAATCTTCCCTTATTTTGGATTTGAGATTAGGAGTGTGGGATATGCTACCCACGTCTTCCTTCTTCTTGCGCACGAATCCGGTTGAGCTTGAACTAGCGGATTTTCCAGTCATGCTTATGATTCGGCTAGTCTTGAGACCATCTTATGTGGCCTCCCCCATTTTAACAAATTCAGAGAAAGGTCTTCTTTCCATTGAGAGCATTCTATCATAGAAATCTATTTCTTGTGAACAGATGAAAATCGACACAAGTTCTTCTTTGCCCATAGGGGGTTGTACTCGGGCAGCCTCTGTTCTCCACCTTCTCGCATATTCGCGGAAGTTCTCGGTGGACTTCTGTTTTACCTTCTCTAAATAATATCTATCCGGCACCGTCTCCATATTAAAGTGGAACCATTCCATGAAAGCCACAGCCATGTCTTCCCATGTGATCCAACGACGTATGTCTTGCGCCGTGAACCATTCCGAGGCTTCTCTAGTCAAACTTCACCTGAACAATCTCATGATGAGTTCTTAATTGTCTTGGACACTGACCAATTGGCTGCAGCAGGCCCAAGATTCACTTTAGGGGTGCCCGTCCCATTGAACAACTCAAAACGGGGTACTTTGAAGCCCTCGGGTAAATCCAAGTTGGGATGTATACACAAATCGTCATAACTCAGACCTGTGCCATGGGGGTGGTCCTCATGGATCGTTCCAACATTGCAGTCATCTTACGCTCAAGCCTTTCTTCTTGTTATTCCTGCTTAGCCTTCCATGCTTTTTCCATCTCCTCATAATGGTCAATTTCTTGATCGGGTGAAAAGGTGCCTATTGTGACAGGTGTGGAAAGAAATAGCAAGGCGAGTCCGGTTAATAGGGGTGCTTTTGTTGATTGGGATGGGTATTTTGTGGTGTTGGGTAAGAAGGGTCTCGGGAATTTTGTTGGTGTTAAGTAGTGGTGGGGTGTAGTTTGAGGCACTAATGTGTCCATCGATTGGGGTAAATGCCATGGTGGTCATAACCGACCTGGTGGGGAAGTGATCAGGTAATTGTGAATTCAGAGATAGAAAAAATGGTGGAGGCCTTCTTTCTTCAGCCATGGCCTCTTGGGCTGCATTAGCAGCTTTGTTCCACGCCACTTCTTCTTGAAAATAGGCAATTTTTTCAAACATCATTTTCATGACACCTTCAGTAGGTGACGACTCAGGCATTTCATGCAGAGACGATTCTCTAAGAGCAATGTCAGTTGGGTAGTTTCATTCTCTGAAGTACCAGTCATTTTCTCTTTGCCTCTATCTTGTTGGGGTAAGGATACTATTGCAGCTTTGGACCTTGTGAAGTATGCCAGTGTGAACAGAATCAACTTCGCTTTCTATAAGAAAAGAATAACTCAAAGGCAAACAAAGTTAGTTTGTTAGGTAATGGAAAGACAATCAAGATATCACACACAGCTGGCAGTTTAAACAATTAGCACACAAATAATCATATGTTTGACTTAAATTCTTGATTGATCTCTTGTACCGGGTTTTGGATACTTGGGTTTTTTGTTTGAGTGAGGGGAGATATAATGTTTATAATATATAGGAACCGAGTCTTACGGAGACTTCCTATGTACCCCTTCGCGGGAAGTCAGGCCCTTTCGTAGTTCAGTTTACATAAGATAAAATTTGAAACCTACCCGTGACCAGGCTTGATATGGGCTTCCTGCGTATCCCTCCTTGGGACATTAGGTCAGTCCAGTTTCGTTTACACAAAATAGGAGGGACAAATCAGTATTAAATACAAAAAATGGGATCCCCTAAAACTACCCAAAAAGCGATCTTTCTTTTGAGGTCAATATAAGTTGTTTGTTTGTTCAACCTTTCCTGGCCCTAAAGACCCCAAATCCTAATATTGAGATGGGAGCACCAACCAAATAGAACCCTTATGGACCAAATTCTCCAACTCAAACTTGAATGCATCACACTCTTCTATGTCATGCCCTAAAGCTCCAAAGTGATACAGGCATATTTTGCGGCGGCCAACTCCTTCAGTTTGAGCCATTCTGGTTTTGATGGGGCTAATCTTCCCAATGCTGACCAACTTATGGATGATGCTGGCATAAGAGTTTTGGAATACTTTGAAGTCGTAACCCAAATACGAGTGTTCAGAGTAATCCCTTCAGTTGGGATATTATTGTCATGGACCAAAAGCGAATGCGGTCCCCACATCTTGGTGATGCTTTTCTCATCTATCAGCCCGATGAGTCTCTTTTTGAAGGCTAAGAATTCATTATTGGTGTGCCCTACCTGATCATGTTGATAAGGGCAATCTCTTATGTGCGAAGACCGGAGGACACGGTGGCAATCTGTTGAAGCCAAAACTGACTATTCCTTTGTTTCGAAACTTGATCATCATTTCCTTGCTCGTAACGTACTTAGGCGAGACACGGTAAAGAATGTCCAACTCCTTGATCGGAATAGCCCACCACTCGGGAAAAGCAGGTCGGGCATACTTTATTCGCTCCACAGGCTCCTCCCTAGGGCTTAATAGTGCAGCACAGGCTCCTTCCTTTTTTGGACTTGAAGGTGCGGCGGAGGCTTCTTCCTTTTGTAGGCTTGATGGTGCAGCGGAGGCAGCCCTCTTTGATGCCCATGTGGGCTCCTGTGGGTCCGACTTTATTTCTTTTAGCTCGGACCCCTCCATTATCGGGATGTACTAAGGAAGAATCCTTTTCCCTTGTCCAGGACATTCTCCCCTTGAGCTTCGACGGGTTTCTCAGGCGAACTCTCCGTCGAGTCCTTTAACTCATAAGCCTCCTTAATCTTGGCTTTGACTGCTTGGATATGCTTTTCGAGATCTTGAATCTTTCAGCACAACGAAACCTCATTCCTTCTCATGATCTCGAGCTCAGGTGAAGTCTTGTTGTTCATCTTCAGATTCTGAGAAAGTCGTTAGGCTTAGTATAGGTAGTTTTGTTTACTGTTTTTCTTTGGGTGAGTGGTCGGTAATTGCGATCAATTAAGCATTTAAACGAAACATATGAAACCAAATAAAGTCACACAAAGCAATTTATAAGATTATACTATACGCGCTCCTAAGAATACTAATCGTTTAAAACATAAATGTCCCATTTGAATCAAACCATTTCCCTATAATCATTAATAATATTCTTCCCCGAAGGGGTACAAAAGATGAAGTAAAGACAGTGCAGAAAATAAATCAGTAAAAGTTTCCTCCAGTTATGGATGATGAGTCCCGATCCCTATTAGTCTTGGCTTTCTTCGCTTTCCGGAGGGTAGTCTGGATATAAAGATGGGCCGATGTCAAAGTTGACTCCATCAGAAACCCTTTCAGTGTGAAAGTTAGTAGAGCGACATCATCTAAAGTTTTCTTCATTCGGTAACACCAAACATCTCAAATCCAGTCATAATGCAATGCAATGCAGTAATGGTAAGAATGCAATGCAATGCCATGCAAATGCGATGTTTACATGTATTCCGGATGGCAATACGGACGTCTTGGCAGCACAACCCAGCATGACTCGCGAAGTCTAAGTGCCACTCATCCCGGATCTTTGCGTAACAGGCATACGAGACCCCGGATCTTTGCTCACGGGGGATTCTCATCGGCACCACCCTGGGGACCCGCGGAGTCCATGCACTAACAACGATTCCGGAACTAACACCGGATATCGGCCATGCAACAACGATTCTGGAATTGATCATCGGATATCGGCCATCTCATGTCACTCAAGCAAAAGAGTTTATCAAATATCAATTTCACTCAATCAACGATTCCGGAATGAACATCGGATATCTCCCGTCACTCAAGTAAAACTGAGTCCAACTCATCAAGTATTCATCAAATATCATCAATAACTCAACAGTGTATCATGAGAGTTCTTGTAATGCATGAATCACATCAATAATCATGCTCAATATCACAAGGACCAACAATGGAGATGCAAACTATATCCTAATCAAGATGATAAAATAGATCCAATAACTACCAACGACTCATGGAATCACACCGGCACAATAGAACAATCAATCACACCTCACGGGGTGGCTAGCCCAAACACACAACAGGGCCCAACCTAAGGTAATATCCAACCCGACTTCAAACCCGAAGGTTCACATGCTGTCTCCAACAATATAAACTAAATATGTGTTTCGCTATATGATGTCTCACCAAGGTAAGCCATAACCTACCTGGATGGCCAAGACACAACACCAACAACTCACTCATTTACCTTGTCATTCCGTTGAACCTCAGAACCAAAGTAGTCTAAGCATAATCGAATTCTATATTAGAAATCATGAAGAATGATACTAATATTGCTACTATCACTACTAAAAAAAAGGGCGTTTTCGACCAAAAAATTTCGACCACATTTTTGCTTGAAAAAAAATTGACCACGCGCGGTCGAAAAATCAAGAATTTAATTTTTATTTTATTTTCAGTAGGATTTCGACCACACGGGGTCGATTTTTTAAAATGAAAATATAATTTCAACCACGTGTGGTCGAAATTAAATTTTTTATAAATAATAAATGGGAAATTTTTAAATTAAAAATAAAAAATAAAACCAATTTTCGACCACATGTGGTCGATAATTGGACCACATTTATATATACACATCTGCTGGCTGGTCTTTACTTTTCATATTGAAGATTTTTTCTTTCTCTCTCCCTCTCCTCTCTCTACCCACACACACCACCTCTCTCCCTCTCCTCTCTACCCACACCACCAACCCACCAGCGCAGACCCTCAACCCACCTCCTTCCGACCACCGCCAGTCCACCGTCGGCGGCGCAACCTTTGCATTTTCAGGTGCGGTTTTTTTTTCCAATGTCATGAACACTTACCAATGCATAATAATCTCATGTTATTAACTACATTACCTTCTATATTTAGTAAATTTGATAACTTTATTTAGTGTTCAATATTTGTTTTAGGGTTTATTTTATGTTATTTTTTTTTTTGGATTTTGAGTTGAAATTGATTGTTATTTTTTGGGCTGTTTTGGTCCCTTTTTTTTGGACTATTTTGATTCTTTATTTATGTACTATTTATTTATTTATTTTGGTTCTTTATTTATGTGCTCTTTATTTATTTTTTATTTCCATTATGAAGTGCTAACATTATTGAGGCTACTGTGTACTTAAGCACGTATTGTTTTCCGCCCAATATTATATTTTTTCGAAGTAATATCAATAGTTTAAGTCCTTAATAAGGCAAGACAGCTTATATGAACCACATAGTGCTAATCATGATCAACCATTATTTTGTTGGTTTACTTTGGTTATGTAGATTTAGACACAATTAATTAGCTCTTCTTTACTAATTGTTTTTCCCCTAGTTGGTTATACGTATTCTCCATCATCTGTATGTCAATGGAAAAAAATAGAAGTATATTTCAGTAGCAAAATTTAAGTTGTCATTCTTTTTGGGCGCTTAAGTTGTCAATTAGCAAAGATTTTGGGCTGTTTTGGTCCATTTTTTGGGAGTATTTTGGTTCATTTTTTTGGGACTGTTTTTGTTATTTTTTGGGACTGTTTTTGGTCATTTTTTGGACTGTTTTTGTGGACTGTTTTTTGGGACCTTTTTTTTGCGGATTGTTTGTTTTTTTTTTTGGATTGTTTTTGGTCATTTTGTGTACTGTTTTTTCTAGTTGTTAATACATGGGTGGTTATTATGTAGTTATTAATTAAACTTAAAAAGATTTAGGTACTTTATATATCTAGTTTCAAACTGCGCATTACAGGTAGGAAGGTTATACTTTGAAATAAAATTCTTTTACTAATCATATAAATTAAATATGGTTTAACAAGTTCAAACTTTCTGCAATTTGTGTAGATGGAATCTCGTAGTTGGATGTACGATAGAACTAATCCTGGTCGATTTGGGTTGAAGAATGAATTTGTAGCCGGCGTTTAAGATTTTGTTGACTATGCTAAAACACTTGAGGATTTTACAATTCATGGTGTGGTTAGGTGTCCTTGTTCTAAATATGAATGTATGAAATATAAGACCCCAGAGATTTTTAGGCGACATCTAATGAAAAAAGGTTTTAAAACTAATTATACAGTTTGGACTAGTCATGGAGAAACGTGTAACAATTTGGGTGGATTTCAGAACTTTGTTGTGGGTGAAAGTAGTAGGATGGTAGAACCTACTGTCCAGAATTCTAGAATGCACAACATGGTTCAGGATGGTTATGGCATGCATTGGGTCTTTGAATCAAGTGGCCATGTTGAAGAACCTCCCAATGAAGAGGCCAACCATTTTTATAAAAAGTTAAAAAAAAGCTAGTCGGCCCTTACATGATGGTTCTACCCACTCTCAATTATCTGTCGCTGTTAGATTATTGAGTATCAAAGCAGATAACAATGTTTCCCAAGGGGCAATAAATTCTGTGATTGACCTCATGCATGAATTGGTTGACCCGACTATAGAGATACTCGATAATTACTATAAGGCAAAGAGATTGGTATCTAATTTGGGACTCTCGTCGGTGAGAATTGATTGCTGTGGAAATGGCTGCATGTTATTCTATAATGATGACGTCGATCTAGAATCTTGTAAGTTTTGTGGTAGTGAACGGTTTAGGGATACACGTAGCGGGAAGAGAGTGACTGTTAAGGAGATGCATTATTTACCTTTAATACCAAGGTTAAAGAGGTTGTATGCATCTAATAGCTCTGCTCCTCATATGAGATGGCACAGTGAAAATAGAAGGCCACCGGGTGTTATGTGTCATCCATCGGATGGTGAGGCCTGGAATCATTTTGATAGAACCTATCCAGGCTTTGCAGCTGAACCACGTAACGTTATGTTGCGTTTATGTTTTGACGGATTCACTCCGCATTCTGGTTGTGCTGCTCCATATTCTTGTTGGCCTGTGTTTATAACACCGTATAATCTTCCCCCAGAGATGTGTATGACCAGTCCATATATATTCCTTAATAGCATTATTCCTGGCCCACGTAATCCAAAAGTCTTGATTGATGTGTACTTGCAACCTTTGGTTGATGAGCTGAAACAGTTGTGGGTTGAAGGGGTTGAGACATATGACATTTCGCCTAAGCAGAATTTTAATTTGAGGGCCGCTTTAATGTGGACTATTAATGATTTTCCTGCGTATGGGATGTTGTCTTGGTGGATGATAGCCGGAAATTTAGCGTGTCCTCACTGCATAGAAAATCCTAAGTCCTTCACTTTAAAAAACGGGAAAAACAATTCATGGTTTGATTGTCACCGTCGGTTCTTGCCGATGGATCATCCCTTTAGGAGAATAAAAAATGCATTCAAGAATAACACAATTGAACAAGATTGTCCACCTCCAATACTATCTAGTGAGAATATTTGGGAGAGGGTTCAACACCTCCCAAAAGTTATCGAAGAAGAACCGTACAGATTCGATGGGTATGGGGTTTACCATAACTGAAAAAAGCAGAGCATATTTTGGGAGTTGTCATATTGGAAGGATAATCTTCTACGCCATAATCTTGATGTCATGCACATTGAAAAAAATTACTTGGATAATTTGTTTAACACAGTGATGGATGTGAAGGACAAGACGAAAGATAATGTTAAGGCTAGAATGGACTTGATTGAGTATTGTGGTTGACAAGAGTTATGGTTGCAACCTAAACAGAACAGGTTCTTAAAGCCTAAGGCTAGCTATTCTTTCACAATGGTGCAGAAGCGAAAGATTTGTGAGTGGCTGCAGAACTTGAAGATGCCCGATGGCCATGCATCAAATTTTAGATCACGTGTTGATATGGAGCAAGGCAGGATACATGGGATGAAAATTCATGACTGTCACGTTTTCATGGAAACTTTACTCCCTATTGCATTTAGTGGCTTGCCTGAACGAATCTGGAAACCTATGTTAGAAATTAGTTTATTCTTCAAAGACTTGTGTTCTAGTACGTTGAGGGAGGATAACGTTTGTCGGATGCATCAGAATATTCCTGTTATCACAAACAAGTTCGAGAAAATTCTTCCACCGGGGTTCTTTGATTTGATGGAACATCTTCCAATTCACCTTGCATACGAAGCCCGGCTCAGAGGCCCAGTTCAATATAGGTGGATGTATCCCTTCGAGAGGTAATGAGTCAATTTTTTTTCCTATCTAATCTAGTTTTAAAAATTTTAAAAAATACACCACGATATAAATGCAGGTCTATTGGTAACTTAAAAAGGGCTATGAAGAAAAAATCGAAAGTGGAAGGCTCAATGTGCGAAGTTTATCTTGCCCAGGAAACATCCCATTTCTGTTCTTACTACTTTCAGAACGATGTGGCTTGTTTGAGAAACTGGCCTAATCGACACTATGATGGAGGTGTGAATAGCTCTTTGTTGAAGCCGATATCGATCTTCAATCGACCAAGTGATGGGTCCAAAAAACGTGAGAGACCATTGAATCAAATGGAGTATAAATCAGCTTCGACACATATCTTGTTAAATTGCCCAGAAGTTCGACCTTATTATGAGTAAGTTTACCAAAAATTGCAAAATTTCATCATTTAAATTGAGAATATGTGCTAACCTAAATTCCATTTTGTTGAACAGTCCCTTTGTGGAGATACATGGCCGAGAAACAGTATCCGACCAATTTGGGACTTGGTTTAACAATTATGTAAGTTTTATATATAATTTTCTAACCCAATGTAGCAACATTACTAAGTTTTGAGTTCTAGTATTTCTAACTTTCTAATACTTAACTTTTAATAGGTTTACAAGAATCCGTGTGGTTTTCATGAATAATTTTTTATGGACTTATCTTGGGGACCAACTAGTGTCCATTGTATGGACAAATATGTTGTTAATGGTTTCAAATATAATACCCGAGAGTGTGCTAACCACATGAAAACTAATAACAGTGGTGTGTGGGTTAAAGGTGTTGACGGTATTGATTATTTTGGTGTAATTGAAGAGATCTTAGAGTTAGATTATTCTAGTTGGCCTCTCAAAAAGATTGTTCTTTTCCTATGTAACTGGTTTGATCCAACCCCAAAAAGAGGTACGAGGGTACTTGAGGAGTGCAATATAATTGAAGTAAAGCACAAGCGGAGGCATGCAGGTTACGATCCTTTCATCATTGCACACAATGTTAAGCAGATGTACTATGTCTCTTATCCATTAAGACCAGTTGGGTGGTTATTAAAACCAAGCCAGTTGGTCGTGTGGAAGTTGAGAATGATTTGCCTGCTGCCTTTCAGACTGACGACACATCACATGTTAACCAAGTAGTCGATTCAGAATTAGAAACTGAACTGGAGCATCCAAAACATATATTAGAAGAAGTGGATGTAGCACAAGTTACTGGAGAAGTAGAAGAAAATGATGAAATTGAAATAAGCGATGAGGAAGAATGGTCAGACGAGGAAGAAAATGATGAAAATTAGCTTGCATTTCATTTTAGAACTATTTAATATCTATAGTTTTATTTAATTGATTGTAAGACTTATAAGTATCTGAATCTTAATTGAATGTAAGATTTATAAGTGTCTTATATTGTTTGGGTATTTGGTTGGTATTTTATGTTTTGCAGATTTACTAACTTCAGTAGTTCAATGCTAATGTCATTTTGGTGTTTTTTGTTTTGTGCGTTAGTATTTACCATTAACATTTAATCTTTGTTTCATAATTTAATTGCAGTACTTACTTATATTTATTTTGTAGATGGCAGGTGATAAAAAGGGTAAGGCTATTGCGAAATCTCCAAAAAAGTCAAAAAAGAAGGGTTTGTATATACCACCAGAAGGCATAGAGCCAGGTCCCCTTCGGATTGGAGCTAGAGATCCTGCACCTTGCCTCCCACCACTTGGCCCTCTGATGTCAGGTGTTGCAGATGGGTTGTCATGGAGTCCGCTGACTGGCCATGTCGCAGTGCCACCATATTTTTGGCCTCAGGGCCAGATAGAGCCACATGCACGATGATCTCAGTCCCCCATCACACCTTCGACGATCCCACATGGCCTCCCTGAGTTTTATCATGTGTCACAGCGAGTGGCTAGGAGTGGTACTCCGACAGTTACTCTTAGCCCGACTGTGTCACAGCCATCGACATCATCTACTCCACATGTTGGGACGTCGGAGCGTGAAGAAAGTAGCTCTGATTCTGACGAAGAACGTCCCAAAAAATGAGACCCTCCACAGGTTTTGAATTTTGATATGAATGGTCGTCTCATAATCGAGCCAGTTGGATACACATAAGTTTATTTAATTTGCATAACTTATTTATTTTATTATAAGACATCTAATTTTATATCATCTAATTATCTTATTGTTTTAATGCAACTTCTATCAAGGCAAAGCAACTAAAAGGATTTCAAAGACGATCAAAGGACTCTATAGAGGCGCCGTTCTGTCTTGTGGCAAGGTGCCAGTGAAACTGAAGAAGCAGATGTTTCTCGAGTTTACGGTATTTAATATTTGTAGTAAAATACTATATGTTGATTGTTTATGGGATATTCCTTTAATATGCTCCCTAATCATATTTATTTCTTTGCAGACAAAGTGTTCCTGGAAGCCGGAACATCATGATTTAGTAGCGCAGAACTTTGAGAAAAAAGCGGCGCAAATACTTAAGGATGCGTTACTTAGAGCTCGTAATAATTGCGTGCAGCCTGATTGGATCCAAGATGAATGGTGGAAGGACCTGCTGCACTATTGGGCAACTGATCCAACTTTTTTGAAACGAAGTGAAAATGGGAAGGCCGCTAGAGCCTCAGTGAAGAGTGGATCGCTGCACAATAGTGGCGCCACGAGTCAAGTGGACTTGATGAAGCGACTGGTATGTCTCCTTCTTTAGCTTTGTCAAATGACATTTCTTATTCTTGTTGGTTCAAATTTATGGGACTGTTTTGGTTCTTTATTTTTTGAGACTGTTTTGGTTCTTTATTTTTGGAGACTATTTTGGTGATTTTTTTGGACTGTGTTGGTTCAGTTATTTGGGACTGTTTTTTGGACTGTTTTTTTGAACAGTTTTTGTGGGATTGTTTTGGTCATTTTTTGGACTGTTTGTTTTTGGGCTATTTTTTTGGACTGCTTTTTGGGACAGTTTTTGGTCATTTTTTGGACTATTTTGGTCATTTTTTGGGACTATTTTTTGGGATTGTTTTGTGCGGACTGTTTTTTTTTTGGACTGTTTTTTTTTGGACTGTTTTTGGTCTTTTTTTGGACTGTTTTGAGGACTGTTTTTGTGGACTATTTTTTTTGGACTGTTTTTGTGGACTGTTTTTTTAGGACTGTTTTTTTTTGGACTGTTTTTGGTCATTTTATTGTACTGTTTTTTGGCACTGTTTTTCTGGACTTTTTTTTTTTTGGGACTGTTTTTTTTACAGTTTTTTGCAGACTTTTTTTAGACTGTTTTTGCGGACTTTTTTAATTGTTAATTTTGATTTGTTTGTAGGAGCTCTAGAGGGGTCAGGCGGTACCTCAAGATGAGATCTTTAAGATTACTCACACCAGGAAAGAGAAGAACGCTGATGGTACAAACCGATGGGTTGAGCCAAGGGCTGAGCAAACTTGGGTAAGTTGTTAGTTAACAATAATAATATATTTTTTGTACTAAATTTGACTACTAACATTGTATCCTTTAATTTCAGAATGAATTTCAACAACACTTTGGGGAGTTTCGAGCCACTCAGCCAAGTACCACGCAGATGACCGACGAGTTAATACAACAACAATGGATTGAGAAGGTTGCTCCCCCCAACACGGCATGGGACAGTTTATGGGATGCCTAATCGAGCCTTTCGTCGATACCTGTCGGCCCGTGAAGCCGTAGGTGTTACTGATGATGGGACAGTTGATCCTAAGGAGTATGAAGCTATGAAGCAACAAGTTGACCTGCTAACAAGAACACTTCATTCCTCGGAAGCCAGGATGTTGGGTATGCAAGCCCAGATTAATAGCTTACTTAATTCGCGGCCGTTTCCGATTCCCCCGTGTCTTAGGGATGCTCGTAGTTCACAGCCTCCTAGCTAACCCCGACCTTCCCAAGGTAGACGACGTTGGTCACAAGCTGACATAAATCATGCTCTTGTCGATGATTCTAGTGGGGAGGATACAGATCATGTCTCTAACACCGAACATTGACCTTTTTGATTAATGTGCTTTTAGATTCTAATTCTGCTATGTATAAATGGATATGTATATTATGTTTAAGGGTTTGAATGTAGTTTTAATTTGAACTAGAAGTAGTTTTAATTTTAAGATATTTAAGTGTTTGAACGTAGTCAATTTATGATGTTTAAGTGTTTGAATGGACAATGTTTAAGTGTTCAAGTGTTTGAACATTGTTTATGGTTGTTGTGTTGAATTGTTGATGAATTGGATGACTGTTTTGGTTGAGGAATTTGGTTATTTGAAAATTGGCAGGTGGGATGTCAAAAACAGGCAAATGCTGGAAAAAATATTCCAGATTTTTTACCACAGGTGGTCGAAATTGTACCCAGAAAAATACAATTTCGACCATGTGTGGTCGAAATTTAGCAATATGGTTTCCAGATTTCGACCACATGTGGTCGAAAATCTGGGCCCAATTTACAATTTCGACCACATGTGGTTGAAATTGTGATTTTTTTTATATTTAAATATAAATAATGTTTTCGACCACACGTAGTCGAAAAAGTTAAATATATAATTTAATATAAAAATAATTTTTCGACCACATGTGGTCGAAAATAATTTTCCCTTAAATTCGGTAGAATATGATTGCGACCACGTGTGGTCGAAAAAAAAAATTGACCTACCGATTAGCGACCTACACGTGTGGTCGAAAAATTTATCGAAATAAAGGCTTTTTCGACCTCGTGTGGTCGAAAGTTTTGGTTTAAAATCCTGGTTTTTTAGTAGTGTATTCAAATTAGGTCAATTCTAGCCCTAGAAATTGGGAAAACGGGCCCACTAAGGAAAAACTGGAAATTCGGAAGCAAAATACCAAATTAAGTACTATGTGATCATAACCCAACCAATAATTACTGATTTAACTCAAAGATTAGCCTAATTTCTGATTTCAAGCAAAACCCCAAATTGGGTATATTCCCTTAAGTCCTTGATTATGAAATTCAATGCTAAAAGTGGAAGATATATGATTAATAAGCCTAGATTAGTCAAAATCTAGCACGATCAATATCAATTTATCATTTCCAATCCTAGAGAAAGTGTTGATCAAAAACCCTTTTCCAACTTCCATTACTAAGGGGTTATTAAAGGGAAGGGGTAATCTAAGATGATTATGATTTAAGGAAGAGTGAAGTAATAAGCAAAATATACCTCCAAGATTCTCCTTCAAATATCACTAAGAATAGTTCCCTCAAGCTCAAATATCGAGATGGGAAATAATGAGGGTCTAAGGCTTATTTAAATCACATTTAATGAGACACTTGGCCCGTCACCGCCACGATGGTAGCAGGGCTACGGCGCCGCTACCGCTCCCTTAAAACCACCCTTGTCGCATGGCCAACAATACACATGGCCGCCCCAGCGGCCAACACACCGCAACAGAGGTGCTGCCATTAAGGGCACCAGGTGCCCGAATCCCCCAATTTTTCTAAGTCTTCAATCGAAATCCCGACCCACATAAAATTACGCTATGAACGTGCTTGTGGCCTCACAATTTCCAATGGAGGCCTCGTTGACCGAGTCAACCCTTGATGCTTAGTTCTAATTTCCAACTCAAGTCCTAAAATGCATCCAAGTGCATTAGGAACCGAACCAAATGTACACCCAAGTTCCAAACGACCATCCGGACCTTTAGAAATCGACAGAATTCCGAAAAAGGTTCGTTTACTCAAAAGTCAACTTTGGGTCAACTATTTTTCACTTTAAGCCTATATTTCACAATAGTTGCCTGAATACTGTCTAGACACCTCGGGGAGCATGGCAACGGTCCCCTCATGTCAAAAGTGAGCTAATCAATGCTCGGGAATGGGAAAAAATGTCGAAAAGACTATAACGACCCGTTACAGAGTTTGGGTGGAAATAGTCGTTTTGGAATCAAGACTGATAGTGAGGTGCATATTATTCGATAGAATCGGCCAAATTTTTATAAATCTGTATTCCATCCTAATTTATTAAAAACATGTTGGGATTTTGAGAAAACTCAAAACATGAAAATTGTATCCCTTTAAAATACCTTTCTGACGATATATTATGGAGCTCAAACAGAGCTCTATGCTAGGAGTTATGACCATTTTACTAAATGTTATTAACAAGTCGAAAAACATAAAATTTTGGCTAAGTATGAAATGGATAGGGAAGTTATCATGACCCAACCCGCCATGACTGGCACCCGCACTAACTCCTAGTGGGAGAAACAATACGCTTAGGCATCTACTCATTCAAAGTCCATTTTTATTTAGTCAATTCATTCAGTGCACAATTAATTAATTGCAAGATTAATCAAAAGTAGTCATGCCATAAAACAATAATGTAAATGCGGAAATCCTAACTGTTACAACCCCAAAATTCGAAAGTCATCGTGCAAGGACTCTAATCCAAAATATGTCTAAGGAATTCATACTGTTTGAAATAAATAAACATCAATGTCTGAAATGGAAATAGACATTAGATAAAGGAAGATCTTCGGGCGGCCTGGCACAGATAGAAGCTCACCCTCAATTTGTCAACAAATGGCCTCAAGCTAAATATGTGGTCGAGTAGCAGTCTCTGGATCACAATCTGCACTAAAAAGAATGCAACAAGGTAGTATCAAGACAAACACTATGTACAAGTAGATATCATAGGCTGACTAAGATTAGCATCATACATGAATAATAAAATCAATAAAATTGACAGACCAGTCAACAACACATAATCAGATAGCCAACACCAAATCAATCAATGATATTAACAAATCAAGTCCACCAGATATTATCAATCAAGTCCACCAATGATATTAACAATCAAGTCAACCACTGATATTAACAATCAAGTCAACAGAAGCAAACAATGGTATAAACCTCGCCACAACTTTCTTGCATAATCAGTCACTCATCACTCATGTACATACATGCTAATTGGTGTATTTTCCCAATAGCTGTGAACTGCAGGGGACCCATGGTGTCCATGTACCACTCGCTCCGAAACTGACCTCAGGTCACAAGCCCATAATCTGGGTCACATCCTCACCCCCGTTAAATGTGCCCATAATCTAGGTTACATCCTATATATATATATATATATATATATATATATATATATATATATATATATATATATATATATATATATTGTCACACCACTTTCAATGATCGATTATCAAGTAGTATCTCATTTTCATCAAGAAGATCATATTAACTTCTCACCATAATTTTCATCAAAATATAAGTCACAACACATCGAATAATGGCATTAAGCCCACATTATTACTCAATCAATAACATATAGGAATTCCAACCACACATTATGTCACGAACCAACCCCGTGGGCCATGACTAGTGCCCGAGCTGGACACTCATATACGTACCTGTTAAATATAGACAAACTGATCTTAAGAGCAATATGGAAACTTTGCAAAAGAACCTCAAAGGTTCGTAACGTCATCATATATAGGTATCCAGATAACCTGTCTCCTGAGGAGTCACAACTAATCAAAATATAATATGATACGCAAGCCGACAAGGCTGCCACTACATGTCAATATGATACGCAAGCCGACAAGGCTGCCACAACATATCAATACCATACATAAGCCGACAAGGCTATCACAACATGTAAATACAATACATAAGCCGACAAGGCTATCACAACATGTCAATACTACACATAAGCCGACAAGGCTATCACAACATGTCAATACTATACATAAGCCGACAAGGCTGTCACAACATGTCAGTACCATGCGTAAGCCATATAGACACAACTAAACAAAACTTATACACAACCCACACATATGTCTACAGACCTCTAAGAGGATCGATAGTGAAATATGACGGGACAGGGCCCCGCCGTACCCCTGGCTAAACATATATATACATCAAAAGATCTGTACCAAATGGCTAAGCTCCGAGACAATGGAGCTCCCCAAGACAGCTGAGTGGAAATCCTAAGCTGGAGGATCACCAAATCGAGTATCTGTACCTACGGGCATGAAACGCAGTCCCCTGTCACACCCCGACTTTACTAAGGTGTGATGGGCATCCGACCCCATATTCGGAGCCGAGCGAACCCGCTGACTCTTATTACATGCATAATATCTTTGGACCCTTAAATCAAATAAGAATGAAATATATAGTAAGCTTTCAGAATCTTTCTTTTCCCTCGTACTCAAATCAAATGGAATCTGTAATCACATGGACTTTATAACATAACATAAGTTGGCACATCGGCTGGTGGATCCGTTTACAATACCGACACTCTATACCCACAACTCTGTCTGCAAAGTCTCTAACTTCGAACAAGACATCATAGCATAGCACTCTGACCCGGCAACACTCCAGAGCAAATGGAGCTTGCCAACTCCGCTGGAACATCTTCTACTCATCTGGGTGTACCTGCGTGGCGTGAAACGCAGCGTCCACAAGAAGGGACGTCAGTACGAGCAATGTACTGAGTATGTAAGGCATGAATGATAACATGATAATATGGACAGAGCATGAACAACAATATAATAAGGAAATATGGAAGATAAAAGAAAAGGTGTAACTGTAACTGCTTGCCTCTTAAGGCGGAATCATGCATGCTTACTTTTACTTTCATGCATACATAAGCTGTCTAAGTCAAATATCATCATTAGCCCGCATCCGGGGTAATCATCTCACGCCGCCCACTAGTGGTGCTGCCCGTGCCATATAGACATGGTGTTACTATCCATAAGCCGCCCGCCTTAGCGGTGCTGCCTGGCCATATAGGCGCGGTGTAATCATCCATAAACTGCCCGCCTTAGCGGTGCTGCCCGGCCATATAGGCGCGGTGTAATCATCACAACTTAAGCATGCATAAGAGCCCAATCAAAAGCTATAACTCCATCGGAGTGACGTAAGGTCGGTAACCTCTGATTACATTATGGAATAACCATGGTCGCTTTGGCTCACCTTGAAGGAACAATCATTATAAGATGAGACTAGCAACGAATAACAGCGTACATAAACCGACACCTGAAGACTCAGAAACAAGTTTCGGGTCGATCCGATTTAGTATAAGAAAGTTACGAGCGTTTGAAGTACAGAACCTTCTACGGACGTTTCAGAAGCTATTTGTTTTTTGGAAAATCAAAGCAATAATCATACCAAGTACCTTTAAACATGAAATCATTCTTATCATAGTCATCATAAAAATATTCTCATCCTTGACATCATCAATGTCATTGTGAAACATATCCATCGTTATTGTCATAAGAGCTTACAAAATCATAAACCTCCGTTTTGGTAGAATACAGACACTTTGGAAAAACATTTACGAGTTATTGGGAAAAGAATCATGCCTTGGAATCATAAATATCTAACTTTTGAAAAACAAGTAAGATATGGAAACAATTATGAAATCATAACGTCGGGATCATGCCTTTGAAAGAAAGGGACAAGCCTTAACATACCTGTTCCACGTCCTATTAGCTACGCTTAATTGTCCAAGCTCGCTATCGCTAGTCTACATTCAAGAAGATTGACGCAATCGTTAGATTCATCGACACATACTTGTCTTGATCCTTCAAATGAATTCATTTATAATCTGCCGAAATTTCGGCAGCATCTCCCCTGTAAATACACCATCCCCGAGAATCTAACTCGGCCCAAATCATCAATCAACAATCCGAGAATTCAACTTGGCCAAACTATCAACAACAATACCAACAATCGTGCCAACAACATCAACAATCAATTCAAGACACATTCTAACATTAACAACCTTTGTCGTACAATTCAACCACATTTCATTTATATTCAATTCAATTCACATAGCATTCAAAACAACTCAATCAACACACTACTTAACCCGAAGCCTTCCAAATTCAACAAGAACAATAACAACCTATTTCCTTCTTTCAAATTCAACCACAACAACCCGACTTACAATCTTCCAACACACGTCTCACTTCTAAATTCATGAATTATGTCAACAACCCATACATTAACAAATTTATTCTTACAAATATAAGAAACCACACTAATGTCACACTAACTTCTTCAATAATGCACAAACAATTTCAATTTCATTTCAAGCCACCAAACCTTCATTTTTATTTTGGAATCCACAACAACAACAATCAAACTACTAAATGGAATCAATTCATCTTATCTTAACAACATACCACCTATTCGGCCATACCCTATATATTCATAATTCATGAATTTCACCCATTTCCACATACTACAACACTTCACAAATCATCTATAACACATGAAAGGGAAGATTAAACCTTACCTTTACCCTTGATTCCTCCATTCGGCTAGGCTTCCTATCTTGCACCATGAATGCTTTGCTTGTTCCAACAACCACTCCATATTAATTAGGACCTTCGAATTAGTTGGAATACTAGAAGGAGATAATTTTTCTTGATCAATTTCATGGACACCAATTTTTAGTGCCATGGCCGAATGCCCCTATGATTTCTTTCTTGAAATTTCTTGAACTTGTATAGGAAGGCTATGTCTTGTTATACAAGCCTTTTTCTATATATATATAATTAACCTCATCAAATAGAATGAGGACACATGTCCTCTTTCTTGAAGTTTCCTAAATTAAAATAAGGATGACTAATTTATCTCATTTTGTCATCATTTTTTTTCCATATTTATACATATATACTTATGCCACACGGCCAACTTGGCTTCTTCAAGAATTTTCAAGACTTCTTATGAAATTCCCATTTTGCCCCTAGCCTTCCGCAATATTACCATGAGCCATTTTGTGAATTTTTCTTTTTACCCTTGACCTTTCTAAATATTTCCATACTAATAGTATTCATAAATAATATTCATAACCAACTTGTACATTAAAATAATTTTGGAAAATGGTCTTGCCCTTAACTCACCACGACTACCTCGAAATATCCGAACGTACAAAATACGGGCTATAACACCCCCGAAGAAAGGGGGTCAGTACGAGATATGTACTGAGTATATAAAGCGTGAAATACAACAAGAGAATCACGACTGAAATAGAGATTATAGGAGACAAGTATGACATTTAAATACCAATACACTGGCCTTATGAAACGTAAAACATGCATGTCATTATCATATATCGTAGCCAGCCCATTACGGGAATCGGTGAATAAAGTCATCACATACCATGCTTGGCACCATAATCACATCATCATATCATCACATCATCATATCATCATATATATACATATACCGTACCCGGACCTCTAGTGCGGGACTCGGTGAACAATGTAGTGAACTGTGCACGAGAACATACCCGGCCCGGGACTCGGTGAAAGATATAATAACAGCATGCACGAGTAGAGTAGTGAGTAACCATATGCAAATCAAATCATCATCTGAGACTCGATAGAATAGATAGAATGAACTAACACTTGAATATCAACGGAGACAGTCATGTCAAGTATCCCTCGAACGTCATTATGAATTATGTCAAATGGAACTTCAGGAATCATAGACACGTATCTAGAAAATATGAAATAGCTGATGGAAATCAAGAACATTAACCATCCTAGTGTCTCTAAGAATAGGAGCTTATACATTCGTCGTTTGTTCGTTTCATATAAATCATGCCAAAAAGAAAGAAGGATTAGCTTTACATACCTGGTCTTAACTCAATGGCTCAAGAACTCAACTCGTATCTATTCCACGATCTATATCTTATAACAATGATACTATCGTCAATTACACAAACGATTCTCTTAATCGTATAATGAAACTTTAACTTATCCTAAAATAAAATGGGCAGCATCTCCCCCGTTCTTTTCGTTTTCCCCACTTCCATATATTAACAACAACAACTAGAACAATCTATCAAGTATATACATCAATGACAAGATTCCATGTAGTAACAATGAGTCATAAACATTTCAAAAACGAGCGTCAAGCCCGGATACGATTATCAAACATACATCTCCAATTTTTCGTTCCTTTAAAATATCATTAACAATATTACCAACAATTTCATACCAAACTAGAATTAAATCCACCTTTAGATCATTTCTCAAAACAGCCCACAAATCCAACAACTAGTTTTACAACTTTCGATCGACTTCCCGTAAATCCGACAAAATGAACGTACCAATATGATTCTTAAGATTTCCTCTACAAAGGTAGGAGAATTTTTCATACCTTATGCAAGCAAAAATCCCGCGCATTCTTAGCCCGAACTTTCAGGAAACACGTAATTACTACAACCACGAGAGAGAGGACAATGAAAACTCGGGAATTTCAAAAGAAGATCGAGTAAAAACAATTATTGTACCGTAAGACATGGGCAAAACGTTGCTGCTGTGGTTGCTAGCTTACGTTGCTGCTCAAGTCTCCAAAATGAATAGCTTAATTCAACTATTAGGCCAAAATATCTCCAAACCCTTTGCAAAGCCCCTTAAATGGTAAATATGAACTATGTTGCTTTTAAGCTCATAACCAGATCCATATATTGTAAATAATGAATCACTTTGTATGAATTGCATCTATATGTATATTCATGAGTCACTTTGCTATTTGTAATATGCCTACACGTGGAAAGGGTTGGCCACCTAATTATGGTAAGTTTCCATGCCATGTGTCATGTGGAGCTATGCATTACTCATCACCTATCCACATAATTATTAACCAATACCACAAAATAATTCCTTACTCTCCCACTTTATCCAATAATTAATCAATTATGTACATAATTATTTTTTTTTATCTCAATTCACTTTAATAACAATTATTTTTAATACACTTCAAATACTCATTGCCATGATTATGTGACATAGCACTAGTCCATAGCCCCTTTTGGTACACACAAAATATTATTTTCAATCACCGTGGTCACACTTGTTAAGTCCTAAATTATTTCGGAACCTCAAACTCTTTGTACACCGAGCTCTCGATTTTCGTCCTTGAATATGATCGAATTCTCCGAGCTCAGGTAAATTTACTCATGTTGGACGGTTCAATTTCCTGGTTCATTATACGGGATATTACAGCTTGGACCGTATTCCACTTCAAATAAATTTCGAACCTCGACGAATCTTATTTTCTCCGATTATTTAACTTCTAATCTTTACGACACATTTGTACTATTACTATAACCACCTATAAGCTTAGGGGATAACTAGGTTTCTGTTAACTATATCATTTAACTCGCACGCTTTCCAATGCATGAAAACACGGGACGTAACATCCTTCCCCCCTTTAGAACATTCGTCCTCGAATGTTAGATTGGTCCTGTGTAAATACTGGTTATGATGATCTTATAACGAATCAATTCTAGTTAGAACTCGTCTATCATATTGTGCCTCTCTTTGCTAAACTTAATACCATCCTCCACCTGACATCTGTCAATATTGAATTTCCAAGGAAAGTAAACATAATTTAGCTACCTCTGTAATTGTCTGCAACTTACTATATCCATCTATACTTGAAGCTTAAGTCGAGTTTTTCTTGTTCTGGAGTTATCCTTTTAATCCTTTGACATGCACTATCTTAACATTCCCTTCGAGTAGTTGAAAACGAGTTTTCTTCTTCGTAATGAATCTCAGTTGCAATACTCCCTTGACACCTTAGGAATATCCTTTCCAGAGATATAAGTGAATCAGTCTCCTGATATGATTCTTCTTGATACTTGAACTCGTCGATCCCCCTTTGGCTCAATTAGTCTAGAAACCTTTCGCGATTACTTAATAATCAGGGACTTTCTTCTTATCTTTAGAATCCTCTTCGGGTGTCTCTCCTCACTTAACTTATATCTGAATACAAGTTAAAATACATGATGATCCTAAGGGGTTTAAATCTTATGTAAATCCCATAATGCATCTTTCGAGAGCACTCTTTTTAAGGTAAGTACTTTTCTCACATCGTGAGTGAACACTTGTATAGGTAGTTTTCCCTATAGCACCCCTATCATTATATTGAGGTAGTACCTCTTTTCTGTCATATGCCCATTTTTCAAATCTGTTTCACATTTTGCATCACTTTACGAAGTGTTATCTTGAATTTTCCGTCCCTCTTTTGTCCTTCAGTCCATACCTCTTACCATTTCATTCTTACGTCTATGTTTGTCGTATCATCTCATAATGTCGAAGGTAAATCTCCCTTCGTTGTCCAATGTCTATAACTATCTCACCATAGGATAGATGCCTTTGTCATAGTGTCTTGCCACAAATTCATTGAGACCAATAGTCATCTTATGCATTAGCCTTTTTTAGTAATATAGCTCCTAACTAATTCTTCTGTTACAACCCAAGCTTAAGGTGCCCGTCCTTTTGTTCATTCTCTTTAAGTTCACTGCCTTTTAGTAACCAGCTCGTTCTGATCGTTTCGCTTAAACCATTTCACAATTTCCCTTAATCCAACTTATAACACTTTAGGCACATTATGTCATGTCGTTTCTTATCATACTCATTTTCCTTCCTTTATTCACCCTTTGATTTTCTCATATCCTACTGTAGGAGATTTCCTATCCCTTCTCCTTTGCCACTTATAAGTCACAATATTATTCGCAACAACTCTGTTGCCAACATCTTAACCTCTAATCCAGCATAGCATTGCTATCCTTTATAATATCTCTTAAGTTACTCGTTACCATTCTCTTGTCGTACTCTTTATTTTTATAAGCACCCACTTTTTAATGTCATATCATTCAAAATCTTTATAAATAATTCTCAGCACTGTATCAAGTACTATCTTGATTTCTATCCGTTTATTGCTGGATTTCAGATCTTACTAACTTGTTTCAGCAAGAGATCTCATTTGAAGTTTAAGTATCCCTATCAAATATATTGTAGTATCAATTGTTTCCATCTTACACTTGCATTTCTTTTATCCGCTCCCCCCCTTAAAGGTGTACTTATACCATTATTTGTTTATATTCTGCTTTATGTCCCTATTTCCGATCTCAAATTCATCTGATCTCTTTTTTTTTTCAATTCACTTGGTATACTGTACCATATCTATGTCCTCCCTTTATAATTTATAACTTTGATTATTCACGTACGAAACCTTAACAAATCGTGAAGCGACGAGAACCTCTCCATATATAGTATAAAATCTTATCTGATAATTTGTACTCGAGTAATGTAATCAATGTAGCAAGTCATCCAAGGCCACATTCCACTTACTCCAATCAATAATTAATTGGTACTTATAGCCCTTCCAAATCCTCAATTAGGTAGCACTTATGTTCCGATGATAGTCAATTCAAACTCTCATAATATTACCTTTACCCCAACCTATACATAATCAGAAAGCACACTATACAGGTAGCTTTTCCATGTCCCTCGATATATTTCCTTCCACTCCATACTGTCCCATGATTTTATGCTCTTCCTGAATAGTTATTGTGCCCCAAGTCGTTAGATGGTAGTGGACTCATTCTTCTCCTCGTAAAGCTTAGAACACCCAACTAGCAATAGCCACCTTCTTTAATCGCTTAATTCGTATAACCCTCTTAACCATCCAATCATGAAGTTAGTCATAAAAATGTACAGGGTACATGAACTCCTGGACACCGCTCTTGGACTTTAGTTTTTGTGTTACAATGACCGTCTATCATGGTCCATCGCAGATTGCCCCGGGGTATAAAAGTATTGTGGTCATATGAGCTTACCTTAGACCAAGTGTTTCTACTCTCACCCTTTTCTTATAGTCAATTTCAAGCCTTATCTTTGGTGTCGACTTTATTGTTTCCAACTTGATAACTCCTTTATCTTAGACTTTTCTTGCACTATTGTTATAAATCCTTTGTCATGATCATCACCTTGATTAACCCCTGCGGTAATAATTTCTTTGCAATGTAACTAATTCAACATGAATGCACCTTTAAGCTTGTAGCTATATATATCCCCTTTATTTTATACTCGTAATTAATTAATTACGTCTATATTGGGTGCTTCCTTTAATATTCCCTTACCATTTCCCTAGTCTATGTCCATCTTTTTATTCTATACACGAAGAATCTCATGCTACCTCTATACCCTTCAGAAAACACTACTTCTGCATAATCCCTTTCTCATTTTCAAAACGTATTCTGTTCATCCCTATTTGTCCTTATCATCCCAATCTTTTTCTGGCACCCATTCTACCTCGTTTCTCATCTTGTTATAATTTGGTCTTTCACAGTTCCGTCACTTATATTGCTCGTGTTCTCGGCTATACATGTCATAACCTATTACTGCACTTATTATCTTGCTTTCTTCTTATTTCCTTCCTTCAATTAACTCCTTCTTCTCTTGTGCTCGCTATCATTTCTGTCATCGCATAATCTTTATTCTGAACTTTCCCTATAGAAGAACTTCATAAGTCTTTCTTATTCGTTCTATAGCTCGCCTTTATACTTTAATCACATAGATCACGTCATATCTTTTAGTCACTTCCTCACTGGGCTTTACTCATTCTCATAACAATTCTCATTATATTCACATTATATCCTGTTCGTAATCAATCCTATAATGTAACACTCTCTCCCTTTTTTTTTAACCCTATTCACGATTCTGACTATGGTTTAATCACACTCTGTGGAGTAGGCATACTTAACCTTTTACCCTTTCTGGTTAATCTTAACCTCAATACCTCACAAGCTATCTTACCAATACATTCATATTTGTCGCGATTCTCCTTCATCTGTACTCTTGTCTCAATCATACTGTTATTTCTTCTAAATATAAACTCGTCGTAATTTATCCCTGCTCGTCAATTCAGTGATACCTCAGTATAACACTCTATTAAGATTTGCCAGCCCTTTCTAAATCATTTTTTATTATCACAAGCCCTTCCAAATTGTCTTAACATTTCCTTTTTACCATATTGATCTTGACCTCATAATTATTATTACCATCAATTCAACAGTTAACTTATTTCTCGAAGTCATACTTGCAACTTGGTCAAATCCTATCATTACTGTTGACACGACCTTTCAAGAATATCACGAACTTATATCTCATTCCCCTTTTTATTTCTAGGAAAATTTTGGCAGAGTTTCCTCTGTATTTCTTATTATCCCAAAACCTGCACGCAGGAAATACCAACAATGCCTCACAGGACCAACATATATACGTATATTTGATATCATATCATAGCCACACAAGGCTCGCAATTTCAAGTAAAAGTATAAAGATGTCGAAACTTACCTCACGTATCACACCTCGAGACGTACCTAATCCTTTACCGATCTGTCTTGTTACACCTTCCTATCTACCTTCCCTTTCATTCTTCAACTTTACATTTCAATCATACTTTAATATTCTCACCTTATCCGACATGCATCTTTCGCACCGTTGCTTACCTGTGTACTTTGTAGCTTCCAATATCATCAGTCACTTTCTTCCGTCGATGCCGTTCTTCAGCTGAAATCAAGGGTTAGTACAAGGAATTTCACTTCCTATGGCTGGGCTCTATTGCACGATCTTAGATATGAAAGAAAGGTAACATCCTAAATGTCCTGTATCTTCCTGTTATAGATGTGTTGCACAACACACCGATAAACAAGACTCTACTAGACATGGTCTATAGACACTCCGAGGATGAACTGCTCTGATACCACTTTTGTCACGACCCAACCCCGTGGGCCATGACTAGTGCCCGAGCAGGACACTCGTATACGTACCTGTTAAATATAGACAAACTGATTCTTAAGCGCAATATGGAAACTTTGCAAAAGAACCTCAAAGGTTCATAACGTCATCATTTATAGGTATCCAGATAACCTGCCTCCTGAGGAGTCACAACTAATAAAAATATAATATGATACGCAAGCCAACAAGGCTGCCACTATATGTCAATATGATACGCAAGCCGACAAGGCTGCCACAACATATCAATACCATACATAAGCCGACAAGGCTATTGCAACATGTCAATACTATACATAAGCCGACAAGGCTATCACAACATGTCAATACTACACATAAGCCGACAAGGCTATCACAACATGTCAATACTATACATAAGCCGACAAGGCTCTCACAACATGTTAGTACCATACGTAAGCCATATAGACACAGCTGAACAAAACTTATACACAACCCACACATATGTCTACAGACCTCTAAGAGTATCGATAATGAAATATGATGGGACAGGGCCCCGCCGTACCCCTGGCTAAACATATATATACATCAACAGATTTGTACCAAAAGTCTAGGCTCCGGGACAATGGAGCTCCCTAAAACAGCTGAGTGGAAATCCTAAGCAGGAGGATCGCCAAATCGAGTATCTATACCCGCGGGCATGAAACGCAACCCCCTGAAGAAAGGGGGGTCAGTACGAAAAAAGCGTGAAATACAACAAGAGAATCACGACTGAAATAGAGATTATAGGAGACAAGTATGACATTTAAATACCAATACACTGGCCTTATGAAACGTAAAACATGCATGTCATTATCATCTATCGTACCCCGCCCATTACGGGACTCGGTGAATAATGTCATCACATACCATCCTTGGCGCCATAATCACATCATCATATCATCATATCATCACATCATCATATCATCATATATATACATATATACCGTACCCGACCCTCTAGTGAGGGACTCGGTGAACAATGCAGTGAACTGTGCACCAGAACATACCCGGCCCGGAATTCGGTGAAAGACATAATAACAGCATGCACTAGCAGAGTAGTGAGTAACCATATGCAAATCAAATCATCATCTGAGACTCGATAGAATAGATAGAATGAACTAACACTTGAATATCAACGGAGACAGTCATGTCAAGTATCCCGCGAACGTCATTATGAATTATGTCAAATGGAACTTCAGGAATCATAGACACGTATCAAGAAAATATGAAATAGCTGATGGAAATCAAGAACATTAACCATCCTAGTGTCTCTAAGAATAGGAGCTTATACATTCATCGTTTGTTCGTTTCATATAAATCATGCCAAAAAAAAGAAGGATTAGCTTTACATACCTGGTCTTAGCTTAACGGCTCAAGAACTCAACTCGTATCTGTTCCACGATCTATATCTAATAACAATGATACTATCGTCAATTACACAAACGATTCTCTTAATCGTATAATGAAACTTTAACTTATCCTAAAATAAAATGGGCAGCATCTCCCCCGTTCTTTTCCTTTTCCCCACTTCGATATATTAACAACAACAACTAGAACAATCCATCAAGTATATACATCAATGACAAGATTCCATGTGGTAAAAATGACTCATAAACATTTCAAAAACGAGCGTCAAGCCCGGATACGATTATCAAACATAATTCTCCAATTTTTCGTTCCTTTAAAATACCATTAGCAATAATACCAACAATTTCATACCAAACTAGAATTAAATCCATCTTTAGATCACTTCTCAAAACATCCCACAAATCCAACAACTAGTTTTACAACTTTCGATCGACTTCCCGTAAATCCGACAAAATGAACGTACCAATATGATTCTTAAGATTTCTTCTACAAAGGTAGGAGAATTTTTCATACCTTATGCAAGCAAAACCCCGTGCATTCTTGGCCCGAACTTTCAGGAAATACGTAATTACTACAACCACGAGAGAGAGGACGATGAAAACTCGGGAATTTCAAAAGAAGATCGAGTAAAAAATATTATTGTACCGAAAGCCATGGGCAAAACGTTGCTGCTGTGGTTGCTAGCTTACGTTGCTACTCAAGTCTCCAAAATGAATAGCTTAATTCAAGTATTAGGCCAAAATATCTCCAAACCCTTTGCAAAGCCCCTTAAATGGTAAATATGAACTATGTTGCTTTTAAGCTCACAACCAGATCCATATATTGTAAATAATGAATCACTTTGTATGAATTGCATCTATATGTATATTCATAAGTCACTTTGCTATTTGTAATATGCCTACATGTGGAAAAGGTTGGCCACCTAATTATGGTAAGTTTCCATGCCATGTGTCATGTGGAGCTATGCATTACTCATCACCTATCCACATAATTATTAACCAATACCACAAATAATTCCTTACTCTCCCACTTTATCAAATAATTAATCAATTATGTACATAATTAATTTCTTGATCTCAATTCACTCTAATAACAATTATTTTTAATACACTTCATATACTCATTGCAATGATTATGTGACATAGCACCAGTCCATAGCCCCTTTTGGTACACACAAAATATTATTTTCAATCACCGTGGTCACACCTGTTAAGTCCTAAATTATTTCGGGACCTCAAACTCTTTGTACACCGAGCTCTCGATTTTCATCCTTGAATATGATCGAATTCTCCGGGCTCGGGTAAATTTACTCATGTTGGACGGTTCAATTTCCTGGTCCATTATACGGGATATTATATCTTGGACCGTATTCCGCTTCAAATAAATTTTGAACCTCGACGAATCTTATTTTCTTCGATTATTTAACTTCTAATCTTTACGACACATTTGTACTATTACTCTAACCACCTATACGCTTAGGGGATAACTAGGTTTCTGTTAACTATATCATTTAACTCGCACGCTTTCCAATGCATGAAAACACGGGACGTAACACATTATGCCCGAAGACTCGACATGCTTTCTCCTATCAATCTCATAAAGCATACAATCAACTAATAAAAGTCTAACTCAAGTAAATCATAACCTACCTCAACTGTAGAGCTGGAACAATGCAAATTACTCCGCTATAGCCTTTCCCTTCCATAATGACTCTGAACGCTCAAAGTCTAGCAATTAAGATGCTAAGTAAGTCACAATCACTCTAGTCAACAATATTAATTCAATGAACACCCTTCCACTTTACCCCTTTCTAATGGGTGAATGCTTACTAGGTGTGAATTATCCTAACATTGGCCTTAGCAACCATAAACTATCAATTCATAAGGTTATTCAATCAAGTTATCTCTTACAAGAAATTTCTATGGTCAAGCTACCATCTTTATGAAACCCTAAGTCTCAATTCACTTAGTTCATGTCTTTAACGGTTCAATTCTTGATTAGAAAGTGATAACCCAAGCCTTTAGATGATAATCACACAATAATATTCATAACCACCAACTATTGAAGGTCTATTAAGTTCTAGGTTTACTAGTCTCACTTCACCATTGTAGACCCATTAGAACGATGATAATCTTAGAGATGAATGCGTAATGAGGGGAAGAAGGGTTGAGACTTACCTTTCAAGAATATTCTTGCCCTAGCCTTAGAATTTCGCCCTAGGTACTCCTTGGAAATTGTGTTGGAGTTTTATGAATAAAAAATTCGGAACTAAGTGTTTAAAAATTGGGATTCTGCCCCCATCGACCGCTACAGCGGTCGTATTGTAGTGACCTCAACTAATTGTTCACTTCTGCTGTGGCGAGCATGGACCCGCCATAGCACAACTGCTATAGTGGACACCCCATTTCCCATCTGTCCACGGCGGCGAGAGATCCTCCGCTATAGTGGCCCGCCGCAGCGGTACTTCGTCCGCTGCAGCGGTGCCACTGAACCAGTGAGCTCGCTAATTTCCACAGTTTTTTACTCTACCATAACTTCATCCGAGGCCTCACAAACACAAACAAAACATGCACATTAAGGTAAAAACACCAAACTGACTCACCCGTGGCCTCGGAATCCCAAACGGATGTCTCATTTCCTACGTCACCCCCAATGGACTCAACACAACTAAACAATAATCACAAACAAGCCAAGTTTTCAGTTCTTAGACTTATACGTTTGAGTTTCTATTATGTTACACCTCGGAAAATTTCTCGTTGGTACGCAAGTAAATGAACTAATGATGTGTGCGAGGAGTGCGAGTGTATAATGTTTCATGGGAAATGTATGTAAAGGGATGTGGATGATTAGAATGAGAAGTCGAGAAATGAGAAAAAATTGAAAGTTGGCAAAACTGCCCAGTGGTTGTATAGTGCAAAATACGGACCGTAAAGTGCAATACGGTCCTTAAACTTGACGTCGTAAACTGGCATGTCCAACTTCAACTTTCTGTCAGCTGAGGAAATGGCTAAAATACGACCTGGTGGACGGACCGTAAAGTGATTTACGGCCCGTAAACCATGGTCGTAAATCACCATGCATGCAGGCCAAAGTTTCTGGTTCTGCTTAAGCTTAAAAACGGCCACGAGGGATGGTCCGTAAACTAAAACACGGACCGTAAACCTCCATGGACGACCACTGTTCACCCAGCACAGATTTTCCAATTCATTAAATATGAGGATCAAGACTTATTTTATTTCATTACAACATTACACCACTTCTCTCTAGAACTTCTCTCTACATTTATTATATGAGTTTTCAAGGATTATAAGCCATCAATAACATTAAGACAATTGAATCAAGGATAAGGGAATCATCAAGGATCATACAAGTCAAAGAATCCAAATGGAGAAAAACTAGGATTTTGCTCAAAGAAGAGTATTACCAACCAAAGCTTGTTCCTACAACTTCTAAGGTAAGATTCATGATTTTTACAAGATGTTTAAGGTATTTGAGAATTAAAATACATGGATTGTAGAAAATGTGGTCAACTAGGTCATGAATGATGAATAGTGACATTTTGAGAAATAGTTTGAATTGAGATATGAATGTTGTTGTGTTGGGATATGAATGTGTTATAAATGGTATTAAGATCATGAACTAAACACTTTAGACGAATGGACGAAGATGGGTGTTATGACCATGAATGTGGGTGGATTAGAGGCAAATTGAGGAATCTAGATAATGTGGATAATGTGAATGACTAATGGCCATTGTTATGATATTAATGAAGGTATAAACGCTAGCATTGGAAGGGAACGTGCAAGTGTAGAATAGTTCGACGGAAAGGTATGTAAGGCTAACCCTTCTTTCATAAGGCATGGTTCTTGGCCAAATTCCTAAATTCCTCTATATGAGTATGTTGTCTCCACATGGTTGACATTCCGAGCTCATAAGCTCACGACCCTTGATATGTACTATGATTATACTACGTTCCTCGTATGACGAGTAAGTGTATAATGTAAATGTAACGATAACGATGAGGATGGTAATGATGATGAGAGTAAAATGAGACTAGAGATGCTTACGAGCTATGATATATGTATATGTGTGCCTATGAAGGGCTATGATAAGACCCCGAGCTTATGATGCCGGGTAAGACTATATGTATATAACTATGTATAAAGTATGTATATGATTACGTAACGCGCGCGCACTTCTACAGAAGGTACAGATAACCCTGATGCCTTGGTAGGGCCAGGTATGTATGACCTTGAGCCTTGGTTGGCCAAGTATGTATAAGACACCGATCCTATGAGGTCGGGTATGCTATATAAATGCTATGTATATGAAATGACTATGTATATAATATGAATATGAATGTGAAAAGACTATGTATAGGAATATGAATAAGGACATGTATACGAATATGAGCACAAGTATGGTACGAGTATTATTATGGGATACGAACGACGATGTATGCAAGTAAGCGACATGATGATGATATTACTGTCTCCCCTCCTATGCTATCTTCATATGATATCTATTATGCTTCTATATTGATGTTGATCATGCTTTACATACTCAGTACATTCTTCGTACTGACGTCCTTTTGTTTGTGGACGCTGCGTCATGCCCGCAGGTGCACAGGGAGACAGATTTGGTCCTTAGCTTCCTTTTCGGAGATTTCATAGAGAGCTCCATTTCCTTCGGAGCCATATCTTTTGGGTACTCATTCTTTTGTGTATATAATTATGGGCATAGCGGGGTCCTGTCCCGCTAATGTGATATGTTATACTCTTAGAGGCTCGTAGACGTGTGTGTGTGTGGGTAGATGTATTTGGCCTTATCGGCCTATGTTTTGTATATCATTTTGTCGGCCACGTCGGCTCATGTATATTGATGTGGCATAGATGCCTATGATATGTTAAATGATGATGGTCATCTAATGGGATCAATATGATTAACGATAAGAAAAGCACCAATTGTTTTATGGTTCACCTAAATGTTATGCTATGTACGATAAGGGGGTGCTCGGGTGGGGTAGCACCGGGTGCTCGTCGCGGACCCCTAGCCGGGTCGTGATATATTAGCTCGTTCTACCCTTGGAAGGGTTCTATTTGGTAGGGTGATCCTAGATTTTCCATAACGACAGGGAGGGTGTTTACAGAAGCTTGCTGATTGAGCACCAGAGCAAGGCAGGAGCCTGCCATAGCCCTCGCTCAGTGAGGTAGGGGGTCCAAAAGTGAAAAAAATTGGCTAAGTCCATTTTGGTCGGGTGAGCTCGTTGAGCGAAGATCAAAGCGAGGTAGGACCTCGCTATAGAGCTCACTGAACGAGGCCTATAGCGAGGTCACCCCTAGCTTTGGAGCTCACTTGGCGAGGCAGGTTTTCCAAATGCCCAAAGCTATAAATTCAACACTTAACTCGAAATTTCATTTATAAGAAATTGCAGCTTCGTAGAAAACATCTCAAGGACGATTTTTCTCTCCTTTCAAACCCCCACATCAATAAGAACACCTCTTCAATTCTTAATCAGTCCTAGAACTAAATACATGATTCCTAAACAAAACATAGGATTTCCAAGGTAATTCTTCTCAAGTGATTCAAGCTAGGGTTTGGGTGTTCTTCGTTAGAAAAGTAAACTAGTTCGTTGGACTTGGTGCATTCACAGGTATGTAAGACTAACTATCTACATGTAAGAATGCTATTAAAATTCGCCATTGTTGACACCTAATTTTGGCCCTCCAATAATTTTATTTAATTGCCCAGAGTTCTTAGATCTCAAACGGAGTGAAATATATATTTTATAACCCAAAATAATTTTGGCAATATTTTGTCATTTCATTTAGAAAAATGAATTTTCATATATATTGTAAGTCATTCAAAAATACTTTGCATATTTTATTATTAATATTAAGGTATTTTTCAACATTTAACCCAAAATAGTCCAAACACAATTGTTTGATTAATTGTTTAAATTATTAGATATCAAATGGATAAATATTTTACTCCATCAATTCAAGAAAATTGATTAATGAAATAATTGAATCATTTTACCTCTCAATTTTAAAGCTGCATAATTTTATTTTTATTTTATGCTCAAATTATCTACAATTAGCCATGTGATTAATTGTGGTTATATTTGAAATAGTCAATTAATTGTTGTGTGGTAATTACGGCTATGATTGAAATAGCCAAATTGCATGAACAAGGTCAATTAAAGTTATAAGTGCAGAATTAGTAATTTTTGCGCATGGCCGTATTTTAAATTAATTAATCGGTTCATTAGTTTGCAATGTGGTCATAATTGGAATGTTCAATTAATGGACATTTTTAATTTCATGGTATTTGATAAAATTGTATATTTGTTTCTTCCCTATATGTATGTGTAAGCACAAATATATATATATATATATATATATATATATATATATTTGAGGCCCTTTTTCCTTTCTTTCTCTATTGGTCGAGTCTAGCCCAACAAAGGGCAGACCCGACCCATCTTCCCCTATATTCAGCCAAAAGCAGCCAAACATACCCTCATATCTCTTTCTTGTTGATAGAGGAAAAAACCCTAGCCGCCTTGAGGATTTTTTCCTCTCTCTTCGTTGTTGCCGGAAATGGCAAAAGTGCGGGTCAAACCTGTGGAGTCCATTCTTGTTCGTTCATTTTGGGCAAGAGAATAATTTATTCTCTTGCCCTCTTTCACCGTTACCACCACATATCAGCCAAGGATAGAGGTAAAATCCACCCTCTCTCTATCTCTCTTTTTTGCAAATCCTTAATGGATTTTATCTTTTTGCTTGCCAAAAGCCTCGATTTCTATTGGCTTTTGTTGAAACACTCGGATTCAAGATGAATCCTCTCAAAAACCATTTAATTCCTGCTGTGTCGTGAAATTTTGGCACATTTTTTGTTTTTTGACGGCGAATTTTACTTGTTTTTTTAAGCAAGTTTGGGTCTTTTGATGTGTTTTTGTTATGTTACAGGTATTTATTGTGTTCATGGAGAAAGTCATGAAAATGGCTTAAACAGATGTTCAAAAAAGAGAAATTACTGAAGCTGAGATTTTACGGAGCAAAACGACGGATCATATAATATTTACGGGCCGTCAATTCCACCATAGATTAGTGACAGAGAATTGCTATGTTGAGAGGAAATTCAGGGCAGAAAGTACGGACTGTATATTGTTTACGGTCCGTAAATCCCACCGTAGATCAATTCCAAGAAGTCTCTCATTGAAGGAATAATTGACGATCCAGTTCTATGGATCGTAAAATATTTACGGTCCGTCAAAATGGAGCGTAGATCTGGGCATCAGGATGAGATTTTATGGATAGGAGCTGAAGATTTTACGGACCGTATAATATCTACTGTCCGTATGTTGATCCGATGGGGGAACTTTTGTCAACTTATGTTTCACGACTTAGACTATTATAAATACCTGATGTTGGGTTTTTGTAGACTACAATTGACCAGATTTCAGCCTTAATTTCCTTAGCATTGAATATTCATAGTTTTTGGAGTCTTTTTTGGGATTACAAACAATTGCAATTATTTTCTCTTCAATTCCAATCAAACATTCGTAAGCATTGTCATCTCAATTATCTATTATTGTTCTTCTTCTTCTATAAGTAGCTAAATTCTTTACTAAGGTTGTGAACCCAAAGATGGGTGTTTTGTGGCTGAGAAATGTGATTGATATATGCATAATGGGTTGTTAGGGTTTATTTATTCTTCTTTCTTTATTCATAATCAATGGTTGCAAACATTTATTAAAGCCATAAACTATATCTAACTTGGGAAAGTACTTAGGGTTTCGTAAGAATAAATAACAAGAACTCAAGGCGTTAACCCTTGTTTGATAAATCCACTTGGGAATAAGAGGAATTTTCTTGGCATAATTAACAGTTCTTCATATCAACTTTCTTATATTTGGGAAAATCATAAAAAGAAATAATCTTTATTTATTGGGAAATAGTAGAGATTCATATAGAGGTTAAGCACATTCATATAACCATCCATTTGAAGTATATCAAGATCCATACCCTTGATCATACACTTTATCTAACGGGGACACAACCTTGGTTTCTTTTACCATACATTGGAATCCAAAGCAGTTAGCTAGCAATTAGTCATAAGCAACCAACTTTCTACAAAGATCATCGGATTAAGACATTAAACCTAAATGAAGCATTCTACCATTTTAGTGACCTTTTCACACCATATTCCCTGTGGGATTTGACCCCAAGCTTGTTGGGTTACTATATTTTACATCGTCCGCTTTACACTAATAAAAGGTGTAATTTGAGCGTATCAAATTTTTGCGCTGTTGTTGGGGAATACGGTTTTGAAATTAGTAATAGTGTTTGCTTTGATTGAAGTCTGTTTCTTATTCCATCACACCTTGTTTGCTATTCCTTGTGAATTAGGTGAACATGAATCAGAATCAGCAAAACCAAAGTGTAGCAGCTGGTAACCAGGGTGGTCAATTGAATGATCCCGCTAATAAAACGGATGAAGAGAATGTCTTCGCTGATCTTGTACCAGAGGAAGACTATGCATCTGCTATTTTTCATCCTCGGGTTAGAGCTGCTAGTTGAAAAATTGACTCTTCTCTCTACCAGTTGTTGAAGCTTGAGGGCTACTTTCAAAACTCTACCGAGAATGATCCTCAACGACATTTGCAGAAATGTGTGGATGTATGTGCTCATCACATTGAAAACAATGTGTCACAAGATGCTATTCGGCTAAGGCTTTTCAAATATTCCTTAGCTGGAGAAGCAAGAACGTGGTTTGAGATGTTGCCCCAGAATTCTATTACTACATGGGCAGAGATGGTAGCAGTCTTTCTCAAGAACTGGTATCCTCCTAGCAAGAAGGCTGAGATCCGTGACAAAATCTATGAATTCAAGCAACAACCGAGGGAACGATTATACGAAGCTTGCGAGAGATTTAAAGAATATCTACAGAAATTTATGACTCATGTTTTTCCGCACAACATATTAATGGAGAAGTTCTACCGAGGGCTGGATCCTATAACACAGTCAATTGCGAACAATGCAACTAATGGTTGTTTTATGGATAAAACTTACACTAGAGTTACCAAAATACTTAACAGATTGACTACGCACAATCAGGCTTGGCACTCGAACAATGTTGATATTGTACCCTACGGGAAATGCTATGATCCAGAATATGGTAAAGGAGAATCAATATACTCAGCAAACATTGGCTCAGCTTGCAACAAATATCTCTTTGTTAACTTAGAAATTTGATGAAAAGCAGATCAAGAAGGTGAACGTTTGCGAAGAGGCTTCAGGTATGCCAAAGGAGATATACCAAGTCCAAGAGGGTCTATATCAAGAGGGACCTCCTATGCAGGTTGAAGATGCGAACTATGCGAGCAACTCTCAAGGGGGTTATCAAAGGCAGAATTACCATGGGGGTTACAAGAATCAAAATCAATGGAGACCTCAGCAGGGCCAAGGTACTTATAACAACAGCCAGGGGAACTACAATAGTAATTATGGTGACGTGAACCAAGGGAACTACAACACCAACAACAATTTCAGAAATAAGGTTCCAGTCCATATATTCCACCAAAAAGGCAGTCAAACGATCAAGGTAGTTCGAGGGTTGAGGAAATGCTTGAGAAGGTACTTGAAAATCAAACCAAGTCTGATAAGACATTATCTAGGCCAAGAGAGACCATTGGATCTCACACAGCGGCTATTCAAAATCTCGAGTCGCAGATGCGTGATATTTCTAGAGAGCAGCACCCTCCTAAAAAGGGAGGACTTCCTAGTGACACTATTCCGAATTCGAAGAATGGGGGAGGTGGTGTTGACCGTGTGTTTTCTATCAGTACGTGGAGTGGTAAAATACTCCAAAGTGCTGAAAAGGAGGTTGCAGATCTCGAGCCAATTAATGAAGAGGAAGAGGTGCAGTCTGATGCATAAATTATTGATGATGAGCTTCCTAGTAAAGAGAAAGTTACTGATATTCTAGAAAGTTTGAAGGTAGCTGATGATAAGAGCAAGCAGACTGTAAAAGGGGCTCTCTGCCCTTTGACTCAATTTTTAAAATCTAAACCTTCCTTTCCTCAAAGGTTAGAGAAGAAAAAGGAAGATGCTAAGTTCAAGAAATTTTATGATCAGCTGAAGCAGTTATCTCTAAACTTTCCATTCTTGGATGTTGTAAAGGCGATGCCCCGTTTTTCCAAGTACTTGAAAGAACTTTGACCAAGAAGAAGACGGTGCAATATGAAATTATGAGTCTGACTCACACTGTGAGTTCCATTATTTCAACAACTACTGTCCAGAAAAAGGGAGATCCTTGGGCATTCACCATTCCTTGTTCTATTGGGTACCACGATTTTGCTCGTGCACTGTGTGATAATGGGGCGAGTATAAATTTAAAGCCATTTGCTATCTATAAGTAATCAGGTTTGGGGATGCCAATGCCGACTACTATGCGATTACAGATGGCTGATAGATCTATTAAGAGGTTGGTTAGCGTGGTTGATGATGTTCTTGTGCGGGTTGGTAAATTTCTGTTGCCTGCTGATTTTGTGATTCTTGATTGTGCTGTTGATCGGGATATTCCTATTATTATGGGGAGATCTTTCCTTATGACGGGAAGAGCCCTCATGGATTCAGAAAAGAATGAAATAAAATTCCGAGTCAATGATGAGAAAGTTACTTTTCAGGCAAGTAAGGGCATGAAGTTACCTAGTGCTTATGAGAGCATTTCAGGGATTGATTCTTTTGATGTTGTTGATGAAGTTGTGGAATTTAAGATGGGAGAGGAAAATTTTGGGAGAAAGTCTTGCTGCAATTCTTGTAAATTTTGATGCCGAAGATATGGAGGTGTATGTGGAGACGATTAATTCGCTTGTTGGGTTGGGCTCATATTCTTACCACCCAAAGAAGCTTACTCTTGTTCTGGAAAATGGAACAACTCCTCTAGCAAAGCCTTCTACCGTTGAGCCACCGAAGCTTGAGCTTAAGCAACTCCCATCATATTTGAAGTATGAGTTCCTTGGTCCAAATAATACGTTAACAGTGATTGTTTCAGCATTACTAACTGAGGAGAAGATCGAAAGGCTAGTGGAGATTTTACGTGAGTATAGGCATGCTATTGGTTGGATCATATCAGACTTCGGGGGATTCCTTCTGGGATCTGTGAGCATAAAATCCAGTTGGAGGAGGATAGCAAGCCGAGTGTGGAACATCAAAGGAAAGTGAATTAAAATAAGCAATAAGTCATCAAGAAAGAAATCATCAAGTGGTTAGACGCTTGAGTAGTTTACCCTATTGCTGACAGCAAATGGGTTCGCCCAGTTCAATGTGTTCCAAAAAAGGGTGGCATCACACTGGTGCCTAATGTAAGACTGAGTTGATTCGGATGAGGACTGTGACAGGTTGGAGAGTTTGCATGGACTATCACAAGCTTAACACTGCTACTTTCTAGGGTCACTTCCCTATGCCATGTATTGATCAGATGCTTGATCGGCTAGCCAGGTGGTCTTACTATTGCTTCCTTCACGGGTATTCGGGCTACAATCCAATCAATGTCGCCCTTGAGGACCAAGAGAAGATGACATTTACATATCCTTATAGGACATTCACTTTCAGCAAGATGCCCTTCGGTGTTTGCAATGCACCGACTACCTTTCAGCGGTGTATGATGTCGATATCTTTTTATATGGTGGAAGACTTTCTTCAGGTCTTTATTGATGACTTCTCGATTGTTGGTTATTCCTTTGATGACTGTCTTGACCATCTGGGTCAAGTTCTTAAACACTATGAAGAGACTAATCTAGTGCTGAATTAAGAGAAGTGTCACTTCATGGTGAAGGAAGGGATCGTCCTTGGGCATAAAATCTCTAAAAAGGGGATTGAGGTCGATCAGACGAATATTGATGTGATTTCAAGCTTCCTCCACCTATCTAAGTTAAGGGTGTTCGAAGTTTCTTAGGACACGCTGGTCTTTATAGGCGTTTCGTTAAGGATTTCTCAAAAATTGCCAATCCGATGTGTAAGCTTCTTGAAAAAGAGGGTAAGTTCAAATTTGATGAGAATTGCAGAAAGGCATTCGATGAACTGAAGGAGCATTTGACCACAACTCCTATTATTATTTCTCCAGACTGGTCTTTGTCGTTCGGGTTGATGTGTGATGCGAGCGGTTTTGCTAAAGGCGTTGTGCTTAGCCAGAGACATAATAAAATCATGCACCCTATTGTTACACCTCAGAAAATTTTCCATTGGTACGCAAGTGAATGAACTAGTAAGGAGTACGAGTATCCGATATTTTCATGGGTAAGAAATGACATTTGACGACCCTAAGTAAGATTTCGAAGGCAATTGCAATAAGAGATAGGTTATGCTCCATAATGGATAATTTTAGGTTCTAAAAATGTAAAAAGTTGCAGATCTACATTTTGGCCAGTTGCACGTAAAATGAAATACGGACCGTAAGGTGGTATACGGCCCATAAACTGCCATGTCGTATTTTGGCTTCCAAAAACTTCAACTTTCTGCCAAATGATCAAATGGTTAAATACGACCTGAAATACGGACCGTAAAGTGGTTTACGGCCCGTAAACCGTGATCGTAAATCATCATGTCTTAGCTTGAGTTTCTGGTTCGGTTATGATTAAATAAGACCACGAAGGACGGTCCGTAAACTGGAATACGGACTGTAAACTAAGTTTACGACCACTGTGCTGTTCACTTAAGATCAAATTTTGGGTTATTAAATAAGGGACCAAGTTTATTATTTCATTTCCACATTTCATTCCTTCTCTCTAAAACATCTCTCTACATTTATTCCACAAGATTTCAAGGATTATTAGTCATCAACAACACAAATCAAGTGAATCAAGTGTAAGGAAACCCATTAAGATCATTCAAGTCAAGAAAATCTTATTGAAGGAAAACTAGGGTTTTGCTCAAGTGGAGTATTGTCACCCAAGGCTTGTTCCTACGACATCTAAGGTAAGATTTATGATGTTTCTATGTTGTTTAAGGTATTTAAGAGTTGAAATACTTGGATTGTAGAGAGGTATGGCAAAATGGGTCATGAATGTGGAATAGTGCCATTTTGAGAAATAGTTTGAATTGAGTTATGAGTCTTGATGTATTGTGATGTAAATATGTTATAAATGATGTGGAGAACATGAGATGAGCAATGTACGTGAATGGGCGTAGTTGTGTGTTATAGCCATAGATATGAGTAATTGAAAGCAAATTGAGAAATGTGGATGAATAATGTCTATTGTTATGGTATTGTGAATGTATTGTTGACGTTTGGGAGTCGATATACGTTATGAAGGAATGTTGTATAAATAAAGGAGATGTTGTCCAATTTTCTCTAGGTTTAGCCATATATGCTAGCTATCGATTCTAATTATAGTATGACTTTAATAAAGGTAGAAACGCTAGCATTGGAGGAGAAAGCGCAAATGTAGAATAGTTGAACGGAAAAGGTATGTAAGGCTAACCCTTCTTTCATAAGGCATGGTTCTTTGGCCGAATGTCTAAATCTTCCATAAGTCTGTGATGTCCTTCGAATGATTTGATCTTCCGACCTAGTAAGCTCACGATCCTTGATACGCTACGATTGTACTATGTTCCTCGTATAACGAGTAAGCCTATAAAGATAGATGTGACGAATGACGATGATAGCGATAATGATGACGATGATGATAATGATGTTAATAGTAATGATGCTTATGAGCTATTATGTATATTTATCTATATATGACTATTATGGAACCCCGAGCTTATGAGGTCGGGTATGATATGTAAGTAAGTATGTATATGATTACGTAACGCGCACACACCTCTGCAGATGCTACGAACAACCCTGACGCCTTGGTAGGGCGAGGTATATGTAACCCTGAAGCCTTGGTAGGGCCAGGTATGTGTGACCTTGAGCCTTGGTAGGGCCAGGTATGTGTGACCTTGAGCCTTGGTTGGCCAAGTATGTATGAAACACCGATCCTACGTGGTCGGGTATGCTATGTAAATGCTAGGTATATGTTATGATTATGTATATGATATGAATACGAATGTGATATGATATGAACGCAGGTAAGGATATATATATATATACACGAATACGAGCACAAACATGGTACGGATAATGATGTATGTACACAAATTTGTATTAGCCATGAAAAGTTACTATGAAAGGCAAGTAAGTGCCCATGATGATGATATTGCCACCTCCCATTCTATGCTATTTCTTATGTAGCTATTTATGCTTCTATATTGATATTGATCATGCTTTACATACTCAGTACATTCTTCGTACTGACGTCCTTTTGTTTGTGGACGCTGCGTCATGCCCGTAGGTGCACAGGGAGACAGGCTTGATCCATAGCTGCTATTCTCAGAAACTACGTAGCAGAGCTCCATTTCATTCGGAGCCATAGCTTTTGGGTACTTATTCTTTTGTGTACATAGTTATGGGCATGGCGGGGTCCTGTCCCACTTATGTGATATGCTATACTCTGCTTAGAGGCTCGTAGTCACGTGTATATGGTTAGATATGTCTGGCCTTGTTGGTGTATATTTTGTATACCATTTTGATAGCCTTGTCGGCTCATGTACATTGATGCGGCACATATGCCTATGATGATATAAAGCCATTGTTGTCCAATGGGACTAGTATGATTGATGAATGGAAATGTATATTAAATTATGTGGCTCACCGAGATATAAGAGTAATTGTATGATAAGGGGTGCCCGGGTGGGATAGCACCGGGTGCCCGTTGCGGCCCTAGTCAGGTCGTGACACCTATATTATTGTCACGACCCAAACCAATGGGCGATGACTAGTGCCCGAGCTGGGCACCCGTATACGACCCACTAGATATAATTAGACTGAAACTAAAAACAATATGGTACTCTGTAAAAGCATGTTGTGAACTCATCATATCATACATCAGAAAGAACCTGTCTGCTGAGAAGTCACAGTTAACCAAAACATAACAAACATGCAAGCCGACAAGGCTGTCGCTATACACGGGGACGTCCAAGACGAACTACATCGATTTAGCTGACCAAACCGTGTATACACAACCCACATATGTCTACAGACCTCTAAGAGTGTAACAAAGTCTACGTCAAAACGGTCTGTACCAAAATAACTCAAGCTCCGGAACAATGGAGCTCTCCAAGCAGCTAGGCAGAAGTCCTAAGCCGGAGCTTCACCAAACTGAGTGTCTGTACCTGCGGGCATGAAACGCAGCCCCCAAAGAAAGGGGGTCAGCACGGAAAATGTACTGAGTATGTAAAGCATGAAGTACAATAATGAAGATAATGTCTAAATAGAAGATGATAGGAGACAAGTATGATAATCAAGGATGCCAATGCATTTGTGCCTTATAAGATGAGTCATGCATACATATACAATATACCGTACCTGGCCCTCTAGTTGGGTCTCGGTGAAATGATCATATATATACCGTACCCGGCCCTCTAGGGAGGGACTCGGTGAAGTATAATACGTACCCGGCCCTCTAGTGAGGGACTCGGTGAACAATGCAATGAAACTGTGCACGATTACGTACCCGGCCCGGGACTCGGTGAATGATATATTAACGGTATGCATGAGTAGAATATCGTGAGCAACCATATGCAAACCAAGTCATCATCTGAGACTCAATATAATAAACCGAATGAACCAACACTTGAGAATTAAAGAAAACTATCACATCAAGCACTATGGAGAACTAGTGTTCCCTGGAGTCATATGTGTTCGTTGTTCGCTCAGTTTATGTAATTCATGCCATAAGGAAAGAAAGGGTAATTTTACATACACTTTGGAGCCTTTAGAAGTAGAGTCATCATCATAAAATCATTCCTATCCTTGATATCATCAGAAGTTTTTAGAACCATGGACTTTTTGCTTTTGAAGACAAGAAGGTTACAGAAGCATTTATGAAGTCATACCATAGGGATCTTGCCTTTGAAAGAAAGGGGAAGAGCCTTAACATACCTGTTCTGCCTCCAATTATCTACACTTATTCATCTGAGCTTGCAAGTCTACATTTAAGAGGGTTCACACAATCGTTAGACTCATCGTAGTATATTTGTGCTAAGCTCTCAAGTCAAACTATTTTATATCCTGCTGAAAATCGGGCAGCATTTCCCCAGTTTATATGCCTAGCCCGAAATCACAATTCAGCAACCAACAACAACAATAACAATACCAACATCAATAACATCATTTCTAACACCAATATGTAACACAAAACAGCCCACATGCTGTTTTCCAACTTCCATAACTAATAAACTTACTACACGATTGTTTAGCGACTTTATCTCCGTAAATAAGCCTTAAATAATACCAAAAGTGAAAGATTCATTCCTTTTTTCTTGTTAAGACAGAAATATCCTCACTATCCACGCTAAAATCTCCCGTAAAACGATACTAGAATCACAACCATGTGTTACCCGGACCTAAACCACTACTCCGCGACTTAAAAATTGCTCACTTTTTGTTTCCCTCTCTCTCTCTCTCTCTTCAATTTCGAGAACTTTCCAGAAAAATCTGGTGAAAAAAAGGGGTTCTTACCCTTTTTATAAGGGTCAAATTCGGGTCGGGTTCTGTAGCAGCACTGTAGCAGCGGTTGCTGTAGCAGTACTGTACCACGCGTTTCTGCTTTGTCAGCTGAACTTGTAACGTACATAATTCTCTACTCCGAAGTCCAATAGACGAGCGGTTTGTTGTATTGGAAACTAGACTCGACGGGATTCATTTTAGGCTTTTGTTTCACTTTAAAAAACTTCATATGCTAAGAGATATTCGTCCACCAAGTTGGACCAAAATTTTTATACAAAACATTACCCATCCTTTTTCCAAAGTCGTACTACTCGATTTCTTCCACTCATTTCCTTATAAAACCTTATGGTATACCTTATATACATCATTCCTCATTAAATATACTTAATAATACTTGCTCCTTATATTCCAAAGTGGTTTTACTTAACCATAACTCAACGTACATATGTTTCAAATTTGATAAGTGCTTCTTCGAAGATACGAGGTGTAACATCCTTCCCCCCTTAAAAACATTCATCCTCGAATGTTGTAGTGAGCCGATCCTCAATATCCTCATTGAAGTTTTGTTCGATTACCATATACTTATACTATAATTTGGTTACTTTCGTCCTGCTCTTTCTTAGCTACTTATCAAATTCATTTGTGAGTCGTACAGTCTTCAATCCTCATGTATACAAGTTAGCTAGTATTCCATTCTCATTCTCTCTTCCTTCCTTCGGTTTAACTAGCAACGCCACGGTTACTCGCCGTCCTGCGAGCGTCCTTCCTCTTCGTTCCTCATTTCTTTATTAACGGATAACTCCCTTGCTCGAATATAGCATTTTCTTCTTTCTCTTGTTGGCTATCCCTACTTGTACTTGTTGAGCTTAGATACGTGCTAGATTATCCCCTCGTAATTTATCAGCCAAGCTTTCCGATTCATCATAGATTTTCTTATACTAATGTCCCGTTGCGTGTTCAACGTTACTCTGCTACTGACAAATCCTAACTCTTAACGGTTACGTTTCTTCAACCATCCGTCTTAATTCCTTTCCATGATATGTTATAACCATATCCTCAATACGATTTCTTAAATACGTACATTCCTAATGTTCCATCACCATCTCTATTATTCCTCGTAGCAGGATTATATATTGCGATGAACCAATAATCATAGTTCGAACTGGTCTATAGCTCACAATATCTTCGAGTTCTTGTCAAACTCTCCCTTTAATTCCTTCGCCTCAAATCTTGCAATATAACTTATAATTATAAGGTTAGGGCAATTCTCACTTTACCACAGCTTCTTTCCAACATCGGTATGGCATACTTACCCTTGACTTCCTTATTCTAGTGATCACTTAGTTAGCTGTCATTCCTTGTTGGCTTTCCGGTGTGTCCATTCCCATATGTGGGGCATAACCTTACGCTGATGGTTCATATAATTCTATAATACATACCCTTATGCTTAGTATGGTTAGTTACCCGTGATATACTTTCTAATATCTATTGATGCTGCTGCCTTTCTATCTACACCCACATCCTTCTTCCTCTCTTTAGAGATCGCCACACCGCTTATTGTTACTCCCTTTGTTAATATTCTTATATTTTTCCTTTAATATCAAGATTTTCTTCCGTTGTAACCCAAAGTGTCCTTTGTACTCATCATCCATTTCATCATTCTCTTTGTAGTTAGCTTGCAGAACTTTCTTACTCTCTTTATTACTCTTTAGGATACGCCGTTGCCTATTTAGGTGCAGCACAACTAGAAATATCATATCTCACGTCCGCATGAAGTATTCTCTTGATCCATTTTAATTCCTTGTCATACCTGTTTTGTGGTACGCTTATCGTTAGTTCATTCCTGCTCCCTCTTAATGCATTCTTGATATGGCACTACGTCCCGAATTTTGTCTTTCTTAAGCTAACCTCTTTCTTTCCTTGGACTTTTGACAATGCTATACCTCGTTTCAGGACTAGATCTGCTCTTCCTCCCTTTTTAAGGGTGTTCTTATACACTAGTAACTCCCGAGTATCAGTAGTCATCGGCCTACCCTAACGATCCTTCGACTCTTTTGGTCTCTTATAATACCGGAATTCTCTCATCGTATAGCTTGAATTATTTTCCTTTCTGCTAATCGAGGGCTTTGCATTTGAATGAAGCGCTTATACATTACAGAGCCATTCTCGCTGCCTTTTTTAAGGCCTTTCTACTTCTACCTTTTATGACTGAACATTTCCCGAATCAACAGGTTAATGGAAACATTGGATCCATAAAAACATTTTACGGAACGTTTGGTCACACTTTGCTCTTTTTATCCCTCGTCTTCCTCCACAACTATTATCACTGAAATTCTTCCTACTCAGAGTTTCCGGTTTCACTCTACGTCTACAAAATATCATTGAGGGTAAATATGCTACACTCTTCCCCTTCCACTATTAATCCTTTTATTCTCTTGGGTCACTTATCCCAAATTTTCGTTGACTACTTATTTGCGTCCCACCTTTGTGTTCTAGTTCTTCCAGTGTTCTGCCACTTCTTGTTCGTGTCATGAATTCCTTACAAATATACCCTCTTCTTTCTTCTCCTTCCTGCCGCCAAGTCTAGTCCATACTCATGAATATTTCCCATACATCCTTCTATTTCCCTTATACTTAAATCTCAGTATTCCTTATCCTCATCCTATGTCATTGATATACTACCTCCCGATTAGCTTTGTTAGCTCATTATCCTCTCGCTTGTCCTTGGTGATTGCTCAATTTTTCTTTTCTTCCTTTATTTTTCTTTTGACCAGCCCATTAGTGTAGCTTTCCTGCTTGCATCCTCAAACCTTCCTTGAGTTCCTTCCTTCCCGAGCGCCCTTCTCCACTTGTTATTTTATAGTATCGACCCTAACATTCGTAAAATATTCCTTTAAACGTGCAAATCCATTCTATTCTTAAATCATCTTTTAGGAAAGCTTCTCCGTTTCCGAGGCAACTGTGTCAGTATGACTACACATTTATCCCTTTAGACACCTCTCGAGAGCTGGAAATATCTTAGTATCGTTGCAAGGCCTGATCATTCTCTCTCTTAATTCACATCCCTATTTGTGATTACTATCCTTTAGTCCCACTTATCGAAGTCTGTTTTCTGACCCCACACATTCATCTTTTGTTTCACAGTACCATACTTTATCCCTTTCGCATGCATACCTTCGAATTTTATCCAAATTGTCCCTTGCCTTACCCATCGTCCCTCTTGGAAGCTTCACTCACCCTCGTTTCTTACATTTGTTTTTTCTCAAGGCATTCTAATCTCTTTACTTTCTATATATTCACTTTCTTCCTTTCACTGATGCTGTTGCATTAGGACTTTCCAACTCTAGCCTGTGGTGACAATATCATCAACTTACCTTGTAACATCTATCAGTTGAACTTCACTACCCTGTTCGATTGATGCCTTCAGTATACCGCAACGTCGGTTGCTGGGACACATATACCGGTTAGCGCAGCCACACACACACACACATACACACACACACACACACACACACACACACACACACACACACACACATATATATATACATCGTAATTCTAAAGCTGTGATGCACTTTTATTTTTTGGCCGGTCTAGTCCGCCTCATCCTTCGCGACCTTTTATGGTTTCTAACCACTCCACATACTCTAATTTCCCTTAGGATACTCTAGCTTCTCATCTTTCTCTTATGTCTGAATTTGTAGGACTCTTAATATACTTCCCAGGGGGTCACCCATCCTAGTATTTCTCTCACCCCAGTACGCTTTACCTTGGAGTGCTAATGGGATCCTGTGTGTTAGTGCTGGTACATTCGCATACACCTTACTGCGTGACCTTCCTCACATAACTTAAAGCAAGTTGAAGTTTTAACAGATTCTAAAACATTCTTGTAATGCTTCTCCCTCCGAATTAGAAAGGATCTCTTACTCGTCCGACTAAGCAAATGTTATTTTGGCCTTTGAAATCCTCAATAATCACCTTCAATCTGCATGTATGACTACTTTTCATCCTAGCTTCCAAATAATTAAGTCACTGATCCCCTTTAGGATTTTCGCTCGTCACTATTCAGTATTACCCTGAAGTAAATACATACGCACATAGGAAGTTCCAATAAGAACATGTATACCTATAGTCGATCGGTCCTTAGCCTGATCTGGTAGGCTATAGAGTGAAGTGTGCTCTTCATCCTTGTCTTCCAACCGTCTACTAGTCTGGCCTAACTGTTATATCCCGTATTTTTGAACGTCAGATTATTTGCTGAGGTGGGACCCACATATCGAGATTTTTTTTGGGACATCTAAAAAAATTCATATGAATCACATATGAGAAGTTAAACACGACTCAAGAAGGACCCTTGGGCCAAATCAAAGTGGAAGTCCTCCAAACGAATATTCTTAAGAAAACGTTTTCGGGTGATCTGAATTGAAGCGGCAAAAACGGTATTATAAGTTTGGAATTTGGAAGAGTACCAAGATGTAGAAGTTGTAGATAATTGAATTAGCTTTCCAACCATAGGTCGTGGGTCCCCAGGTGACGTCGGTACACGGAGATATGGACGTTTTAAGGTCGAAAGGTCAGTGGGCTAGGCCCAACTCGGGACCAACCGGGTTGGCCCAAAAAAATCAAAAAATAATAATAAGGCCCAAATTTGTGAGGGATGGCCGGCCAACATGGCCCAAGCCCATGATTTTATTAATTATCCATGTGATAATTAATATAAAGGATCAATTAATGAGTCATATCTCATTAGAAACTTCAAGAACACTTGAGAAAAAGGAAAGAAGGAGAAATCTCCAAGGCCATTTCGGCCAAGTGCAAAAATTGACAAGAAAATTGACAAAAATTTCTTCAATAATTATTTTCTACCAATTAAAGGATTCCTAGCAAGGTGGAGTGGTCTTTGGAGCAAGAAAAATTCATATTCTAGCAAGTTGCAAGACTTAGCTAAGTGAAAGATCAAGGAAGAAGGTAAGAACTTATTCTTTACATGTTATGGATATTTTTGCATGTTGTAGTGTGCAAAAGTCAGTGAAATTCATGAATAGCAAGAATATAGTTGTGTGGCGGTGAGTTGTATATCACATGTATAGCCGTGTATATTTGGTGAATCATGAATGCATGGTGAGCAAGTTTTATTTAGTATGTTGGTTGTTGTGTTGTGGATTTTATATTGCCAACAAAAGCCTAATGAGCTTAGTGAAGTATTAGTAGTTGGAGGCTTGTCTTGGAAGATTATGTAAATTGAATATTATGTTCTTACATGTATGGAAGATAATGATATTAGTATGGTGTTGTTGGAATATATATTATAAGGTTGTTATTGTTTTCTTTGGAGTTGGAAGGTTTTGAAAGAAGTAGTAAGTTGATTAAGTTGTTATAATGTATCTTGGATTGAATATGGAAATTGTTAGTGTGGTTGAGTTATGTTAATAGTTTGACCGAGTTTGAATTCCCGAGTTGTTGTTGATTGAAAACTTGCTAGGTAAATGTTGAGGATGGTGTATTTACAGAGGAAATGCTGCCGAAATTTCGGTAGCCAAGTGTTTCCTTAAGATTCTAACTCTAAGTACCCTAATGAAAGTTTGGGTAAATGTGACCAAATCGCAGATTTTGGCGGATTTGCAGCTTGAATTCGGAATAGCAAAAGAAGCGGAAAGAGGTATGTAAGGCTTCACCCTTCTTTCTATGGCATGTCTTAGTTGAAATAAGTTGGGTACGAGCCTCGGGGACAACTCGGTTCCCCGGAATCCGCACCTAAAGTTTTCCACTTTTTGTTCAATAGAATTGAACTAGAAAGTGTGCCAATTGTCGGAAAAACCTCCTACACCCTTAGAACTTGTATAAATGGGACCCGATTACCCTAAGACCCTCACAAGTAATGCTATGACACGTAACATATGTAAATCGTATACGCTACCTCATCCGGCCCGAGGTGGGCCCGCTACTCTCGGATATTTCCTTACAGTCTTGCTTGACTTACTTGAAGTGAATCCAAAGGGAACCTTTGATCCCGATTTCGTTACCAAATGATAAATACTATGAATCCTCTAACGAGGGCACTTCCATGACGATAATGATAACAATGATGTTAGATAAGAGAATATGCCTATGATACGTACTACCGGAACGACTCTATGACTAAGATGACTAAGCTAAGTATCTTATGTAAACATGAAAATGATAAACTAATTTTTGAATATTATTTATATTTCCTAGCTATGACTTTATTTTCTAAAAGATTTCAAAGTCTATGAACTGTCATCTATGATGCCCCGATTTCATTCTACGTTTACTTTAATATTATTCCCCGTTGATAGTCTCACCTTAAAATACTCGTTCCTTCAAGGTGAGACAAAGCGATCACGAGTGTTCTATAATATAATTGGAGGTCACCGACCTTACGTCACTCCGATGACTACATGATTCTTCTTTGGGCTTTCCTGCGTGCCTATGAGACATATGTATATAGGATACGTAAATGCATATAAGACATGTAAATGTATGTAAGATATGTGTATATATTTTTAAAATATGCACATGACGAAAGAGCTAGAGCGCTATAGACGCTGATACATGCACATGACACACGTATATGTATATGATAAAAGAGCTAGAGCGCTATAGACGTTGATATATGTACATGATATATGCATATGTATACGGGGGAAATGGAGGTAAGGGCAGAGCGTTATGAACGCATATCCACCTGATCAGTTGGCATTACATGATATCATATCGTCCCGGACGCGGGATGCCCGGACGCGGGATGTGTATATTTATGGTTAAATGGATCGGCTGCCGACGCCTCGGCAATATGAGATGTCCTATTTTATATGTATATGTATATGAACAAGGAAAGATTCTTAAAGGAAAGCTAAGTACGCATAGCACCTGCCGAGGGTATATATATATACAGGTTATGTTTTTACCTCAGGACATGTGCTATTATCCTCTTATGTCGTTATTTCCGTTTTATACTTTCCGTATGCTACTATTCATGCCTTACATACTCGGTACACTATTCGTACTGACGTTCCTTCTTGTGGACGCTGCGTTTCATGCCGCACAGGTCAGCAGATAGGCGGATTTAATCCTTAGAAGCCTTACCAGCAATGTTGACAACGCTCCAGTTGTTCCGGAGCCCCACTTTCGTGGTACTATTTTGTGTATGTATTTTCGGGCACGACAGTACTCGACCCTTTCTATGTATAAGTGTACTATGTCTAGAGGCTCGTAGACAGTTATGTACAGTCAGTCAGGTACAGTTAGATATATGGTGTTCTAGCATGTTAATGTTGTAGAAAGTGATAATGAAGTTGACTAGTCTATGCTCATAATGATGCTACTAATGTTCAAAAACAAAAATATGGCACAGTTCATACGGCCTGCTAAGAGGAAAAAAGTAAAAGGATAAGCAAGGGGTGCTCGGTACAAGTATCGGGTACTCGTCACGGCCCCTAGTCGGGTCGTGACACTAACATAATGCTGCAACGTAAGGAAAATATTGATGTGCCAAACTCTGTACTTTCGCAATTACGTCTTCGTCCACGGGAGTCTCGTGAACCCTTAAAGGGTCTTTGTCATATGATTTCTCAGTCGGGTCTCCCCCTATTGGAGCCACATCCTTCGATAGGTCCGCCTCAATGGAATAACTGATGCTCTTTCTTATACCCATTGACATCCTCGATCCTGAGTCGACGGGTGATACGGGTCTCATGTCCCCCTTCGGAGCCTCACTTACGCTCCCATTAACTGAACTTGTCCTCTTCTCCAATACAATCCTGCAATTTAACAAAAATCGTACCAAGAACGAGCTTTCCTATCATTGGCTCTACTGCACGATCTATGATCAGAAAGAAAGATGACATCCGAAATGTCTTGTAGCTTCCTATTTATAGATGTGGTGCGCAACACACCGATAAACAATACTCTACTAGACATGGTCTGTGGACACACCGAGGATGAACTACTCTGATAACACTTTTGTCACGACCCAAACCGATGGGCCATGACTAGTGCCCGAGCTGGGCACCCGTATACGACCCGCTAGATATAATCAGACTGAAACTTAAAATAATATGGCACTCTGTAAACGCATGTTGTGAACTCATCATATCATACATCATAAAGAATCTGTCTGTTTAGAAGTCATAGTTAACCAAAACATAACAAATATGCAAGCCGACAAGGCTGCCGCTATACACGGGGACGTCCAAGATGAACTACATCGATATAGCTGACCAAACCGTATATACACAACCCACATATGTCTACAGACCTCTAAGAATGTAACAAAGTCTACGTCAAAAGGCTCTATACCAAAATAACTCAAGCTCCGGAACAATGGAGCTCTCCAAGCAGCTGGGCAGAAGTCCTAAGCCGGAGCATCACCAAATTCAGTTTCTGTACCGGCAGGCATGAAACGCAGCACCTGAAAAAAGGGGGTCAGTACGGAAAATGTACTGAGTATGTAAAGCATGAAGTACAACAATGAAGATCATGTTTGAGTAGAAGATGACAGGAGACAAGTATGATAATCAAGGATGCAATGCATCTGTGCCTTATAAGATGAGTCATGCATACATATACAATATACCGTACCTGGCCCTCTAGTTGGGTCTCGGTGAAATGATCATATATATACCGTACCCGGCCCTCTAGGGAGGGACTCGGTGAAGTATAATACGTACCCGGCCCTCTAGTGAGGGACTCGGTGAACAATGCAATGAAACTGTGCACGATTACGTACCCGGCCCGGGACTCGGTGAATGATATATTAACGGTATGCATGAGTAGAATATCGTGAGCAACCATATGCAAACCAAGTCATCATCTGAGACTCAATATAATAAACCGAATGAACCAACACTTGAGAATTAAAGAAAACTATCACATCAAGCACTATGGAGAACTAGTGTTCCCTGGAGTCATATGTGTTCGTTGTTCGCTCAGTTTATGTAATTCATGCCATAAGGAAAGAAAGGGTAATTTTACATACACTTTGGAGCCTTTAGAAGTAGAGTCATCATCATAAAATCATTCCTATCCTTGATATCATCAGAAGTTTTTAGAACCATGGACTTTTTGCTTTTGAAGACAAGAAGGTTACAGAAGCATTTATGAAGTCATACCATAGGGATCTTGCCTTTGAAAGAAAGGGGAAGAGCCTTAACATACCTGTTCTGCCTCCAATTATCTACACTTATTCATCTGAGCTTGCAAGTCTACATTTAAGAGGGTTCACACAATCGTTAGACTCATCGTAGTATATTTGTGCTAAGCTCTCAAGTCAAACTATTTTATATCCTGCTGAAAATCGGGCAGCATTTCCCCTGTTTATATGCCTAGCCCGAAATCACAATTCAGCAACCAACAACAACAACAACAATACCAACATCAATAACATCATTTCCAACACAAATACGTACCATAAAACAGCCCACACGTTGTTTTCCAACTTCCATAACTAACAAACTTACTACACGATTGTTTAGCGACTTTATCTCCTTAAATAATACCAAAAAGGAAAGATTCATACCTTTTTTCTTGTTAAGATAGCAATATCCTCAGTATCCACGCTAAAATCTCCCGCAAAATGATACTAGAATCACAACCATGCGTTAGCCGGACCTAAACCACTACTCCGTGACTTAAAAATTGCTCACTTTTTGTTTCCCTCTCTCTCTCTCTCTCTTCAATTTCTGGAATTTTCCAGCAAAATCTGGTGAAAAAAAGGGGTCCTTACCCTTTTTATAAGGATCAAATTCGGGTCGGGTTCACTATAGCACGGTACTGTAGCAGCACTGTAGCACGGTACTGTAGCAGCATTGTAGCACACGTTTCTGCTTTGTCAGCTGAACTTGTAACGTCTATAATTCTATGCTCCAAAGTCTAATCGACGAGAGGTTTGTTGCGTTGGAAACTAGACTCGACGGGATTCATTTTAGGCTTTTGTTTCACCTTAAAACACTTAATATGATAAGAGATATTCGTCCACCAAGTTGAACCAAAATTTTCACACAAAACATTACCCATCCTTTTTCCAAAGTCGTACTACCCGATTTCTTCCACTTATTTCCTTATAAAACCTTATGGTATACCTTATATACATCCTTCCTCATTTAATATACTTAATAATGCTTGCTCCTTATATTCCAAAGTGGTTTTACTTATCCATAACTCAACGAACTTATGTTTCAAATTTGATAAGTGCTTCTTCGAAGATACGGGGTGTAACAATTATGCCAGCAGAACATTGAATGCGGCTCAGATGAATTACACAGTGACTGAGCAAGAGCTGCTTGCTATTGAAAAATTCCGAGCCTATCTGTTAGGGTAAAAAATTATGGTATACACAGATCATGCTGCATTGAGGTACCTAATGAAAAAGAAGGAAAGTATGCCACGATTGATTCGATGGGTGCTGTTGCTGCAAGAATTTGATTTCGAAGTGAAAGACCACAAAGGAACTGAGAATCAGGTTGCTGACCATCTCTCTCGGCTTGAAGAGCCGGGAGACCTTCAGATGAGCTAGATATTGATGATGCATTTCCAGATGAGCGGGTGTTGGTGGTGTCAATGGAGGTGGCACCATGGTATGCAGAGATTTCCAACTATTTGGTAACATGCATAATTCCAGAGGAGATCAAGGCATACCAACAAAAGAAGTTCTTGCGGGATTTTCATCAATACTATTGGGACGAGCCATACTTTTTCAGAACATGTGCTGATAACATCACTCAGCGTTGTGTTCTTGAAAGTGAAGTGATGGTGATTCACAAGGCATGCCATGGCTCTCCAGTTAGGGGTCATCATAGTGGTAACCGGACTACTGTTAAAGTTCTGGAATGCGGTTACTACTGGCCTACTCTCTTTCATGATGCAAATCTATTTGTACGGTCTTGTGGTTCATGTCAGAGGCAGGAGAGTATAGGTAGAAGGCTAGAGATGACTATGCACTATGTGATGGAAGTGGAGGTGTTCGATGTCTGGGTAATTGATTTTGTAGGGCCCTTTGTGAGCTCTTGTGGCATGAAGTATATCTTGGTTGTTGTGGACTATTTGTCAAAAAGGGTTGAAGTGGTGGCTTTACCTTGTAATGAGGCCAAGAGTGTTATGCAGTTCCTAAAGAAAAACATATTTACTCGATTTGGTACCCTGAGGGTGATAATAGTGATGCTAGTTCTCACTTTCGCAACAGAGCCTTCGCGGGATTGATGGAGAAGTATGGCGTCAAAAATGGGGTGGAAAAACCTTATCATCCTCAGACAAGTGGGCAAGTTGAAGTCTCCAATCGGGAGATCAAGAGTATTTTAGCTAAAACGTTCAATGCAAACAGAACTGATTGGGCCCGCAAGCTCAATAATGTTCCATGGGCTTACCGGACTGCTTTCAAGAGTCCAATTGGGACTTCGCCATTCAAGCTAGTTTTTGGAAAATATTGTCACCTACCAGTCGAACTTGAACATAAGGCTATGTGGTCCTTGAATAAATTGAACATGAATTAGGAAGAAGTGACCAAACTCAGGTTGTTTCAACTCAATGAGATGGATGAATTCCGATACCAGGCGTATGAGAGTGCAGTACTGTATAAAGAGAGGATGAAGCAGTATCATGATATATATTTTTTTTAACCAAAATAATCACACAGTAAGGGCTAGTGATGTTTTATTGATAAGAGAAAAAATATTTACACAAAGGAATCAAAGAGCAGCAAAGAAAACTAGTCTATTCTAAGAAAAAGAAGAAAATAGCTAAATCTTGGATTCTAAAAATATGATGCAAGTGAAACACAACAACCATCTGCCGGTATTGTTTGCAATTATCTGCTGCTTTGGATTGATATCACTATCAGACACCTCAAGCTCTCACCAGGTGCTATGTTATCAAATCCAAAAGAAGTAACTTCAAGCAGTAGTTAAGCAAACTTTCTATCTGATGATGCTTTATCTCCCTTGACTTCTAGTACGAATGGATGCCAAGCACAAGAACAGTCTGATTCCGGATTACTAGCTTGTATAAATCATCTAATGAGATCCTTCTAGAAGAATGAACAGATAATCTATTAATACCACTAACTAGATAGGATGACTTTAGATAACAATATAGTCTTGAACTTGAAGGTCTCATCAGACTACAGTAGAATGGCCTTCAATCTGGCTCCCTAACCTTGTATTTTGATTGCCTAATGTATGGCATTTCACTTTTGTCACTATTTAATATCTTCCTTGCAGCTGTTGGCAACTCCTGAGAGATATGAATTTTAATTGAACCTACTAAATCAAAAACCATGTTAGCTAGAAAATCAGCCAGTGCATTGCCTTCTCTCAAGATGTGAGCAAATTGCACATGGCCCTTATTACTCCAGTGCTTGATCATCCTTACTTCCACACTAATCTTCCAGGGACAATCCCAGATCCCTTCCACAATATTAATCAATGTCTATGAATCAGATTCTATGACTACAGGAACTAGGTAATTAGAAATACAATATTGAACACCATCCAGTATTACAGCAACTTCAGCACCAATATTTGTTGTGGCTAGCAGCTTTCTTGCACCTGTATACACCAACACACCCCTATCATTCCTTACACAAAAAGTTGTAGAACTTAATCCTGGATTACCCCTTGAAGCTCCATCAGTGTTGCATTTGAACCACCTTTCATGAGGACATTTCCAAAACACCAATCTAATCATGTTATGAGGTATGAATCCTTCCATGTATTGAACCACTTGAGGCCAATCCATAGGGACATTATTTAACCATGGATATAGAGATCTAACCAGATTGACCAAGTTGTAATTAATCTCATATATTACCTTAACCTTGCTCAAAGCTGTTACACCTCGAAAAATTTCATGTCGTCATGTAGTAGATAGACTAACGCAGGGTAAGAAGTGTATGATGTTTCTACAAGTAAGAAGTAGTACTTAATGCTTCTAATTAAGATTCCAAAGACATTTGAGGCCAGAGGAGAAAGTTCGTTGAAAAATGTCAAGTGTAAGTCGTGTTTTCAAAGACGGGTTCGCAAAGTACCGAGCTAATGTCGATTTAATAATGTCTTGAGGAAAAGTTATAATTCTCCTTAAGTTGCTAATAAAGTGCTAAACAAGTGCTAAGAAGGTTCCATAAGGATTGGAGATCAAACGAAACGACGGAAACAATTTCAGAGAAGTGGAGTTATACGATCACTTATATGGTCCGTATAAGGGTCCGTATAACCCAACAGGAAGGATTTTTTCCCTGATGGTGAAATACAGTCACTTATACGGACCGTATAATTGTCCGTATAACACCCGACAGGTAGATTTTTAATTTTATATAAGAAGGCTCCAAATTCATTTATTTCATTTCCCATTTCTCTCCAACACTCTCAAAACCTATAGAACTCTCTCCATACCATACCAACACATATCCAAAGGAAAATCAAAGATCAAACACCAAAGTAGTAGAATCCAGTGCAAGAATGCTCGCTAGGTTTGACGAAAGCAAGAAATCTCTTTGGATTTGAAGTTAGGGTTTCCTCCAAGTGAAGCATTTCTATCCAAAACCCATTCCTACACAATAAAAGGTGAGTTTATGATCATTTCATGTTATTAAGAATATTGAATGGTTTACTAACTAGGATTGGGGAAGCAAGTAGAACATGGAGTTTAAAATATAGAAATTGTGATAATCTTGTCATCATGTGGTAGATAGACTAATGCAGGGTAAGAAGTATATGATGTTTCTACAAGTAATAAGTAGTACTTAACGGTTCTAATTAACATTCCAAAGACATTTGAGGCAAGAGGAGAAAGTTCGTTGATGAATGTCAAGTATAAGTCGTGTTTTGAAAGAAGGGTTCGCAAAGTACCGAGCTAATGTCGATTTAATAATGTCTTGAGGAAAAGTTATAACGCTCCTTAGGTTGCTAATCAAGTGCTAAACAAGTGCTAAGAAGGTTCCATAAGGATTGGATATCAAACGAAACGACGGAAACAATTTCAGAGAAGTAGAGTTATACGACCACTTATACGGTCCGTATAAGGGTCCGTATAACCCAAAAGGAAGGACTTTTCCCTGATGGTGAAATATGGTCACTTATACAGACTGTATAATGTTATACGGACCGTATATGTGTCTGTATAACACCCGACAGACAGATATTTAATTTTATATAAGGAGGCCCCAAATTCATTTCTTTCATTTCCCATTTCTCTCCAACACTCTCAAAACCTCTAGAACTATCTCCATACCATACCAACGCATATCTAAAGTAAAATCAAAGATCAAACACCAAAGTAGTGGAATCAAGTGCAAGAATACTAGCTAGGGTCGACGGAAGCAAGAAATCTCTTTTGATTTGAAGTTAGGGTTTCCTCCAAGTGAAGCATTTCTATAAAAAAAAGAAACCCATTCCTACACAATCAAGGGTGAGTTTATGATCATTTCATGTTATTAAGAATATTGAATGGTTGAATAACTTGGATTGAGGAAGCAAGTAGAACATGGAGTTCAAATATAGAAATTGTGATATTCTTTAATGGTAACTTGACTTCTTGAGATGTTATGAGTATAATTTTGTTATAAAAGATATTAAGAATATGGGAGAAACATTATATTAGGATGAATATGGTGTTGCATCATGACTATGGTTATGGATGGCTTGAAAGGGAATTTTGAGAATTGAATAATGTCAAAGTTGTCAAAGTTGTCAAAGTTGTGGATTATGATATTATGAATTTTGTTATTGATGTTTGGGAATTGCTATATCATATGGAGGATGTTGTAGAAACAACAGAAATGCTGCCCAATTTTCGTTAGCTTTAGCCTAAGCTTAAGTATGCTTCTGATTATCTAATCTTAGCATGAATTCCTTTGAATGTAGAGTTACGAACTTGGAAGGAAGTATTTAGTCGGCAAGTTAGAAAGGCATAAAGGTATGTGAGGCTAGTCCCTTCTTTCCTAAGGCATGACCTCCTTTATCTTTCCATGATTTTCTCATATTCCATAAATTATATGCTTATGACTATCAAGAACTACTCATGAGATAAAGATAAGAGATATGTTATGAAAATGATCATGATGATGATGAGTCTAAGTCTAGAGATTCTAAAGCTCACGATATGATGTTTCTACGAAGCTAATGATCCTTATTCGATTCTTTGATGCGATTCATTGTTGCTAGACTCACCTTATAAAGCTAGTTCCTTCAAGGTGAGATATGATGATCATGACTACTCCATAATGGAATCGGGGGTCCTCGACCTTACGTCACTCTGATAGAGTTATAGCTTGTTCTTGAGTTCTTACTCATGCATTATGATAAGTATATGATAATGAGGTTACACCGTGCTAGATAACTGAGCATGACACTGCTAAGGCGAGCGACTTATGATTACACCGTGCCTAGATGACCGAGCATGACACCACTAAGGCGGGCGGATTATGATTACACCGTGCCTAAATGGCCGGGCATGACACCACTAGTGAGCGGCATGCGATATTTACCCGGACGCGGGTTAACGATGATGGTATATTTGATATGCATAGCATGTGGTTTCCTTTAAAGGTTAAGCAGGTTATATCTTCGCCTCATGTTTCCTTATTTCTTTATTGTGCTAGTATTATGCATGTCTTACATACTCAGTACATATTTTATATTGAAGTCCTTTTCTTTTGGATGCTGTGTTTATGTCCACAGGTAGACAGGGAGACGGTGCAAACCCATAGGAGCTTATCAGCGGATATACATGAGCACTCCACTACTCTGGAGGTGCTATTTATGGTCGTATTATTTTATGTATATATTTTATGCTATGACGGGGTCCTATCCCGTCCTTATGTCACAGTACTTTAGTAGAGGCTCGTAGATACGGATGTGTAGGTAGTTGATATCTTATGGATATATCGGTGTATATTTTGTATATCATTTTTGTAGCCATGAGGGCTTACGTATATATATATATATATATATGTATGTGTGTGTGTGTGTGTGTGTGTAAATGTTGCCTTCGAGATTGTGTATGTTCAGGTTGGGTATAATGATTAACATAGTGAGTGGTGCTCGGTAGCCAGCTCCGGGTACCCGTCATGGCCCGCTAGTCAGGTCGTGACAAAAGTGGTATCAGAGCAATTTCGTCCTAGGGTGTGTCTACAAGCTTTGTCCAGCAGAGTCTCGTTTATGGGTGTGAAGCGCGCCACACTTATAAACAAGAGGCTGTGGGGCATTTAGGAAAAATGACCGTTCTTCTTTTACTAGATCGTGCCATAGAGCCACGTTATAAGATTTTCTCCTCCCTAATTGTGCGTTATGATTTCAGCGATGCCGGTAAAGAAGAAAAGCCACAACTACCCAAAAGGGCAAGGCTACAATGGAAAGGCGGATGGAAAGTATATGTAAATGTTACCTTCGAGATTGTGTATGTTCGGGTTGGGTATGATGATTAACATAGTGAGTGGTGCTCGGTAGCCAGCTTTGGGTACCCGTCATGGCTCGCTAGTCAAGTCGTGACAAAAGTGGTATCAGAGCAATTCCGTCCTAGGGTATGTCTACAAGCCGTGTCCAGCAGAGTCTCGTTTATGGGTGTGAAGCGCGCCACACTTATAAACAAGAGGCTGTGGGGCATTTAGGAAATATGACCATTCTTCTTTTACTAGATCGTGCCATAGAGCCACATTATAAGATTTTCTCCTCCCTAATTGTGCGTTATGATTTCAGCGATGCCGGTAAAGAGAAAAGCCGCAACTGCCCAGAAGGGCAAGGCTACAACAGAAAGGCGGATGGAAAGGGAGCCACCAACAAATATAGAAGAAGGTGAATCTCATAATAAGGCTCCATCCAATACCTCTCCCACTCCACCTATTCTAGAAGAACAAGTGGGGGCTTCAGCTCCGGCTCCTATGCCTCCAATTCCTCCATCGGGTGCTTCGGGTCAACAAATGACCGAAGCTATTCAGCTATTGACACAGCTAGCTACCGCTCAGGCTCAGCGGCAGAGTACGGGTCCAGGTGACAAGGCGACCAGTGCTACAGCCCGTGATTTCATGAGTTTAAATCCCCCAGAATGTTTTGGGTCAAAGCTGGATGAAGACCCACAAGGTTTTATTGATGAGATGCCGATAACGTTGAGAATCCTCCATGCCTCCGATACTGAATCTGTGGAGTTGGCATCTTATAAACTATGGGATGTAGCGGTCTTTTGGTATAATAATTGGATGTCTTCAAGGAAGGAAAATGCACCTCCCCCGGTTTGGCAGGAATTTGTAGATGCTTTCCTTCGTCACTATTTGCCACTCGAGGTTCGAAGGGCCCGTGCTGACAGGTTTCTAAATCTAAAGCAAGGGAATATGAGTGCTCGAGAGTATAGTCTCCGTTTCAATTCATTGGCCCGGTATGCTCCCACTATGGTAGCCGATATAGGAGATAGAGTACACAGTCTTGTGAGTGGCTTAGGGTCACATTTGTTCAAAGATTGCCTGACAGCTTCATTGCAAGAGGGGATGGATATTTCGCGTATTCAGGCCCATGCCCAGAATTTAGAAGAACAGCAATATCTGCAAAAGGGTGAGAGAGACGTTGATAGAGGGTAGACTAAGAGAGCCAGATCTGTTAGTAGTGAGTATGGAGGGGGTCAGCAACAGTACTCCAGGTACTCGGGCTAGTCCGCGAATAGTGCACCTCTTTGATTTGTAGGTAGGAGATTTGACCACCCCATTCATTCAAGACATGGTCAGAGCTCGAGAGATTCGAGTTCCCAGTTTGGCGATGATTATAGTCAGAGGAGACCACTGGTCCCACGATGTGGTTACAGGTATACTATCTATATTCTCTCACGACGTTTATGCATTGATAGATCTGGGTTCTATGTTATCTTATATTACTCCCTATATTGCTAGTCGTATTGGGGTGAAACCCAAGCCAATTAAACCTTTCGAGGTATCTACTCCGATTGGTGATCCAGTAATAGCAAGGCAAGTGTATAAAAATTGTATGGTTATGGTATGTGATCGTCATACTAAAGTTGATTTGATTGAACTGGAAATGTTAGACTTCGATGTAATTATGGGCATGGATTAGTTGGCTTCTTGTTATGCTAATGTGGATTGCAAAACGAAAATAGTTCGATTCAAATTTCAAAAAGAACTAGTGCTTGAATGGAAAGGTAATACATCGTCTCTGTCACGACCCAGCCCCGTGGGCCGCGACTGGTGCCCTATTTTGACACCCAAACTGACTTACGTACCAGATCGACATATCAAAGATTTGTTCAGACTTAACATACGTTATTTCAAACAGATACTAAGAACAAATGTCATCTTAAGCGGTTGCCCGTACAGCAATATCATATCAAATCCGGTAGGCTGGCGGAATACACATCGCCCAGATTTACAAACATATACAAACATATGGGCCGTTTTGGCCATAACAGCAACCGGGACCGCTTAAGGCACAGATCATAAACAGAAACGAGCAGACATGACCCATGACCCACATATATGACTACAGGCCTCTACAAAACATAACAGAAACATATGACGGGACAGGGCCCCGCCGTACCCAAATAGCCATACATATACAGAACGTGTATAACAGAAGATATGTACCAAAAATACGAGCTCCGGATCAAAAGGAGTACTCCAAGTGGTAGAATATGTATCCTATACTGGAGGATCACCAAAACGAATGTTTGTACCTGCAGGCATGAAACGCAGCCCCCGAAGAAAGAGGGACAGTACGAAATATGTACTGAGTATGTAAAGCATGAAGTAAAGTAATCCAAATCAAAACTGAAATAAGCAGTATGGAAGCGGTTACAAAATCAGTATATCAAACCTGTTTTAAAAACATACGTAATGCAAATAAAAATCATGCATAAGGCTCAGGAACGTGGTCGCCACTCCGACACTGGCGCCACAACACATCATACTCCAGAAGGTTTCAAATCTCCGTACAACCCCCGAACATATCATATCATCAGAACATATCATATGCCATATCACATCATAACGCCGTATATAAGCAGTACCCAACCCTATGGCAAGGTCTCGGGCACCGTAACACATCATACTGCCGAATATAACATAGTGCGCACGATCACATAACCGGCCCGGGAACCGGCGAACGATGTCATAGTAGTAGGCACGAGCGGAGTAGTGCCGAAACCATATGCATATAAATAAATAAATTATTTTCAAAACTCGATGAATAAATATATGTACGACATCCGAAGGCTCAGAAATCAGTTTCGGGTCAATCGGAGTTAGTATACGAAAGTTACAAACTTTTGAAGTACAGAACTTTCTAAAAGCATTTCAGAAGCTCTTTTTGGAAATTTAAGTAACATTCATATTAGGGGACTTCCAACTACCACTATGGAACAAATCAAATAGAGCCTTCAAGATCATATGTACGTATCAAAATATATATATCCAAAACTTTAGCCATATCAAATATTTTTCGAACAACATCCGGAAACGTATCGACTAGTACATCGAATATCACGAATATGTATCAAGCCATTTGGAATAGCTTATGGAAGTCAAAGATGTTAGCCATCCTAGTGGCATCTAGGAGTAGGAATTTCTTTATAAGCAGACATATATATTTTTGTTTATTCCAAAAAGGATCATGCCAAAAAGAAGGAACGGTAGGCTTTACATACCTCAATCGCTCGCTAGTTCAGTCCTGAATCAAGTCTCGGGCTCTCCAATATCTACAATAATATTATCAATTACCAAATATTAACTACAAGTACTTAGATTTTTAATTCTAACTAGTACTTGTCTACAGACATTTCGGCAGCATCTCCCTGTAAATTCAACATCCCCAAGAATTTAACTCGGCCGAATTCATCAACAACCATACCAACAATACCAACAACCATAATAATAGTCATCAAGAATCAATTTAAACGCATTCTAACATTAATGACTTTCTTCTCTACATAGCGTATCATATTCAATTCGACTACGTCTTTTCAAGCCAATATCACCATTTACATATTCACTTCCTAGCTCAAGATTATTCAAACATAATTCAAGGACATTTCAAACAATCTACACCACATTTCGACAATCCCACCAAAAGCATACCTCACCCGAAACATCCAATCTTCGACACGAACGTTCACAACACATTTTTATCCTCCAATTTCATCAACAACAACCATTTACACTTTAGCAATTCCATTCCCATAATTACATAAGACCATAATAAAATCATATGATTTCGTACAACAACTTAACAACCAAATTTTCATGCCAACATAAACTATTTGCCTCCTATTTACATCACAAGGGTCACAACAACACAATTAACATAATAAATAAAATTTGTTCATCCTTCTCCATCAACCACCCTACACGGCCACACACACATACCCACAACGCACAAATTTCCTACTTTACATTCATTTCCATATACTACAATATATATATAATTCTTCCAAGACAAAAAGGATAGAATCTTTACCTTTTTTTTCAAATTCTTCACTTGATAAAAAAAGTACTTTCTTGCCTCAAAAATTATACCACGTTGAAGAGGGCCTTGAACTTAGTAGAAATACTAGAAAACTATAATTTTTGATCAAATATTGATGGCCTCAAAAAAAAATTCTTTCTTTCTCCTTGGGGCCGAAACCCCTCTCTTGTTCTTGCTCTCTCTCTCTCCCTTTTTTTGTCTTTTTTTTGAGTGTTCTAGAATGAGAATGAATGGTCCCTTTTCTTTATTTATTACAAGGCTTTTAAAATTTTATGGGCTTGGGCCCCTTTTTTCCTCCACATGGCCGGCCACCGCCTAAATGAATTAGGCCTTTTGTATTATTTTTTTTTTCATTTCATTTGAGCCCAATTAATTATGGGCCTTACTTGTAATTCCCGAAACTAATTTCCAATATTCCCAATTTTTCCCTTGGCCTTCTTTCACATTTCCACATCAACATTTCATGATCAACACATATATATTAAATAAAATCAAAATATGGCCTTATTTCTTACAAGTCAAAATTATTTCGAATTTTCTGAATATGCAAAAAGTACGGGATATAACATCCTCCCCCCCTTTAGAACATTCGTCCTCGAATGTTAAATTAGCCTTATAGGTCTTACAAGCATTTTGGGGGAGGTTCTTTATATGGACAACACATATAAATCATTCATTAATCAATATAACCAGTTACAGAATTTAGATTACCTGTAGACATAGGAAACAGGTGAGGATACTTCTTCTTCATTTCGTCCTCTGCTTCCCAGGTCATTTCTTCTCTGTTACTGTTTCGCCACAAGACCTTAACAGAAGGTACATCTTTGATGCGCAATCTCCTCACCTGACGATCCAAAATAGCTACCGTCTGTTCTTCATAAGACAATTCCTCCGTTACTTGAATATCTTCTATGGGGCATACTCTGGAAAGATCACCAATACATTTACGGAGCATTGACACATGAAATACCGGATGTACTGCCTCCAGATCGGATGGTAAGTCTAGCTCGTAGGCGACCTCGCCTATATTCCGAATAATCTGATAAGGCCCAATATATCGCGGACTGAGCTATCCCTTTCCGCCGAATCTCATCACACCCTTCATAGGCGACGCTTTCAGGAATACCCAGTCTCCAATCTGGAACTCTAAAGGTCGACTCTGGGCTGCTAACAACCGCTCCCGAATAAGTTTCACTTTATCGACTGCTTGTTGGATCATATCTGGACCAATCAATTTAATTTCACCCACATCGAACCAACCAATCGAGGATCTGTATTTCCTACCATATAGGGCCTCATACGGTGCCATCTTAATGCTGGGATGATAGCTATCATTATAAACGAATTCGATAAGCGGCTAATGATCATCCCAGCTACCTCTGAAATCAACTGCAACTTATCATACCCATCTATACTTGAAGCTTAAGTCGAGTTCTTCTTGCTCGTGCTCTTTAAATTTACTGTCTTCTAGTAACTAGCTCATTCTGACCATCTCGCTTAAACTATTTTGCAATTTCCCTTAATTCCACTTATAACACTTTAGGCATATTGTCTCGTGTCGTTTCTCTATTTTTGACTCAACTCTTCTATCCCCCCTTTACTCAGATTTTTGTCCTTAGTTCTCCTATCATGCATCCTATTGCAATCTTTACACGAGTATGTGTAGATGCTCAAATCGGCCCAAAAAATATCTTAGCGTCATCTCACTATCTTCATACTTTACCTTACATTCTTCCTTCATACCTTTCAATAGTATCGGGGCCCAATTATGGCTTTTACCCTCCGTACTAATTATGTCTCTGTAGTTTTCCTCTAACCACCTTACACCTTTCTTTGGCGTATCCAAAATATTACAACTGCATTACTATTACTGAACTCTTACCCTTTTTATCAAGTGCTTACTTGGCCTTATCCTTAGCATACAAGTATTCGTAGGTTGCATAACTATTCTTGTACAATTTGTATAAAGGGTATCTAATCATAGTCATAGTCCTTCCTTTTCCCGGTTCATCCTGTTTTACATATCTTATCGTACTATCACTCACTTGCTGTCTATTTCGCCATACTCCTTTCCCTTTCTCTATTCACCATTTGGTTCTCTCATAACTTGCTATAGGAGAGATTTCCTATCCTTTCTCCTTTGCTACTTATACGTCACAATATCATTAGCCAATAACTCCGTTGTCAACATCTTAACCTCTAATCCGGTATAGCCTTGCTATCCTTTATAATATCTTTTAAGTTACTCGTTACCATTCTCTTGTCGTATTCTTGTTGTTGTCGTTTTTCAAGCATCCACTTCCTGTTGTCACTTCCTGTTGTCATATTATCCAAGACCTCTACCAATAATTCTCTGCACTGTATTCCATACCATCTTGACTTCTATCCGCTTATTGCTGGCCTTCAAATCTCCCTAACTTGTTTCTGCAATGAATCTCACTTAAAGTTTGAGAATTCACATTAAACGTGTTGCAGTGTCCATTATTTCCATTTATACTTACTTTACTTTTACCCGCTTCCCCCTTTTTTTTTTGGGTTGTACTCTTACCATCTCTATGTCTTTTCTTTATAATCTATAACTTGATTATCTTCGTACGAGACCTCAACAAAATCACGAGGCGATGAGAACTCTCGATTATATAGTACCAAATCCTATCTGATGGTTGGTACTCAGGTATTGTAGTTAATGTAGCAATTTATCCGAGGCCACGTTCCATTTATTACGATCAGTAATTAGCTAGTGCTTATAGTCGTTTCAAATTCTCCATTAGGTAGCACTTATATTCTAATGATAAATGTCCCAAAATTTCTTATAACACTATCTTTATCCCAACGAATATCGTCTCTTTCTTCTAATAAATTCACAATACATCAGTTGTTTCACACCCACAATCCTTGTCCTTTAAAGATTTCACTATTCCTGAGGTGAAGTCACATATACGCGGTACTCTTTTATGCCTCATACTCTTTCTCTCTTATTGTCTATCAAATGCTAACTTCTAACTTACTCGAAATCATATCGAATTTGTCTTTATAGTGGTCTTGTCTTATCATCGTTTCGTCGCACTACATCTTTAAGTCCATAATTATATGTTTCCCCTTTTTATTCTATACTCATACTCAATTAATTACGTCTGTCTTGGGTGCTTCCTTTAACATTCCTTTCATTTCTCCAGTCTACGTCCATTTGTGCACGAGGAATCTCATGCTATTCCCGTATCTTTCAGAAAACACAACTTCTACATAAGCCCTTACTCATTTTCAAATCATAGCCTGTTATCTCTTTTTATTCTTATCACACCAGTTATTTCTGGTGTTTGTTCTGTCTTGTTGCTCATCTTCCTTTGGTTCGGTCTTTCACAATTCTGTCGCTTATATAACTCATTTTCTCAACTATACACGTCATAACACATTGCCAAACTGTAATTCCACTCGTTTTCTTCTTATTTTCTTCCTTCTATTAGCCCCTTCTCTTCCGGTGCGCGCTTTCACTTTTATTACCACTTGACTTTTATTCTGAACTTTCCCTGTAGGACCTTGTAAGTTCTTTCTTATTCGTTCTACATCTACTTTACCATTTCATACTAGTTACACCATCTCTTTTAGTTTCTTCCTTGCTAGGATTTACTCATTTCTATAGCAATCCTTAGGGTGTTCACAGTACATCCTGTTCGTAATCTATCCTATGACGTAATACTTCTTAATCTTATTCACGATTCTTCTATGTTTTAACTACACTCTGTGGACTAGGTGTACTTGACCCTTCGCCCTTTCTGATCAATCTTATCCTTAATATGTCACAAGCTGTCTTATCAACATCCTCAAGATTTGGTATAACTCTTCCTCTTCTGTACTTTTATCTCAATCATACTGTTACTCTTTTCTCCTTTCTCTCTCTTTTTTTCCCACAAATTCCATCTCCAATTTGTTGATGAGAAATGATAAAATGTTACTACGAAGCATTCTCTATCCACCAGCAGAAAAAAAACTAGAGTCCGACAAGCACCACAGAACTTCTTAGTGCTTGATTCACATAGTTTACCTCCATATATATTTTTTTGAGTCGTGAGCGAATCATTTAATTCCCAAATGCTTGCCATATGCTTTGTATTCTTCCAATAAGGTGAAACTTAATCGCCGGACATTTTGGCCCTTCAACATAGGCTTTTTCTAAAGCAAAATGTGGTTGGAAAGTATTCTGGTCCGTTTAAATGAATTGCGAATTCGCTGCTCATATATGCTTTCTCGAAATAAAATTTCTCAAATAAGGATGATGCTGCTTACGAATGACATGGAGGATATCTCTTAAGCTTTAATCCAACGTAGTAAATTTACCCTATCGGTATCGACTTTTAAGACATATTATGAACTTATATCTCATTCTGCTTTTTATATTTCTGGGAAAATTTAGGCAGAGGTTCCTCTGTATATCTTACTATCCCAAAACCTGCACGCAGGAAGTACCAACAATGCCTCACAGGGCCAACATATATACGTATATATCATACCGTATCATAGCCACACAGGGCTAACAATTTCAAGTAAAAGTATAAAGATGTCGAGATTTACCTTACATGTCCAACTCAAACTGCACCTGTTACACTTTCCTGTTTACCTTATCTTTCATTCTTCAACCATATTTTTCAATCATATCTCAATATTCTTACCTTATCCAACATGCCCCTTTCGCACCGTTGCTTACCAGTGTACAGTGCAGCTTCAAATATCATCAGCCACTTTCTTTTGTCGATACCGTTCTTCAGCTAAAATTAAGGGTTAGTAGAAAGGAATTCATTTCCTATGGCTGGGCTCTATCGCACGATCTAAGATCCAAAGAAAGGTAACACCCTAAATGTCCTGTAGCCTCCTGTTTATAGATGTGGTGCACAACACACCGATAAACAAGACTCTACTAGACACGGCCTGTAGACATTCCGAGACAAACCGCTCTGATAACACTTCTGTCTTTACCCAGCCCCGTGGGCCGCGACTGGTGCCCTATTTGGACACCCAAACTGACTTACGTACCAGATCGACATATCAAAGATTTATTCAGACTTAACATACATTATTTCAAACAGATACTAAGAACAAATGTCATCTTAGGCGGTTGCCCGTACAACAATATCATATCAAATCTGGTAGGCTGGCGGAATACACATCGCCCAGATTTACAAACATATACAAACATATGGGTCGTTTTGGCCATAACAACAACCGGGACCGCTTAAGGCACAGATCATAAATAGAAACGAGCAGACATGACCCATGACCCACATATATGACTACAGACCTCTACAAAACATAACAGAAACATATGACGGGACAGGGCCCCGCCGTACCCAAATAGCCATACATATACAGAACGTGTATAACAGAAGATATGTACCAAAAATATGAGCTCCGGATCAAAAGGAGTACTCCAAGTGGCAGAATATGTATCCTATACAGGAGGATCACCAAAACGAATGTTTGTACCTGCGGGCATGAAACGCAGCCCCTGAAGAAAGGGGGTCAGTACGAAATATGTACTGAGTATGTAAAGCATGAAGTACAGTAATCCAAATCAAAACTGAAATAAGGAGTATGGAAGCGGTTACAAAATCAGTATATCAAACCTGTTCTAAAAACATACGTAATGCAAATAAAAATCATGCATAAGGCTCAGGAACGTGGTCGCCACTCCGACACTGGCGCCACAACACATCATACTCCAGAAGGTTTCAAATCTCCGTACAACCCCCGAACATATCATATCATCAGAACATATCATATGCCATATCACATCATAACGCCGTATATAAGCGGTACCCGGCCCTATGGCGAGGTCTCGGGCACCGTAACACATCATACTGCCGAATATAACATAGTGCGCACGATCACATAACCGGCCCGGGAACCGGCGAACGATGTCATAGTAGTAGGCACGAGCGGAGTAGTGCACAAACCATATGCATATAAATAAATAAATAATTTTCAAAACTCGATGAACAAATATATGTACGACATCCGAAGGCTCAGAAATCAGTTTCGGGTCAATCGGAGTTAGTATACAAAAGTTACAAACTTTTGAAGTACAGAACTTTCTAAAAGCATTTCAGAAGCTCTTTTTGGAAATTTAAGTAACATTCATATTAGGGGACTTCCAACTACCACTATGGAGCAAATCAAATAGAGCCTTCAAGATCATATGTACGTATCAAAATATCTATATCCAAAACTTTAGCCATATCAAATATTTTTCGAACAACATCCGGAAACGTATCGACTAGTACATCGAATATCACGAATATGTATCAAGCCATTTGGAATAGCTTATGGAAGTCAAAGATGTTAGCCAGCCTAGTGGCATCTAGGAGTAGGAATTTCTTTATAAGCACACATATACATTTTTGTTTATTCCAAAAAGGATCATGCCAAAAAGAAGGAACGGTAGGCTTTACATACCTCAATCGCTCGCTAGTTCAGTCCCGAATCAAGTCTCGGGCTCTCCAATATCTACAATAATATTATCAATTACCAAATATTAGCTACAAGTACTTAGATTTTTAATTCTAACTAGTACTTGTTTACAGAAATTTCGGCAGCATCTCCCCTGTAAATTCAACATCACCGAGAATTTAACTCAGCCAAATTCATCAACAACCATACCAACAATACCAACAACCATAATAATAGTCATCAAGAATCAATTTAAATGCATTCTAACATTAATGACTTTCTTCTCTACATAGCGTATCATATTCAATTCGACTACGTTTTTCAAGCCAATATCACCATTTACATATTCATTTCCTAGCTCAAGATTATTCAAACATAATTCAAGGACATTTCAAACAATCTACACCACATTCCGACAATCCCACCAAAACCATACCTCACCCGAAACATCCAATCTTCGACACGAACATTCACAACAAATTTTTATCCTCCAATTTCATCAACAACAACAGCCATTTACACTTTAGCAATTCCATTCCCATAATTACATAAGACCATAATAAAATCATATGATTTCGTACAACAACTTAACAACCAAATTTTCATGCCAACATAAACTATTTGCCTCCCATTTACATCACAAGGGTCACAACAACACAATTAACATAATAAATAAAATTTGTTCATCCTTCTCCATCAACCACCCTACATGGCCACACACACATACCCATAACGCACAAATTTCCTACTTTACATTCATTTCCATATACTACAATATATATATATAATTCTTCCAAGACAAAAAGGATAGAATCTTTACCTTTTTCTTCAAATTCTTAACTTGATAAAAAAAGTACTTTCTTGCCTCAAAAATTATACCACGTTGAAGAGGGTCTTGAACTTAGTAGAAATACTAGAAAACTATAATTTTGGATCAAAGATTGATGGCCTCAAAAAAAATTTCTTTCTTTCTCCTTGGGGCCGAAACCCCTCTCTTGTTCTTGCTCTCTCTCTCTCTTTTTTTTTTTTTTTTGAGTGTTCTAGAATGAGAATGAATGGTCCCTTTTCTTTATTTATTACAAGGCTTTTAAAATTTTATGGGCTTGGGCCCCTTTTTTCCTCCACATGGCCGGCCACCACCTAAATGAATTGGGCCTTTTGTATTATTTTTGTTTCATTTCATTTGAGCCCAATTAATTATGGGTCTTACTTGTAATTCCCGAAACTAATTTCCAAAATTTTCAATTTTTCCCTTGGCCTTCTTCCACATTTCCACATCAACATTTCACGATCAACACATATATATTAAATAAAATCAAAATATGACCTTATTTCTTACAAGTCAAAATTATTTCGAATTTTCCGAATATGCAAAAAGTACGGGATATAACAGTCTCTGAGAGGTAGGTTTATTTCCTACCTCGAGGCGAGGAATATGATAGCCAAAGGTTATATTTATCACCTAGTCCGAGTTCATGACACCGAAGTAAAGCCACCGACTTTTCAATCCGTCCCGGTAGTAAATGAATTTCCGGATATATTTCCTGATGAACTTCCAAGCCTTCCTCCAGAAAGAGAAATTGATTTTGCTAATTATGTGTTGTCAGACACCAAGCCTAGATCTAGTCCTCCTTACAGAATGGCTCCGGCAGAGTTGAAAGAGTTAAAGGCATAATTGAAAGATTTGATCGAGAAGGAGTTTATAAGACCTCGTTCATCTCCATAGGGAGCACCGGTCTTGTTTGTAAGAAAGAAGGATGGTTCTCTGCGAATGTGCATAGACTATAGACGGTTGAACAAGGTGAAAATCAAGAATAGATATCCACTTCCAAGAATCGATGATTTGTTTGACCAATTACAGGGTGCCAAATGGTTTTCCAAAATTGATCTAAGATCGGGGTACCACCAAGTGAGAGTTAAAAAAAGAAGATATTCCCAAAACAGCTTTCAGAACGAGATATGACCACTATGAATTTCAGGTGATGTCATTTGGGTTGGCTAATGCTCCAGCGGTGTTTATGAATCTGATGAATAACGTATTCAAGCCGTTTCTATACCTATTTGTGATCATGTTTATCGATGATATCTTAGTATATTCTCAGTCAGAAACAGAGCATGCAGACCATTTTCGTATTATCCTTGGAATTCTTCGGACTCGAGAATTGTATGCAAAATTTTTAAAATGCGAGTTTTGGCTAAATTTTGTGACTTTTCTTGGCCACATTATTTCAGTGGATGACATTCGAGTAGATGTTTAGAAAATTGAGGCCGTAAAGACTTGTCCAAGGCCTACAACGCCTATAGAAGTCCGTAGTTTTCTGGGATTGACAGGTTAATATAGAAGATTTGTGGGAAGGGTTTTCCTCTATTTCAGCACCATTGACGAAGTTAACTCAGAAATCAGAAAAATTTCAATGGACTGATGCTTGTGAACGCAGTTTCTAGGAATTGAAGGATAGGTTAACTTCAGCCCCAGTCCTGACACTCCAGAAGGGCCAAATGGTTATGTTGTGTACTGTGATACCTCTGGTGTTGGGTTAGGCTGTGTGTTGATGCTACATGGTAAAGTCATTGCTATGCTTCAAGGCAGCTGCGAAAACATGAAAAGAACTATCCGACCCATGATCTTGAATTGGCTGCAGTTATTCATGCGCTAAAGATGTGGAGACACTATTTGTATGGCATTTATATTGATATTTATACAGTTCACAAGAGTCTCCAATATATTTTCAAACAGAAGGAGTTGAATCTTCGGCAGAGGCGGTGGTTAGAATTATTAAAGGATTATGATGTGAGTATTTTATATCATCCTGGAAAGACGAATATAGTAGCTGATGCACTTAGCTGCAAATCAGTGGGAATTTTATGTGAGGTCTCTTCGAAGAAGAAAGAATTAATTCGTGAGCTCCACCAGCTAACCAACCTCAGAGTTCGTCTGATTGATTCGGGCAGTGCAAGAGTTAGTATTCACAACCCAGTTGTTTCATCCTTAGCTATGGAGGTAAGAGAGCACCAATATGAAGATCCTTAGTTGAGTCATTATAGAGATACATTTCCTGAAAAAGAGAAGTCGCCATTTGAAATTTCTGCAGATGGAGTTCTTAGATACCGAGACAGGTTGTGTGTTCCAAATGTTGCAGGACTGCATCGTCGGATTCTTGAAGAAGCTCATTACTCTCGGTACTCCATTCACCCAGGAGCGACAAAGATGTATCACGATCTCAAACTAATGTATTGGTGGGATGGAATGAAGAAAGACATAGCAGAATTTGTGGCTCAATGTCCAAATTGCCAATAAGTAAAAATTGAGCATCAAAAGCTTGGAGGATTATTACAAACCATGGAAATTCCAGCCTGGAAATGAGAAACGATCAACATGGATTTTGTTGTAGGTTTACCTCGCTCCTGAAGCAAGTATAACTCCATATGGGTGATCGTGGACAGACTGACAAAATCAGCTCACTTTCTTCCAGTCAAAACAACATATTCAGCAGAAGATTATGCCAGGTTGTATATTAAAGAGATTGTTCGACTTCATGGTGTCCCTGTATCTATTATTACAGAAAGAGAAGCACAATTTATAGCTAAATTTTGGAAGTATTTCCAAGAAGGTTTCGATACTCAAGTGAAACTTAGCATAACGTTTCATCCACAAACTGATGGACAAGCCGAACGCACTATTCAGACCCTGGAAGATATGTTGCGGGCATGTGTGCTAGATTTTGGTGGTAGTTAGGATAACCACTTACCTCTTATTGAGTTTGCATATAACAATAACTATCAATCCAGTATTCAGATGGCCCCATATGAAGCCCTATATGGAAGACAGTGCAGATCCCCAATAGGGTGGTTTGAAGTGGGAGAGACATAGCTAATATGCCTGGAATTGATTCAACAAGCGGTGGAAAAGGTCAAGGTTATTCGAGATCGACTGGTGACAGCCCAAAGTTGCCAGAAATCTTATGCGGACAACCATCAGTGAGACTTAGAATTCCAAGTTGATGATTAGGTATTCTTGAAGGTATCATCAATGAAAGGTGTGATGAGATTAGATAAGAAGGGAAAATTAATTCCTCGATACATTGGACCTTACAAGATTGTCCGCAAGATAGGCCAAGTAGCTTATGAACTAGACTTACCCTCGAAACTTGAATCAGTCCATCTAGTTTTACATGTATCAATGCTCCATAAGTGTGTCGGAGACCTGACTAAAATCATGCCGGTAGATGATGTATAGGTTACGGAAAGATTGGCTTATGAAGGGGTGCCCATTGCCACACTAGATAGGCAAGTGCAGAAACTTAGAAATAAAGAGGTGGATTTGGTCAAAGTCTTGTGGCGAAACAATAACCGAGAAGAAATGACTTGGGAAGCGGAAGAAAACATGAGGTCCGAATATCCGCAATTTTTTCCACCCCCGGGAGAGATTCAAGATGAGACATCAATATCCTGAGGTATGTAATGCTTTCTTTTAAATGCTTTTGGTCGTGTGTGGCCATAATTTCTTGCTATTGTGTTGTATCCCTGTGAGGCAAAGTTATTGTGGGCTGTTTTGATGGGATGGTAGCGCCATATTAAAGGAGAAACTCTAGCGAAATTTTTGTAGAATTCCCGAGAAATTAACATTCGAGGACGAATGTTTTTAAAGGGGGGAAGAGTGTTACACATCGGAAAATTTCATGTCATCATGTGGTAGATATACTAATGCAGGGTAAGAAGTATATCATATTTCTACAAGTAAGAAGTAGTACTTAATGGTTCTAATTAAGATTCCAAAGACATTTGAGGCAAGAGGAGAAAGTTCGTTGAAGAATGTCAAGTATGAGTCGTGTTTTGAAAGAAGGGTTCGCAAAGTACTGAGATAATGTCGATTAAATAATTCCATGAGGAAAAGTTATAATGCTTCTTAGGTTGCTAATGAAGTGCTAAACAAGTGCTAAGAAGGTTCCATAAGGATTGGATATCAAACGAAACGACGAAAACAATTTCAGAGAAGTAGAGTTATATGACAACTTATACGGTTCGTATAACTTTATACGGTCCGTATAAGGGTCCGTATAACCCAAAAGGAAGGTTTTTTCCCTGATGGTGAAATATGGTCACTTATACGGACCGTATAAGTGTCCGTATAACACCCGACAGACATATTTTTAATTTTATATAAGGAGGCCCCAAATTCATTTCTTTCATATCCCATTTCTCTCCAACGCTCTAAAAACCTCTAGAACTATCTCAATACCATACCAACGTATATCCAAAGGAAAATCAAAGATCAAAAACCAAAGTAGTAGAATCAAGTGCAAGAATGCTAGCTAGGGTTGACGGAAGCAAGAAATCTCTTTGGATTTGAAGTTAGGGTTTCCTCCAAGTGAAGCATTTCTATAAAAAAACCCATTCCTACACAATCAAAGGTGAGTTTATGATCATTTCATATTATTAAGAATATTGAATGGTTGAATAACTTGTATTGGGGAAGCAAGTAGAACATGGAGTTCAAATATAGAAATTGTGATATTCTTTAATGGTAACTTGACTTGAATCATAATTATTGAGATGTTATAAGTATAATTTTTTTATAAAAGATATTAAGAATATGGGAGAAACATTATATGAGGATGAATGTGGTGTTGCATCATGACTATGGTTATGGATGGCTTGAAAGGGAATTTTGAGAATTGAATAACGTTGAAGTTGTCAAAGTTGTGGATTATGATATTATGAAAGTTGTTATTGATGTTTGGGAGTTTCTATATCATATGGAGGATGTTGTAGAAACAACGGATGCTGCCCAATTTTCGTTAGCTTTAGCCTAAGCTTAAGTATGCTTCTGATTATCTAATCTTAGCACGAATTCCTTTGAATGTGGAGTTACGAACTTGGTAGGAAGTATTTAGTCGGAAAGTTAGAAAGGGGTAAAGGTATGTGAGGCTACTCTCTTCTTTCCTAAGGAATGACTTCCTTTATCTTTCCATGATTTTCTCATATTCCGGAAATTATAAGCTTATGACTATCAAGAACTACTCATGAGATAAAGATAAGAGATATGTTATGAAAATGATCATGATGATGATGAGTCTAAGTCTAGAGATTCTAAAGCTCACGATATGATATTTCTACGAAGCTAATGACCCTTATTCGATTCTTTGATGCGATTCACTGTTGCTAGACTCACCTTATAATGCTAGTTCCTTCAAGGTGAGATATGATGATCATGACTACTCCATAATGGAATCGGGGGTCCTCGACCTTACGTCACCCCGATAGAGTTATAGCTTGTTCTTGAGTTCTTACTCATGCATTATGATAAGTATATGATAATGAGGTTACACCGTGACTAGATGGCCGAGCATGACACTGCTAAGGCGAGCGGCTTATGATTACACGGTGCCTAGATGGCCGGGCATGACACCACTAAGGCAGGCGGCTTATGATTACACGGTGCCTAGATGGCCGGGCATGACACCACTAAGGCAGGCGGCTTATGATTACGACGTGCCTAGATGGCCGGACATGACACAGCTAACGCGGGCAGCTTAAGATAACACCGTGCCTAGATGGCAGGGCATGACACCACTGGTGGGCGGTGTGCGATGGTTACCTGGACGCAGGTTAACCATGATGTTATATTTGATACGCATAGCATGTGCTTTCCTTTAAAGGTTAAGCAGGTTATATCTTTGCCTCATGTTTCCTTATTTCGTTATTGTGCTAGTATTATTCATGCCTTACATACTCAGTACATTTTTTGTACTGATTTTCTTTTCTTTTGGACGCTGTGTTCATGTCGACAGGTAGACAGGGAGACGATGCAGATCCGTAGGAGCTTATCCGTGGATATACAGGAGCACTCCACTACTCCGGAGGTGCTTCTTATGGTCATATTATTTTGTGTATATATTTTGGGGTATGACGGGGTCCTGTCTCGTCCTTATGTCACAATACTCTAGTAGAGGCTCGTAGATACGGATGCATGGGTAGTTGATGTGTTATGGATATATCGGTGTATATTTTGTATATCATTTTTGTAGCCATGAGGGCTTATGTGTATATATATATATATGTAAATGTTTCCTTCGAGATTGTGTATGTTCAGGTTGGGTATGATGATTAACATATTGAGTGGTGCTCGATAGCCAGCTCTGGGTACCCATCATGGCCCGCTAGTCAGGTCGTGACAATAGCAGTACCATGCATAATACCATTTCTCCTTTTCAATAACTGCCAACACATAAATGCTAGTACAACTTGATATATAACTTTGAGAATAGGAGCCTATTGCACAGTCCACTACTTCATAACTGCTTAATGTATCTACATTAAAGGGCCAATAATCCTAGCTGCTGAAGTGTAATATAACCAAATGGACCTTGCAAAATCCCCTGTAAGGAATACATGTTGCATAGTTTCGTCATAGTGAGAATCATCACAGCATTTGCACCTTGACACTATTGATATATGCATTCTCTTTAACACATCATCAATAAATCCAAGAGAGGCCTGAATATGTTATTCATCAAATTCATGAACACTGACGGAGCATTAGTTAACCCAAATGACATCACCCGGAATCATAATGGCCATATCTCATTTTAAAAGCTGTTTTGGGAATATCTTCTTCTTTAACTCTCACTTGGTAATAACCTGACCTCAAGTCTATTTTGGAAAACCACTTGGCACCCTGTAGTTGATCAAACAAATCATCAATCCTTGGGAGAGGATATTTGTTCTTTATTGCCACCTTATTCAACTACATATAATCGATGCACATTCGTAGGGAACCATCTTTCTTTCTCACGAATAGGACTGGTGTTCCCCACGGTGATGAAATGGGTCTGATAAACCCCTTCTCAAGCAAAATTTTCAACTGTGCCTTTAATTCTTTCAGTTCTGCCGGAGCCATTCGGTAAGGAGGAATAGAAATAGGCTTGGTGTGTGGCAACACATCAATAGCAAAATCAATCTCTCTTTCCGGGGGAAGGCCTGGAAGTTCATTTGGAAATACATCCGAAAATTCATTCGCTATCGTAACGGATTGGAAAGTTGGTGAATTTGCTTCGGTGTCATGAACTCGGACTAATTGATAAATATAGCCTTTTGCTATCATCTTTCTTACCTTAAGGTAGAAAATAAACATACCTCTTGGAGATGCTGTATTACCCTTCGGTTCAAGCACGGGCTCTCCCGGGAATTGAAATCGAACTACTTTCATTCGACAATCCACATTAACATAACATGAGGCCAGCCAATCCATACCCATAATCACATCGAAATCTAACATCTCCAGCTCAACAAAATCAGCTTTAGTCTGGCGGTCGCATATCACAATTACACAATTTTTGTACACTTGTCTACCTATCACGGGATCACAAACCGGAGTAGATACCTCAAAAGGTTTTATTGGCTCAGGTTTCACCACAATATGGCCAGCAACATACGGTGTAATATAAGATAGAGTAGAACCCGGATCTATCAATGCATACACATCATGGGAAAATACGGATAATATACCTGTAACCACATCCGGGGAGGACTCAAGATCCGGTCGTCTTGCTAAAGCATACATACAGGGCTGAGTGGCACCTGAAATAGATGCTCCCCCTCTGCCTCTACCTCGACCTGATGGAATCTGGGGAGTCTGCCCTACCGGGCGCACTGAAGAGGACCCAGCTGCCGATCCTGTGGGCTGTACCCCACCTCTACCATACCTCGAGGGACAATTACGCATCAAGTGCCAGTCTGCCCACAAAAATAGCAAGCATCTATGCCCTGGCGACATGGCCCCGAATGTAATGTACCGCACTGACTACATCGCGGCACTGGTGGCCTCCTCTGACTATGATCACCCTAAAATTGAGAACCTGAAGCTCTGAAACTCTTACCCTGTCCTGAAGGAAAGGAGAGATCAAATATCCTACTTGCAAATCGTGGAGGCACACTAGTTGCCGACTGGCCTGAGTGTCTAGAATATACCTGCCTTGATTCCCCTCTATAATCACTACCTGCCCCCATATATCTGGCCCTCTTGCTTTACCCTCTATCAATATCACGATCACCCCTTTTTGGATGTTGTTGTCCTTCTAAATTCTGGGCATGGGCTTGAATGCGGGAAATATCCATCCCATATTGAACTGAAGTTGTCAAGCAGTCCTTGAACAAATGCGGCCCTAATCCACTCACGAATCTGTGCACTCTATCCCCCATGTCGGCCACCAAAGTCGGGGCATATCTAGCCAATGAATTAAACTGAAGGCTATACTCCCGGGCACTCATATTTCCATGTTTTAGATTTAAGAACTTATCCGCTCTAGATCGGCGGACCTCGGGTGGCAAATAGAGCTGGATGAAAGCATCTACAAATTCTTGCCAAATGGGAGGAGGTGCATTCTCCTTTCTTGATGATATCCAATTATTGTACCATAATACCGCCACATCTCGGAGTCTATAAGATGCTAACTTTATAGATTCAGTTTCGGAGGCATGAATAATCTTCAATGTTCTCAACATTTCATCAATAAAACTTCGCGGGACTTCATTCGGCTTTAACCTGAAAAACTCCGGAGGACTCCAACTTATGAAATCACGGGATTTGGTACTAGCTGCCCGATCACTTGGACCCGTATTCTGCCGTTGTGCCTGGGCGGCAACTAACTGCGTCAATAGATGAATAGCCTCGGTCACTTCTTGACTCGAAGTAGCCGGCGGAGGAACTGGAGGCGTAGGAGCTGGAGCTGAAGCCCCTTCTTTTTCCTCTATAATAGGCGGATTGGGAGAAGTATTAGATGGAGCCTCATTATGTGATGCGCCCTCTTCTACATTCATTGGTGGCTCTCTTTCTACCCGCTTTTCCATCGAATCTTTGACCTTCTGGGTGGCTGTAGCTTTTCCCTTTGGCGGCATTTCTGAAATCATAGCACACTATTAAGGAGGAGAAAATCTTATAACACAGCTCTATCGCACGATCTCTTAAGATGAAAGATGGTCATTTTTCCTAAATGCCCTGTAGCCACCTGTTTATTAGTGTGGCACGCACCACACCATAAACAAGACTCTACTAGACACGGCTCGTAGACACTTCTTAGGACTGAACTGCTCTGATAACACTTTTGTCATGACCCGACTAGAGGCCATGACGGGTACCCGGGGCTAACCACCGAGCACCGCTCATACCATTACCCATCGTGCACATCAAGCGTTCATTCATTAATCTTATACTCAAATCATAGGAAAACCATTTTTCATTTGAAATCATAATTACCTTTGTGTGTAGAAGCCCTTCGGCTATCAAAATAATGTACATACAATAGGGACATCGTGGGACCATGCTAACTACACATACGTATCTACAAGCCTCTACTAGAGTACTAGACATATGGACGGGACAGGACCCCGTCATGCCCAAAACATATATATATATATATATACACACACACAAAAGGCAAAATCAATGGCACCTCTGGGATAATGGAGTGCTCTCAAAGTCTGCTAGTAGCTCCTACGAGTCTGGATCACCTCCCTGCCTACGTGTGGGCATGAACACAGCATCCAAAGAAAACAGACGTCAGTACGAATATTGTACTGAGTATGTAAGGCATGAATGAAATAAACATAATAGAGAAATCATAAGGCATAAGATGAAGATATAACCTGCGTAACTTTTATGGGTGAATATATTTCATACATATATCATATATATAATCATAGTACATGTATCATCATAGCGCACACATCATCGTATCATATAAATCATCATCGTTAACCCGTGTCCGGGTAACCACCATATGCCGCCCACTAGTGGTGTCATGCCCGGCCCTCCAAGCTCAGTGTAAACATAGCATCCCGCCTTAGCGGTGACATGCCCGGCCATTTAGGCACAGTGGAATCGTATACAGCCCGCCTTCGCGGTGACATGCTCGACCAACTAGGCACGGTGGAATCGTATCGTCATATAGTCAACATAAACTTATCATTATTATACATCTCATAGGCATATCATGACCTTATCTTAACTTAGCATCATTATACATTTATCATAAAAACATACATTAGAGCTTGAACGCAACTATGGCTATGTTGGGGTGACATAAGGTCGTAAACCCCCAATTACATTATAGAGTGATCATTATCATTATATCTCACCTTGAGGGGACTAACTTTTTAAGGTGAGTATACATAAGGAAAAGCATCAATGGAACCGTACTTAGGATCATTAGCTTCGTAGGAATGTCATATTATGAGCTTTAGGACTTCTAGACTTAGATTCATCATCAGTATTGCCATGCTTGTAACGTATCTCTTTTCTTTGTCATGTGCGTAAGTAGCTCTTTATAGTCATGGACACGTAATTTCCGTTTTTTAGGAAGATTATGGAAAATTAGGAAGATTCATGCCATAGGATTCATGCCTTAGAAGGAAGGGATTAGCCTTACATACCTCTTTCGTTTAACAATTCTATCGTTTGATTGTTCTCCTTCGATGCTCGCGTTTTTACGTTCAAGAAAGTTCGTATTAACATTAGCTAATCGATTATAAGAACGTGCTTACTAAAGCTAGGGAAAATTGGGCAACATTTCTTTGTTTATAAAACTTTCATCATATCACATATCAACTCCCAAGCATCCATAACAACATTCACAATATTATAGGCAACAATCATCACTCATCTACATTATTCACATTTCACAATTTCCCGTCAATTCCTCCATAACTAGGGTCATAGTATAATATTACACCCGTCTCTTCATAATGTTTCTCCCATGTTATTAATGTCATTTATAGCATATTTATAATCACAATATGTCAAGAATCATGATCCATTCCAAGCTACTACTCAAAATGTCACTATTCTTACATTCATAACCCATTTTCTATCTCCTTCTACAATTCAAGTCTTTCAACCTCTCAATACTTTAAACAACATGGAATGATAATAAAACTTACCTTTGATAGGGTAGGAATAAGCCTTAAGTTGAAATACTTCTCTTGCACCAAAACCCTAGTTCACTTCCATTGGAATTCCTTGGCTTGGATGCACTTTAATGTGTTTCTTACACTTAATTTTGTTGGTTTGATGAAGTTGATCACCAATCTCTCTTGGGTTCTTGTAGATGAAGAGTGTGGAAGGTTCTAGAGAGTTCTTGAGTCATGGAGGAGAAATGAGATGATGGGAAATGAAAATAATGAACTTGGGTCCTCTTATTTAAAACTTAAAATCTGACCCGTCGGGAAAATATACGGACACTTATACGGTCCGTATAAACTTATACGGTCCGTATAAGTGACCGTGAAATCACCCCATCAACATCTCGCTTATGTGACCATTATATGGCACATTATACGGTCCGTATAATTTTATACGGTCCGTATAAGAGACCGTATAATCCCATCAGTGAGGTACCTTCACTGTGACGATTCTGCGGACCATTATACGGACCGTAAAATATTATACGGACCGTATAATCTATCTCTCTCCGATTTTGTTCTCGTCACTTCGTTCAATCTCAAATCCTTATGGAACCTTCTTCGCACTTGTTTAACACTTCATTAACAATCTAAGGGACGTTATAGCTCTTCTCCAAGACACCATTAAGTCATTATTAACTTGTTACTCGTAAATCCTTTCCGATACACATCGTATGCCTTTCCCTCTCTTGGCAAACTTTCTCCTCTTACTCCGAATGTCCTCGAAAATCTCAATTAGGGTCATCAAATGTAATTTCTCACTTATTGCAATACCTTATACTTTGTGCCCTTCGTTAGTCTATTCACTGTGCATTAACGGAAAAAAAATTCGGGGTGTAACACAATAGTTGTGACAATAGCTTATTAAACTCTTGAAAAAAAAGTTTTAATGTCACGACCCAGCTAGGGGCCGTGATGGGTACCCGGGGCTGACCACCGAGCACCGCTCGTTCTACTACTCATCATACTCATTAAGCCTCCTTTTTCGTTCATAATCTCATAATCATAAGAAAATCATTTTCATTAAAGAACATAAATACTTTTATATACATAAGCCCTTTGGCTATCAAAAGATAATGTACACATATCTATATATATAGAGTAGTAACCTTGTGAGACCATATAACCCACACATACGTATCTACGAGCCTCTACTAGAGTACTAGACATATGGACGAGACAAGACCCCGTCATGCCCAAAATACTTATACATATATATATATACACAAAAGTATAAACCCGATTAGCACCTCCGGAATAATGGAGTGCTTCTGCAAATCTGCTGATAGCTCCTAAAGGTCTGCGCCTTCTCCCTGTCTACCTGTGGGCATGAACACAGCGTCCAAAGAAAACGGACGTCAGTACTAATATTGTACTGAGTATGTAAGGCATGAATGAAACAAACATAATTGAGAAATCATAAGTCATGAGGTGAAGGAAAAACCTGCGCGACCTTTAAGGATGAATACATTTCATACATATATCACATATACATAATCGTCATACATGAACCATCATAGCGTATACATCATCATGTCATATAATTCATCATCGTAGTACCGTAGCTTCTTATACACATAAAACATTATCCGTATTCAGCCACGTAGGGCTCGACAATATCCATATTCGGCCACGTGGTGGCTTGATAGTATCCGTATTCGGCCACGTAGTGGCTCGACAATATCACATACATATCTTCCGTATTCGGCCACGTAGTGGCTCGATCATATCACATGCATCATACAAGGATCAATATATCTCGACATTATCATTGTCATCGCATACATCTCATAAGCTTATCGTAACCTTTCATTAATGCACACATTTAAATTTAAAGACAATCTATGAAAATCACATCATATTCGTAGCACGAATTTCGTATAAATATCATATGATAGTCTTTAGAATCTTTGGGCTTAAGCTCATTATTTCCATTATCGTTTCTATAGCGTATCTCTTACCTTTATCTCACATGAAATCCTTTATGAGCATACACTCATAGTTTCTCGAAACATTGGTCATAGGACATGCATTGAGGCTTATGAACAATCTATAACCATGTCGCGGTGACGTAAGGTCGAGAGCCCCCGCTTATATTATGAACGTTTATGAGTATCGTGCCTTGCCTTGAAGGAAATAGAGCATAAGGCGAGTGTTAACAAAGATAACATCATTAGCCTTATAGGAATATCATGCCACAATTTCATGAACCGCTATACTCTAACTCATTATCATCACCATCATATTCGTATGTAATTCAATATATTGAAGGACTCATAGGCTTCGGTTTGTAGAAGGATTATATAAGACTTGAAGGATTCATGCCTTTTGAAAGAAAAGATAAGCCTTACATACCTTTTCCTTTAGCTATTCTACCGCTTGATCGTTCCTCTTCAATATTCGTGTCTTTACCTTCAAGAGAATTCGCATCAACGTCAGTTAATCGACTATAAGAACGCGTGACTATTTTCTAGGGAAAATTGGGTAGCATTTCTTTTGTTTCTACTACTTTTCCCATGTTTCATTTCAACTACCAAACATTCACAACAACACTCACAATATCGTATCAACAATCGTCATTTATCTACATTTACCACATTCCACCATTTTTCTCCAATTTCTCCACATTTATGGGTTTTAGCTCATCATCACATTTTCTCATACATCGCACCTATTTTATGGTCTACACGTCATTTATAACATATTTATACTCCCAACTCATCAACATTCATAATTCAATCCAACTATCATTCAACTATGACACTATTCACATTTTATAACCCATTTACTACACTCTTCTATAATCCAAGTGTTTCAACGTATAAATACTTCAATCATCATGAGAAAGTCATAAAACTTACCTTAGATGTGGTAGGAATGAGCCTTGAGTAGCAATACTCTTCTATGCTAAAAACCCTACTTCACTTCCTTTGCAATTTCTTGGTGTAGATGAACTTTGATGAGTTTCACACTTTTGATTTCATGGTTTTAGTGTTGTTGATCTTGATTTTCCTTTTCTTCTCTTGTGGATGAATATTAGAGAGTATTCTAGATGTTTCTTGAAGTGTGGAGTGAAAATGAAATGAATGGAATGAAAAAGGGTCCCTTATACTTAACTTAAAATCTGATTTTTATGAACATTAGTAGAAGTGCACAGTGGCCGTAAACCCAGTTTACGGGCCGTATTCTGGTTTACGGTCCATCTTTCACAAGTGTATTTAAGCATAACAGAACCAGGAAGGTTTGCTGGAGTCATGGGGGTTTACAGTCACAGTTTACAAGCCGTATTTCGATTTACGGTCCGTATTCTGAGTCATATTTAACCATTTAAACATTTGGTAGAAAGTTGAAGTTTTGGAATGTTGAAAGACGATAGCAGTTTACGGTCCGTAAACCACTTTACGGGCCGTATTCTATTTTACAACCAACTAGGCCGAAGTGCAAATCTGCAACTTTCGCATTTTCAAAACTCGTAAGTAGTCATCCCCTTCTTAGTAAAACATCGTACACTCATACTCTTAGTTGGTCTATTCATTGTACGCTCACGGAGAAATTTCCGAGGTGTAACCTTCAAAGACACCAGTTGGCAAGAATATAGTAACACTTCCACCTCTATATTATCAGCTACAAAAATCCAAATCTTTCCATTGCAGTTGGAAATAGCAGAATGCATATGTAGCCTTCTCTTATACTTCTGAATTTGGCTAGACTGTTGGAAAGGCTCTATCAGTGCTATTAAGAAAAAACTATGATGTCTATGAAGCATTTGCAACCTATAAAAGGCTTTCTGTGTCCTTACTGATCTAATATTCCAAATCAATGACTTAATCATCATTTAGACTTATGTTTAGTAGCAACTTTCTTTGATAGCCCCCTAGTAGGTTGTTGGTTCTCCACTATGGCCTACTTGTTACCTTTTTTTTGCCCTTTGTAGCAGTTTTTGCAACTGACTCATTTGGCTTGAATACATTCTCTTTTAACACAGAATAAGATGAATCACCCTCATCCATGTCGTTAACCTCTTGTAAGCCTGGATCAAAATTCTTTCCATTCATTTCAATATTATGGGACACTAAATCATGCAACATCTTGTGGGGGGAGGTTTTGGTTGGAACTGATACATTTGGAGGAGATATATATTCACAAATCACTAATGCCTTTTCATTCCCTATACCAACTTCTTCTAAAGAACCCTTAGGATTATTACTGGTAACTTCTTTGAATACTTCCCTATCTTTAGCATTGCCTGAGTTATCCACCCCAATCATATTAACATTATCTTTATTATCAATAATACCATCTGTGTTGTTACTTTGCCTGCATTCATCCAACCCAACTCTTAACTTCTCTGAGTGTCTTGAACAGAATCTTCATTAATCATATTACCCTGATCACACACAACATTGTTGTCTAATTTCATTATTGCTACCTCAGTTCATTGTTGAGAACCCTCCTTCATATGTGTGTTTGTACAATTTTTCACCTCTTCCCTCATCTGAACTAGTATTTCTTTGTCCCTACTTTCCTGAGAAGAAACACATGCACCTTCCTTACTTTGCTGAGTATCTAGTTGATTATGACCTTGCACAGCTTTGTCCACTACCACCTCTTTGTTTGAATGATCAAGCCTATTCAATTCATCTTTGTTCTCACCCTCATCATTACCTTGCTCACCAATATCATTAAGTGCCTCAAATTTGTTCATTGTTTCCACCTTGTTATTCTCCTACTCGATTTAAACCTTCTCACCATGCACTTTAGGAATATTAGTCTACTGCTTCTGAGAATTACCTAGATCCACATCCACTGGTATCATATTATTTCCAACTTTTGGCAACTTCTGTTGAAAATACCTCTCATGATACCTAGATGGAAATCTCATAGGTTTATGACCCTTCTGAGATTTATCATCTTGGGTAACAACCTTTGGGGTACTCTCCAATTGGACTTCAATTCAGGGTGCAACACTCGACACTCATCAGTAGAATTCCCTTGTAGCATACACTCTGTGCAATATTTTGGCAACACATCATATTGGATCTTTACTTTCTCCAATCTTACTTCCTTTGTACTCTCATCCTCCAATTCCATGGTCACAGATTTTGGTAGGTCTGCTAACAAATCAACTAGCACGTTAACTCTTGCACAGCTAGGCTAGTCTTATTGATTGTAGGCATGTCAAGTTGTAATGGTTTACCAACCGCTGAGGCCAATGTAAATAGAACTTCCTTAACAAAAAATGTAGACAACAAATTTGGAAAAGAGATCCGAACCCTAGCTTTTGTGGTTTCCTTATCAATCTTAAAGTTTGAATCATAAATCAATGGTCTCATTTGGTACATACAACCATCCTTCAACTTTAAATAATGAGCATCTTTAGATGTCAAAGTAATAAAATCTTCCATGAGACTTAACCTAATAAGGATATGTCGATGCCTTAATAGACCAACTGTTACTGTACCTTTTATTCCACATTATTGTGGAAGAATCATATGTAATTCCTCCAATTCTGGCCATTCATGAGCAAATTTTCGAACAACAGCATATTGCAGATTCTCCATAATCTCCATGTGATTAACTTCTGCTGCTGTCCACTTGACCATAGGGATCCCATTTGCATAGTTAATCTTCTTAAGTGGAATAGGATCACAAACTTGCTTCTGCATGTCACCATTGTTGTTAGTATTTGAGCATAGTTTACTATTTTCATGGCAGGAGGCAGGCTAATATGGGTTGTTACTAGTGGTGTCCTATTTTGAAGAGGAGGATAGTGAGTAGTGCAAGAGATCTGAATAGGCTTACTAGCCGCCGATGGCTGGCCAGTGGCGGCGGTAGCCATGGTGAGTTAATGATAGACTAGGATTTGCATGAAAGTTTAGGAGAGAGAAGAGATCTTATGTTTAGGGTAGAAGAAAAGTAGAGACAACGAGGGCTACAGTGAAGCAGTATCATGATAAGAAAATCCTGAAGCGAGAATTCTACAAGAGTGATACTGTCCTGCTATTTAATTCTCAGTTGAAGCTGCTACCGGACAAGCAAAAATCAAGGTGGTCCGGTCCTTTTGAGGTAGTAAGTGTTTCACCCCATAGGGCAATTGAACTGAAGTCCGGAGATAGAACTCGGACATTTAAGGTGAAAGGGCAGAGGGTGAAGCACTACTATGGTTGCATTGGTGGGGATAGAATTGCTCATCGGTAACGGTTGAAGCAACTGTGAACGAATGCTGACCCGGAAAATCCTAACCAGGAGTAAATTGGTGACACCGTCGTGTCGCGACGTTAAATCAAGTTCTTCTTGGGAGGCAACCCATGTTCAATTTTTATTGTTTTTGAATTTTTGTGACTTAGATAGTGTGTGTATAGGTTAACGTTTGTTTTGGTGCAGGATCAAAAGTGCAGAAAAGCTGAAGTGGAGAACATGGAGTCAATCTACATCAGAATATACGTCCCATAAAAGATTTACAGACCATACATGGAAGCGTAGATTGAGGTAGCAAAAATATGGATTCACTGTTTATGATTTATGCCAGAATCTACGGCCCGTACAATTTTTACGGACCGTAGATGGAAGCGTAAATTATGGGCAAGGTAAAGGATCTTTCCGTTCTTGATTTACGCGAACACTTACAGACCATAAAACATTTACTGATCGTAAATGGAAGCGTAAACCAAGGATTGTTAGATTATTTCACCATTGCAAGGTTTACGCCATAATTTACGGTCTGTACAAAATTTACGGATCGTAAATGGAAGCGTAGATTGAGAATTCCCATCTAAAGACACGTCATTTAAAAACCCCAGGTAAGTCTGTAGAACTAGCAATAAAAAAATTACGAGCGTAAATCAGTTGGTGTAAAACCCTCTCAGGTAATTGTTTAACATAAGGCGGCTAGGGTAAAATTTACGCTCACCGTCACTTTCCCATTCCCATTTCGACTCAAAATTCAAAACTCCCTCTCATCTTCCAACTCAAACACCCCACCTAAAAACATCCCTTAAATCTCTCCATTTTTCACTCCCCACAATCTCACCGTTATATATTCTCTGTCCCACATATAATCACCACTACTCAACCTCACAATCACTACACCACAACAATAACACTTACCCGTTTGAGTTGAAGTGAAGGAGGGAAACCTTTTGAAATTGTACTTTTCTTATTTCATATGATCACCAACATTTCATCAAGGTTTGTTGATTCTTTCATACCCTATTTATGACCTAGTAGTGTATATAGGCGAGATTAACGAACACATATTCATCCTTCGATGACCTTGCTTACTGAAATTTGTGTTTTCATCTTATGGGGGATAGATTCATGTATTTAAGTAGGGGGGGGGGATTTGGTTGAGTTGTGCTTAAACTTTAGACTTAGGGGGAACAAGTGTTCGAAACCCCCATTGAGTCGGTGGGCATTTCGATTGTCAATGTCAAAGTTGATATCGTAATTCGTTATACCCACCAACTGTTCGATAAAATGCTTGAATGAATAAAAGTATGAATTGGGGTGAAATCTGAGTAACCCCGGCATGATTCGAGCATAAAAACAGGGTTTTAAAAAAGAATAATTCATTGTTGAATGCTAGGCACTGAAGGGAAGTCACTTGGGAATTATGCTTGAACTGTTATATAGAGGGCATTTTACGAATGGATTTATGGACTGTAAATCTGTGTCGTAGAATTCTCTACTATATACCAAAGCTCACTGTTCCTATTTTACGATTCAACTTATGGATAATAAAAATTTCATGGACCGTAACTTGCATCGTAAAACAATTTCCCTAGTTCCCAAGTTACTGTAACCAATTTATGGTAGTTTTTACGGACCGTAGAATTTTTACGGACCATAAAACCTTACCGTAAAATACCCTGGCTACACTAATACATCACTGTTACTAATTTACGAATGCTTTTATGGACCGTATATCTTTTACGGTTCGTAACATAGAAAAAAAATTATTTTTGTATTTGCAACATGATAATCCTTGGTTTTACCTTAATTATTGTACATACTAATACGTACTCCATAGGTATGGGTCCAAAGAATACTGTTAGAAGGGGTCGTGCCCAGGCCATAGTATAGGGTAGGGGACGAGGTTAGACACAAATCAGAATAAGGATTTGTGATCAGTCTCCTGACCTTTCGAATGAAGAGGATCATGCCCCTATAGCACGACTTACGAGGTAGCGTAGAACAACCCAAACCTCGACAAATCCCCAGTCTGAAGAGGGGTCCTCATCAAGGAACGTGGCTCCAACAGTGAAGGAGAGAAATCCTCTAGCTCTCCAGAAATTCCCACACAGGAGGAGACGAGTAACATGCTGGAGGAGTCTGATGTTGAGGAAGCGGCAAGACAAAATGAGAACAGAATGAAGGAGAGGTCTGAGAATGCTATGCAGTTCTCGGTACAAGAGGAGAGGTATGAGAATGTTATTCAGTTCTCGGTACAAGGGTCAAAGGATATATACAAGAAAGGGCTAGATCCCAAGAAAGGAGGACATGGGTTCTGCCGGAGCATCTATGATGAGAGGCGGATTAGTTTTGATGGGGTGGACCATTTCCCCAACATTCAGGCTGTCACTGATCGCCATAGATGGGATTTCCTTAGGCACCTAATCGGCGTATATATACCAACTATTGTGTGAGAGTTTTATGCCAATTATGCAGCAGAGTTAAACAACCCGTACAGGCCAGTCCAACAAGCTTGGACAGTCATATGTCTTTCGAAGGTAACTGTTAGGGGATTGAGGATTGATTTCTCCAGCAAAGCAATCAACTGATTTTACTTCGGGGACAACTATGAACCACTAGCAAACACTGATAAGTTGGACTACAGACTGGGGGGAAACATACCTGATCAGTTGAATGAGTTGCCATGGGTAGCTTCAGTGATTGCACGAGATGACCCTAGGTGGCGTACAAACTCTAGTTTGCAGATTAAAAAGAAAGATCTCTCAGTTGAAGCCAAGTTCTAGTGGAGCATCTTGATAAATAAAATCTTCCCTACTCAGGCGAATAATCAGCTTGCTATTGACCGAGCAATCCTAGTGTCTTCTATCATGTCCCGCTACCTAGTGGATATGGGGAAGTTGATAGCAGATGAGATTCGTACACAGGTGACCCAGCCTAGGCTTTCTTTGGCTTTCATGTGCTTGATTACGGGTCTTTGTTTGAAGGTAGGGGTTCAGAATTTATCTTACTAGGACCATAGACTTCAGGCGAAACATTTCTATAGCTTAACCAAGAGCAAGGATAAAGATGTTAAAGCTGCGTTGTTGGCAGCCCGAGGTGGTGTGGCGGTACCAGCACAGGTGCAGTATGATTCTGACCAGAATAAGGTGGAGGGTACTACACTTCAGGATACCTATGAGAGTCTTGAGACTTCCACCATGGCAGCAACAGCCCCTACAGATATCCCTGTATCCTATTCAGGTCTCACCTTTTCAGCAGCCCTTGAGACCACTACTGAGCCTGCCACCATGACTGCTCCGCCTGCTCCTAGGGTCACCCCCACATCTACAACACTTCCTAAGGGTATCATTATTCTATTTAAGAGGCAAAACTTCCATGACTCCTATGTCAAGGCATACAGAGCTGATAGATAGATTACTAGCTTGTTGGAGGAGTTAGAAGGGGTAATAGCGCGAGCAGTCCAAAAGGAGATGGAGCTGCTACAGCTGTCCATCACCCACTCACACTATCAGATTCACTCTAGAATTGATGGTATTGAGAGGAGGGTCCTCGAGTTGGAGAAGATGTCGTCGGTGACTGAGGTGAAAACGGTGAAGAAGGATAGATTTGGCGTCTTTGGGGTCAGTGATCCTTGCGCTTCAGGTGAAGGAGGGGGGAGTGTTTATAGACCCTCCTCAACTAGCAATGCTGATAAGTTTGGTGTCTTTGGTGCCAGTGGTACGACTGACAAGAGAGGAGCTCTCAGCCCATAATAGAGGCAAGAGGCCGAGTCTGGGTATGATAGTGAGGGGTTGGATCCAAGTGAATTAAAGGAACGCCCGCGGAAGAGAGCCACACAACAGTCCCTTATTGACTATCATTTCATGGGGGCATCGAGCAACATATCTCCCCCTATTGAGCAGATGGTGCCAAGCATTGTGGCACTTGAGGAGGCCGTGACTACTGTCGTCGTAGAGGACCCACTCCCAAAAATTTAGTCAGAGCCTCCTAGCAGCACTATTGATCTAGCACCCGCCGGTACTGATGCTATAGGTGCACATCAGGATGAGCACCGCACCTAGAGCGCCTCAGATAGTCCTAACTCCTTTGTCTTTTTATGCTCACATTGATGCACTGGGAGCAGTGCATAATTTTTTAGTATGAGGTGGGACTACTTGATTTCATTGTAATGTATATATATGTTGGGCACCCCCTCGGTTTACTTTGCCAGAGTTCTTTTCCTGAGGGATTTTGTTTCTGTTGAAACTGGCTGTTTAGGTTGTTTAGATAAGATAGAGTAGATATGACTTAGATGGTAGTGGTTAATGAACTTAAGGCTATGCATGTTGATTTTTGATTTTGAAAATGTTTTCTGAAAAATTACCCCTCTCCGAAAAATTATGTAGACACTAGGGATATGTTGCGTATTGACATGCCTGCTTTTGTTTATGACAGTTGGAATATTTGGGTATTATGTGTGTCGACTATTAATTAAAGTGATACTTATGCCATTGTGTGTGTGAGTGGATTAGTTATGTTCGTACTCTGCTTTTGCAATCTAGAACTTGCCTAGTTTTTTATGCTTGAATGCTTAGGATAGGTTGGTTGTGAAATGATCGTAGGCTCTCTTTGGAATTCAGTCACTATTGGCTTATAAGCCTTACCTTTTGATGCAAATAATCCCTAGTATCCCCTTTTGAGCCTTCGGCCTTTTTCTTGGCTAGCCGTTAACAAACCCATATTCGTTTTAAATGAATCCATCTTTTCACCCGTTCCCTCCTTGACATTATTAGAGAGAAGAGGCGAAATGCCTAAGTTAGGGTGACAGAAGTGTGAAGAAGAGGCTAAAAGCCTAAGTTGGGGGTGGCGTGAGTTATCTGGTCATGATTCGATGTGGTTGTTAGAAAACAAAAATAGTGTAAGTAAAATTAAAAAAATTAAAAAAAAATCAGATAAAGTGCGGCATAAAAAGAAAGTAGTTTTATTAGTAGCAAACCACATCGAGGTCTAACAAGTGAAAACAAAGGGAGAAAAATAAGAGGTGAATCAAAGTAAAAGAAAAGTGTAGTGTTCAAGGATGGTGAGTCATACATTTGGTTTGAACGTTTTAAATTGAGAGGTTCAGTAGGGGAAAATAAGCATGCCTGTAGTTCTTAGCCAAAACCATTGTAGAAATTATTATTCTATTTGTATCTATGTTAGTTGAGTCGTTTGTGTTGTGTGACTTGCTTGAGGACAAGCAAAGACTTTAAGTTGGGGGTGTTGATGTGTCGCGAAATTTCGGCACATTTGATGCTTTTTTATGGCAAGTTTGGGTCTTTTGATGTGCTTTTGTTATGTTACAGGTATTTATAGTGTTTATGGCGAAAGTCGTGAAAATGGCTTAAACGGATGTTCAAAAAAGAGAAGTAACTGAAGTTGGGATTTCTACGAAGCAAAAAGACGGACCGTATAATATTTATGAGCCTTCAATTCCACCGTAGATCAGTGATAGAGAACTGCTATGTTGAGAGGAAATTCACGGCAGAAAGTACGGACCGTATATTATGAATGGTCCGTAAATCCCACCGTAGATCAATTACAGGAAGTCTCACATTGAAGGAATAATTGACGGTCCAGTTCTACGAACCGTAAAATATTTACGGTTTGTCCAAATGAAGCGTAGATCTAGGCATCAGGATGAGATTTTACGGACAGGAGCTGAAGATTTCACGGATTGTATAATATTTATGGTTCGTATGTTGATCCAACGCGGGCACTTTTGTCAACTTATGTTTCATGACTTAGACCATTATAAATACCTGATGTAGGGTTTTTGTAGACTACAATTGACCAGATTTCAGTCTTAACTTCCTTAGCATTGAATACTCATAGTTTGTGGAGTCTTTTTTGGAATGACAAACAATTGCAATTATTTTCTCTTCAATTCCAATCAATCATTCGTAAGCATTATGATCTGAATTATCTATTATTGTTGTTCTTCTTCTATGAGTAGCTAAATTCTTTACTCAGGTTGTGAACCCAAACATGGGTATTTTGTGATTGAAATATGCATAAGGGGTTGTTAGGGTTTATTTATTCTTCGTTCTTCATTCATAATCAATGGTTGCAAACATTGATTAAAGTCATAAACTTTTTCTAACTTGGGAAAGTACTTAGGGTTTGGTAAGCATAAATAACAAGAACTCAAGGCGTTAACCCTCGTTTGATAAATTCACATAGGAATAAGAGGAATTTACTTGGCTTAATTAACCATTCTTCATATCAACTTTCTTATATTTGGGAAAATCATAGAAAGAAATAATCTTTATTTATTGGGAAATAGTATCGATTCACATAGAGGTTAAGTGCATTCATATAACGATCCATTAGAAGTATATCAAGACCAATACACATGATCATACACTTTATCTGATGGGGACACAACCTTGGTTTCTTTTACCATACATTACAATCCAAAGAAATTAGTTAGCAATTAGTCATAAACAACCAACTTTCTACAAAAATCATCGGATTAAGACATTAGACGTAAATAAAGCATTCTACAATTTTAGTAACCTTTTCACACCATATTCTCTGTGGGATTCGACCCCAACCAAGTTGGGTTACTATATTTGATATCGTCCGCTTTACGCTATAAAAGGTGTAATTTTAGCATATCAGTCCCACATTGGTTGATACACTGATTTTGAGGATTTTTTGGTTTTATATAAAGAACCCCAACCTTTCACATTACACACACCGAATAACACATATTCACAACCTAGAACTCGAAACTAGGGGTTTTAAACAAAGTGCCCAATTAGAATTGGACATTTTAACCTAAATCTTTAGTTTTCGAGTTAAGTCTAAAATTTTCTTTGTTTTGTGCCTGAGTATTGGGGTTGAGGAGCAAAGGATCTCCAAGGTTTCAATCTCCACAATAGGTTGTACTCAAAAAAGGTAATTCCTCCACCTTTAAGTCATTTTGCTTGTAATTAGGTCTTATGTATATTTATGCTGCTTAGTGTTTAGGTTAGTTTTTTTTAGTTGTTAAGGGTTGTTTATGTGCTTCCTTTAGTTCATGTCTATTATGTAATTTTTGTGAATATTTTTGATTAGTTGTCAGATTAATGGTTAGTTTAGCATTGTTAGCAGCTTAACATTATGAGCATGTTGTGTTTAGTTAATACGATTTCATTTGCTTATATGTTTGTTTAGTGGCTATTGTATGATTATTTGAGTCTAGTTTCAGTCCAGTGTTAGTGTGAGTTAATATTGTCATTCAGTTCAGTGTTAGTGTGAGTTAATATTGTCATGACTGTTTAGTCTCTAAGTGTGTTATAGTTCATATATGTTTAAGTGTTAGCATGGATTAACCTTAGTTTAGTTCAGTCACTTGTTTGTATAAGCATGCCATATGTTTACTATAAAATAGCATTAGGACAACTTAACTATTTGATTAAATTGTTTACTTAGCCATTAGTTACTCACTTGTTTTGGCTTGTCTACCCTATCCTATTATTGGTCAGTAGCAATCTATTATGGTTAATATCTAGATACAATTGGGGTTTAGGTAAGCATATAGGGATTTGATTCTTAAATTGCCCACTTTGAGTCTTCTTTTAGTGTTTAAGGCTACTGCTAGCCAAATCTTGCCATCACCATGCTTAAAAGTCTACTTGATCTCTGATTTGCTTAAAATACTCATGTGGTTCCTTATTCATTGATTCATTAATAGCACAATGCCAATCAAAATATTCAAATATGGATTTGGGTTCAATCATTTAGGGTCTTTACATGTTTTAAAAAAACAAGTTCGAAATCGTATGAAACTTCCTAGAGTGGACATTTGGGACCTGGTCCTAATTATTAACAAAAGGCTGTTTCATGGCTCTGTGGTAGGTTAATATGCCTTCATTTAAGTCGTAGATGAATATCCTCTGGCTAGCATTAACTAATTTTAGTTTAGTTTAGTATAGGTGTTTTATTCAACCCTGTAGATGTTCATATACTTGTCTATATTGGTTTGGGCACTTGTTTGATGTCTCTGTTGATTCATGGATGAATCAGTGTTGGTCTAGGTCATATAAAGGGATTTGTGTAACCCTTGAGCTGTCTTTATATGCCTTGTATTCTCATGAGTGATAATCTAAGTCAGAATTAATTCTTGTTGTCATTGATGTTCAAATGTACTCATGCATGCCCTCTTTTGATGATTAACCTGTATATGTTGTTCAAGAGTCTTTCATGATAGTATGTGTGTCATCCAGCTAAATTTAAGGTACTAATTGAGTCATGTCTCTCGTATGCTTTCTATGTGTTCATATGAGATGATAGCATGATGAATGTTTGTTTTTGCTTAAGTTAAACTAGGATTTTATATGCCTATATACTATCAGTACTAGCCTACAATTTGACCTTTGTGAAATCAGTATGCCTCATGCATGTTCTTTCCCTATGTTGTGCTAGAATATTTCCAACATATAGGTTTTTGGTTACCGAACTTTGTCCAAAATGAATGACCACTTGAAAAAAAGTCAGAGATGATAGCATTTGCTAAATACTTCATCATCCATGTTGTTTTATATGTAATTAGCTGTGGTGCATTTTTAACCTCTGTATAATCCCTTCCCTCTTCCCTTTTGCTGGATTAACAGTCTATGCATATTATTTTCATGAATAGAGATTAGTTTAGAAATGTTAGTTGTGAATTGGTATGATCCTGTCCCCTTTGTCATGTCTATAGCTCCATTTAAATGAAACCATGTTAACCTAAGTTGGTGAGGATATTATCCTTTGGCTGCTCCTACTTTGGAACCACCTAAGTGTTGTTGATATCAGCCTGGATATTGTAGATATGTGCATCTATGATATTGAATATTGACATAGACAGATGCGTAGGCCAATAGATGTCAAATACAATTCATGTGTAGTGACATATATTCAACAGGCCATATTTCATGTCTTCTTCTATCCTTTACCTCATTCTGTGTTGTTTGCTATGATGGTATACATCGGTTATATAAGGTATATACAGTCTGTATACACCTCGGTGTATATAAGAGAGTATACCTTGTATATCATTAAGTTGAACTTGTGATATTTATCCTATATAATTTGTGGTAACGCTTTGGGCCTTTTTTTCCTATTTTGTTTCCCCTTATTGGGCTTTCCCTTTTATCTCATCCTATATTTGGGCCTATTACTTTGTGATCTCGTATCGTGGGTCTGTTTCTTTACGATTTCTGTCTGTTTGGGCTCACACATTTAGTTTGTTTCTATTTCACTGAATGCAGTATGTATACTTAACATATGTATATGAATACATGATTTATACGTATTTGCATTTGTTACTTAGACTCTTTATTAATTCATGGATTAACTTTAGATACCCTTTAACTGCGACTCCCCTTTTCCCCCTCTGTGTTTGCATGGAACCATCGACGTGGGCCACTTGGGCCGATCTCTCATTAACAAGCTGTTGGGCTAGGGGCCAAACTTCCTTCTTTTGATTGAATCTGTATGCTTAAAGCCCCAACCATGGGTGCAAATGGTCAACTGGTGGGCTTCGATAGGCCTACCAGCTCTAACTCCCCTTATTTTTATTTCATGTCATATATACGCATATGTATTTGTATGAATACTTGTAAAAATATTGGAACCCAAATGCAATAGAATTTAGGAAACTCGTGTAGTCATTAAACATTTTAAATGATTTTCTCAAAATTGAACACAGTTACGAAACCTATTGCATAAAATTGATAAACTTTGGATTTTTACCAAGTCTTCCATCAAACTGGAAAATTAGTACTATATGCATGAAAAAACAATTTTGGATTAATCAAATTGGGCCTGTTTTAAGGCCTTTAAGCCTTCAGATTCTAGAAAAAAATAAGTGGACTGATTTTGGACCAAAATAAATTAGGTTAAATTTATTGTACTTCATTTATACTTGGGTTGATTTTTCAAAATAAGGCCTAACAGATCTCTGGAAAAACAAGTATGAAAAAATGGACTTTTCAAACTTATGGACTTAAGGTATTTTAAACCTTTTTGGCGCAAAGCGCTGTCACGACCCAAACTGATGGGCCGCAACAAGTGCCCGACCATTGCTGGTCAAACACTCCTTTGTCTGCATTTACCTCTCACTGACTATCCTGGGCCCATACACAATTTGTAACTGAGTTGGACTTTCTCCGAACAATCAACATAAGAAACACCGTACCGGGAACTCACGACCAACGCATACATATAAACATAAACACTGAGAATAATAGCGTGAGCCGATTTGGCCGCCACACATATATACTGTACAACAAAATAAGTGCTAACGGGGCTGCATAACAACACGACTACATATAACTGTCTACAGACCTCTATGGAGTACAAACTGTAGAAATGACAGGACAAGGCCCTGCCGTACCCATACATGTACGTAACCGACTAGCATACCAAAAGGGGTGTAGCTCCGGATCAATGAAGCGTACTGACTGCTGCTGAAGAGAGATCCTATTGCTGTGAATCGTCCGACTGGCTACCTGATCCTGCGGGCATGAACGCAGCGTCCACAAGAAGGGACGTCAGTACGAATAATGTACTGAGTATGTAAGGCATGAATGGTAGTATGATATCAGAGTGAAGAAAACATAAGATAAAGTAAGTAATTATACCTCGTACTCTTCTTAAGATCTCTGTCATGTAAACTACTCGTCTACAGGAAAAACATGTCATACACATCCATACACAACATACATGCATATGCATTCACACGCACTTACTATACATACATCTATCATATCCGTACCCGGCCCTTTTGGGACTCGGTGTCATCCGTACCCGGCCATTTCGGGACTCGATGTGATCGGTACCCGGCCCCTTCAGGACTCGGTGTCATCCGTACCCGGCCATTTCGGGACTCGGTGTCATCCGTACCCGGCCCTTTCGGGACTCGGTGTCATCCGTACCCGGCCCTTTCGGGACTCGGTGTCATCCGTACCCGGCCCTTTCGGGACTCGGTGTCATCCGTACCCGGCCCTTTCGGGACTCGGTGTGATCCTTACCCGGCCCTTTCGGGACTCGGTGTGATCCGTACCCGGCCTTTTCGGGACTCGGTGTGATCCGTACCCGGCCTTTTCGGGACTCGGTGTGATCCGTACCCAGCCCTTTCGGGACTCGGTGTGATACCCAACTGATCAGTGGGACGCAATGCATACATACATACATATACATAAAAATACATAAATGAAATCAACATCATCATTAGCATTAAACTTATCACTATATCATTCCTTAAAGGATCAACCATCGTAAGATGAAATCAATAATGTCATGAGAGTATCGAGAACCATGAACTTAGATAACATTAGAAATAGAATCGTCATCGCTATACCTCACCTCGAAAGAACAAGTATTATGAGGTGGGATCAATCACAAAGAATAGTCTCAAGATCATGAATAAGCTCCATAATATCGTAAGGATCATGAGATTCATAGGCTTCTAGCATTTGTGGAGGCCAGGATATGACGGATGTGGTACAAAGGTTTATAACAAGGAATCATGCCTTTAGAAAGAAAGGGTTTAGCCATACATACCTTTCGGTCGCCTTAGTCGTTCAACGTTTATCCTTCCAAGCTCGTAAATCTACATATAAACCATTCATACTATTATTAGGCTCAATGTCATATGCTCATCTTAAGCCTTCAATTTAATTCCGTTTAGAATCTGTCGAAATTCGGGCAGCACCTCCCCTGTTTATATGCCTAGTCCGAAATCACAATCCAACAACCAACAACAACAACAAAAATACCAACATCAATAACATCATTTCCAACACCAATATGTACCATAAAACAGCCCACATGCTGTTTTCCAACTTCCATAATTAACAATCTTACTACACGATTGTTTAGCTTATTTATCTCCGTAAATAAGCTTTAAATAATACCAAAAGAGAAAGATTCATACCTTTTTTCCTGTTAAGACAGCAATATCCTCAATATCCACGCTAAAATGTCCCGCAAAACAATACTAGAATCACAACCATGCGTTACCCGGACCTAAACCACTACTCCGCAACTTAAAAATTGCACACTTTTGATTCGCTCACTTTCTCTCTTCAATTTTCTGGAATTTTCCAGCAAAATCAGGTGAAAAAAATGGGTTCTTACCCTTTTTATAAGGGTCAAATTCGGGTCGGGTTTCACTGTAACATTTTACTGTAGCAGTACTGTAGCAAGTAGGTACTGTAGCATGCCTTTCTGCTCTGTCAGCCGAACGTGTAACGTCCATAATTCTCTACTCCAATGCCCTATAGACGAGCAGTTTGTTGCGTTGGAAACTAGACTCGACGAAATTCATTTTATACTTTTGTTTCACCTTAATACACTTTATATGCTCAGAGATATTCGATCCCCAAGTTGGACCAAAATTTTCACACAAAACATTACCCATCCTTTCTCCAAAGTCATACTACTTCATTCCTTCCACTCATTTCCTTATAAAACCTTCCGGTATACCTTCTATACATCCTTCACTCATTAAATATATTTAATAATGCTTTCTCCTTATATTCCAAAGTGGTTTTACTTAACCCTAACTCAACGTACTTATGTTTCAAATTTGATAAGTGTTTCTTCGAAGATACGGGGTGAAACAAGCCCAAACCTTAAAGCAATAAAACAAAAGAAAATACATTTTTGACCTATATTTGAAGTAAGAGGATTTGGAAGAATACGGTTGACCTTAAAATAGGCTAAGATGAAATGAAAATAAGCAAAATTCTTATATATATACTTATAAAACCTATGCTATTTATTTCAAAGGAGATATACTCAATTGTTCCTAAAAAATACACTTATAAGGACTAAAAATCTTGACATTGGACTAAGTTAGTAGAAACTCTACTTGAGAGAAATCCTAAGTGTGTTTTGGTCCGAAATTGAAAATTGATTTTAACCCTTATAAACATTTCCAAAAAGAGAAAACAATTCTTTTCCCTAAATATTTTTTCCAAAAGGGAGTTATAATATGCCATGACACTTTTCCAAGAAAGAAAACACTTTAGCAAGTAATCACAGTTAATCACACATTGAAGCTCGAAGGTCAACCATTTCTACGGATCCTTAATACTAAGGTGCTTAAAACCTTTCCTAGGAGATCACCAAAACCCTTACCTCGAACTCTGGTTTAAAAAAATCACTTGTTTGGTAAAACCCTTTTAACTTGGTTTTCCTAATTTTCCTTATAAATTAGGTGGTGAGTCTAAAAAAAAAATATAAAATTCGAATAGAGTCCACAACCTATTAGTAGCTTTTATGCACCCACGTAAAAGTGAACCGTAATAGATGGGACTCTGCTGGGGATGCGCTAGGTTCTAACCATAAGGGTTTCAATTTAATGTGATATAATTGCGAATATTTTCTTACTTGTTTACTTTCTTGCAAATATAAATTGTCACGCATTCATAGCATAAACTCCGCAACCTCTGGCAAAAAGCATGGTTTCAAAGGGGACACACGGGCTCGCAGTCTAGCCTTCATTAAAAAAAACCAAAATACCTTTTGTGGAATGCGGAGTTGGTACACGATCGTCCAACAGCCGACAATGGTTCACTCTCAGTAGTCCGCTCAGGTCCCTGCTAATTTGAAAAGCCCACTCTAGCATTGACTAGGATAGAGCCAAGACAAATCCCAACGGACTAGCGCATACTTACTTAGATGGGTTTTGGATATTTGAGATGTATCTAAAGCCCATTAAGGAGGCTACCCTGTATCAAGATGGTCTATGACCCGGAAGACACCATATCCCACTCTATGCAAAATGGAAACATTTGTGCGCCTATGTGCTAAACTATTGTCCATGGATGTGGGGAATTAACCATGTTTTGTTTTGTAGATGCACACAAATTTGAAATTCGATATATGGTTCTCGAGGCACCTGATATGCTGAAAATTTGGTGAGGTTGGATGAATACCGAGGAACAACAGAAAGTGACCAAGTGTTTAGGAACTTGCCCTCTTTGTTAGTCATGACTGGGTGTAGGGAGTTGATTGAGATAATCACTGGTTATTGGGATCGAGATATAATGGTGTTAAGATTTTGGGACGATATAGAGATGACCCCAAATTTAGAAGAGCTTCAGGATGTGATAGACAACATCAGAACTAGCCTAAGAAGGAGAAAGAAACCCGACCAAAACCTCCTTATCCCACATAAGCCTGCCTCCAATCAAATCCTAAAAATGCTATCCTTATCCCATGCCAATTGGATATTTGGCCTAACTGTAGCCAAGAAGGCAAGGATCGAGATAGCTTCATCATCAACCACTAGAGGACATTTCTGCTGACTTTTACTTTATGTTTATGATCTTTTGAAATCGCTTAGGGGAAAATATTATTAATGAAACTATGATTTATGGGGTAATGTTTTAATACAAATGGCACATTCATGTTTCAAATAGACTAGGGTGACTACACTTTAGAAACGCGAGTAGCATAATTTGTTGTAGGACTATATGATTAAATTCTTATGTGCTTCATGTATTTCGTTTGAATGATTGGTTGATCCTATGTTCCGATCACTACCTCAAAGAAAGACACAAAGAATTACTAATTAGCAAAAAAACCACGAACATAGCAAACTAATCCTTTGCACCACTAAAAAAGGTTGATTTGCTATAATAGATGAGAGAAGAAGTCTAAGAAATGCTACCCTGGGGGGCAACACCGTTATCAAAGCCGAAGGATCATTTAGTAGAAAGACTCATAGGCTAGAAGAACAAATTGAATTAGTCCGAGCCAAGATCAAAAAGGCTGACCAAATTTTGGATCTAGTTGAGAATCCACCAAAGGAGACTGCAGAATTGAAGCATTACTGAGAGAGCCTGTCAGATAAGGTCAAGGGAATGGCACAAAGCTACGTACCTCTGATAGTGTCACGACCCAACCGGAGGGCCGTGACGGGCACTCGGTGCTAGCCCACCCGGGCACCTCTAACATACCTTTACATTTACATCTAGGTGAGTCATGTATTAAATCATACATTCTATCCATCAATCATACTACTCCCATTGGACGACCAATACATTTATATCATCATTAGCAACTATGCCCATATCAATGTACATAAGCCGACGAGGCTAACAAAATGATATCCAAAATATAGGCCGACAAGGCCAAACACATCTAACCATATACACATGTCTACGAGCCTTTAAGGAGAGTATGTCATATCATATAGGCGGGACAGGGCCCCGCTATGCCCATAAATATGTACACAAAAGAATCAATACCAAAAGCTATAGTTCCGAATTAAATGGAGCTCCGCTATGCAGTCCCTGAGAAATATAGCTATGGATCAAGCGTGTCTCCCTGGCCACCTGCGGGCATGACACAGCGTCCACAAACAAAAGGACGTCAGTACGAAGAATGTACTGAGTATGTAAAACATGATCAATATCATTATAGAAGCATAATAAGCAACATAAGAGATAGCATAATATGGAAGATAGTAGTATTATTGTCATAAGCACTTACTTGCCTTTGATATGGACTTTGCATTTCTAATGCGTGACTGTGTACATACATCCATATCCGTATCCATATTCATATTCGTACTCATTTACATTTCGTATCCATAATCGTATTCATATACATATTCTTATTCGTATTCGTATCATGTTTGTATTCATACTCATACCTATATCATATACATATCCATATCATATACATATCCATATCCTATACATATCCATATCATATACATATCATTTACATAGCATACCCGACCACGAAGGTTCGGTGTTTCACGTACCCGACCATGGTTAGGCTTGGTTATCATATACATACCTGGCCAGCCAAGGCTCAGTGTTACACGTACCTGGCCCTACTAAGGCTTCAGGGTAATCCATACCCAACTGTAGTGGTGCGCACGCATCGTCATATATATACATACATCTATATATTCTACCCAGTAATATAAGATCGGGGTTTCATAAAATCCATACATAGGCACACATACATATAAGCTCATAGGCATCTTTAGCATTATCACTATTATCATCGTCATCATTATCGTTATCGCTATTATCGTCGTCATCATTATCATCATCACCATTATCGTCGTTCATTACATCTATCCTTATAGGATTATTCGTCATATGAGGAATTTAGTACAATCATAATACATATCAAGAATTATAAGATTTGTAGCTTTTTGAAGATAGAGTCATTTGGAGAGCATCATAGGCTCATAGAAGAATGGATATTTGGCCAAAGGACCATGCCTTATGAAAGAAGGGTTAGCCTTACATACCTTGCACGTTCTCCTTCAATGCTCACGTTTCTACCTTCATTAGAGCTATACTATCACTAGAAAACCGATAGCTAGCATACATGACTAAAGATAGAGAAAATTGGACAGCATCTCCTTTATTTATACGACATTCCTCCATATCGTAAATCAACAACCAAACGTCAATAATACATTCACAATATCATAACAATAGTCTTTATTCATCCACATTATCTATATTTCTCAATTCACTTCCAATCATCCATATCCATGGTCATAACGCATGAATACGTTCATTCATATACAATGCCTATACCATGTTCTTAATATCATTTATAACATAACCATATCACAACACATCAACAATCATGACTCAATTCAAGCTATTACTCACAATGATACTATTCCCACATTCATGACCCATTTTTCTATATCCTTCTACAATCAAGGTGTTTCAACTTTTAAATACCTTAAACAACATGGAAATACCAGAAATCTTACCTTAGATGGTGTAGGGATGAACCTTGGGTGAAAACACCTCACTTGAGCAAAACCCTAGTTTCACCTTCACTTAGATTCCTTGCCTTGGATGAACTTTAATGGGTTTCTTACACTTTATTCACTTAGTTTGATGTTGTTGATCACTAATATATCTTGAATTCTTGTGGGAGAAGTGTAGATAGATGATTTAGAGGGAAGGGGTGTGAAAGGGAAATGAAATAAATGAAACTTGGTCCCTTATTAATACACCAAATGTGTCCCGACCAGTTTCTACGGACCAACATACGGTCCGTATAAATTATACTGACCGTATGTCTGGTCGTAGATTTCATCCAGAGAGGGGTGCTATTCGGGGCGGATTATACGGTGAATCATATGGTCCGTATGTTTTATACGGCCAGTATGTTTGGGCGTATAATGCCCAGTTTTCCGAAGCTCGTTCTCGTTGACTCGTTTGATCTCCCATCCTTATGGAACCTTCTTAGCACTTGTTTATCACGTCATTAACAATCTAAGGGGAGTCATAACTCTTCTTCAAAGCATTATTAAATCCTCGTTAACTTGTTACTCTTAGTTCCTTTTCGATACCTATCGTATGCCTTGCCTTCTCTTGGCAAACTTTCTTCCCCTATTTCGAACGTCTTTGAAATCATAACTAGGGTCATCAAATGTCATTCCTTACTTATTGTAATACCGTATACTCATGCTTTTCATTGGTCTATTCACTGTGTATCAACGGAAATTTTTTCGAGGTGTAACATTCTTCCCCCCATAAGAACATTCGTCCTCGAATATTAAGTCCTAGGGGATTCTATAAACATTTGGCCAGAGTTTCCCCTATAATACAGCACTACCATCCTGTCACAACAGCCCATAATAACAATGCCTCACAGGGCCATAACATAATAGCAATAGAGTTTGGCCACACACGACCCAAAAGCATAAAAAGGAAAACATACATAGCTCCATACTTGCCTATCTAGTATTGCAATGGGTACCTCTTCATAAGTCAACGTTTCTGTCACTTGAACATCATTTACTGGCATGATCCTAGTAGGATCTCCAACTCATTTACGAAGCATCGAGACATGAAAAACTGGGTGAACTGACTCTAAATCAGGAGGTAGATCTAACTCATAGGCCACTTTGCCTACTTTGCGCACAATCTCATAAGGCCCAATGTATCGGGGACTAAGTTTTCCCTTTTTGCCAAATCCCATTACACCCTTCATTGGTGATACTTTTAAGAATACCCAATCTTTCACTTGGAACTCTAAATCCCTTCGACGATTATCCACATAGGACTTTTGACAACTTTGAGCTGCTTATAACCGATCTTGTATGAGCTTGGCTTTCTCTATGGCTTGCTGGACCAAGTATGGCCCTATCAATTTAGTCTCTCCTACCTCTAACCACCCAATTGGGGATCTACACTTTCGCCCATATAAAGCCTCATACGGTGCCATTTGAATGCTAGAATGATAACTATTATTATAAGCAAATTTAATAGGGGTAAGTGATCATCCCAATTACCTCCAAAATCTATCATACATGCCCGTAACATATCCTCAAGAGTCTGAATGGTACGTTCAGCTTGTCCATCAGTCTGCGGGTGAAATGTCGTGCTAAGGCTCACTTGGGTTCCTAAACCCTCTTGGAAGGACTTCCAAAAATTAGCTGTAAACTGAGTCCCTCTTTCAGAGATAATAGATGCTGGGACACCATGGAGTCGCACTATCTCTTTAACATAAAGCTCTGCATAATCTTCCGCCACATATGTCGTTCTGATTGGTAAGAAATGAGCTGACTTCGTGAGTCTATCTATAATCACCCATATAGAATCATACTTACGTCGAGAACGGGGTAAGCCTGTAATGAAGTCCATTTTAATTACTTCTCACTTCCAAGTTGGAATTTCTATAGCTTGTAGCAATCCGCCCGGCTTTTGGTGCTTGATTTTCACTTGTTGACAGTTTTGACATTGAGCTACGAATTCCGCTATATATTTCTTCATCCCATTCCACCAATATATAGACTTAAGATCATGGTACATTTTCGTTGCTCCGGGGTGGACAAAATAACGGGAACAATGAGCTTCTCTAAATATTTGGTGGCGTCAACCTGCCACGTCAGGAACACATAATCTGCCTTGGCATCGGAGAACTCCGTCTCCTGCAATCTCAAATGATGAATCATCCTTCTGAGGGAGTGTATCTCTGCAATGCGTTAGTATGGAATCTTCGTATTGTCACTCTTTCACTTCCGCTACTAGCGACGAGACTGCTGAATTCTGAATGGTAGTTCCCCTGCTACCTGAGTCCACTACTCGAACTCCTAGGCTAGCTAACTGTTGGAGCTCACGAGCCATTTCTCTCTTATTTGGTCGTACATCATACAAACTTCCCATAGATCTACGGCTAAGAGCATCAGCCACAACATTTGCCTTTCTGGGGTGATATAAGATATCAACATCATAATCTTTTAGCAATTCCAACTATCGTCGTTGCCGAAAATTCAACTCTTTCTGCTTGAAGATATACTGAAGGCTCTTATGATCTGTATAAATATCCACATGGACACCATATAAATAATGTCTCCACATCTTTAATGCATGAATCACTGCAGCCAATTCTAGATCATGGGTTGGGTAATTTTTCTCATGTTTCCGTAATTGTCTTGAAGCATACACAATCACCTTACCATGTTGCATCAACACACAACCTAGCCCAATGCCTGAAGCATCACAATAAACAACATATCCTTCCAATCCCTCTGGAAGTGTCAGGACTGGGGCAGAAGTCAATCTATCTTTTAACTCTTGGAAACTACGTTCATAAGCATCTGTCCATTGAAACTTTGCTGATTTCTGGGTCAGCTTTGTGAGTGGTGCAGAAATAGAAGAAAAACCTTCAACAAATCTCCTGTAATAACCTGCTAAACCCAGAAAGCTACGAACCTCCGTAGGAGTTGTGGGCCATGGCCAAGTCTTCAAGGCCTCAATCTTTTGGCTATCTACCCGAATACCATCAGCTGCGACAATGTGCCCCAGAAATGTCACTGAGTTCAACCAAAACTCACGCTTAGAAAATTTTGCAAACAACTCTCGAGTTTGAAGAACTCTAAGGATGGCACGTAAATGATCCGCATGTTCTGCCTCGGATCTAGAATACACCAAGATATCGTCGATGAATACAATCACAAATAGATCTAAGAAGGGCCTGAACACATTGTTCATCAAATCCATAAATACTGCCGGTGCATTAGTTAGCCCAAATGACATTACCCGGAACTCAAAATGGCCATATCTTGTTCTGAAGGCTGTCTTAGGGATATCTTTCTCCCAAACTCTCACTTGATGATACCCGTACCTCAAATCTATCTTTTAAAACCATTTGGCACCTTGTAATTGGTCAAATATGTTATCAATCCTCGGAATAGGATATTTGTTCTTAATCGTCACCTTATTCAATTGCTGATAGTCAATACACATTCTCAAGGAGCCATCTTTCTTTCGGAAAAATAATACGGGTGCTCCCCACGGGGATGAACTAGGCCTAATAAAGCCTTTCTCAAGCGAGTCTTTCAATTGCTCCTTCAACTCTTTCAATTTTGCGAGAGCCATTCTATAAGAAGGAATAGATATAGGCTTAGTGTCTGGCAACACATCAATAGCAAAATCAATCTCCCGCTCGGGAGGAAGGCCTGGAAGCTCTTCCGGGAACACATCCGGAAACTCATTTACTACAGGAACTGATTGAAGAGTCGGCGGTTCAGCTTCGACATCTTGAACCCGAACTAGATGATAAATGCATCCTTTCCTGATCATTTTCCTTGCCTTTAGATAGGAAATAAACCTACCTTTTGGTGATGCAGTATTCCCTTTCCATTTTAAAACTGGTTTTCCCAGAAATTGGAAACGAACCATTTTCATTCTACAATCAACATTGGCATAGCAAGAAGCCAACCAATCCATGCCCATAATAACATCAAAGTCTACCATTTTTAACTCATGCAAGTCAATCATAGTACAACGGTCACAAACCACAACTATACAATTTCTATATACTCGGCTAGCTATTACCGATTCACCAACGGGTGTAGACACCTCAAAAAGGTTTGATCGACTCCGGTTCGACACTAAACCGACCCGGAATATATGGAGTAACATATGACAATGTGGAGCTCGGATCTATCAAAGCATATACATCGTGAGAAAATACCGATAATATACTTGTGACCACATCAGGAGAAGACTCAAGATCTTAGCGTCCAGCCAAAGCATAAATACGGTGCTGAGGACTGATAGAACTGGGGAATATCCCTCTGCCTCTACCATGGCCGATTGGCGCATGTGAACCTGGCCCCATAGGGCGTACAGATGATGAAGATTCGGCTACCGACCCTGAAGGCTGGGTCCTACCTCTACCACCAACTGAGGGGCAATCACGCATAATATGGCCGGGCCGACCACATGAATAGTAACCTTTGAACCCATCGGCACTGACCCCAATGTAACTTCCCACACTGGGAACATCGTGGTACGGGTGGCCTCGCTTGACCCGAATTACATCTAAACTTAGATCCCAAAAAACTCTGACTTGGCCCGGAATGAGTAGATCTATCAAATTTCTGGCCTGAAAACCGTGGAGGCGCACTAGTCATAGAATAGCCTGAATGCCTAGAAAACTGTTGTCTGTGCCCGCCTCTATACTCTTGATCACTAATATCTCTTGAATTCTTGTGGGAGAAGTGTAGAGAGATGTTTTAGAGAGAAGGGGTGTGAAAGGGAAATGAAATAAAATGAAACTTGGTCCCTTATTAATACACCAAATCTGTCCCGACCAGTTTCTACGGACCAACATACGGTCCGTATAAATTATACTGACCGTATGTCTGGCCGTAGATTTCGTCCAGAGAGGGGTGCTATTCTGGGCTGATTATACGGTGAAACATACGGTCCGTGTGTTTTATACGACCAGTATGTTTGGCTGTATAATGCCCAGTTTTCCGAAGTTCGTTCTCGTCGACTCGTTTGATCTCCAATCCTTATGGAACCTTCTTAGCACTTGGTTATCACCTCATTAACAATCTAAAGGGCGTTATAAATTTTCTCCAAATCATTATTAAATCCTCGTTAACTTGTTACTCATAATTCCTTTTCGATACCTATCGTATGCCTTGCCTTCTCGTGGCAAACTTTCTTCCCCTATATCGAACGTCTTTGAAATCCTAACTAGGGTCATCAAATGTCATTCCTTACTTATTGAAATATCGTATACTCGTGCTCTTCATTGGTCTATTCACTGTGCATCAACGGAAAATTTTTCGAGGTGTAACAAATAGTCAAAATTGAAAATCTTGGGAAAGAATATGAGGATCCTAAGGAGGAATCTGAGTCGGAAAAACAAACCTAGCCATCTAAAGAGGCCACCATTGCCGCCTCTGCGTCCCAAGAGGATAGCTACGATGGAGAGCAAGGACCCATTCGCGCCCCATCGCCATCTTGGTGGGTGATCTCCCTTAAGGCCCTTGCTTGTCTGTATTGTGTCATGCCAAAGCATGTGCGATGGAAAGAAATCTTCGAGAAGATGAAGAGTGTAGGGCCATATGTGCTAGCTATGAGAAGTTACCACCTTGTGCTTCGATCTACGCGAAAAAGAGGTGTCCTTTCCACAACAACCAACCCAGCCACACTGCAGACTAGTGCTTGGCTCTGAGAAGAAGGATCGTGAGAACAATTGACAACAAAACAATCCATAAGTTATGGGGGCCCCAATCCTTATTGTTCCATGACACGGTAACTCCAAACGAAGGAATCACTTTGGACACCCACATTTAGCGTTATGACTTTACCATCTTTAAAGATTCATATGCTCGCATCTTTCAGAAATTAGCAAGCACCGGGAAGGTCCATACAATCAACGCTACTTGGAAACTCTCGTCGAGTGGGCTAAGTCAAAAAAGGCTTTGCTTGTTCCATTCAGGAGCACCGGGGCATGATATCGAAGAATGTGAAGCTTTCAAGTTCAAATTGAAGCATCTAGTCCACACTGGGAAGATTTGGGTAGTGCTCCCACCCTGTAACAAGGAAGTTAGGCCTTCGGCCAAACAGGCAGTTGTAAGGACAACAACCCGTTCCAATCTCAAAGAGAGGTCATCTTTTTGATAGATTTAAAGGATCCCTTTTTGTGTTTTAATATGATTTGTCCCCCCGCCCCCCAATTTATATGTAAAAGACACTACGTCTGACCTAATGTCCCAAGGAGAGATACGTAGGAAGCCTTTATCGAGCCTGATCTGGGAAGCTTTTGGGTAAAACAGGTTAAGGAAAAAATATTTTTTCATGTAAACCGAACTATAGAAGGGCCTGACTTCCCGCGGAGGGATACGTAGGCTGTTTACATAAGACTCTGTCCCTATATCATATAAAATATATATTTTCCCATAATTATTTAGCATAAGTAAGCGTCATGAAGATCGTTTAAAGCAAATCAGCCATAGACTTCCAAATCAAAACCCAAATGACTCAAGAGAGCCAAAATACCCAAAACCCTGTAATAGAGGATCAATCAAACGTTTAAATCAAATACATGGATTTTGTGTGCTCTATGTGCTTACATGCTAACTACATGCGATATATTGCTTTCCTGTTATTCTCTAATGTACTACCATTATTTGGTTTTGAGTTGTTTTTCTCTTATAGAAAAGGTTGATCCATGTTGTTCCATGCTGGCATACTTCACTAGATGAAAAGCTGTAATAGCATCCCTTTCCAAACAAGACAAAGGCAAGGCAAAAATGACGGGTACTTTGGAAGACAAGCACAATCAGAACGAACTCGTCATTAGGGACTCGCCCCACTAAACCCAAAAGAAACCTCTCACTCTGAGGATGTAATCAACATGCTACTTGAGAAAGTTGTTACCCTTTAAGAGAATGTCACAAGAGCTGAAATGGTCGGTACTGCTAAAGAAACACCTGCTGAGGCAAGAAGACCTCCTCTACCTTTTCCATCTCTAAGTTCACAACTGCCCAACCATTTTACCACCTATCCTATTGGAACAATGTCATCCACCCAAAACTTACTCACTACTGAACCAACCCATGGTGGTACGTCGTACCACACCCCACCGCCTCTTAAAATTGTCCAAATCCCTCGAACTATCTATTCAATGCTATCATACCAGGCGCCACGACCCATTTACCCGAACTCCACTATACGCCCAAGCACCATTTCCCTACCAACGCAAAAAATACCCACACACCTAAATGCCACTTCGCACACCCAACCCTTTCATTCCATTCCATTGAAATTTAGATGCTTTCTCAGTCAGCTTTGTTAGTGGTGCGGATGTGGAAGAAAAACCGTCTACAAATCTTCGGTAATAACCAGCCACCAGAAAACTACGAACCTCCTTAAGTGTTGTAGGCCTTAATCAAGTCTTTACAGCTTTAATCTCCTGGGTATCCACCCGAATACCATCAGCTGAAATAATGTGCCCTAGAAAAGTCACAGAATTTAACCAGAACTCACGTTTCGAAAAATTTGCACAAAGCTCCCGAGCCTGAAGTACTCTAAGGACAGCACGTAAGTGATATGCGTGTTCTGCCATCGAGAGTATACCAGGATATCATCGATAAATACAATCACAAATGAATCTAGAAAAAGGCCAAAACCTACTATTCATCAAATCCATGAACACTGCCGGTGCATTAGTTTGTCCAAAAGACATTGCCCGAAAGTAAAAATGACCATATCTAGTTCCGAAGACCGTCTTTGGAATATCCTTCTCCCTAACTCTCACCTGATAATACCCGGATCTTAAACCTATTTTTGAGAACCATTTAGCACCCTCTAATTGATCAAACAAATTATCAATCCTTGGAAACGGATATTTATTCTTGATCGTGACCTTATTCAGCTGCCTGTACTTAATACACATTCGCAGGGAGCCATCTTTCTTTCTCACAAACAATACAGGTGCTCCCCCACAGCGACGAACTAGTCCTAATAAAGCCTTTCTCAAGCAAGTCCTTCAATTGCTCCTTCAACTCCTTTAACTCTACATGAGCCATTCTATAAGGAGGAATAGATATGGGCTTAGTACCCGGTAGCACATCAATAGCAAAATCAATCTCTCGCTCTGGTGGAAGGCCTGGAAGCTCGTTCGGAAACACGTCTGGAAACTCATTCACTATAGGGACAGATTTAAGAGTTGGCGACTTTGCCTCTACATCCTAAACATGGACTAAATGATAAATGTAGATCATCTTCCTTGCCTTGAGATAGGAAATAAACCTACCTCTTGGGGATGCTGTAATACCCTTCCACTCTAAAACTTGTTCTCTCAGAAATATGAAACGAACTATTTTCGTCCTACAATCAACATTGGCATAACAAGAAGCCAACTAATCCATACCTATGATGACATCAAAATCTACCATTTTTAGCTCATTTAGATCAGCCATAGTATGACGGTCACAAATCACAACCATACGATTTCTATATACCCGACTAGCTATCACTGGGTCACCGATAGGCGTGGACACATCAAAAGGCTTAATCGGCTCTGGTTTCACCCCAATATGATCCGCAATATAGGGAGTAATATAGGACAGTGTAGAACCTGGATCAATTAATGCATACACATCATGAAAAGATACCAATAATATACCTGTGACAACAATAGGGGAGGACTCTAGATCTTGTCACCCAGCCAATGCATAAATACGGTGATGAGGACCACTCGAACTGGGCGCTCCTCCTCTGCCTCTACCACGACAAGATGATGTCTATGAACCTTGCTCTGGAGGGTGTATAGATGATGAAGAACCAGCTGCTGACCTTGTGGGATGAACCGTACCTCTACTACCTCTCGATGGACATTCACGCATCATATGGCCTGGCTGACCGCAGGCATAGCAAACATCTGATCCTAATCAGCACTGCCCCCAATATAGTTTCCCGCACTGAGTATATTGTGGTAAAGGTGGTCTCATCTGGCCTGAATCTCCCCTATACTGAGAACCCGAAGCTCTAAAACTCTGACCTGGTCCGGAGCGAATAGGACGATCAAATCTCTGGCCCGCAAATCACGGAGATGCACTAGTCACTGCATGGCCTGAGTGTAGAATATTGCTACCTCTGACCTCCTCTAAACTCACAAACAGGACCTGAGGATCTAGCCCTCTTGCTATAGCCCCTATCATGCTCACGCTCATTCCCCCATTTTTTCTGCCGCTCTTCCAAATTCTGGGCATGGGCCTGGATGCGAGAAATATCCATACCATCCTGAAGTGAAGCCGTCAAACACTCATGCATCAAATGCGACCCTAAGCCATTCACAAACCGGTGCACTGCGATCTCCTATATTGGCTACCATGGTCGGAGCATGCCTAGCCAAAGAATTGAAGCGGAGGCTATATTCCAGGGTACTCATATTCCCATGTCTAAGATTCAAGAACCTGTCAGCTCCAGCCCGTCGAACCTCTTGTGGAAAATAATGTCGGAGGAAAGCATTTACAAACTCTTGCCATACCGGTGGAGGTGCATTAACTCATCTAGAAGACATCCAACCCGTATACCAATGAACCGCAACATCCCGTAATCTATAGGAGGCTAATTCTACCGACTAAACATCCGAAGCATGCATCAACCGCAATGCTCTCAAAATTCCATCTATGAAGCTCTGCGGATCTTCATCCCATTTTGACCCAAAGAATTTGGAAGGGTTCAAACTAATAAAATCACGGGCTCTGGCACTGATAGACCTATCACCATGACTCGTACCTTGCCGTTGTGCCTGAGCGACGACTAACTGAGTCAGCAAATGGATGACCTCTTTCACCTCTTGGCCTGAGGCGAGTGATGGAGCTGGAGCCGAGGCTCCTTCATACTTCTCTGAAGTAGGCAGTGAGTGAGAGGACCGAGATGGAACCTCATTATGAGACTCACCCTCCTCTATATCTGTCGGTGGTACCCGCTCGGTTCTCTTACCTGCCACTGTCTTGCCCTTTTGGGCTGCCATAGCTTTTCTCTTTACAGGCATCGCTGAAAACATATCACACGGTTAAGAAAAAGGAAATCCTTATATCATGGCTCTATCGGACGATCTATGACGAAGAAGAAGGTAAATCATTTCTAAATACCCGCAACCTTCTGTTTATAAGTGTGGCGTGCTTCACACCCATAAACAAGACTCTACTAGACACGGCTAGCAGATACACCCGATTACAAACTGCTCTGATACCACATTTGTCACGACCTAGAGGGCCATGACGGGCACCCGGAGCTAACTTATTGGGCATCGCTTACATATCCTCATAATCACATCTAGGTGCACCACATGGCTAACTCATATTTACCATGCGCCAAATAACATAAATTTTCATCGGAAGTAGGCGCCTTTATATAAACATCACTAACAGTGCCCATCTATACACAAGCCGGCAAAGCTATCAAAATGATATACAAAATATGAGCCGACAAGGCTGAGAGATATCTAGCTATACACATATGTCTACGAGCCTCTACGAAGGGTATGTAACATCATATAGACAGGACAGGACCCCGCCATGCCCATATATATATATAAAAGAATAGTACCAACTAATACAGCTCTGGATCAAAAGGAGCACTGCTATCTAATCTCTGATAAAGCAGCCTAGGGGTCGAGTCTGTCCCCCTGTCTACCTGCAGGCATAAACACAACGTCCACAAACAAAAGGACGTTAGTACGGACAATGTACTGAGTATGTAAAGCATGAGTAATACCATGATAAGAGTATAAGGGATAACATAAGATATGAGGGCCATTTATACCTCTTGAGACGTTCGCCATGCTTACTTAACCTTTTTCTAAAGAAAGCTTTCCATACATATACATATACATATAATGATATCAAACCCGACCATGTAGGTTCGGTGTTATCCATACCCGACCACAACAAGGCTCGGTGTTGTCTGTACCCAACTGCAGTGGTGTTCACGCAATAGAGATCAATCCGACCATATAGGCTCGGTGTCACAACATAGCTTCATATATATCTATTTACACACAAGACTACATAAGTAAAAACAATATCATCATTATCATTATCACTATATCTTTCCTTAGAGGATCAACAATCGTAGGATGAGATCAATGATATCATGAGAGTATCAAGAACTATGAGCGTTAGCACTTTTAGGAATGGAGTAATCATGGAAAACTGTTATATCCCGCGTTTTGTGAAATTGGATAATTCAAGACAATCGCGGGAAGGCGGCATGCAAGGCCACATTTTATCTTGTTTGGCACATGAGTTGCGTATGGAAAATTTAGAAGAGAAAATAGTGAGAAAGGTCAAGAGCAAAAAAAAAAAGGGGATCCGAGGTATGACTCATGGAAATATGGAGAAACACGAAGGGCAAAATTGGAAGTTGGGCAAATTATTTTCAAGAATTACAAGGACTAGCCCAAAATATAATTGGGCTTAAATTTTTAAAGCAAAAGAGAAGCCCAACCGGCCATGCCAAGCAAAAATGGCCCAAGCCCAAATTTTCTTTTAATTAAACCATGTGGAAATAAATAAAAGGGTGATAAACACCTCATATTTTCATCTTTATCACATAGAAGGATCAAGAAGCTTGAAGAGAAGACCAACAAAGGGGGCATTTCGGCCATACCAAAAATTTCCAAGAAAAAGTGACAAAAATTCCTTCAAAAATTATTTCTAACTAAGTAGGTGGTGCTTAACAAGATGGAGTGTTTATTGGAGCAAGAACAATACAAATACTTATAAGTTGGAAGTGTAGTCAAGTGTAGAAGTGGAGAAGAAGCAAGGTGAGAACTTATGCCCTTTTTTTTTCATGTTATGAATAATTATGCATGTTGTAGTATGCAAAGTGAGTGAAATTTGTGAAGAATAGGGAAGTGGGGGTGGAGGCCGTGAGGTGTGGTGCATGATTGTGTGTGTAGAAATTGTATGTTAATCATTTTATCTAATGTTTAGTTATTATTGTTATGAATGCCATGTTGATGATGAAAGTTGAATGACTCTACTAAGGTTGAAGTCGTGTAGGTGTGCTTGATGTTAGGCCGTGTATAAGGCATGTATAATCGTGTGTATGTGTTGAATTGTGAAGGGATAAGGGGCAAGTTGAATTTAATATTTTAGTTGTTGTGTTGTAGATCATATATTGCAAATAAAGACTCAATAAGTTTGGTGAAGTATTGGTGATTGGAAGTTTGTGTAAGTTGGAAATAATGCTCTTGCATGGATAGTATGTAATGGTATTGGTATAATGTTGTTGGAATATATATATATATATATATATATATATATATATATATATATATATATATATATATATATATATATATATATATATATATATATATATATATTTATGAAGTTGTTATTGTGCTCGTTGGAGTCGGAAGGTGTTGACGATAGTAGGAAATCGTTATAATGTACTTTGAATGGAATATGTGAATTACTAGTGTGGTTGTTGAATTATGTTAGTAGTTTGGCCGGGTTTGAATTCCCGGATTATGCTTGATGAGAATTTGACTAAGTTAAATGTCGAGGATGATGTATTTACAGAGGAAGTGCTGCCGAAATTTCGGTAGCCAAGTACTCCCTTAGGATTTCAACACTAAGTATTCTAATAAGAAGTTTTGGTAAACTTGACCAATTTGCAGATTTTGACGAGATTGTGTCGTGAATTCGGAGTAGCAAAGGACGCGAAAAGAGGTATGTAAGGCTTCACCCTTCTTTCTATGGCATGTCTTAACTAAAAGAAGTCGGGTACGAGCCTCGGGGACACCCCTAATCCCCGGAATCCGCACTTAAAGTTTTCAACTTTTCGTTCAATTGAATTGAAGTAGAAAGTGTGCAAAATGATGAAATGACCTTCTAGACCCCTATAACTTGCCTAAGTGGGACCCGATCACCCCAAGACTCATACAAGTAATGCTATGACACGTAATATGGGTAAATGGTATACGCTACCTCGTCCGGCCTGAGGTGGGCCCGTTGCTCTCGGATTTTCCTAGAGTCTTGGTTAACGTGCTTGAAGTGTATCCAAAGGGGGCCTTCGATCCCGATTCCGTCACCAAGCAATAAGTGCTATGACCACTCCAACGGGAGTGCCCCTATGATGATAATGATAATGACAATGTCGGGTAATGGAATGTAGCTATGATAAGTACGACCAAAACGACCCTATGACTAAGCCAAGTACCTTATGTAAACATGAAAGCGATAAACTAATTTTTAAATCGTATTTATATTTTCTAGTTATAACTTTATTTTCTAAGATTCCAAAACCCATGACTGTCATCTAAAATGCCTACGATGTCAATTTTGGTTACCGTAACCCTATTCTCCGTTGATAGTCTCACTTTAGAATACTTGTTCCTTCAAGGTGAGACAAAGCTATCACTAACATTCCGTAAAGTAATCGGAGATCATCGACCTTATGTCACTCCGATGGATACATGAGTTTCCTTGGCTCTCTTGTGTGCCCATATGATATATGTATATAAAGCGGGTATACGTGTATGGATGTGTATATATATATATGATGAAGTAATTGTATATGAGACATGTATATGCGTAAAAGATAAGTAAATGTATATGTATGTGTATATGGGGAAAAAGGGAAGGGCCACTGTTATATCACCACCTGATTCAGCTGGATTCCATCCTGGACGCGGGATGCCCGGACGCGGGATATGGGATGAGCCGTACGCGGCGTCTGTATATATATATATATATATATATATATATATATATATATATATATATATATATATATATATATATATATATATATAATGTGTGATACATATGTGATGTAATATGTTGGGTCATCGTTGGGGAGGGGGTTGGGGGAGCCGATTGTATTCGGCGTCTGTAAATGTAAATGAAAGATACCGTTACTGAAATGTACTGTTTTCTGTACACGAGAATAAGTAATATAAAAATGTTGATTCCTATGCCTATGAAAAGAAACGTTTCAAAGATGAAAAGAAAAGCCTACATGACAGCCGGCCTAAAGAGGGGCCTCCCTACTTACAGGTTACGTTCTTGCCTTGTTATACGCGCTATGACTCTGTGATATTATTATTGATCGTACTTTATGTTACTGCTTGAACTGTTTTCCATGCCTTACATACTCGGTACATTATTCGTACTGACGTCCCTTCTTGTGGACGCTGCGTTCATGCCGCGCAGGTCAGCAGGTACACGGACCGGGTTTCTAGGGCTCTATCTGCAGCATTGTAGAGCGCTCCAGTCGTTCCGGAGCCTCATATCATCGGTACTATTTTGTGTATGTATTTTCGGGCGCGACCGTACTGGGCCCTTTCTATGTATAAATGTACTATGTCTAGAGGCTCGTAGACATATATATACAGTCAGCTATGTACAGTTTAATGTATTGTATTCTGAATGGTTCGCGTTCCGGTGTAGCGCGATATTAGAAAGTTAACTGCTAACGTTAACGTTTAAAAAAAAATAAAAAAATATGGCACTGTTTATACAGGATAGCTAAGGGGCGCTCGGTACAGGTATCGGGTGCTCGTCACGGCCCCTAGTCGGGTCGTGACAGAAGTGGTATCAGAGCAGTTCGGTCCTAGGGTTTGTCTACGAGCCGTGTCCAGTAGAGTCTTGTCTATGGGTGTGTAGCGCGCCATACTTATAGACAGGAGGCTACGGGGCATTTAGGAAATGTGACCTTCTTTGTATTCTGAAATCGTGCGATAGAGCTATGTTACCAGGCTTCCATGCTCCTTTTCTAAAACCGATGTTATGGTTTCAGTAATGCCGCCGAAGAGAAAGGCTACGACGGCCGAGAAAGCCAAGGGGGTGGCGGCCCGCAGAGTTGAACAGGAGCTAGACGAAGAAGAATCTCACAATGAAGCTCCCCCTCAGACTGTTCCTGCACCCCCTGCACCGGCAGAGCAGGGAAGAGCTCCAGCTCCAGCCCCCGCACCTCCAGTTCCACCGCCAGCAGCTCCGGGCCAGCAGATGGCAGAGGCTATCCAGTTATTGACCCAGCTAGTCGCCGCACAAGCTCAGCGGCAAGATGTGGACACAGGCGACAGGGCGGTAAGCGCAAGGGCCCGAGACTTTATTACCCTGAAGCCGCCAGAGTTCTATGGATCGAAGCCAGAGGAGGACCCGCAGGGTTTTATAGACGAGATGCTGAGGACTCTGAGGATCATACATGCTTCGGATACGGAGTCCGTAGAGTTGGCTTCATACAGGCTGCGGGATGTGGCAGTTCTGTGGTACGGTAACTGGATATCATCGAGGGGAGCAAATGCACCCCCTCCGGTTTGGCAGGAGTTCACTGAGGCTTTCCTACGACATTTCCTACCGCCAGAGGTTCGACGGGCTCGAGCCGATATGTTCTTGAACCTGAGTCAGGGAAATATGAGCGTTCGGGAATACAGTCTTCGTTTCAACTCGCTAGCCAGGTATGCCCCCGCCCTGATAGCAGATAGGGGAGACCATGTGCACCGATTTGTAAACGGGCTTGGGCCACATTTGGTTAAGGAGTGCTTGACGACCTCACTCCAGGACGGGATGACTATTACCCGCATCCAGGCCCACGCCCAAAATCTGGAAGAGCAGTATCAGCCACGGAGAGAGGAGAGCTATCCAGAAAGGGGTTCCAGAAAAAGAGGCAGATTTTCCAGGGCTAGAAGCGAGTATAGAGGGGGGCAAGCACAAGAGCAATCCAGGTATTCAGGCCAATCAGCGGCCAGTGCCCCACCTCGATTTGTGGATAGGGGATTTGATCGCCCTACTTATTCAGGACCAGGTCAGGGTGCCAGAGCTTCGGATTCCCAGTACAGAATTGATTCCGGCAGGACGGGGATTCCCCCACCACGATGTGCTCGGTGTGGCAAGCCACACTCTGGGCAGTGCTACTTAGACACCGGTGGTTGTTTTGCCTGTGGTCGGACTGACCATTTTGTACGTGATTGCCCGCTAAAGGATGGAGGAGGCCAAACTCAGCCAGCCGGATCAGCGATCGGTTCGACGTCGACCGTGCGCCCTCGTGGACAGACTTCTCAGGCTCCAGCAGGCCGCGGCCGAGGTAGAGGAGGAGCACCTAGTACAGCCGGTCCTCCACACCGCCTATATGCACTGACAGGACGACAGGACCCTGAACCTTCCGTAGACGCGGCCACAGGTATTTTTCAGTATTTTCTGTGATAGACGTGTGTTAATTAACTCAAATTTTATTTTTCCCTATACTGTCCTCTGTATTACTGAACACACTGAGAATTTGGATGAAAAATGGTCATACGCATAGGTAAAAAGGCGAATACGGGAAATTGCGAAGGTCAGAACCGTAAATGAAGGAAAAGACGTGTGACGCGGACGTTTCGAAAACTGCCGAGACCTCAACTTGTTCCATATTATGTGACATAAGTAGTACGGGGAAGCGGAAGTAAAAATATTGACGCCAAGATATCGGAATGCATTAAAGTTCCAAGGTTAAGCGTGCTCAGGTAGGAGTAATTCTATGATGGGTGACCCCCTGGGAAATATGCTGAAAATTTCATAAATGAGGAAACAAGAGACAAGTGTAAAATTAGGCAGCCCAGAGTAAGTTGGGGTGTGGAAAGTGGTTAGAAACCCCATACGAGCCATATAGGCTGAGACGGATGAAGCTAACAGAAAAAGAAAAGCCATGACAACAGAAAGCCTTGGGAATGAAGGAGAAAAGTACAGGTGTCGCAGGGTGGGACCAATATTGAGTCCACACTGTCTAAGGCAAGGAATTCCTAATATGGCGACATACAGTAACATGTTTAGTGAGGGGATAGACGCAGCAGACGCCACAAGAAAGAAGCACAACTGTAAAGATCGCAAGTGGGCAACCTAAGCCTCTAAGGTGGACATGCTAAGCGACATGAAGTATCTACAAAGGAAACCTCCCCGAAATAATATGATACGCTATGAGGCCAGTTCAACATTCGAGGACGAATGTTTTAAAGGGGGGGAGGATGTTATATCCCGCGTTTTGTGAAATTGGATAATTCAAGACAATCGCGGGAAGGCGGCATGCAAGGCCACATTTTATCTTGTTTGGCACATGAGTTGCGTATGGAAAATTTAGAAGAGAAAATAGTGAGAAAGGTCAAGAGCAAAAAAAAAAAGGGGATCCGAGGTATGACTCATGGAAATATGGAGAAACACGAAGGGCAAAATTGGAAGTTGGGCAAATTATTTTCAAGAATTACAAGGACTAGCCCAAAATATAATTGGGCTTAAATTTTTAAAGCAAAAGAGAAGCCCAACCGGCCATGCCAAGCAAAAATGGCCCAAGCCCAAATTTTCTTTTAATTAAACCATGTGGAAATAAATAAAAGGGTGATAAACACCTCATATTTTCATCTTTATCACATAGAAGGATCAAGAAGCTTGAAGAGAAGACCAACAAAGGGGGCATTTCGGCCATACCAAAAATTTCCAAGAAAAAGTGACAAAAATTCCTTCAAAAATTATTTCTAACTAAGTAGGGGGTGCTTAACAAGATGGAGTGTTTATTGGAGCAAGAACAATACAAATACTTATAAGTTGGAAGTGTAGTCAAGTGAAGAAGTGGAGAAGAAGCAAGGTGAGAACTTATGCCCTTTTTTTTTCATGTTATGAATAATTATGCATGTTGTAGTATGCAAAGTGAGTGAAATTTGTGAAGAATAGGGAAGTGGGGGTGGAGGCCGTGAGGTGTGGTGCATGATTGTGTGTGTAGAAATTGTATGTTAATCATTTTATCTAATGTTTAGTTATTATTGTTATGAATGCCATGTTGATGATGAAAGTTGAATGACTCTACTAAGGTTGAAGTCGTGTAGGTGTGCTTGATGTTAGGCCGTGTATAAGGCATGTATAATCGTGTGTATGTGTTGAATTGTGAAGGGATAAGGGGCAAGTTGAATTTAATATTTTAGTTGTTGTGTTGTAGATCATATATTGCAAATAAAGACTCAATAAGTTTGGTGAAGTATTGGTGATTGGAAGTTTGTGTAAGTTGGAAATAATGCTCTTGCATGGATAGTATGTAATGGTATTGGTATAATGTTGTTGGAATATATATATATATATATATATTTATGAAGTTGTTATTGTGCTCGTTGGAGTCGGAAGGTGTTGACGATAGTAGGAAATCGTTATAATGTACTTTGAATGGAATATGTGAATTACTAGTGTGGTTGTTGAATTATGTTAGTAGTTTGGCCGGGTTTGAATTCCCGGATTATGCTTGATGAGAATTTGACTAAGTTAAATGTCGAGGATGATGTATTTACAGAGGAAGTGCTGCCGAAATTTCGGTAGCCAAGTACTCCCTTAGGATTTCAACACTAAGTATTCTAATAAGAAGTTTTGGTAAACTTGACCAATTTGCAGATTTTGACGAGATTGTGTCGTGAATTCGGAGTAGCAAAGGACGCGAAAAGAGGTATGTAAGGCTTCACCCTTCTTTCTATGGCATGTCTTAACTAAAAGAAGTCGGGTACGAGCCTCGGGGACACCCCTAATCCCCGGAATCCGCACTTAAAGTTTTCAACTTTTCGTTCAATTGAATTGAAGTAGAAAGTGTGCAAAATGATGAAATGACCTTCTAGACCCCTATAACTTGCCTAAGTGGGACCCGATCACCCCAAGACTCATACAAGTAATGCTATGACACGTAATATGGGTAAATGGTATACGCTACCTCGTCCGGCCCGAGGTGGGCCCGTTGCTCTCGGATTTTCCTAGAGTCTTGGTTAACGTGCTTGAAGTGTATCCAAAGGGGGCCTTCGATCCCGATTCCGTCACCAAGCAATAAGTGCTATGACCACTCCAACGGGAGTGCCCCTATGATGATAATGATAATGACAATGTCGGGTAATGGAATGTAGCTATGATAAGTACGACCAAAACGACCCTATGACTAAGCCAAGTACCTTATGTAAACATGAAAGCGATAAACTAATTTTTAAATCGTATTTATATTTTCTAGTTATAACTTTATTTTCTAAGATTCCAAAACCCATGACTGTCATCTAAAATGCCTACGATGTCAATTTTGGTTACCGTAACCCTATTCTCCGTTGATAGTCTCACTTTAGAATACTTGTTCCTTCAAGGTGAGACAAAGCTATCACTAACATTCCGTAAAGTAATCGGAGATCATCGACCTTATGTCACTCCGATGGATACATGAGTTTCCTTGGCTCTCTTGTGTGCCCATATGATATATGTATATAAAGCGGGTATACGTGTATGGATGTGTATATATATATATGATGAAGTAATTGTATATGAGACATGTATATGCGTAAAAGATAAGTAAATGTATATGTATGTGTATATGGGGAAAAAGGGAAGGGCCACTGTTATATCACCACCTGATTCAGCTGGATTCCATCCTGGACGCGGGATGCCCGGACGCGGGATATGGGATGAGCCGTACGCGGCGTCTGTATATATATATATATATATATATATATAATGTGTGATACATATGTGATGTAATATGTTGGGTCATCGTTGGGGAGGGGGTTGGGGGAGCCGATTGTATTCGGCGTCTGTAAATGTAAATGAAAGATACCGTTACTGAAATGTACTGTTTTCTGTACACGAGAATAAGTAATATAAAAATGTTGATTCCTATGCCTATGAAAAGAAACGTTTCAAAGATGAAAAGAAAAGCCTACATGACAGCCGGCCTAAAGAGGGGCCTCCCTACTTACAGGTTACGTTCTTGCCTCGTTATACGCGCTATGACTCTGTGATATTATTATTGATCGTACTTTATGTTACTGCTTGAACTGTTTTCCATGCCTTACATACTCGGTACATTATTCGTACTGACGTCCCTTCTTGTGGACGCTGCGTTCATGCCGCGCAGGTCAGCAGGTACACGGACCGGGTTTCTAGGGCTCTATCTGCAGCATTGTACAGCGCTCCAGTCGTTCCGGAGCCTCATATCATCGGTACTATTTTGTGTATGTATTTTCGGGCGCGACCGTACTCGGCCCTTTCTATGTATAAATGTACTATGTCTAGAGGCTCGTAGACATATATATACAGTCAGCTATGTACAGTTTAATGTATTGTATTCTGAATGGTTCGCGTTCCGGTGTAGCGCGATATTAGAAAGTTAACTGCTAACGTTAACGTTTAAAAAAAAAATAAAAAAAAATATGGCACTGTTTATACAGGATAGCTAAGGGGCGCTCGGTACAGGTATCGGGTGCTCGTCACGGCCCCTAGTCGGGTCGTGACAAAAACATTATGAATTTCATGTATAGGTTCACACAATGGATTAATACCTTAAGAAAGAAGGGTTAGCCTTACATACCTGTACGTTTCCTTAACTACTTAATGCTTCTCCTTCCAAGCTCATAATCTACATTTAAGAGGATTGACACTAACATCAAGTCTTAGAAATACTCATAAGTTCAAACTAGAATAATTAGTAAGCTAGAGGAAATTGGGCATCATTTCCCCTATTCCATCTACTTCCACCATATTCCAAATCAACTCCCAAACAACAATGACAACTTCAACAATATCTTGCTTAAGAGATTTTTATTCAAATTATATCCCATATAACTCCAAAACTCATTCTCATAATCCATTTATAACAACAACTTCATTACAATCCTTATGCACTTGTATACAACACTCCCTCATCATTATTACTACCTTTCATAACAAGATTATACTTAAAACATTCCAACAAGGATAACTCAAGTTAATTACTACTCAAAATATCATCAAATCCACATTTGAACTCCCTCTTCCACTTTTTTCCCTCAACCAAGTTGTTCAACAACCAAGCAATCTTAATAACATGAAAAAGATGTGAAAACTAACCTTTTATCACATAAATATAAGCTTTGGATCAAGTTATCCACTTGAGTGAAACCCCAACTTCAACACCAAAGGAATTCTTGGATTCTACAAGCCCTAGTGAGCCTCGCAACACTTGAATCTCTTGTTTTTTTCCTCTTGATCAATGATTTCACTTGGGTTTGGTTAGATATATTTGGAAGAAGGTTCTAGGGCTCTCAAGAACTTGGAAAATGTTGAAAATGAAATAAAATGAGTAAGGGTCAGATATATAACCTAAAAAAAAATCTGGGCCGACCCGGATTTACGGTCAACTTTACGGACTGTAAATATTATACGGTCCGTATAATTGGACCGTAAAATCCCACCAGTGGTTCACCCTTTTCTGGAATCAATTTACGGTGGAAGTCAGCCAGATATACGGTTCGTAAAAATTATACCGTCCGTATATATGACCGTAAAACCCATCTTATTGTGAAACATATTCTCGTTGATTTGTTCAACCTTTAATCCTTCCAATACTTACTAAAAATGAACTTAACCCTTTTAACTATAAGATAGACTCGTCTATCTCATTTTACCTTGGTATCTCCCATATCCAAGGTTAGGGCCACTAACACACGACGAATTCCAACGCATAAAAACCACGGGGTGTAACAGCCGAACAAGACAAGCGCGACAAAGAAATAGAGCGCAAGATGACTGAAATGCTGGAACAGTCCATGAGAGCTAACTGCAAGGCAATAGGCTTGAGCTATAATGATCTCAGTATACATCCAAGCTTGGATCTACCAGAGGGCTTCAAAGTGCCCAAGTTTGAAATGTTCAATGGAACAGCCAATCCTATAGCCCATTTACGAGCCTATTATGACTAGCTGGTCGGTGTCAGAAATAATCTGTCACTTATCATGACGCTATTCAGCTGAAGTCTAACCGGAGAGGCCTATGAGTGGTTCACTGCACAAGACATACACCAAAGGGCCACGGGGGAAGACATGGCCAGATCCTTCATGGAAAGCTCCCGATTTAACATGGAAATAGTACTAGACCAGTACTACTTAGAAAAGGTGAAACAAAAATCCACAGAGAACTACAGCGAGTATTCGAGTAGATGGAGAGCAGAAGCCGCTCGGGTACAACTATCGATGCGAAGAAGAGCTAGTCTCTATTTTTATCCGTTCACAAGAAACAAACTTCTATGATCGAATATTGTCAATGGCTGGAAGGCCATTTTCCTAATTGGTGAAGATAGGAGAAGCCATAGAAGATGGTCTCAAATCAGGAAGAATTATAAGCGTAGCTGGTAAAGCTACCGGACAAAGCACTATGGATGTTCTGAAATTGGGAAGAATTATAAGCGTAGCTAGTAAAGCTACCGGACAAAGCATTGTGGGACTCACTAGAAAGAAGAAAGAGGATGTGGCAAACATTTTCCGGTTGAAGTCTACCGTTGAAGTCTATCAATCACCACCACCAAGTAACTACTTATCAACCCCATACAACTATGTGCCCGTTTATTACGCACAACCCAATTTTCAAATTCCACCACCAAACTGCCAAGCTCCACAAATAGCTATTCAACATCACCATCAAACTACCAAGCTCCACATCCAAATTATCAAGTTCCAGCACCTGCCTACAGAGTCCCTCAAAATAACCCACCAACAAATTACCAAAACCAACCACCACCAAAAGCCTAAAATTTTCCACATCCTAACTTTGAGAAGAAGCCTGCCCGCATGTTCATCCCATTGCTAGAAACACAAACTAAACTATTTGAGAGGTTAATACCGCAGGAGTGATTCAAGCGGTCCCACCAAAGGTTGTTAATCTCGAAAATAGATTCTTCCGAATTGACCAAACATGTGCCTACCATTCTGAGGGAAACGGACATAGTACTGAAGGTTGTGTCAATCTGAAGCACAAGATACAAGATCTGATTGACAAGAAAGAGATCATTCTTTAGAATGCTACACCAAACGTGAATCTTAATCCCCTGCCTAATGATGGAAACAATACAATTAACATGATAGAAAAGGAAGAAGATTGGGCTATATGCAAGCCTATGATTCAAGATCTGATCAAAGCACTTGAACAAACAGTGGCGTCATTCACAATACAAGAGCGCCCACAGTTTAAAGTGCTAATCCCTGCGCCAATCGTAGCACTAGTATCTCAAGAGGTGATAGTGGCACCAAGAAAGAATTCATTGTGCAAGTGGTAGCTGCCCATGGAATAACGCGGTCTGGAAGATATTATACTCCTGAAGAATTGGCCTAAGGAGCACCAAGGAAAGAGGGGAACCAAAGAAGGCTGATAAGACAAAATGTATTCTATATTTTGATGATTGTCAAACTACTAGAGAAATAGAGAGAGACCTCGTTCGCGATCTGCTCTCTCTATACGTTGCATAGTCAGCAGCAACAACTATAAAGCTGCACTGCTAATTGCACAACTATACCGCAGTGCTGCGGCTCATGCTTTAAATCAAACATGGGATGAGTGGTCTCTATCTAACTAACATGCTCCCCAATATATACAACTTGTTCCAACATATTGTGTATCACTTGGAAAACCTAGAATCACTCTAAAAGTGCAGCTGCCACAACATTCTTCAATTGTTCAAAACAAAGCTGACCACAAACTGAAGGACCAGATCCCAACAACTTAAGATGTAAATGTCCCTTAGTGTGTTTTGAGCTTTGTTTATGTTCTTTATCTTGTAAACCTACTCTTCTCTAAAGAAGCTATTGTAGATATTCTGAATTATCAGTAGTTATACATTGGTTTATAGCTATTGAGTGGTACCCTTGGCTAGAGTTAGACAAGGTGTAGTAGTTGGTTTGGCAAGAGGTAGTCCAACTTTTTTGAATATATGGCTAGAGTTAGTCATAGCGGATAGCTTACAATAGGGTTATTGAAAGGGTGAGAGATTAAAGGTTTGATTTCTAGATTACAAGAGGGAGTAATCTGAAGTTGCTCGGTGTAGTGAAGTGAAATCCTACGTGGTAGGTGGTGATTTTTAATCCCTTGAGAAAGGAGTTTTCCATGGTAAAATCTTACCTTATTTACTTACTGCACTGCATTAAGAAACTGGTAAACAACCAGGTCCCTCATATATTGTTTGGTGGACACACAACCTCTATCACTTGGTATTATAGCAGGTTCTTTCTAAAGGGTTAACATCTAGAAAGAGGTGCTCAAATGGCTGCTCCACTAAACTTAAAAGGAGGACAATCAAGTAGAAGATGATCAAGGGATATTGAAAAGCCTTACAAATGGTGTGCTTCAAGCGATGATGAACCTAACATGAAGTGTTTTACTCGCTAACTTCGAAGGATGATTGAAAAACTCAGAAACACTAGTACAAAATCAGGTCACCCCAGCAAAGAGAGTCCTCCCCACAAGCAAGCTCACGAAGAATATAAGTCAATTCTTGCACTCATGGCCAAGTTAGATGCAGATGGTAGTGATGACCAACATAAGGATGAGGTCAACGGAGGCAGTCATAGAAGGTATATGGATAATGGATGCTCAACGCACATGACCGGGAAAAAGGATGACTTTCTTTCACTCAAAATCTTTCAAGGTGGAAGCGTGTCCTTCGGAAACGGCAAAAAAGTGTACATTCTTGGAGTGGGTAAAGTTGGAAGGACACTCTCTCATGCTATTGAAAATGTGTACTATGTAAATAGTCTGAAATATAGACTGCTAAGTGTGTCCCAAATCTGTGACAAAGGGAATGAAGTGAAGTTCTTGTCATGCTCTTGCACTGTCATAAATCTCACAACTGGTGAAGTGGTGCTGATGGCCAAAAGATTCAAGAATGTATACATTGCAGATTTTGGTCCTTAAAGTAAAAATGATCTCACTTTTCTAAGTGCACTGGAGGATGACCCTGAGTTTTGGCACAGAAGACTGGGGCAAGTTATTCGTTACTACACAAACTTGTTGTGAAGGACCTGGTTCGTGGAATACTAAAAGAAAAATTTAAGGATCATAAGACTTATGATTCTTGCATAAAAGGGAAACAGGTAAGATCCTCCTTCAAACCAAAAATAGAGGTAAGAACCTAAAACCACTTGAACTTCTTCACATGGATCTATGTGGACCAATGAGAATTCCAACCAGAGGAGGAAAGAAATTTGTGATTGTAGATGACTATTCAAGATTTACCTGGACTCTATTTTTGAAAAGCAAGGATAAAATATTCCCAGTATTTTATGCCTTCGTAAAACAGATCCAAGTAAAACTTGGTGTGCATATTGTGAGCATTAGATCTGATCATAGTACTGAATTTGAAAATGCAAAGTTTGACTAGTTCTGTGCTAAAGATATGTGACATTGCAGGAGCATGACAAGAAAAAAATAGCGATGACAAGTAAAGTTTAATCGAATGGTGTTGTCGAGCAAAAAAAAAATAGAACTCTTGAAGATATGGCCAGAATTATGTTGATAGCGAGTGGTGTGTCCAAAGGTTTCTGGGTTGAAGCTATCAACACAACCTGTCATATAATAAACAGATGTATGATCAGGTTTCTGCTTGAGAAGACTCCTTATGAGCTATTAAATGGAAGAAAGCCCAAGCTGACATACTTGCAAGCTTTTAGGTGGAAATGTTTTGTCCTAAACAATGGTAGAGAAGCCCTGGGAAAGTTTGATGCTAAAAGTGATGAAGGGATCTTTCTAGGTTACTCATCCCACAGCAAGGCATACAAGGTCTAGAACAAAAGGATGTAATGTGTAGAGGAAAGTGTGCACGTGATCTTTAATTAGTCAAAATCCAAAGAAAATGACAAGGCTCCAAATGATGAGGATGAAGATGGACCCTTCCCAAAGGTGCCAAATAAAGCAATCCAGATACCAAATGGAAAGACAAAGTTATTGAATCAAATAAAAAAAGTTGATGAAGCAGAGGCTGATAGCCCCTCACCAAATGCGAAGGAACCTAATTCTTAGATTACCACACTTGAGAAGAACATAGGGCTTTAGATGCGGTCTTAGGAACTCCAGAAGTTGATCAAGGAAGTGGAAGCCACGTATCAATCAATGCTAATGATAGATCCAACACTGAGGATACTGGTCCGTCCACTTCGGTGGTTCAAGCCTCTAAGTTGAAGCACGGAGGATCTCATCCTCTTGAAAACATGATTACTCCCTTGGACTCGGGTATTCAAACAAGATCTAAGGCGAGAAATATGTTCACATTCTCTGCTTTCCCATCCCAAATCGATCCCAAAAACATCAAAGAAGCTTTGAACGATGCTAACGGGATAGCTTCTACATAAGAAGAGCTTCATCAATTTGAAAGGAATAAAGTGTAGCACCTGGTCCCTCGACCATCAGATAGAATAGTGATAGGAACCAGATGGGTTTTTCGCAAAATACTTGATGAACCTGGGAATACTACCAGAAACAAGGCCAGGCTGGTAGTTCAAGGTTACAATCAAGAAGAAGGAATAGATTACGATGAAATGTTTGCTCCAGTGGCTAGAATGGAGGAAATCATGATACTTATAGCCTTTGCATCTTATTTAGAATTCAAATTGTTCCAAATGGATGTCAAAAGTGCATTCTTGAATGGGTATCTCAAGGAGAAAGTCTTTGTCAAGCAACTCCCTAGATTTGAAAATCATGAACATCCAGAGTATGTGTTCAAGCTTAAAAAGGCATTATATGGTCTAAAGTAAGCTCCTCGAGCATGGTACGAAAGATTGCCAAAATTTCTTCTTGAAAATGGCTTTACCAGAGGAAAGATCGATAACACCTTGTTTCTAAAGAAAAGAGGAATAAACTTGTTAATTATACAAGTCTATGTAGATGATATCAATTTTGGTGCTACAAATAATTCGTTGTGTGAAGAATTTGCAAAGCTCATGGGGAGTGAGTTCGAGATGAGCATGATGGGAGAGTTAAACCTCTTTCTCGATCTGCAGGTAAATCAAACCTCAAAGGGAACTATAATCAGTCAACCGAAGTACATCAAGGAGCCACTCAAGAGATTTGACACGAAAAATTCTCAGCCTATTGATACTCCTATAGCTACAACCACTCGAGTTGACATGGATAAAACTGGTGCTCCTGTAAATGAGATGATGTATAGGGGCATCATAGGATCTCTGTTATACTTGATGGATAGCAGGCCCGATATAGTGTTCAGTGTAGAGTTGTGTGTGAGATTTCAATCTTGTCCCAATGAATCTCATCTGAAGGCTGCAAAAAGAATCTTGAGATATCTCAAGGGAACACCAGACTTAGTTCTTTATTATCTTTCAAGAGACAACTTTGAATTGATTTGGATGCAGATGCTGACTATGCTGGTTATTTGGTAGATAGGAAGAGCACATCTGATATGGCATATTTTCTATGATCATATCTGATATCTTGGGGAACAAATAAACAAAACTCAGTGGCTCTCTCCACTGCTAACGCTGAATATGTTGTTCTTTCATCCTATTATGCTCAATTGTTGTGGATAAAGCAGCAACTCGAATACTTCGGTATTATCACATTTTGTGTACCTTTGCTAAGTGATAATACAAGTGCACTGAATATGGCCAAAAATCTTGTACATCACAAACAAACTAAGCACATTGATGCCAGACACCATTTCCTGAAAGATAATGTTGAAAAAGATCTAATAGGCATGAAGTTTTGCAAAACAGAATACCAGGTCACTGATATCTTCACAAAGGCTTTGAGCAGGGAGCATTTTGAAAGAAACCATCTTGAGTTGGCCTTGATCAAGTCTAACTGGTTTTTTTTTTTTTTGCTATGATAGGAGAAGAATTACAATTTAATAAAGTGTTTTTTAATGGAATCTAACTCACTCTTATACTGTTAGAGGTATACACACATGATAGTCTTAAAAGCAACGCAAGCTTTATGACAGTGCACAACCAGAGTTTCTCTTAAATCTATCATAAACCAGTCAAAGTACCTGCTCCTTGTGACACAGGTTAGTAATCCATTCAATACGTGTATAAATTTTGTAACAGTTATAGTGCCCTGTCATCTCTAAATTGATCTACTCAATTCCACTCAACTACTTTTTCATAAATTATGTTTCTTCTCTTTTGTCTCTCTTCACTCAAGTCCACAACCCTACTTTACTCTGCCTTCTCCATCTTTCTAGATTTGCCTTCAACATTTCTCTCTCCTCAACCAATTTATCATCAAGTATTAGTATTATCATTTCCAAATGTCTACCCTAGCTAAAACTGCTTCTACTTCCTTCCTTTCAAATTCGTATCCCCTACCTCTGCAACCAAATCTTCAAGCTCCTTAGACAATAATCCACCATTCTTTCCAATATCTAATATCTCTGGCCTTTCTCGGACTCGCAAGAATCTATCTCCTAGAAACTTTCTAGCCTTCCTGCCCTATTCTAACCAAGCTGACTAGCTTGACCTGACTAAAGAGACTAAAAACAAGGTCAGAAAACTGCACATAAAGGCATTTCCCATATGCCAGAGGTAAGTCTATGAGAATTGAAATGAATTACCCAGTAAACAGAGATGGGTATGTCCCTCATGCTACAAAAGGAAATTTACCTTTCTCTAAAAGAAACAAGGAAATAGAAAAATCATCTATGGATCTAGATGGGTGCACTTCAACCACGGAAACAGATGGATCCAATATACCACAGAGCGACGCTACAATGTTGGATGTTCTTGCAAAAACCTTGCAAGCCATGAAACACGGTGATGGTGTTATTGGTAATTTGCAGCCTGGGTCTGCAAAGTTAACAAGGGACTCCAACGAAGGACCTACTCCCTCGGCCTGAGCTGAATCTGGGTCTTCTACGCTCTACGCAAAAGCACATGGGTATATGCATGACTTACCAAAGGACAGGAATATCAAGCTGGATAAGGATTTTTTTTTTTTTAACAAATTGTGCTCTAGCAGGCCAAGCCTATTAGAACTTTTTATTAACAAATGCAAAATTTAAAAAACAGTCTGTTATAGCAAGTCTATAATATGAACTAGCTAGTATTAAAAAAAATAAGGAACTGTCCTATATGACCAGTTATATCCTGTTTGCCTAAGCTAGTATGCCATTTGTGATCCTGATGTATCAGCTTTGATGGTTGTCCCAATCTATGAAAACACCATGTGATTATCCATACATATAGCATCTATGTTGATGGTCAAGCTGCTGAATCCTCCTTGTTCTAATGCTCAGTTGAGGAAGTTGTGATTTGTCTATGTTGAGAATTCTTCTTCCTTCTGATGGCATGAGTATAAAGTCATGTACTTTGATCTCTGAATGATCCAAAGCTTGATTTGCTAAAAAGTCTTCCAGCTTGTTGCCTTCCCTGAAAACATGATTGATCTGCACCTGTACTGTTCTCATGTCCTTTTTGATCTCTTCAATCTGATTTCTCAGTTCCCATGGAGTGATCCATGAATCTTGTAAGATATTTTGGAGGAAAAGTGAATCAGTCTCAAGTTCAACCTGTTGAATGTTATGTTCTTTGCATTACTTCAGTGCCTGTTTTATGGCCTCAGCTTCAGCTTCCATGTTTGTTGCTATTCCCATTTGTTGTGCTTCTGCATAAACCAAATCTCCACTGCTATCCCTGATGCAGAATCCATATGAACTAATCCCAGGATTGCCTCTGCATGCCCCATCTGTATTACATTTTAATCTTCCTAAAGGTGGCATTCTCCACAACACCTTAGCATAATAAATTTTTTGTTTATATCTACTAAGGTGCTGATGCATATTTTCCCAATCAATAGATAAATTCTACATCCATAGGAATCTCTTTCTTGCCAGTTGGTGTATGATCTGTTGTACTTGTTGTTTCAGTCTGTAGAAAGTAACTGATCCTCCATGCTTAATGGAATTTCTTCTCTTCCATAATGACCACATGATCACTGCTGGCATTGCTCTATAAATAGGTTGCAACTTTGGTTTTGTCTCAGCAGTCCACCATGCCATGATCATTTGATGTAAATCAACTCCATCTGTGAGGATACCTGCACAAGAAGCAACAAACTTCCATAACTTGACAGCTATGGAAGAACTTAGAAATAAGTGAACTACAGTTTTCTCCTTATGCTCCTCACAGCACCAGCATCTTGATGGTATATTGATCGTCATTCTTTATAATATATCAACTGTAGAGATTCTCCCTTTCCACACCCTCCACATGAAAAAACTTATCTTTATTGGCAACCCTATCTCCCACATGAATCTATAGCTGGTTTGTTTCCTCTCTTTATGCCTTAAAAATTCCCATGCAGATTTAACTGAGAATTTTCCACTTGTTTCCAACATCCAACATGGTTCATCATCTTCTTCTCTATCAAGAACTTTGATATTATCCTTGATATGCTGAGTCAATTCCTGATCTAGAGTATCTGTTAACAATTTCATGTTCCATTCACCATTCTTCACAAACTGTCTAACCTCTATCTCTTCTTCTCTAGCAGCATCAGGAATGATATAATATAGTGCCCCAAGCCTTGTATAATTCTCATACCAGGAGCTTGAAGTTCCATTTCTCAAATACCAAAACATCTGTGGCTCAACTGCATCTCTTATGATCACCATCTTCTTCCAAGTGTGAGAACCTCCTCTATCTACTGCCATAGTAGGATGCCATTTCTTGCAGTATTTGTTCAGCATGTAGCTACTCCATAAGCTTCTTCCACATCTGAAATTCCACCAAAACTTAGCAAATAGTGCATTGGATATATCAGTTAATGATCTAAGACCAATCCCTCCTTCATCCTTTGGTAGACATAACTTGTCGCATGCCACCCAGTGCATGCTTTTCACCCCAACAGTATTGCTCCAAAAGAATTTTGCAATTATCTTGTGAAGCTGCTTTATCACCCCAGAAGGAGGGTTCATGGATGACAGTAAATATACAAGCATGGTTTGTAACACATGATTAACCAGCACATATCTACCTCCAAAAGATAACAGTCTATTTTGCCAGGACAGAATCCTCTATCACTTTTTTGATCAAATCCTCATTATATATCAGCTTCCTTCTTCCATAAAACACTGGACATCCTAAATATGTGAAAGGAAAGGATCCATTTCTCATATTAGTATGTCTTTTGATCTTGTTATTAACTCTGGTAGATACCTTGTGATGAGTATAGTAACAGCTTTTATCAGTATTGACCAGTTGTCCTGATGCCTTCTCATACTTCCTCAACCTCTTCATCATTTTCTTTAATGAATATCCATCCCCAGAACAGAATAGGATTGTATCATCAGCATATGACAGATGATTTATTTGAGGACTCTATTTTGGGATTCCATAGCCTATGAAACTTGGCTTCTCATGCAGCTTATTCGGACTCCTTGTTAAGACTTCTACTGCTATAATGAACAGTGTAGGAGAAAGTGGATCACCTTGCTTTACCCCACTACTTGATCTGAAAAAGCCATGACTTTTACCATTGATCAATATTAAATACCAGTTGTTTGACAACAATCTCCATACCAAATCAATGATAACCTCTCCAAATCCAAACTGTCTTAGTACTTTAGTCAAAAAATCTAAGAGAGCCTATCATATGCCTTTTCCATGTCTAATTCGATCACCACATTAATATGTTTAGCTCTCAAATTGATATCTCTGATGATCTCTTGTGCCAGTAATACATTTTCTGCAATGTTCATTCCTTTCACAAATCCTGTCTGATTATAAGAGATAATACTAGGAAGAACCTTAGTCAATCTATTTTGTTGAACTTTTGACAATATCTTATTAGAGTAGCAGTTGAGACTGATAGGTCTCATATCACTGAAATTATTAATCACATCCTTCCTTGGCAATAAAACCAGGTTAGTATGTGTGATGAATTGTGGTATCTCAGAACCACAAAAGAATGCTCTAACCATTTGAAGCACATCCGTCTTGATAATAACCCAACACTTCCGATAGAATTGTCCTGTGAATCCATCATGCCCACTAGCAATATCCCCATTGAGTGATAACACAGCTTCCTTTACTTCACTTTCAAATGGCAACTCCTCCATACTCTTTTGTTGTTCTTCAGTTATCAGCTTAGGAATGTTTTTCAACAATGCATAATCCCGTCCTGAGTTTTCTTCACTAAACTATGACTCAAAGAACCTGATTGCCTCATAACCAATATCTGCTTCATTTTCCAGCCATGTACCATTGGGATCTTGTATTCTTTTCAAGGTTAATTTATTCCTCCTGCCCCTCACATATGAATGGAAGAATTTGGTATTTCTGTCCCCATCATTGAACCATTTCATACCAGCTTTCTGCTTCCAATACTCTTCCTCCAAGTATAAAAATCTGGTTAATTCAGCATGTGCTTGATGTAGCAGCATTCTATTCTCCCTTGAAGCATTAGTTTCAAACTACAACTCCTTCACTTTTATAGTATCTTCAATAGTGGAAATCTGCTGAAATATATTCCCATAAGTGTTCCTGCTCCATTGAACCAGTCCTCTTTTAAGTTTCTTCAACTTGTGATGAAATACATAAAATGGATTTCCACATAAATCAGAGGTCTAGTTCTCCTTTACCATCTCCATAAATGTATGATGATTTGTCCAGAAGTTAAGAAACTTAAAGGATTTGACAATATCATGTGCATTGCTGTTACACTCAAGATGTAGTGGTGCATGATCAGAACCATGTCTAATTATATGAGTCACTGTTGTGGATGGAATGATGTCTAGCACTTACTGATTCACCAAAATTCTGTCTAACCTTTTGAATATGCAATCTTCTTTAGTCCTCCCATTCCACTAGGGGATTTTGCTTCCAGAGAATCCTACATCAATCAAACCACAACTTTGTATACAGTTAGAAAAATCTAATGCCTCATCGGATGAGACTCGAAGACCACCTTGTTTCTCCTCATCAGAGACTATGACATTAAAATCCACTCCTATTATCCAAGGAATGTCTTGCTGATTTGCTAACTCCACCATAGATTCCCACAACTCTTCCCTCTCCTCTTTATCCCATTTAGCATAAACTACTGACACCAACATTGATTGATTCAAGGATGAGTGAGTTAGTTGCAGAGTAACTTATTTTTCTGATTCAGAGATAACTACACCAAGCCATTCATCTTTCCAAAAGATCCAAATCTTTCCTGAACAGTTCACCTTGCAATTCTGATAGCTTAACTTCCTTCTATACTCTTCAATAGTAATAGGATCTTGAAAAGGTTCCATTAAGCCTATGATAGAATAATGATGTCTCCTCTTTATTGAACCTCTCAAAAGATTTCTGAGTGTTAACTGACCTAATATTCCAAAATAAAGCTTTGTCTATCATTAAGAATTATTGGATCTGTTCTTACTCCTCCTTGTCAAAACTCCTACAGCTGGAATACTGGTATTTCTAATAGGATTTTGCTAATTTATTGCCTGCTTTAATTTCTGCACACTTCTAGGAGATAAATCTGCCTCTTGTGCTATATCATCAATGTTCTAAGTCAAATCTTTCTCCTCTTGGCTATTATGATCAACTTGTGCTTCTACCTCGTCTTGTTTTCATTGATGTGCACTCTCTACTGGTTCCACAGGAAAATTTCCAAAATTGTCACTCTCTGGTGACCTTGTGATTTCTTTTCCTTCTTTATCCTCCAATCCCTGATCTGATATAGGAGTCTCATCTTGATCTGCATCCTCCGACAGCACTTCACCTGATTTATCTTCTTCCAAACCTTTCTTTAAGTTTTTGTTGAGTAAGGTGTCACCAATTTCTTCTGAGTCATGTTCCTTCTCTTCTCTAACTGGAGTACCTGGATTAACCTTAGGCACTTGTTGAGACAAAATATCCCCTTTGTCATTGAGTTGTTTACCAAAGTTCTTCTCAATCCATGCGTTTGCTGATATCCTCTCCACCTGATTTGATTCTTCCATCTGCTTTTACTTGACCTTATCATTAGTGTTTACAATTTGCTGCACTGTAACAACCTGATTAGAAGCATCAATAACCTTTGCTTCTACCATCCTTCCATTTGAAGACTTCTGCATATCAGTCAAGTCTATTATATCCTCATATGTGTTCTGTAGTGTTGCATATTGATTAGTTTGCAAAGTCTGATTCTCCTTCGGTTTCCAAGAGTTTTCATCATATCTATCTCTATGAAAGTGCCTCTTATTATTTTGTTTTCCTTTCTTCTCCTTAAATCCATCATTATCATTAACCTCTGCAGGCAGCACCTTGTCTACTGCTTCCTTCCCTTTCATTGTGTCAGCATTAGGCCCTTTGTATTCATTAACCTCAAACCTGCTATTTTTTGCAGTGTTTTGATCCCTCTTCTTCCTTTGATCTTCCTTACTATTTTCCTCTTGTTTTTTGTCTGAACTTTGTCCTTCCTCCTTGGGATACAATTCTGGATGAATGACATAACAATCTTGCTCATTATGCCCTTAAAGTTTGCAGGTTTTGCAGTACTTAGGGACATAATCATAATTGATCTTTATCCATTTGTCCACACCCGGGCTACCCCACCCGGGCACCCCCTTATCGTACATAACATAACATTTAGGTGAACCATAAGTCAATTCGTGCTTTTCTTATCGTTAATCATATTGATCCCATTAGACGACCATCATCATTTAACATATCATAGGCGTCTATGCCACATCAATGTACATGGGCCCACGTGGCCGACAAAAGGATATACAAAACATAGGCCGACAAGGCCAAACACATCTACCCACACACACACATATCTACGAGCCTCTAAGAGTATAACATATCACATTAGCGGGACAGGACCCCGCTATGCCCATAATTATATACACAAAAGAATGAGTACCCAAAAGATATGGCTCCGAAGGAATTGGAGCTCTCTATGTAATCTCCGAATAGGCAGCTATGGATCAAGTCTGTCTCCCTGTGCACCTGCGGGCATGACGCAGCGTCCACAAACAAAAGGACGTCAGTACGAAGAATGTACTGAGTATGTAAAGTGTGATTAACATCAACATAGAAGCATCATAGACAATGTATGAAGTGGCATAGGAGGGGGAGACAATAATATCATCGTCATAGCACTTACCTGCCTTTCATAGGACTTTCCATTTTTCATACGTATTTGTACACCTACGTCATCATCCGTATTCCATAATAGTAATCGTACCATACTTATGCTCATATTCGCATACATGTCCTTATTCGTATTCGTATACATAGTCTTTTCACATTCATATTCATATTATATACATAGCCATACACTTATATACATACATAGCGTGCCCGACCATAAGGTTCGGTGTTTCATACGTACTTAGCCAACCAAGGCTCAATGTTATTTCTACCTAGCCCTACCAAGGCTTCAGGGTTATCCGTACCATCTGCAGAGGTGTGCGCGCATTACGTAATCGTATACATACTTTATACATAATCATATACATATATCCTACCCGGCGTTATAAGCTCGGGGTATCATTATAGCCCTTCATAGGCACATATAAGTATAATAGCCCGTAGGCACCTTTGGCATCATTATTATTATTATCGTCATCACTATCATCGTCATTATTGCTACATCCATATCTTAGGCTTACGCGTCATATGAGGGCATAGTACAATCGTAGCACATGTTAAGGATCGTGAGCTTATGAGTTCGGAGTGTCAATCACTTGAATACAACATACTCATATAGAGGAATTAGAAATTTGGCCAAGAACCATGCCTTATGAAAGAAGGGTTAGCCTTACATACCTTTTCGTTAGACTATTCTACACTTGCACGTTTCCTTCCAATGCTAGCGTCTATACCTTCATTAATATCGTAACAATGGCCATTAGTCATTCACATCATCCACATTATCTAGATTTCTCAATTTGCATCTAATTCTCCCATATTTATGGTCATGACCTCCAACTTCGTCCATTCGTCTAAAGTGTTGAGTTCATGATCTTAGTACCATTTATAATACATTCATATCGTAACACAACAACATTCATAATTCAATTCAAACTATTCCTCAAAATGTCACTATTCACCATTCATGACCTAGTTGACCACATTTTCTACAATCCATGTATTTTAATTCTCCAATACCTTAAACATCTTGTAAAAATCATGAATCTTGCCTTAGAAGTTGTAGGAACAAGTTTTGGTTGATAATACCCCACTTTGAGCCAAACCCTAGTTTTTCTCCATTTGCATTTCTTGACTTGAATGGTATTTAATGGCTTGCTTACAATTGATTCACTTGTTTATGTTGTTGGTGGCATATGGTCCTTGAAAACTTATGAAATAAATGTAGAGAGATGATTCTAGAGAGAAGTGGTGTAATGTGGAAATGAAATAAGACAAGTCTTGATCCTCATATTTAATGAATTGAAAAATCTGTGCTGGGTGAACAATGGTCGTCCATGGAGGTTTACGGTCCGTATTTCAGTTTACGGACCGTCCCTCGTGGTCGTCTTTAAGCTTAAGCAGAACCAGAAACTTAAGGCTGCATGCATGGTGATTTACGACCATGGTTTACGGGCCGTAAATCACATTACGGTCCGTCCACTAGGTCGTATTTAACCATTTCCTCGGCTGGCAGAAAGTTGAAGCCTTGCATGGCAGTTTACGACTGCTAGTTTACGGACCGTATACCAGTTTACGGTCCGTATTTTGCACTTTACGACCACTGGGCAGTTTTGCCAACTTTCAACTTTTCAAATTTCTCGACTTTTCATTCTAATCATTCTCGTCCATTTACGCACATTGCTCATGAAACATTATACACTCGCACACATCACTAGTTCGTTCACTTGCGTATCAACGGGAAATTTTCCGAGGTGTAACTGTGACGACCCCCTTTGGGGACCCACTACTCAAGGTATTGTCTAAGAGGCGATTGGTAAGAGGTGATTCCCTTTGGGGAATGTAAAGGAGCCAGAGGTTCCGAGTTCGATACCCCGTAGCGCTGCAGGGTGAAGAGGGATAATGGGGCAAGCCCCTGTGCGGACTGGCAGTACCCTGGCATAGACAATACCTTGAGTAGTGGGTCCCCAAAGGGGGTCGTCACAAAAAAAAAAATTGAAAGCTTTACTATGTTTTCCACTCCTTATTAATGCGAAAGTCTAAGGAAATTAAGTACGTAATAAGAGTCAGCGGGTTCGCTCGGCTCCGAGTATGGGGTCGGGTGCCCATCACACCCTAGTAAAGTCGGGGTGTGACACATCCACTAATTCATACAAAGACTAATCATCTTCTAAAATATGGATGTGGTATCAAAGAAGTTTGTCCTCGGAATGTCTACAGGCCGTGTCTAGTAGAGTCTTGTTTATCGGTGTGTGGTGCACCACATCTATAAACAGGAAGCTACAGGACATTTAGGATGTTACCTTTCTTTCATATCTCAGATCGTGCGATGATATATAAACTAAAATATAGTGTTTATGACCGTATATGCTATTTGGATGTGATCAGATATGGATAGGTATGTCAGGGCGCCCAAGTAGGGCGCCAGTCACGGCCTACGGGGTTGGGTCGGTCTAAAGGTTGTCTGCAAAGTCGTGTCCAGTAGAGTCCTGTTTATGGGTGTGAAGCCGGCCACATTTATAAACAGGAGGCTGCAGGGCATCTAGAGATTGTTGACCTTCTTTTTGTCTTAGATCGTGCGAAAGAGCCAAGTCATAGGAAAAAGAAATTCCTTACATAAGCCTTATATACGACGGAAGATAGTGAATGACGATATGGAGAGCCACAGGGGTAAGTATTGATATTTGTTCTGGAACTGGAAGCTCTGGATAGCTAGAACGTGTTATATAACCGTATGTTCTGTAAGGTATTGTCGATATTTGCTACATACAGATTTTGAAAAGTAAGAATGGTAAAGGAGGTTTTGCCTGAATGGATACGCCTAACAGGAAGAAGCAAGGACAGGAAATACTGTAAATAGGCAATAAGTGAGATGCATTGTTTCAGAAAGGTTATGGATTGGGCATGACGATGAAGGTGTGATCATTACCATCGGGAATCTGGAAGCCTAGGACAGGAAGTAGCCCTACACACAGGTGGGAGGTGAACATTGGGATTTGAAAAGGGTAAAATTGTAATTGTAAAAGAAAGGACGTGTTACGAAATGTTTCAGAATCTGTAAGACTTTGACTTGCTCCAGATTATGTAATAAAGGTCATGCGAGGAAGTGGACGCAATTATATCAGCCTTAAGGCACCGGATTTCATCGAAGTTTCAAGGTTAAGCGTGCTAAGGTGAGAGAAATATTAGGATGGGTGACCCCCTGGGAAGTGTACTAAAAGTCCCATAAATGTAGATATAAGAGACAAATAGGAAGTTAGGATAACCTAAAGGAAATTAGAGTATGCAGAGTGGTTAGAAACCTTAAAGAGGTCGCGTAGGCCGAGGTGGACTAGACTGATGAAGAGGAAGAAAGTGCAACACAGTCCTGGAATTAGGGTAAGTTTGAATAGCGCTTGAAAATATTCTGTAAACGAGAGGGCGGTGAATATATGTATGCATATGATATCCCCTTTATAACTGTATCAATCGGTAGGTGAATCCCAGCAACCGGTGTTGCGATGTATGAAAGACATTAATTGAACGGAGTTCAAGAGACAAAATGAAAAATGTGGTACAGATATCACAAGGTAAACTGATACTGGTTCCACTACTGGTTAAGGCTGGAAAGTCCTAATACAACGATATTCGGGAACAGAAAGAAAGTGAGTACGTGGAGGGTAAGGAACTTCGAAGTGTCAGAAATTTCAAAGGAAAGGAGTATGGGTGTATAAAGCCTCTAAGAGAGACACGATGGGCAAAGCATGAGACTATTTGAGTAGAAATTCGAAGGATAGGTCCGTAAAAGGATTAGAGTATGGTAGTATGGGACACAAAGAGGAATAGACCCAAGGACGGTTAAGGGTGAAAATAGGAAGAACATATGGGAGTACGAAGGATACGTTAACAAGTTGGCGATAGGAAACCGATTACTCGCCAAGGGAAGGACAAGGATAATGAGTTGGCGTAGTTGATTAGAAAATCCATGACATGGAATGAGGATTCATGTGAAGACCGAGGAGTTCGATTATAAAGAAAATAGGGTGAAAGATAAGGAATGGACATGAAGAAAAGGACAACTATAAGAGAGACCCTCCCGAAATATTACAACACCCCATGAGGCTAGTCGAACATTCGAGGACGAATGTTCTAAAGGGGGGGGGGGGATGTTACATCTCGTACGTTTACGTTTAGATGCATCACGAGTTGATCAATATGGATTCAGAGGATTAACGTTGTGCATGAGGTTATAGAGGTAAGACCCATAAGTTTGACGAGTTTCGTAACTATCATATATAGCCTTGATAATGTATTTTCTATTAAGTGAAACCCTTTTTGTGAAAAATTGATAAATATGATTTTATATAGTTAAAATTTGCTACTACTTTTTGTATATGCTTTAAATCATACACATGATATGAGGAAGTTAATTTATAAATGGAATTTTCCTTATTGTAAATATAGAAATAATTTTCTCTTAAGAAAAGAAGGTTATCTTTTACCGATTTAAGAAATAATAGTACAAAAATTTGTACTTGGGGTTGGAAAAATATAATAGAACTGGATGAAATATGTTTTGTCAATATTTTACGTTTTATGAAATATTGGTGTATATATCATTTTTAAAAAAAAAAAATTCCCATGATTTATTAATATTTTAATAATAGGACCTTGAGAAAGGATAAAATATTTAATTCTTTGTTTTTGCTCCATGTGTAGTCGTGTGAAAATGTCTTTTTAATAGAAGATATTTACTTGATTATATTAATAATATAAGTAGTGGATAAGTACTTATGAAGAAAAAGTACTCCACCACCTAAGCAATTAATATAAAAGTACTAGCAAGTATCATTTTCTACGCTCTTCCAAATTTAAACGAAGTGCTCTGTATAACTTTCTCTATCTTTCAAGTTTGATGAAGTACTACAAATATTTTTATCCATTTTTCTATATCCAACGAAGTGCAGCAACAATTATAGGGGGTTTCCTTTTTACAAAAATACTTCAAGTTCTTTAAAAGCAAGTTTGGGATTACTTTGTGTTGAAGTTGAAGCTTTTCTTCTTGGTGAAGTATCCTAATATTAAGGTTGTTCTTGTGTGATCGAGGTAAGATTATATATTTTCTCTATGTTCTTGAGTTAATTTAGTCTTTAGTTAACTTGTTAGATAAAGAAATTGTGGAAGAGAAGTTAGGATACATGCTAGAGCTCTTGCTAGTTTTGTGGACTGATTTGGAATATGATCTCAGAGTTATTGTGGCTGAATTTTCTGAAATATAAGTGGGGGTGATTGTGTTGTTGGTTGTTGAATCAAAAATTTGGGCTAGGCATATAAACAGGGGAGATGCTGCCCGATTTTCGGCAGAATATAAAATAGTATAATTTGAATTATGGTACAAGTGTACGATGAAAAGGCTAACATTAGTGTGAATTATCTTAAATGTAGACTTACAAGCTCGGACACATAAGCGTAGCTAATAGGACGTGGAACAGGTATGTTAAGGCTCGTCCCTTTTCTTTCAAAGGCATGATCCCGATATTGCGAATTTAAAATTGTCTCCATATCTTACTTGTTTTTAAAAGTTAGATGTCTATGATTCTAAGGTATGATTACTTTCCCGATAACCCGTCAACGTTTTTCAAAATGTTCGTATTTTTCCCAAAACAAAGGTTTATGGTATTGTAAGCTTTTATGACAAAAATGATGGATATGTATTACAATGACAACGCTGACGTCAAATATGAGAAAATGTCTATGACAGATATGTTCCTACCATGAATATGACAATATGAAAATGTTAAGTTATTTCTTGATTCCTCAACTCTATTATGGATATTCACTATTTTAAAGGCTCCAAGTATATGAAACGATGTCTTATGATCCCGTTCTATGTTTTTATTATGATGACACTCTCCATTGATAGTCTCGCCTTATATTAATTGTCCCTTCAAGGTGAGACACGACGCCCACGGCTATTCCATAATATAATCGGAGGTTACCGACCTTACGTCACTCCGATAGATACATGACCTTCTTCGGGCTCTCATGTATGTTGCTTATATGATATATGTATATGACACATGGACATGATATATGTATATGTATATGGGAAAAAGGGCCAAAGCGCTATAGACGCTGATATATGTACATGATACACGTATATGTATATGGGAAAAAGGGGCCAGAGCGCTACAGACGCTATCCACCTGATCAGTTGGCACTGTATGACATGATATCGTCCCGGACGCGGGATATATGGGTGAGCCGACATATTTCGGCGCTATGACATGATATGATATGAAATGATATAATATGATATGATATGACCAGATAAGTATGCATGGCATCCGCCTAAGCGGCACTCATATGTACAGGTTACTCTTTTATCTTATGACATGTTCTATGTTCCATACAGTTATTATTCATGCCTTACATACTCAGTACATTGCTCGTACTGACCCCCTCTTTCTTCGGGGGCTGCGTTTCATGCCGCGCAGGTACACCCAGATGAGTTGAAGCTAATATAGAAGATATTCCAGCAGAGTTGGCAAGCTCCACTTATTCCTGGAGTGCTACCGAGTCAGAGTACATGTGCTACGATGTCTGATAAATGTTAGAAACTTTGCAGACAGAGTCGTGGGTATAGGTTGTCGGTATTGTGAACGGCTCCACTAGCCTATGTGTCATTTTATGTTATGTTATAACGTTCATATGATCACAGATTATATTGATTGAGTACGATGAATTTTTTTTTTGAAAGCTTTACTATGTTTTCCACTCCTTATTAATGCAAGAGTCTAAGGAAATTAAGTACGTAATAAGAGTCAGCGGGTTCGCTCGGCTCCGAGTATGGGGTCGGGTGCCCATCACACCCAAGTAAGTCGGGGTGTGACAGTAACATTCTAAAAAAACATTCGCCAGAGTTTCCTCTGTAATGTGGCACTACCACCCTGTCACAGCAACCCACAATAACAACGCCTCACAGGGCAACAATACAACAGCACTAGAAATTTGGCCACACACGACCTGAATGTATAAAAGGGAATCATACATACCTCATGATCTCGACGTCTCATCTTGGACTTCTTCCAAGGGCTGAAATAGATGTGGGTATTTGGATCGCATACTCTCTTCTGCTTCCCACGTCATTTCCTCTCGGTTGTTGTTCCTCCATAAAACCTTAACTGAGGCCACTTCTTTGTTTCTAAGTCTCCGTACTTGCCTATCTAGTATGGCAATGGGTATCTCTTCATAAGTCAATTTCTCTGTCACTTGCACATCATTCACTGGGACGATCCTAGTAGGATCTCCAACACATTTCCAAAGCATCGAAACATGAAATACTGGATGAACTGACTCCAAGTCTGGAGGTAGATTTAACTCATAGGCCACTTTTCCTATCTTGCGTACAATTTCGTATGGCCCAATATACCGGGGACTGAGCTTCCCCTTTTTGCCAAATCTCATTACGCCCTTCATCGGCGATACTTTCAAGAATACCCAATCTTTCACTTCGAACTCTAAGTCTCTTCGACGATTATCCGCATAGGACTTTTGACAACTTTGAGCCGCTAGCAACCGATCTTGTATGAGCTTAACTTTCTCTATTGCTTGCTGGACCAAGTCTGGCCCTATCAACTTAGTTTCTCCGGTTTCAAACCACCCAATTAGGGATCTACACTTTCGCCCATATAGAGCTTCATACGGTGCCATTTGAATGCTGGAATGGTAACTATTATTGTAAGCAAATTCAATGAGTGGCAAATGATCATCCCAATTTCCTCCAAATTCTAACAAACATGCTCGCAACATATCCTCGAGAGTCTGAATAGTGCGTTCAGCTTGCCCATCGGTCTGTGGGTGAAATGTCGTGCTTAGGCGCACTTGGGTCCCTAGACCCTCTTGGAACGATCTCCAAAACTTGACTGTAAACTGGGTCCCTCTATCGGAGTTAATAGATACTGGAACGCCATGGAGTTTCACTATCTCTTTAAGTTAAAGCTTCGCATAATCTTCTGCCACATAGGTCGTCCTGACCGGTAAGACATGAACTGACTTTGTGAGTCTATCCACAATCACCCATATAGAATCATATTTACGTTGAGAACGGGGTAACCCTGTGATGAAGTCCATATTAATCACTTCCCACTTGCACGTCGGGATTTCTATAGCTTGCAACAATCCACCCGACTTTTGCTGCTCGATCTTCACTTGTTGGAAATTAGGACATTGAGCTACAAATTCCACTACGTCTTTCTTCATCCCATTCCACCAATATATAGACTTAAGATCATGATACATTTTCGTCGTTCCGGGGTGAACGGAGTAACGGGAACAATGAGCTTCCCTCAATATTTGGTGACGTAGACCTACCACATCGGGAACACATAACCTGCCTCGACATCGGAGAACTCCGTCTTCCGAAATATCAAATGATGACTCCTCCTTCTGAGGGAGTGTATCTCTATACTGCATTAGCATGGGATCCTCATATTGTCGCTCTTTTACTTCCGCTACTAGCGATGAAACTACTGAATTCTGAATAGTAGCTCCGCTGCTACCTGAGTCCACTACTCGGACTCCTAGGCTCGCTAACTGTTGAAGCTCACGGGCCATCTCTTTCTTTTCTGGTCGTACATCACTTAGACTTCCCATGGATCTGCGGCTAAGAGCGTCAGCCACAACGGTAGCCTTTCCGGGGTGATACAAGATATCAACATCGTAATCCTTTAGCAACTCCAACCATCGTCGTTGTCGCAAATTCAACTCTTTCTGCTTGAAGATATACTGAAGGCTCTTATGATCTGTCTAAACATCCACATGGACACCATATAAATAATGTCGCCATATCTTTAATGCATGGACCACTGCGGCTAATTCTAAATCGTGGGTTGGATAGTCCTGCTCATGTTTCCGTAATTGTCTAGAAGCATACGCAATCACCTTACCATTTTGCATCAATACACAACCTAGCCCGACGCCTAAAGCATCACAATAAATAACATATCCTTCCAATCCCTCTGGAAGTGTCAAGACTGGGGCTGAAGTCAATCGATCTTTCAACTCTTGGAAACTACGCTCGCAAGCATCTGTCCATTGAAACTTAGCTGACTTCTGAGTCAACTTGGTGAGTGGCGCAGAAATAGAAGAAAAACCCTACACAAATCTTCTGTAATAGACTGCTAAGCCCAAAAAGCTACGAACCTCCGTAGGAGTCGTGGGCCTTGGCCAAGTCTTCACGGCCTCGATCTATTGGCTATCTACTCGAATACCATAGGCTGCAACGATATGGCCCAGAAATGATACCGAGTTCAACCAAAACTCACACTTGGAGAATTTTGCAAACAACTCTCGAGCTCGAAGAACTCCAAGGACAATTCGCAAATGATCCGCATGCTCGTCCTCGGATCTAGAATACACTAAGATGTCGTCAATGAATACAATTACAAATAGATCCAGAAAAGGTCTGAATACATTGTTCATTAGGTCCATAAACACTGCCGGGGCATTAGTTAACCCAAACGACATCACTCGAAACTCGAAGTGACCGTATCTTGTTCTGAAGGCCGTCTTAGGGATATCTCTTTCCCTGACACTCACTTGATGATACCCAAACCTCAAATCAATCTTTGAAAACCACTTGGCACCTTGCAATTGATCAAATAAGTCATCGATCCTCGGGAGAGGATACTTGTTCTTAATCGTCACTTTATTCAATTGTCGATAATCGATGCACGTTCTCAAGGAGCCATCTTTCTTTCGGACAAACAGTACGGGCGCTCCCCACGGGGACGAACTAGGCCTAATGAAGCCTTTTTCAAGCAAGTCTTTCAATTGCTCCTTCAACTCTTTCAACTCTACGAGTGCCATTCTATAGGGAGGAATAGATATGGGTTTAGTGTCTGGAAACACATCAATCGCAAAATCGATCTCTCGCTTGGGAGGAAGGCCTGGAAGCTCTTCTGGGAACACATCCGGAAATTCGTTCACTACCGGAACTGACTGAAGAGTCGGCGACTCAGCTTCTACAACTTGAACTCGCACTAGGTGATAAATGCACCCTTTCGTGATCATCTTCCTTGCCTTTAGGTAGGAAATAAACCTACCTTTTGGTGATGTCGTATTTCCTTTCTATTCTAAGACTGGTTCTCCCGGAAATTGGAAACGAACCATCTTCATTCTACAATCAACATTGGCATAACAAGAAGCCAACCAATCCATGCCCATAATGACATCAAAATCTACCATCTCTAGCTCATGCAAATCAATCATGGTACGACGGTCACAAATCACGACTACACAACCTCTATACACTCGGCTAGCTATCACCGATTCGCCAACGGGCGTGGACACCTCAAAGGGTTTGATTGACTCCGGCTCGACTATAAATCGACCCGCAATGTATGGAGTAACATAAGACAATGTAGAGCCCGGATCAATAAAAGAATATACATCATGAGAGAATACCGATAATATACCTGTGACCACGTCAGGAGAAGACTCAAGATCTTGGCGTCCAGCCGAAGCATAAATACGGTGCTGAGGACCGCTAGTACTGGGAGCTCTGCCTCTACCTCTACCATGACCGACTGGCGCATGTGAACCTGGCCCCGTAGGGCGTACAGATGCCGAAGATCCGGCTACCGACCCTGATGGCTGGGTCCTACCTCTACCATGCACTGAGGGGCAATCACGCATAATATGGCCCGGTCGACCACATGAATAGCAAACATATGAACCCAATCGGCACTGACCCCAATGCGACTTCCCACACTGGGAACATCGTGGCACAGACGGCCTTGACTGGCCTAAATCACCTCTGAACTGGGACCCTGAATAACTCTGACTCGGCCCTGAACGAACAGATCTATCAAGGCCTTGGCCTGAAACCCGTGGAGGTGGACTGGTCATGGAATAGCCCGAATGGCTGGGAAACTGCTGCCTGTGTCCGCCTCTGGACTCACTTATTAGTCCCGAAGATCTGGCCCTCTTGCTATGTCCCCTATCCTGTTCACGTTCACTTCTCCGCTGCTGTAGGCTTTCCTCTAAGTTCTGAGCATGTGCCTGAATGCGTGCAATATCCATATCGTCCTGAAGGGACGCATTCAAGCATTTGTCCATCAGATGGGGCCCTAGGCCCTTTACAAATCGGTGTACCCTGTCGCCCATATCTGCTACCATGGCCGAAGCATACCTGGCCAAGGAGTTAAAACGGAGGCTATACTCTAGGGCACTCATACTGCCTTGCCTAAAATTTAAGAATTTATCGGCCCTAGCTCGCCGAACTTCTGGGGGCATATAATGACGGAGAAAGCATCAACAAACTCTTGCCATACCGGGGGAGGTGCATTGGCCCCCCGTGAAGCCATCCACACCATATACCACTGGATCGAGACATCTCTCAATCTATATGACGCTAGCTCTACCGACTCGGTGTCTGAAGCATGTATCAACCGGAGCGTCCTTAGCATACCATCAATAAAGTCCTAGGGATCCTCCTCCGGTTTTGACCCAAAGAATTCCATAGGGTTCAAAGTAATGAAATCACGGGCTCTTGCACTAACAGCCCTATCACCATACCCTGAACTGTGCCTCTGAGCCTGGGTCGCAACCAATTGAGTCAATAAAGTAATGACCTCTTTTACATCTTGGCCCGAAGCATTTGGTGGAGGAGCTGGAGCTGGGGCTGAGGCTCTCACGTGCTCCTCGGTAATAGGCACTCTCTGGGGGGACGGAGATTGAGCCGCACTCTGGGACTCATCTTCCTCTACTACCGGTGGCGGTGCTCTTTCAGCCCGCTTTTCTGCCGCCGTCTTGCCCTTTTGGGCTGCTGTAGCCTTTTTCTTTTTAGGCATCTCTAAAATACACAACACACGATTTAGGAGCAAGAATTTCATACATCATAGCTCTATCGCACGATTCTTATGAAGAAAGAAGGTCATATATTCCTAAAATGTCTGCAGCTTCTTGTTTATAAGTGTGGCGTGCAACACACCCATAACCAAGACTCTACTAGACACGGCTCGTAGACATATCCTAGGACTGAACTGCTCTGATACCACATTTGTCACGACCCGGCTAGGGGGCCACGACGAGCACCCGGTGCTACCCCACCCGGGCACCCCCTATCGTACATAACATAACATCTAGGTGAACCATAAGTCAATTCGTGCTTTTCTTATCGTTAATCATATTGATCCCATTAAACGACCATCATCATTTAACATATCATAGGCGTCTATGCCACATCCATGTACATGGGCCCACGTGGCCGACAAAATGATATACAAAACATAGGCCCACAAGGCCAAACACATCCACCCACACATACACATATCTACGAGCCTCTAAGAGTATAACATATTACATTAACGGGACAGGACCCCGCTATGCCCATAATTATATACACAAAAGAATGAGTACCCAAAAGATATGGCTCCGAAGGAATTGGAGCTCTCTATGTAATCTCCGAATAGGCAGCTATGGATCAAGTCTGTCTCCCTGTGCACCTGCGGGCATGACGCAGCGTCCACAAACAAAAGAACGTCAGTACGAAGAATGTACTGAGTATGTAAAGCGTGATTAACATCAATATAGAAGCATCATAGACAATGTATGAAGTGGCATAGAAGGGGGAGACAATAATATCATCATCATAGCACTTACCTACCTTTCGTAGGACTTTCCATTTTTCATACGTATTTGTACACCTACGTCATCATCCGTATTCCATAATAGTAATCGTACCATACTTGTGCTCATATTCGCATACATGTCCTTATTCGTATTCGTATACATAGTCTTTTCACATTTATATTCATATTATATACATAGCCATACACTTATATACATACATAGTGTGCCCGACCATAAGGTTCGGTGTTTCATACGTACTTAGCCAACCAAGGCTCAATGTTATTTCTACCTGGCCCTACCAAGGCTTCAGGGTTATCCGTACCATCGGCAGAGGTGTGCGCACGTTACGTAATCGTATACATACTTTATACATAATCATATACATATATCCTACCTGACGTTATAAGCTCGGGGTATCATTATAGCCCTTCATAGGCACATATAAGTATAATAGCCTGTAGGCACCTTTGGCATCATTATTATTATTATCGTCATCACTATCATCGTCATTATTGCTACATCCATATCTTAGGCTTACTCGTCATATGAGGGCGTAGTACAATCGTAGCACATGTTAAGGATCGTGAGCTTATGAGCTCGGAGTGTCAATCACTTGAATACAACATACTCATATAGAGGAATTAGAAATTTGGCCAAGAACCATGCCTTATGAAAGAAGGGTTAGCCTTACATACCTTTTCGTCGGACTATTCTACACTTGCACATTTCCTTCCAATGCTAGCGTCTATACCTTCATTAATATCGTAACAATGGCTATTAGTCATTCACATCATCCACATTATCTAGATTTCTCAATTTGCTTCTAATTCTCCCATATTTATGGTCATGACCTCCAACTTCGTCCATTTGTCTAAAGTGTCGAGTTCATGATCTTAGTACCATTTATAATACATTCATATCGTAACACAACAACATTCATAATTCAATTCAAACTATTCCTCAAAATGTCACTATTCACCATTCATGACCTAGTTGACCACATTTTCTACAATCCATGTATTTTAATTCTCCAATACCTTAAACATCTTGTAAAAATCATGAATCTTACCTTAGAAGTTGTAGGAACAAGCTTTGGTTGATAATACCCCACTTTGAGCCAAACCCTAGTTTTTCTCCATTTGCATTTCTTGACTTGAATGGTATTTAATGGCTTACTTACACTTGATTCACTTGTTTATGTTGTTGGTGGCTTATGGTCCTTGAAAACTTATGAAATAAATGTAGAGAGATGATTCTAGAGAGAAGTGGTGTAATGTGGAAATGAAATAAGACAAGTCTTGATCCTCATATTTAATGAATTGAAAAATTTGTGCTGGGTGAACAGTGGTCGTCCATGGAGGTTTACGGTCCGTATTTCAGTTTACGGACCGTCCCTCGTGGTCGTCTTTAAGCTTAAGCAGAACCAGAAACTTAAGGTTGCATGCATGGTGATTTACGACCATGGTTTACGGGCCGTAAATCACTTTACTGTCCGTCCACCAGGTTGTATTTAACCATTTCCTCGCCTGGCAGAAAGTTGAAGCCTTGCATGGCAGTTTACGACTGCCAGTTTACGGACCGTATACCAGTTTATGGTCCGTATTTTGCACTTTACGACCACTGGGCAGTTTTGCCAACTTTCAACTTTTCAAATTTCTCGACTTTTCATTCTAATCATTCTCGTCCATTTACGCACATTGCTCATGAAACATTATACACTCGCACTCCTCGCACACATCACTAGTTCGTTCACTTGCGTATCAACGGGAAATTTTCCGAGGTGTAACACAAAGTTCATCCCAAGACCTAAATAAACGATGTGGTACCAAGTGGTTTTCAGATGCAAACATTCAAAATCATGAAATTAATGGCTAAGATCTATAGAATACATACGGTTGGATCTGACCTCTACTAGATCAATCTGCCCTAAATTCTTAAGGACCAATGACAATAAAGTTTGTACAATAGAAAGAATGCAAAATTCATGATTTGATTTAGAAAAAGTAAAAGGAAAAAGTAATAGAAAGAGATTAATACCCTGTTTGGGGAGACAAACTTGAATTTGGGTTTGCAACATTGATTGTTTCGAGCGAATAGCCATACCAGGCCTGTCTAAAGCCTAGGTTCTCTGCACCGTTGCCATTTTGGAATGAAAGAGAGAGAGAATACTGAGGCGGTGCCTTAGGGTTTGGGGAAAAAGGGGAATGGGTAGAGAGAGAGGGCAGTAAGGCTGTTTTTGTGTGAAATGAAAAATGAAAACGAGGGAGTATTACTCCCTTTCCTTATCTGCGCTTTTTTGGGCCTGGTCTGGTCCATTAAGTGGACTGGGCCTGGTCTGATTTTAAAAGAAATGAATATGGACCTTTTCCCCAATGCATATCACGTGTGTATATTTATGTATACCAGATGTATATACGCGTATAGGGATAGGACGGATAATTTAACAAAATAGAAAAACACTTTGAACAATCAATATTGACCATAGTACTTAATTACAAACAAATTAGGACTGAACTAATTTCGAAACACGGCTAATAAACTTAGTTTACGAGCATAGGCTTAATTGGTTCTAATTTGAAACGAGTGTTGCAATTATGGCCCTTTTGTTAACTAATTGCAATAATGTCCTTAGTTAACCTTAGTTAATCTTAATATAATTAATTATTCCAATCATGACCCTATTTATCTAATTATCCAATTATAGCTAGATTTGCACTAATGGCCTTAATTGATTTGCCAATGGATTCAGTCATTTCAATTAAGGCCACTGAAAGACTAATTTTGTAAGAATTACCCCAATAGCCTCAACCATGAATTGGTTGATTCAGTTGTGGCCATAATGTAAACAACTAAATAGTCAAACCAATTTGCAACAAAGACCCTCTAGCTGATTAGTTGATATGATTTAAGCACCAAACAATTTATTAATTTCAAATAATTATGCAGACACATAGGATTAAAGATTGAGGGGTAAAATGGCTAATTCCTTTAATTACTCAAGCTCCTTGGATTTAAGGGAATAAACTATTATTTAATTTTGACTTTTGACAATTTAACAATTAAATAAACAATTATTCAAAATTGTTTTGCTCTTGATTAATTCTTTTAAAATGTTTCATAAATGTCACAAAGATACCAATTAATTTCCAAATAATTTATGATGTCACAAAAACCTCTTTATCAATTTACAGGAGTACAATATTGATTTGAAAAATTTATAAAAAATTATTAAAACCATTTAAGCTGCACAATTCATTTTGTTTATTGTCCAAGGACTCTGAGTAATTACAATAAATTACGAGAGGTCAAAAATTACATGTCAACAGAACCGATCTGATACGGGTTCCCAAACAGAGCCAGTAGTTCAATTTGGAGACCTGAGTGAGAAAAGGACAGTCAAAAGGTAGCTTATGAAGTGATGTTGCTCAAAATCCTTATGAAAAACTTGAAGAATGTCATCTCATTCAATGAACTCTGAAGGGAGTGCGTGCTTTTTAAGAAAGAAAAAAAAACTCTCCCGTTATATTAATTCTACTTTCTGTTCAAGAAAATGCTACAAGGTACAGAAAACTCAGGGTGAAGTTATTTCTTCATGGTTGCTTAGTGAAGCAAGCACAAAGGGATCTGGTCCCCATGACAAAATTTAGTAGTATTTCTAATGCTTATATGTACTAAATTGCTAAATTGTTAAAATGCCATGTCATTAAAACTTCTCTCGCCCTCTTTTCAAAACTTAAGACCAAACGTTACATCTTCTCCTGAACCAAACTGGTTTGCAAGAAAACCTTGGTGATCCCTCCTCTTCTCACAAAATCTTTCCCTTATAAATCATGTCTATCAAACGAATCCGCCTCTTAAGTTGTCCCAGACATGAAAAGTTCTTCCTCACTCTTTAAGAGCATATTCCCTTGAAACCACAGTCACCAAAATCCTCCACACCATCTTCAACTTTGAAAGACCAAAATTCATCCTCTACACGCTTGGATTCCCTCACGACTAGTCCCTCTATAACTCAAAATGACCAAACTCATGAAAAACCAGTGTGCCAACCCTTAAATCTTGTCCCATCTGATAAACCTGATTCCGATAAGAACAGTACAACATTCTCTTCTTCGAAATATCTCCGAACCATTGAGATAATCAATGCAAAGTATGATGGAGCAGAGGTATCTAGCAAAATAAGGGATTCTGAATGTGTAACTACTAAGGTGCAAAGCCTTACTGCAAAAATGTCAATCTATGAGGGTATGGGTAACTCTAAAAATGTCGCTGCTACTGAGGAAAATCAAGTTGCAGCGGGATTTTCCAGTAACCCTTTCTTGTTCCGATTGGGTTAAAGACGCAGAGTACTCTGTCTTAAATGTAGATGGTAACTTGGCTGAAAAATAAGTGGGAATGTCAAATATCTTAGAGAGTGAAGTGGAAACGGTGACTGGATGTGTTGACATCCTGTAAGCTACGAGGGATGATAAAAAGGTTTAGGGGGAAGGAAGTAAAACCAAAAATGTGCCAGAAAGACCTAGTCTCAAAACTCCAGGAGTGTTTGAATCATTCATTCGTCAGACCACTCCTACCTCAATTAAAATTCTAGACCCCTCTAGGGTGACAAAAGATAAAATCCCTGTGTTTGTGCTCTTAAAAAACCTTCCTCTGAGAAGGCAAGTGAGTCTAACAACTCCGCTCTTGAAATAAATTCTGATAAGGATGTACAGAGTGAACAAGCAGTCAAGAGAAAAGCATGGGTTGACCTCCTAAAAGGTAAAGGAAGCAAAACAAGCGAGTAACTCTACTATTCCAAGAAGAAGAGCAAGAACTTCTGGAGATTGTCGAAGTTCAGAAGCCGGAACAAAGAAGCAGATGATCACTCTAGGGATCTTGGAAGAATGCGAATGCATACCCAAAAAGGAAGGTATGGGGAGAAGCTATGTCATCTTTTACTTAATCAATACACAGCAGCAAGCAACTATTGAAATCAACAGGCTTAAGTTGAAAATGATAGACTGAAAGCTGAATTGGTTGGACAGGAACACGAACCTGGTCCTAGCAGTAAGCTTTTCTGTGAAAATCCTGAGCTCTAAGCTGGAAAATACTTGCTTGAAGGATAAGAGGATGAGCTCGTGCTCTCTAACTCTTCTCCCTATTATGTCCTCCATATTACAGTCTCTTGAGCTCTAAAATCTCTGTCTCTGACATGATGTCTAATCTTTTTTAGTATCATGTTTGTATTATCTAGACTACTGCCTTGGATAATTACTTCATCCTGCTTTGGTTGTCTTACATCTCTATTATCACACATGTTATGTTTGTTCTCCTTTTTTATGATGTCAAAAGGGGGAAGAGGACATGTTGAATTGAGGGGAAGAAGAAATGTTGAACTAAGGGGGAAGGCAATGCTGAATTAAGGGGGCAGACATACTTCTTCGAAAGGGGAACAAGTGGAAATCTGGTTCTCAGGGGGTACATTGTCAGTGCATTTATCATCATTAAAAAAGAGGAAATTGATAGTTCCAAGTGCATTCGTGTTTTGATGATGTGAAACTGTTTCAGAACCATATAAAGACCTCATACAGAAGCTGGTATTATGTTGCTAACATATTACAGGTTCCTTGACAATGATGGTCTGCTTCGCACGAGGAACAAGTGGAAAGCTGGTTCTCAGGGGGAACATCAGTCTATGAGTTTGTTATCATCAAAAAGGGCAAAATTGATAGTTCGAAGTGCATTCGTGTTTTGATGATTATCAAACTATTTCAGAACTAGATAGAGACCTAGTCTGTAATCTGCTCTCTGTGCACCTTGCACTGTTGACAGAGACAGCTATAAAGCTGAGCCACTTGCTGTACACAAGTACAGCTATGAGTTGGCCCATGCTTTAGGTCAAAGTGAATAAGTGGTCTCTATCCATCCCACATGCTCCCACTATATACACAACACGATGGAAACATATTGAGTAGACTTGAAAACCTAATCTAAATCGTGTAACGCTGCCAACACAAGTTCTCAAGATCTCTCAAGAACAAAGTCATCTACAAGCTGAAGAACCTGATCCAGACACACGTTTTAGTCTAAGTTCTTTATACTGTTGTGAGCCTTTGTTCGTTTGTGCTTAAATTGTAAACCTACACTTCTCTTTAAAGGAAGTTGTTTGTAGGTAGATCAAAAGTCTCAAAGGGTGCTTATTGGAAATGTGTTTCCTCAAGCTGTTGAGTTGTACATTAGGCTAGGGTTAGTCTAAGTGTATTAGGGTCCTTAGCTAGAGTTAGCTAAGTAGAGCGGCTTGCAATTGGAGTATTGCAAGTGTGGAGGGACTACGAGGATTAGTTACTAGGTTGCAAAAGCTTTATTGTAAGGGTGAGGGATTATGGGAGTTAGTTCCTAGCTTACGATAGACTTGTAACCTGAAGTTGTTCGTGTAGTAGAGTTGAAATCCTAATGGGGTAGGTCGTGATTTTTAATCCCTTGAGCAAGGAATTTTCCACATAAAAATCTTGTGTTGATTCTTATATTGCACTGGATAAGCAAACTGGTACTCAACCAGGTCCCTCATATAATGTTTGGTGGACGCACAGCATGTAACAGTTAGGGATGCTATTCCAAGAGGAAGACTGCTTAGTGGTATTGGAATAATGCACTGAAGCGCCCACCATCCGCGATGCTGATCCGGGCGAGCAATTATCCAACTGGACCTCTACCCTGCTCTTTGGCACTTTGGTAGAGAAATGATGAATTTATTCTTTAAAATCGGTGAGAATCGGTTGAGGCTCGATTACTCACCATTTGCACTTCTATTACCTCATAATGTTTTCAAAAATGAAAATGGCTCGATGTTGATCCGAGTCTGGACCGCTGTCTATACTTCTTTGCAATCGAAATTAATGAAGTCTCGAGTTATGACAACCTTTTATTTTATTTACTGACGCATATGTTTCGTACTAACCTTGCTTTGCCTTGATTTTTTCAGTAATAAAAACAATAAAATAGCCTTAAATGTCATGACATGTCATAAAACGAGTGAGTCAAGTGATGTAGGTGAAGAGAAATATGAAGAGTACGATGAGGAAACTATGTTACCTGAGGGTCTTGTAGAAGAAGTAGAAACCTGCTAAGAGAATATGTGGACATTTTTGCATGGTCATATGCTGACATGCCGGGGTTAAGTACCAGCATAGTGGCTCACAAACTACCCATCAATGCATATTTTACTCCGGTCAAGCAGAAAACCAAGCAGTTCAAGTCAGATCTTAGTATCCGCATCAAGGATGAAGGGGAAAAATAGATTAAGTTTGAAGTAGTGGAAGTAACTTCGTACCCGACATTGTTGGCCAACATAGTGCTAGTATCTAAGAAAGATGGAAAGATTCAAATATGTGTGGACTACCGGGATCTCAATCGGGTTAGTCTCAAGGACAACTTCCCACTCCCAAATATCCATATACTCATTGACAATTGTGCTAAACACGAGTTACAATCATTCGTGGATTCCTTCGCAGGATATCATCAAATCTTAATGAGCGAAGAGGATGCAAAAAAGACAGCCTTCATCACTCAATGGGGACTGTATCTCTTACGTCCTACATTTTCGTACGTTAAGCTACGTCATAGGTAAGATAATCTGGACTCGTAGGGGCTACAGACTATTATTATATCGCATGATTACGGTAATGAATATATGAAGTGTATTGGAAATGATTATTATTTAAATGAATTGAGATCAAGAAATTAATTATGTGGCTAATTGATTAAATAGTCGAATAAAGTGGGAAAGTGGAGAATTAATTAGTAAGTGTAGTGGGTGACAAAGCGGCATAGCCCCCAACAAAGGGACAAGTGTCAACAACCATGACACATGGGTCCATTACAAAGAAAGAGACATAGTATTAGTATTATATTGCCTCTACAGTTGGACTTGGCAACTATAAACAAGACTCGACCTAGTTGTGCTCGAGTCAAGGTGCAAGTTGATCTCCTTGCTGAATTACCTCAATTTCTGATGGTGGAAATAGAGAATGAGGATACTAAGGACACCAGGAAGATGAAAGTCAAAATTCAATATGATTTCTTACCAAAGTATTGCACTGAATGTAAGATTCAAGGCCATTCTGGAGATGAGTGTAGAATCCTTCATCCTGAATTAAAAAAAATAGTAGTTGTTGAGGTTACAGTCTCAGATAAAGGGGTAAAGGACACAGGAAATCAACAAGTACAAGTTGTTAAGGATAAAGGCAAGCAGGAGGCACGTAGATGGTACCATGGCAGAAACTATCATATGATGAAGTATGTCCCAATAACTAACAATTATGATAAGGGGAATGAAAGTAAAGTTGAGCATGTTACTGCAAGGAACAATGATGATTCAGAAGTACAAGTGAGGGTGCAAAGTAAATTTGATGTACTAAACACTTTGGAGGAGATACCAAGCACAAGTAATCCAAAGATGAAAGGGAGATTTCCAATGCAAATGGCAACAAGGATGGTCAAAGTATGCGGTGGAGACAAGGATGAATACTGCAGATGTTACTCAAGTTTCCCCACAAAGTCAGTTATGTGATCAGGAAGTTAAGCCAGGCAGTATACAGGAAAAATAAATTCATAGCTCATGGGCTGATGAGGGGGAAGAAAAGGAATTGATTACAGGAGAAGGGCCATATGAAGATGGAATACAAAGCAATACTGATGGAGACTTTACTAAAAAGGACAGTGTGGAAGAATCATGTCATGGTGGCATCAATGCAGCAGAAAAGTAATTGAATATAGGGGAAAGCCAACAAGAAGATGGAGATTATGGTAAAACTGATGGAGAATCTACTAAAACGGACAGTGTGGAAGTAGTCAATACAACAGAAAAAGGAACAAGTTTGAGGCAAGAAGAGAGTCCAGACAAAGAGGAGGTGCAAAAACAAAATGATCATCCAGATCATGAGGAACATGTGGATGTTGATGATACAGTAGCAGATGAAATAAAAGAGGCTACACAGGGTTCTCCCTTAGTGATAATTCATAACATTGACCAGGGACAAGAAAAAGGGCAGGAAAAAGTGCAGTCAATGGAGGCAACAAGAGTGGATGTCACAACTAACAAGATGAAGGAGCAGATGTATGTGGAGCAAGATGCAGATCCACCAAATCATGCTTCCTCAGAAAAGGCATTGGTGATTTCACATATTGACCATCAGGTTACATTTTGTAGAAAGTCTTCCCCAGTCAAAGATCTTCATGACCTGATTTCTCATAATATAGATGGTTTGGAAGTAGAGGAGGATATCAGAGATTTCCATAGAGAAGACAAGGAGGAGAATATTAAGCAAAATAAGGACACCATTCTTAAGCAGGCTGATATATCTCCCAATAGCAAGTCTAATAATAAGGGTCAGAAAAAAGGCAAGAAGAATGCTACTAACAAGCAAATTCCACTCAGGGTGGTACCAAAGAGGAATGCTACTAAATCTAATGTTAAATGATGTTGTCATTCATTTGGAACATTAGGTCAGTGAAGACACAAAAATCCTTTCATAGGGTACAAATGTTAAACAGACATCACAAATGTTTCTTGATTGCTCTCATGGAACCTTTTCAACAGGTCAGGACAATAAATCATTATAGAAGGAGGTTGGGCATGTGTTTAGCCAATGCCAACTGTAATGGCAAAATCTAGTACTTTGTGGCTGATAATATAAATGTAGAAGTTCTGATGGATTCTCCTCAGCAGATTACTTTGAAGTTGTTTTTACAAGATTTGAATCAGCATCTTATTACTACTTTGGTATATGCTAAATGTAGTGCTTCTGAGAGGATAGAGTTGTGGGAGGATATCTATCATCTTTCCAATACCTTATCTTGTTCCTGGTTAATAGGAGGAGATTTCAATGTGGTTCTGAATGATGAAGAAAAGATAGGGGGTAATCCTATTCAACCTCAGGATATAGAAGACTTTGCTTTCTGCATAAACTCTTTTGATCTTAAAGAGGTAAATTTTAAGGGTAGTCCCTTCACCTGGTGGAATGGTAGAGTAGATGAAGCATGTATTTTTGAGAGACTGGATAGGATGCTGGTGAATTCACTGCTTCTGGACAACTTTCGAAATATAGAAGTGGAACATCTTGCAAGAACTGGATCAGACCATGCTCCACTTATGCGTACCTATAGGGATAAGCATCAGAATCTGGTAAGGCCTTTTAAATTTCTATCATTATGGATAGAACATGCATCTTTCATGGAGACAGTCAGGTTGAATTGGTCCACTTGGGTGCATTATGATCCTTTCATAAACTTCAAATGTAAGATGAAAAAGCTTAAAGGAGCGTTATCCAAATGGAGCAGGGAAGTGTTTGGTGATATATTCAAGCAGCTGATCATCTGGGAGGAAATAGTGAGATTAAAGGAACAATTGTTTGAACAAAATCCAAGCCAAATAAATAGAGTGGTTTTGCAGAAAGCTCAGGCTGAGACTAAGAGATATTTGCATTATGAAGAAGAGTACTGGAGACAAAAAGCAGGCATGGATTGGTTTGTGGATGGAGACAAAAATACTAGATTTTTCCATAATCTAGTAAAGGGAAGGAAGAAACTGTAGGTCAAAAGAATACAAAACTCAGATGGTTCATGGATTGAGGATGAGGATCAAATGGCAGATGAGGCTGTGAAGTTTTACTCTCACAAGAAGTGTTAATTGGAGATGAAAATTTGTTGTCATTCATTCCTGTTTTGGTTGACCAAAACAGAAATGATCTTCTTTGTTAAATGCCTCATGTTGATGAAGTCAAAAAAGCTGTTTTCAACCTTAGTGGATCAAGTGCTAGTGGTCCTGATGGCTTTCCTGGAGTTTTCTACCAGACATGTTGGGACATTATTAGCTTGGATGTATACAAGATGGTGGTGGCTTTCTTTCAGGGTCATACTCTTCCAAAGTCAGTCACACACACAAATCTTGTGTTGCTACCAAAGAAAGAGTTGGTTCAAAGTTACTCAGACTTAAGGCCTATAAGTTTAAGCAACTTTATCAACAAAGTGATGTCAAGAGTGGTTCATGATAGATTGGAGAATGTATTACCTCAGTTGATTTCTATTAATCAAGCAGGTTTTAATCAAGGGAGGAGCATTATTGAGAATGTGCTATTGGCACAGGAAATAGTGACAGACATCAGAAAAAGGGGCAAACCAGCTAATGTAGTCATCAAATTAGATATGGAAAAATCCTATGATAGAGTATCTTGGTCATATTTGATAAAGGTACTCAGCAGAATGGGATTTGCTAGTCAATTCATTGACATGATCTGGAGGTTAATTGCAAATAACTGGTATTCCATCCTTTTTAATGGTCAGGCCAAAGGATTTTCTCATTCAACCAGAGGTGTTAAACAAGGTGATCCACTTTCACCTGCATTGTTCATTTTATCAGCAGAGGTGTTATCAAGAGCTCTAAATGCAGAATTTGACAATTCTAAGTATGTGGGCTATGGCATGCCTAAATAGAGTCAAAATATCAACCATCTGGCATATGCAGATGATACTATAATATATGCATCTGCAGAACGGGGTTCATTGAAGAGAATTATGAAGATACTGCAGGAGTATGAGGCAATTTCAGGTTAGCTGATCAATAAAGGCAAGAGTGCCTTTTATATGCATCACAAGATTTCTGGTGCACTATTTCAGCAGGTGGAGCAGATTACAGGCTTTAAAAGGGATCATTTTCCATTAACATACTTGGGATGTCCTATATTTCATTCAAGGAGGAAAAAGGTATATTACAATGACCTTATCAAGAAGGCGAAAAACAAGCTGCAAAATTGGAAAGGAAAATTGCTCTCTTTTGGTGGAAAAGCAGTTCTTATCAATAGTGTGCTTCAGAGTATTCCAATATACATGTTGTCAGCTGTTGTTCCCACAAAATATACCATTAATCAGCTTCATAAAATCTTTGCAAGGTTTTACTGGAGTACCAAGAAAGAAGGTAAAAGCAGGCACTGGTCCTCTTGGGACAAGGTATGTTTACCAAAAGATAAAGGAGGATTAGGATTCAGATCTCTAGAGGATGTGTCTAAAGCTCTTTTTGCCAAACTATGGTGGAAATTTAGGACATCAAATACATTATGGTCAGCCTTTATGTGGAATAAATATTGCAAGAAGAAGAAGCCTACTGAAGTGCAGTGGAAAGGTGGATCACAAGTGTGGAAAAGAATGATAGAGGCAAGGGATCAGATGGATCAACAGATATGGTGGGAACCTAAAAATGGAGCATGTGATGTATGGGAAGATAATTGGACAAAACTTGGTTCACTCAAACAGGTCTTACCACCAGATTTTCAGATTGACACCAGCATTGAAGAAGTATCACACTTTATCAATGCAGAAGGATGTGATGCACAGAAATTGCATGCCAAAGTGCCATGTAATGTGTGTGATCATATCTTACAAGAGTTGAATATAGTGGAGCATTCAGAGAAGAAAGATAAAGTCTGGTGGATGGCTAGTACTACAGGAGATTTCACTGTAGGGAGTGCTTGGAATTTGCTCAGGAGAAAGGCTCAAACAGCAGATTACTTTTCAAAGTTGTGGCATAAAGGAGTTCCATTCAAAATATCATTATTTCTTTGGAGACTGTGGAAGTTCAAAATTCCAGTGGATGATGTACTAAGGAGAATGAATATAGCATTGTATCTAAATGTAGATGTTGTCTGAACTCTCATCAGGAGGAGACAGTTCAACATCTTTTCCTCACAGGTGAATTTGTAGCAGAAATTTGGCACTATTATAATGCTGATGTGGGGATAGTTGTGCCAAGGATTCAGATTCATCAGACAATTGTGCAGTGGTGGTATATGCAGGGTCCTACAAAACTCAAAGCAGTTATGCAGGCAGTACCAGCATTCATATGTTGGCAATTATGGAAGAGAAGAAATACTATCATGAATGGGGGTAAGATGAATAAACTAAAGGTGATAAATGGGATCAATTATAATCTACAGCAACTGGTGAAGACATTATATCCTTGGCTGAGAAATATTCCACATGATTGGCCTCACATGGTGAAATATTTGGAGGATTACAGGCCTAGAATAGGATATAAGATGGTGCAATGGAAATTTCCTGAGGCTGGATGGTTCAATTGCAATACAGATGGGGCTTCTAGGGGTAATCCAGGGTTGAGCTCAGCTGGTTTCTGCATTAGAAATGAGGTTGGAAACCTGATATATGCTGGGGCAAGAAGAATAGCTGACACAACTAACATCACAGCAAAATCTGTAGCTATTCTGGATGGGATTGAGTACTGTATTAAAAATGATTTGGTGCCTGTAATGATTGAATCAGATTCTCTGTCTATGATAAACAGTATTCAAGGAATATGGGACACTCCATGGAAGATCAGTATGGAAGTTAATAAGATCAACTTCTGGAGGAACAAGGGTCAAGTGCAGTTTGCTCATATCCTTAGGGAAGGCAATGCACTTGCTGATTTTTTAGCTAACCTGGTTTTTGATTTTGCAGGTACAATTCACTTTCATTCATTTGCTGAGTTACCAACAGGTGCAAAATAGATTCTCAATGCTGATAAGATGATGATGCCTAACTTCAGAAGCAAGATCTACAGAAATAGAGAACCAGATTGAGCAAATTCTACTGATCATGCCAACAAGTAATGACACAAGATTTAGTTACACAAAGAATAAAGAATCATGATAACAACTATGACCTTCATAGGAGTGTTGTAGTTCTGGTTAGATGCCTAAGGTTATCCTTGTTGGTGTGTGGTATTAACAGGCATGTTCATCCTACTAACAGGATTTCTTTAGTTAGCTAATCCAGCTACAACCATTCAACATGACTGAATGTGAAAGCTTGATCAGAGACATTGGACAGCATAAGGACAACAACTATGAGGAGCTTCATACTACATTTCTTCTTAAAATATTTTCAGTGAGATTAGATACCATAGCACCTGGTGAGAGCTTGAGGTGGCTGATAATGGCATCAATCCAAAGAAGGAGTGTTCTTGTTTGCAGTTTTTTCATTGTTACACTTGGCTGCTCATACAAGACCTAGACTTTTCTTTCATTTCCTAGGATAGAGTAGCATAGACGTTTACACTTTTCCTTCATTTCTTTTCATTTTATTTCTGCTTTCTGTAAATACTTCAATTTATTTTAATAAAATCCAACAGCATCAGGCTGATTGGCTTTGCTAAAAAAAAAATTGAGGGATCTATTGGTGAATCATTCGGGACAAGAATGTATTATATGGTGTTGACCCCCCCCCCGGTTTAGACATAGGGATATATTTAAGATCCTTTTAATTATGTTTCTCATGAAAGAACAATTTATGAAAAGGCAGTAACTTCTCTTCTTTACGATGTGTGAATGAACGGATGTTACTCAAGAAAATATAGCAAGGTTCTACGCAAGAAAAAATACAAGGAACGATACAAAGGTTATGCCCACGTTGATTTTCTCCGGGTGATAGCAAAATGGAGATTTCTTCGTAATGAAATAAGGTGTCAGGAAGTCCTAAAGAGAGTAATAAAGGTACGATTCTTCGTCTACAATCTTCTATACAAATTTGTATTCACATCTAAGGTATGTATTTTTTAAGAACTCACAGGACGGTGTTCGGAAGCCGTGAGTTCAATTGTTTGGAGTTGTTATAGGCTATTATTAGATTCTTCATGTTGCAATAAAATTCGAGAGATGTTATTGAGTTAATTTCTCTATATATGGATAGTAGTTGATGTTGAGGTTGTCATACTTGATGTATTTGGAAGAAGAAAGTGCATAAAATATCGTATACGAAGCGTATATTGAACTGTTTGGGTGTATATCTTAAAGTGTTGTTGATGAGTGTTTATAGAGACTTATATGAGCTTCTTATTATTGTTATGTGCTGCTGGACGTGTTGTATTGATTAAGGAATGGGGGAAATTCTACCCTTTTCATTTTAGAATCGATATATCGTTTGATATACATGATATACTAGTGCCATCTAAGTTCATAGATGTATTCCTTTGTTATAGGATTGGCATAAGTGTTACAAAGAGTTCGCTGTTGGATTACATTGATGACTTTATGTATGTATTGGCTATCCCTTCTTTCGTGGCATGATCCTATAATAGTAGAAGCGTAACAAACTTCATCAAGAGAAACTATCGATTAGATACTATCTTAGAAGTGTACAGCTTTCAAAGAGTCATGTTGATCCAGCAACTTCTTAGGAGAAAGTTTTTCAGTTTTGGACTATCGAGAAACCCCCCCTCTGCCCGCTTTCTATTGATAGAGCTTTCACGTCTGCGCATAGAATCGTAACAAGACAGCTGAAGAGAGGATAACGTCGGAATAGAATGCTTCTTTGACAGAGCATACCTTTCGAGCGACTCTTATCAGCTCTTTAGTGGCTTGGTATTAAAAGAGTTAGAAAGAGACATGTTGACACTTTTATTGCATTCAATATATACTTGATATACAGCATGATATATGCATATGTTTCTTTAGCCCGGCCACTTGGTCAGTGAGACATTATTGACTGGCCTACAGGTCAGTGAGACATTATTTCCTAGCCTACGGGTCAGTGAGACATTATTACCTGGCCTATGGTTCAGTGAGACATTATTGTCTGGCCGACGGTTCAGTGAGACAGTATTGCCTGCCCTAATGGTCAGTGAGATTTTACATTTGCCTGGCCACTTGGTCAGTGAGATATATATTATTACTATATTGAATTTCTCATGAGATAGATAAGGTAAGACATCTCAGGGCATTCCTTGTCCTCCAAATTGTTATACTTATCAGTTCAGTCTCATTTCTAGTTATTTTGTTGCCTTACATACTTGGTACATTGTTTCGTACTGACTTTCCTTTTGCCGGGGGCACTGCATTTATGCCTGCAGGTACATATAGACAGACTGACAGACCTCCCCAGGAAATAAGACCTGGCATCAGCTGATTGGTGGGCTCAATTTGTCCGGAGTTGCTAGGTCTTTTTGAGTCTTTTTTTGTGTTTATAGACTTGATAGGCAGGTCGGAGCCCTGTCCTGACCACGATACAATTATGCTTTCCTTAGAACCTTGTAGATGAGTCCAGTATATAGTATGTCAGTGTTGTAGCCTTGTTGGCCTTGTATATGTCTATTTTTGCATTGTTGGTCGTGTATGTTCATAGCAGCCTCGTCGGCTTGCTCAGTTATATATATGCTTTGGGTGTGTGTGCCCCGTTCAGATGAGATAGCCAGTTTTATATATATCCAGAGTGTGGATTTGTTGGCTGGTAGGTATTTTTGGCCTAAGTGGAGGGATTACCCCTTAAGAGTTACAGATTCAAAGTGGTTCGCTCGGGTCGAGCGTGGCACCGGGTGCCGGCCACGCCTCTCTAGATTTGAGGCATGACAGTATCACTATAGAGTAATGATGTTCGGTCTGAAGAACGTCAGCGCCACTTACATAAGGGCTATGACCACTATTATCATGACATGATCCACAAAGAAATCGAAGTGTACATGATGACGTCATTATCAAGTCGAGAGAAAGCTCGGATCATACTACACATTTACGAAAGTTCTTCGACAGACTCTGGAAATTCAACTTCAAGTTAAATCTAGCCAAGTGTGCGTTTGGAGTACCTGGTGGAAAACTATTAGGATTCATAGTCAGTCGGAGGGGCATAGAGCTAGACCCATCGAAGAACAAAGCTATTCAAGAGCTACCTCCTTCGAAGACTAAAAAAGAGGTCATGAGCTTATTGGGAAGGATAAATTACATTGGATGGTTCATAGCCCAGCCCACTATCATTGTGGAACCAATACTCAAGCTGCTAAAGAAGGATGCACAGACAAAATGGACTGAATAATGCCAGAAAGCATTCGACACCATCAAGAAATACTTGTCCAATCCACCGGTCTTGGTAACTCCTAGGTCTAGGAGCCCGTTGATTCTATACTTGTCGATATCAGATAATGCTTTTGGATGCATGTTAGGATAACACGATGAAACCGGCATTAGGAAAACACGATGAAACCGACATGAAGGAGCGCGAAATTTATCATTTGAGTAAGAAATTCACTGCCTGCGAGGCAAGACATACACTGGTTGAAAAGACATGTTGTGCTTTGACATGGGTAGCCCAAAAGGTGAGGCACTACCTATCAACGTACACTACTCACCTCGTATCCAAGATGGATCAACTAAAATACATCTTTCACCAGCCCATACCCATCGGGAAGTTAGCCAAATGGCAAATGCTACTGAGCAAATTCGACATTTTATACATAGCACAGAAGGACGTTAAAGGACAACCATTGGCTGACTTACTGGCTGAAAGTGTAATGCCCCGTTTGGTCGTTACAGTCTTTTCGGCATTTCTGCCCCTTCCCGAGCATTGATTAGCCCAATCTTGACCCGAAGGGACCGTTGGCACACTTCCCAATGTGTCTAGACTTGATTCGGGTGACGTTTTGTGAAATATGAGCTTTAAGAGAAAAGAGTTGACCCGAAGTTGATATTTAGGTAAACGGACCTTTTTCGGAAATCCGTCAATTTCGAGAGGTCCGGTGTAACGACCCGTTTTGTCGTTATTACGTTTTTACCATTTTTGCCCCATTGACTCGTCCCCAAGCCTTGTTAGTACTATTTTGACCTGCAGGGACCGGTGGCATAGTTCGGTAGGCATCGTTTTGGGTTTTGGAATGACTTTTAGAAATATGCCCATAAAGTGAAAACTGTTTGACTCGAAGTTGACTTTTGGGTAAACGTGCTCGTAATCAAATTCCGACAGTTCCATTAGGTCCAGGGGTGATTTATGACTTAGTGCTATCATTGGTTTGGTTTCCGAAAGGTTCGGGTGTGATTTAGGTCATTAGTTAAGAAACTAGTTAAGTTAGTATTGGAGTTGACCGCAGTCAATATCGGGTCAAGATGATCCCATGTCGATGTTTTTGAAGTTTCAATACGTTTGTATGATGATTTTGGACATGTCCACAAAGTTTGGTTAGATTCCGATGAGTGTTGGATAAGTTTGGATTGTATAGTGATTGTTTTCGATTTCGACATCGATTTGAGCATAAAGGGTACCATATTGAGCAAACAGCCTTTGATTCATGTTTCGATTGAACTATTATCCGTATCGTAATTTTGGAACCATAGCCACTGAAATCATCAAGTTTCGACATCATATAAGGGATTTATGGTCATTTTACTATGAATTGGGTTGTTAGATTTTTCAGATTAATTACAAAAATGCCACTGAATTTATATTTAAAAATCTGTACTATTCCAAATATTGAAACTTCCATATCTCCTTCATTATAAGGTCAAATAGAGTAATTCAAATTCCTAAATTGACTATAATTTCAAAAGGAATCCATCAGAGACATCAAAAGCGAGTTTCGGGATCGTTTGGCACAAGAGACGAGGCAGAATAGTTGGGCCTTTTTGGCTATTAATGTTGTTGGAGTTTTTCTCATCTTGGAAGTTTGGGTTTGGGAGAATTCAAGGATGTTCTTCAAGTTTCATCCATGGGGTAAGGTCTACACCATAATTTAAGTATTTCCCCTTGATTCATTCCCTTAGTTTAAGCTTTAATCCAGGATTTCTAAAGTAAGAAATTGGGGTTTTTCATGAAGAAGGTTAATAGGTGTTTCTTGAGAATTTCATAAAATTGGTTAGACTTCCTAAGTTTCTTTAAATGTTGAAATTGATTGGGTTTATGCCAGATTATGATTTATCTACGGTTGATAATTATATACCTTCCATTATTAGTGTTGAATTCTTGAATTTAAGAATTAGGGTTTATACCCAAATTGAGGGTTTTGCTTGGATTTCAAAATTAGATGAATCCTTGAGTTAATTTAGCAATTAGTTGATGGATTTTGATCACCTAGCATTTAATTGGAAAATTTACCCCCGAATTTCCCGTTTGGCCCTTGTGGGCCCCGTTTCCCCAATTCTAGGGTTGGTTTTTGACCTAATTTGAATGATAGCAATATAGGTATCGATCTTCATGATTTATAATCTAGATTTTGAATATGAATAGACTTTCTTGATCTTGAGGATCTGCGGAAGGGCAAGGCTAAAAAGTGATTGTTGGTGTACGGTTTATCGGCCATCCAGGTAGGTTGTGGCTTACCCTTGGTGAGACTTCGTATAGCGAAGCATATATTTAGATTATATTATCGGAGAGAGCATGTAAACCTTCAGGTGTGAAGTTGGGTTGGCTATTGTCTTAGGTTGGTCCTTATTGCGTGATTGGGGCTAGCCACCTCGTTGTGTTGTGACTTGATTGTTCTATCGTGTTGGCTTGATGCCACGTGTTATTAGTAGATATTGGAATTTGTTGTCCATCTTGATTATGATATTGTAGTATCTCACGGCTTGATGTCGATACGAGGATAGAGTTCTATATGACTTGTGTAGTCATCACTAATATTGTTGGCGTACCCATGTTGGTTCTTATGACACATATATTATTGGCGTACCCATGTTAGTACTTGTGACACATATATTATGAACGTACCCCTATTGGTAATTGTGACTTTGATATGTTATTGGCGTACCCATGTTGGTACTTGTGATATTGATTAGATTATTGATGTTGACACATGCATTGCACGCATTCTCATCCATTCATGATACACTATTGATACATTGATGATACTTGATGAAACAATGTGATGAGCTGGGCTCGATTTTTACCTGAGTAACGTAAGAGTCCAATATCTGATGTTCATCCCCGAATTGTGGATGAGTGAATTGGTACTTGATGAAAAGTCTTTTTACTTGAGTGACGTGAGAGTCCAATATCCGAAGTTCATTCCAGAATCGTGGATTGAGTGAGTGCATGGACTCCGCGAGTCCCCCCCCCCCCCCCCAAGGGTGGTGCCGGTGAGAACACCTCATGGGCAAAGCTCCAGGGTCTTATCTATCTATTGGGAAAAGATCCGGGACAAGTGACACTTAGATTTCGCGAGTCACCTTGGGTTGTGCTATCGAGACGTCAATATTTTCGTCCGGAGTACATGTGTACACAACATTTGCATGGCATTACATTGTATTCATACATTATCGTATTGCATCTTGGCTTATATTGTGATGATTCAGTGTTGTTCTTCTGGTATTTGATTTTCGGATTGTATATATATATTGAGACTTGGTACACTTGGGTTTAGATAATTCAACCTAGGTGATGACAGATACTCGGTTCTGGTTGTGTTAACATATACTTGTTGATTTATCTGCCTATCCTGCTTTATTGTTTGAATTATATTAGCTATACTTAGTCGGCCGATGATACCTGCCAGTACCGTTGTTTTGTATTAACCTACGCTTGCTGCATTCTTTTATGGATGCAGAGTATTAGACAGGTTCCACTTTTTCCTGTTACAACTTGCAAATTTCGAGTTGTTTGAATCACGAGTATACTAACGCGAGCCTAAGGTGGACATGAAATCCTTATGAGATTAAGGAGAGTATTTGATAACCTTGAGTGACTACATTAATATTTGGAAGTCATATGAATCAGTGGGATTAAGCTCGTCGAAGGAAGTAGAATGTGAGTTATATTTGGGAAGATTTCGCAACAATTGAGTTGTACTTTTTTAGTAATGACTTGAAGAGGAGCTAAAGGTCCCCTTAGATGGTTAATGAAGTGTTACACAAGTGCCAAGAAGGTTCCATAAGAATTGGAAGTCAAACGAACCGAAACGAGCAACTTATCGGATAAGAGCATTTTGACGGCCCGTCAAATGGTAGAGCTCTACTGTGAAACAGTCACAGTGAGGCCTGCTTGGCTGGGCAGTTTAACGGAGCATTTTGACGGACCTTGGGAATTTTGAGAGTCCGTCAAAGGGGGCATCAAAATGCCCGATGGGTTTTTAAGTGACACTTTATGTATTTCGTATTACCTGATTTGGACACATTATTTCCCCAAATCAGATTCTAGAACTCTCCAAAACCCTCTCTCCAAGTCCATAAATTAATCCAAGCCAAATCTAAGTGAATCAAGAGATTCAAGTGTTAAGAAGCTTGCTAGGGTTTGTGGAACTCAAGATTTCCTTTGGTGTTGATGTTGGAAACTTCACCTTAGTGGAGTAAGTTGATCCAAGGCTTGTTCTTGTGTGATTAAGGTAAGTTTTTACATCTTTCGCATATGGTTAAGGTTGTTTGATTGCTATACCATGTGGTTGAAGGAAGAAAAGTGAAAATAGAGTTCAAGTATGAACTTGAGGATATTATGAGTTATAAGTTAACTTAAATTATGATTCTTGGCATGTTATGAGTATAATCTTGTTGTGGGTGGTGCAAATGATGTTGGGGAAGTGTCGTATGTAAGAATATATGGTGTTGTGTTGTAGCTATTGTTATGAATGATCATGAAAAGGATTTTTGGGGATTGGATGATGCTTAACTGGAATGAAGCCTCTTAATTATGGCATTGTTGATAATGTCATTTGTGTTTGGGAGTTGTTTTGGAATTTCATTAGAATAGATGAAATAGGGGAAATGCTGCCCAATTTTCACTAGCTTATCAACTATACTAGCTTGGACTTGAGAGTGTCTTTGAGACCTAACTTTGCTATGAACCCTCTTAAATATAGATCATTCGGGCTTCGGAGGAGAACACTAAGTAGATAAGAAGACATAAAGGTGTGTAAGGCTAACCCTTCTTTCTTAAGGCATGATCCCATTTTTGTATACCGATATGTGAAATCCATAATGTCTTCCATGACCCCTCCATTTCTAGAAGTTCTAAAGCTCATAAGTCTTGATACTTTCATGATTTCGTTGATCTCATCCTACGATATTTTGCCCTCTAAGGAATGATATCGTGATGATGGTGATGTTGATGATACTTGTGTACTCCTAGGTGTATGTATGTGTATGGCTATTATGTAACACCGAGCTTATGTGGCCGGGTATGATATCTACTGCGCACACACCACTACAGTTGGGTACGAATAACACCGAGCCTTATTATGGTCGGGTATGCATGACACCGAACCTACATGGTCAGGTATGGTACTACTATATATGTATGCGTATGTATGGAAGGTTTCCACTAGAAAAAGGGTAAGTAAAAATGATGAACGTCTCAAGAGGTATAAATGGCTCTCCTAACTCATGGCTCTTCTATCTCGTGTTATCCTTCATGCTTTTGTGTTGTTATTGCTTATGCCTTACATACTCAGTATATTGTTCGTACTGACGGCCTTTTGTTTGTGGACGCTGCGTCATTCCCACAGGTGGACAGGGAGACAGACTCGACCCTTAGGTTCCTATCCAGAGACTATTTAGAGGAGCTCCATTTGATTCGGAGCTGCAGCTATTGGTACTATTCTTTTGTGTACATATATGGGCATGGCGGGGTCCTGTCCCGTCTTTATGATGTTTCATATTCTTTCTACAGGCTCGTAGACAGCTGTGTATAGCTAGATGTCTCTTAGCCTTGTCGGCTCATATTTTGTATATCATTTTGTTCGCCTTGTTGGCTTGTGTATATGTATATGGGCATAGTTGAGAATGCTGATATAAAATTGCCTTAGCTCGACGAAAATTGCATTATTGGTGCATAGAGATTATGAGTAGGCCATATGGATCACCTAGATATGATTGTGGAAGTATGATGAAAGGTGCCCGATGGGTTAGCTCCGGGTGCCCGTCATGGCCCTCCGGTTGGGTCGTGACAAAAGTAGTATCAGAGCAATTCCTTCCTAGGGTGTGTCTACGAGCCGTGTCCAGTAGAGTCTTGTTTATGGTGTGTTGCGCGCCACACTTACAAACAGGAGGTTTCGGGCATTTAGGAATGAGTGACCTCCTTTCTTCATAGATCGTGCGATAGAGCCATAATACAAGAACTTCTATTTTCTTAACCGTGTGTTATGTTTTTCAGTGATCCCTATAAAGAGAAAAGCTATAGCAGCCCAAAAGAGCAAGACAGTGGCAGGAAAACAGACTGAGAAAGTACCACCGACAGATATAGAGGAGGGTGAGTCCCAAAATGAGGTTCCATCTCGGTCCTCTCACTCGTTTGCTAGCACCCCCAGTTCCCCCAGCAGATGCTTCGGGCCAAGATGTGAAAGAGGCCATTCAGTTGCTGACTCAGTTAGTCGCCGCTCAGGCCCAGCGGCAGGGTATGGGTCATAGTGATAGGGCTGTGAGTGCTAGAGCCCGTTATTTTATTAGCTTTAACCCTCCGAAATTCTTCGGGTCAAGGACGAATGAGGACCCCCAAAGATTTATTGATGGATTGTTGAGGACACTTTGGTTAATGCATGCTTCGGACGTTGAATCGGCAGAGTTAGCATCCTATAGATTGAGGGATGTTGCGGTTCATTGGTATACGGTTTGGATGCCTTCTGGGAGAGGTGCATGCACCTCCCCCACTATGGCAAGATTTTGTTGATGATTTCCTCCGACACTACTTGCCACCAGAGGTTCGGCGGGCTAGAGTCGATGAGTTCTTGAATCTTAAGCAAGGAAGCATGAGTGCCCTAGAGTATAGCCTCCGTTTCAATTCTTTGTCTAGGTATGCTCAGGCCATGGTAGCAGATATGAGTGCACCAATTTGTGAGTGGATTAGGGCCACATATGATGCATAAGTGCTTGACTGCGTAACTTCAAGATGTTATGGACATTTCTCGCATTCAAGACCATGCCAAGAATTTGGAGGAAAGCCAACAACAACAATGAAGTGAGCGTGAGCATGATAAGGATTATAGCAAGAGGGCTAGATCTTCGGGTCTGACTAGCGAGTTCAGAGGAGGGCAAAGACAGTAGTTTTCTAGGCATTCTGGCCATTCCATGACTAGTACGTCTCCACAGTTTACGGGCCAGAGATTTGATAGACCTATTCATTTCGGGCCGACTCAGAGTTTTAGAGCTTCAGGTTCTCATTACAGGGGTGACTCGGGCCAGGCAAGACCACCCATACCATGATGTTCTCAGTGTGGGAAGTTACATTGACGCCAGTGGCCATGAGGCTCAGACGTTTGCTATGCATGTGGTCAGCCAGGCCATATCATGCGTGACTGCCTCTCGAGAGGTACGGTTCAGGTCACAGGGTCAGCAGCTGGGTATTTATCATCTATACACCCTCCGGGGCAAGGCTCCCCGACACCGGATAGCCGTGGTAGAGGTAGAGGAGGAGCTCCCAGTTCTAGTGCTCCTTAGCACCATATTTATGCACTGGCTGGGCAACAGGATCTTAAGTCCTCCCCTGATGTTGTCACAGGTATATTATCGGTATTTTCTCATGATATATATGCATTGATTGACCCCGTCTCCACATTTTCATATGTTACTCCTTATATTGCTGGTAGATTTAGGGTGAAACAGGAGTCGATCAAACCTTTCGAGGTATCGACACCCGTTGATGATCCAGTAATAGCTAGCCGAGTATATAGAAATTGTGTAGTGGTGATTTGTGATCATCGTACTATGGTTGATTTACATGAGCTGAAAATGGTGGATTTTGATGTTATCATGGGCATGCATTGGTTGGCTTCTTGTTATGCCAATGTTGTTGTAGAACAAAAATGGTTCGCTTCCAGTTTTCGGGCGAACCAGTTTTGGAATGGAACGGAAATACAGCGTCTCCGAAAGGTAGGTTTATTTCCTATCTCAAAGCAAGGAAGATGATTGCTAAAGGTAGTATTTGTCATTTGGTCCAGGTTCAAGATATAGAAGCCAAATCGCCGACTCTTCAGTCTGTCCCCGTAGTAAATGCGTTTCCGGATGTATTCCCAGATGAGCTTCCAAGCCTTCCCCCAGAGCGGGAGATTGATTTTTCTATTGATGTGCTACCGGATACTAAACCCATATCTATTGCTCCTTATAGAATGGCTCCTGCAGAATTGAAAGAGTTGAAGGAGCAATTGAAGGACTTGCTTGAAAAAGGCTTTATTAGGCTTAGTTCATCCCCGTGGGGAGCACCCGTGTTGTTTGTAAGAAAGAAAGATGTCTCCTTGCGAATGTGTATTGATTATAGACAGCTGAACAAGGTGACGATCAAGAATAAATATCCGCTTCCAAGGATTGATGATTTATTCGATCAATTGCAGGGTGCCAAGTGGTTTTCAATGATAGACTTGAGATCCGGGTATCATCAGGTGAGAGTCACGGAGGAAAATATTTCTAAGACGGCCTTCAGAACGAAATATGGTTATTTCGAGTATTCTGGGTAATGTCATTTAGACTAACTAATGCACCGGTAGTATCACGACCCGACTGGTGGACCATGACGGGTACTCGAAGCTGGCTACCGAGCACCACTCATCATGCTAACCATCACCCAACTGTACACACTTAATCTCCAAGGCAATACGCATATATATACATAAGCCCTCATGGTTACAAAAATGATATACAAAATATACATCTGAGTATTCATAAGTCATCTACTACCCACACATACGTATCTACAAGCCTCTAAATGAAGTAATAAAATCATGAGGGCAGGACAGGATCCCGCCATGCCCCAATATATAAACAAAAGAATATACCAAGAGATGGCAACTCCGAAGTAGTGGAGTGCTCCTGCAAATCTGCTGAGTAAGCTCCTAAGCGTCTGCGCCGTCTCCCTGTCTACCTGTGGGCATGAACACAGCATCGAAAAAGAAAAAGACGTCAGTACGAACAATGTACTGAGTATGTAAGGCATACATGGTAACATAATAAGGAAATATAGAAAGCATACGAAGAAAAGGTAACTATAACTGCTTGCCTCTTGAGGCGGAATCATGCATGATCACTTTTTACCTTTATAACATATCACACATACATACATAAGCTGTCTGAATCAATAACATCATTAGCCCGCATCCGGGCCTCCCGCGTCCGGGGTAATCATCTCACGCAGCCTACTAGTGGTGTCATGTCCGGCCAAATAGGCACGGTGTTATCATTATTCATAAGCCGCCTTCAAATCTTTACCCAAATAGTCCCTTGATTGCCCGTCGTCCCTCTTGGAGGCTTCACTCACTCACGTTTCTTACTTCTCACTTTTTTCGACATTTTGATCTCCTTACCTTCCATCTACTGGCTTCCTTTCTTTTCCAAATATCATTGGATTAGAACTTTCCAAGCTTAACCTGTAGTGAAAATAGCATCAGCTTACCTTGTAACATTTGTACCTTTTTTTGTCACTTGAACTTCGTTACCCTATTCGATTATTGTCTTCCATATACTGCAACGTCGGTTGCTGGGATACACGTACCCGTTGATACAACCACATATGGGATTTCATATGCATACGTATATATATATATATATATATATATATATATATATATATATATATATATATATATATGTGTGTGTGTGTGTGTATGTGTGTGTATATATATATATATATATATAATTACTACCATCTCGCTTACAATATATTTCCAAACGCTATTCAAACTCACCCTAATTCTAGAGCTGTGATGCACCTTCTTTCTCTTCACCGGTCTAGTCTGCCTCATCCTACACGACCTCTTAAGGTTTCCAACCACTCCGCATACTTCAATCTCCCTTAAGCTTCTCATTTGCCTCTTATATCTAAATTTATAGGACATTTTGTACACTTCCCAGGGGGTCACCCATCCTAGTATTTCTCTCACCCCAACACGCTTAACGTCGAAACTCTGATGAAATCTGGTGCGTTAATGCTGGTATAATCGTATTCACCTCACCGCATGACCTTCACCACACAATCTAAAGCAAGTTGAAGTCTTGACAGATTCCAAAACGTTCTCGTAAGGCATCTCCCTCCGAATTAGAAAGGGTCTTTTACTCTTCTGACTATACAATTACTATTTTAGCCTTTTCAATCCCCAATATTCACCTTTCATCTGTATGTACGACTACTTTCCGTCCTAGATTTCCAGATTCTCAATGGTAGCGAACACACCTTGGTCGTCGTTACTTATAAATACTCGGTTATCGGCCTCTTTGGGTTTCCGCTCGCCACTATTAAATAATAATCTACAGCAAATGTACATACATAGAAAATTCCAATAAGGACTCATATTCCTGTAGCCGATCGGTCTCTAGTCTGATCTGGTGGACTATAAGGTGAAGTGTGCTCCTCATCATCGTTTACCCACCATCTGCTTGTCTGGCCTTCATCATCTCTCTCATCTAAATCCGAGGGATATACATAACCGGGTAACTCCTGGTTTACCGACGGCCAGGATAGGGGGCTGGAGTAATCCGTAACACTCACCGGGGAGGCTGGTCTGACATAGTGCTCTGCCATAGGAGCAGCTAGCACGGCCTTGGGAATCTCCTCCTCCGGTGTCCCAGACGAATACTCGGACGAATCTGTGTCATAGCTGTCCTCTGGGGGGTCCTCCTCCCTGGGAGTCAAGAACTCTGGAGGAACCGTCGCTGGGTCCTCCGAGGGATCAGTCTCAATAGAATAACTGATGCTCCTTCTGCTCGGTCTTGGCGCCTAGGGTCCTGAAGATACTCTAGGGGCCTTCTTAGCACCCCCACCATCTGAAGTTGATCTCTTCACCTCTCGTCAGTCTACGCTTACCTATAGGAAAAAGGATCAGAAGCGATCTTTCCTAGACTCTGGCTCTATCGCATGATCTATGACAGAAGGAAGGTCAATGATTCCTAAATGCCCTGCAGCTTCCTGTTTATAAGGATGGCCGGCTTCACACCCATAAACAGGACTCTACCGGACACGGTCTGTAGACAATCCCTAGGACGAACTGCTCTGATACCACTTTTGTCACGACCCAAACCGATGGGCCGTAACAAGTGCCTGACCACTACTGGCCAGCACTCTTGTGCTTGCATTTACTTCTCACTGACTATCCTGGGCCCATATACAATCTGTAACTGTGCTATACTGTCTCCCGAACATTCAACATAAAAGACACCGTACCGGGAACTCACGGCCAACGCATACATATAAACATAAACACTGAGAATAACAGCGTGATCCTATTTGGCCACCACACATATATACTGTACAACAAAATACACGCCGACGAGGCTGCATAACAACACGACTACATATCACTGTCTACAGACCTCTATGGAGTACAAACTGTAGAAAGGAGAGGACAAGGCCCTGCCGTACCCATATATGTACGTAACAAAATGGCATACCAAACGGACTGAAGCTCCGGATCAATAGAGCGTACCGACTGCCGCTGAGGAGAGGTCCTACTACTGTGAATCGTCTGACTGGCTACCTAATCCTGCGGGCATGAACGCAGCGTCCACAAGAAGGACGTCAGTACGAGTAATGTACCGAGTATATAAGGCATGAATAATAACATATGAGGGATACATAGCATGAATGATAACACAAAGGAAGATAGAGCATATCGTAAGACATAAGAGTAACCTGTACATATGAGTGCCTTTCAGCCGGGTATCATGCATGCTTAGTGCTGCGGAACGTGCAGCCCGATCCACATATATACATATATACATATATCCATAGTAATGCTTTCTTTGAAAAACACTTCTTGTTCATGTATACATAAAATAGAACATATCATGTTGCCGAGGCGTCGGCTCCGATCCATTTAGCCACATGTGTCCTGCGTCCGGGCATCCTGCATCTAGGATGATATCATGTCATATAATACCAACTGATCAGATGGTTACGCATCTATATAATACCAACTGATCAGGTGGTTACGCGTCTATAGCGCTCTGGCCCTCTTTCCCATATTCCCCATATACATATACATATATCATATAAGCAGCATGCATGAGAGCCCAAGAAAAGCTATAATTCTATCGGAGTTACGTAAGGTCGGTAACCTCCGATTATATTATGGAATAATCATCATCGCTCTATCTCACCTTGAAGGAACAATTATTTTAAGGTGAAACTATCAATTGAGTATAACATCAAGAGAAAACATAGAATAAGGTCATAAATCTCATAAGGCGTCAATTCATACACTTTGAAGTCTTTAGAAAATAGATTCACTACCAAGGAATAAAATTGAGGATCAAGAAATAGCTCAATATTCTCATATTCATATTAAATCCACAACTTGAGACTTTCAAACATGAAACCATTCTCATCATAATCATCATATACATATTCTCATCTT